>NC_047055.1:122304945-122904945 GCF_011762595.2 Tursiops truncatus | reverse complement strand
CAGAGCGTTCAAGCGCATCTGTTTGCTACAGAAGGGAGGGAAACGTCTCTGCATCTCACTCGAGGCATCCATCTTCACCACCACCTACCAGTTATCTTTCAGTTGATCTCGTGGTACATTTTACGTGTCTGTCGCACACCTGCCTTTACACCCACAAACACACTGCCAGGCACTCCCTACTACCACGGCCTGTTCATGGTGTCTTCTTCACTCTGAAGAAGTGAAGAAGACCCTCTTTCCTTCTATTTTCGGACCACAGACCCTGGAATACTTCCAGGCTCAGTCCAAATGCCACCCTTCGGAGCCACTTTCCCTAAGGCTCCCAATTGGAAAGAAAGGCTCCATTCTTCTGCTAGCTCTTCAGCATTTAACCTGTCACTGTCGAAATGCAGTTAACTGCCTCCCTCCACAGCCAGCTCGTGTAATGATGTCTGCCTTCGCCACAAAGCTAAAACCCCAGAGGTCAAGAACCACATCTCCTCAATTTCCACGTCACCATGTCCTCGTAGAGGGCGCTCTGCAAGAGCGAATGGCCCGGAACTGTTCGTTGAAGAAACAGCCCAACCCGCTCTTATTCTTCTCTCAAGAATACACCTGGGGACGTAAGAGGACTCGGAACATTTACACACGTCTTTGGGACAATGGTAAACCCCTCTCTGCTAGAGCGTCACGGAGGGGAAGGAGAAGACTTATCGCAGGCGTTCGGTGCCACCTTCTCTGGCGTGTGTATCCTTTCAAGGAGCTCACATCTCCTTTTCTGTCAAGGTCCTATGGCTCAAACATTCCTTTACTTACTACTTAAAGAGACGATGGCTGGCTAGTTCCTGAACCTCACAGAGCACTTTCGCTGAGAGCACGTTCTTGGCTCTCCACGTATAATCCTCTAGCGTAAACGCAGCTACAGTAAATCCTCGAGTCGCTGAAGCACCCTGAACTCGTCGGCAGCAGAGCTGCCGCTGCTGAGTTGCATCCGCACCCCCGTGCTCTGAGGCTTCAGTCTTGAATATCATTCAACTACCAAGAGCCTTCATGGCACACGATGACTGTCAGGGCACTGTCAGTTCAAATTCCTTCATCTGAGAATCTCTTTAATTATGATGTGCAATGGTCTTGCAATTTGCATTTTAAGAAACGGTCCATCTGGTTTGCATTAGGGTCAGCTGGCTCCCCTGATTGGGAGTCACTGCATAATTGTGTGCAGATGGGGCTCAGGCCTGGACCCTCAGCCCTCACGTCAGTCCTTTCATAGTCCTTGCGAGCTCACCCAGCATCCCGGCTGCATAACCAGATGCAGAGGATGGATCTGTCCTCAGTGTGGTTTTTATTATGTAAATGACTAGGATCTTTCTTTTTTAGTATTTTTGAACGTATTAGTCATCTGAAATCTAAACTATTCTGTTAAAAACTTCAAAAATGCTATCATATAACATCCCACAATATATGACAATACCGGTGCATTTTTTTTTCTTTAAAACATAACAAGTATTTTGGTGAAATCAAAGGAACAGAAACCCAGTGCTTCAAAAAAGGTTGAAACTATGCTGACAGAAAACTCAATAAAGACAGACCATCAGCAGTTGCAAATCATCACAAGATCTGACTGTTCATATAAATATACCTGTCACAAGTCTAGGTACGAAAATGCAGCAAGATATTGTGTTCCGGGCTTTCCTGGTGGCACGGTGATTAAGAATCCGACTGCCAATGCAAGGGACACGGGTGCAAGCCCTGGTCTGGGAACATCCCACATGCCGCGGAGCAGCTAAGCCCGTGAGCCGCGACTACTGAAGTCCAAGCACCACAACCACTGAAGCCCGCATGCCTAGAGCCTGTGCTCCGCAACGAGAAGCCACCGCAATGAGAAGCCCATGCACTGCAACGAAGAGTAGCCCCCACTCGCCACAACTAGAGAAAGCCCACGCACAGCAACAAAGGCCCAACGCAGCCAAAAATAAATTAAATTAAATTAAATTAAAATTAAAAAGATATTGTGGGGCTGCTTTCCTGGGGGCGCAGTGGTTAAGAATCCACCTGCCAATGCAGGGGACATGGGTTCGAGCCCTGGTCTAGGAAGATCCCACATGCCGCGGAGCAACTAAGCCCGTGCGCCACAACTACTGAGTCTGTGCTCCAGAGCCTGTGAGCCACAACTACTGAGCCCGCTTGCCACAACTACTGAAGCCCGCACGCACTGGAGCCCGTGCTCCGCAACAAGAGAAGCCACCGCAATGAGAAGCCTGTGCACCGCAACGAAGACTAGCCCCTGCTCGCCGCAACTAGAGAAAGCCCGCGCACAGCAATAAAGACCCAACGCAGCCAAAAATAAATAAAATAAATTTTTTTAAAAAAAGATATTGTGTTCCAGGGATAATATCTCTCCTAAGGACAACTGTACTCAAGGAATTTGTGCTTACATCACATTAAGGCACTCAGTCACTATATTCAAAGTGTGAAAAGTTAATTTGTGAAAAGCGGCCCATCTCCAAAATCCTGAGGTTGATGTATTTCAAATACTAAGAGATTCATGGAAATAGTAAGTCAACTCCATCATCACATCAGATCTTTCTGGGAAGAAACAAACTGATCTAGGATTAATTCCTGGTTAGCACCTGGTAAAGAAAAATGACTGCTGTCTCACAGCCACCTGCCTAACTGAAGGCCACAAACTACTCTGAATGTTTACATTTGGAAAAGAAGTTCAGCTCTTCTCTTTCCCTCCCCAAACCAAATGTCCCAGTTGGGAGTGAGGAGAGGCAGTAAGATACTAAAGCATCACCTCTAGACAGAGGACAGTCCAACTAGGCTGTAAACCAGACCTAAAATAGGGGAGGATCAAAGGAAAACCAGTGCCCCAACGAACCGGAGCTTGTGTTTCACCCATAGAAGACCAGCTTGGGAATTTCCCACAGTCTCACGAAGGTGTGCGTGTCACAGACTAGCACCTTCGGGCCTGGTTTACCCACGGTAACATGGTCAAGTCTTCCAGGGGGCTGCTTCTAATAGTTTTACTTGAAGGGTGAAGGAAAAGCTCTCTTTTGTTTTCCTTTGTTTCAAACCCTAACACCAGTCTGTAAAGTTAACTCAGGCATCAGGCAAGGACACTTCTCACAGCATAATCCAAATTAGATGCGCAAATGTAACACGGGACATTCTGTTATCATTTTTTTCAAAACACACAGTGTTTTGAAAAACTCAAGTTTCCAGCATATATAAAGCCTCCTAAGGTATGAAATCAGCCTACACCCCATCTTCCTTTCTACAAAAGTGGACCAGACAGAAAGGATATAAGTGTTTCCATGTATTTAAAAAATTTTTCATTAACTCAATAAGCGATAAAAGGAAAAACAGGACAGCGGATGGCACATAGCAATTTATGGCAAAAGCTAAGAAAGTGATTGGTCCACTTCAGTGAGTGTGTGCGTATGACCACCTTGACGAGGAACTGCTGGGCCGGGTGGAGGTTGGTGTCCTTTGATTTTGCACCCCGGTGCTCACCCAGTACAGGGCGTAAGCAATGTCAGGCACTGCCCATAACTCCTAACACATAGTCAGTAATTACTAACTGAGCTGAAATGTGTCAGTACTTGGAGATCCAGGTGACATCAGTCCCTTTTAAACTCAAAATGGGGAAGACATTAAGAAAATGCCCTCTGGGATTTCCTATGAGAGGACACTTCAACAAGTAAATAATGAATGAATGAAACGGACGTGAGGAACTTACAGGTTTGCCCAACAGAACCTCGTGGTTCTTCACGAGGTATACTTTGTATCTAATTTAAATATTACAACTCCACAAACTAGTTGGAAATAAAGTTCAAACAAAAAAAGCTCCATGTTATTGATGAGCCTAAAAACTACTGATAAATCAGTGGTTGTATTAGATTTAATCTATTTGATCTTGATCTGTCTTTTACTTGAGCTATAATAATGCAGGGGTGCCCAAAGAGGGCTTGAAGTTTAGGGTCCTATTACAGTAGCTGGAGAGAGTGAAAATAAAAATGACAGGAGAGCTGGCCCAGGTGGGAACAGGCATTAGACGCCTCGCTGCTGCCAACCCCTGGATCCCCTCGGAGGCGGCCTGCGACCTCAGCCTCAGCACTTGTGAACTGACAGCGGGACTGGTCCAGCTCAACCAGCGGTGGAGCTCCCTCTTCCTAAGGAAAACGCCTGCACAGACCCGGCGCGAGCAGAGACAGGCAGGCAAGCTCGTTTCCCACCGGCTGTTTTGGGGCAGTAAGGGTGCACTTATGAAGGTGAGAAGGACAGTGACAGCTGGGCCTCCAAAGGTTGTCAGGCTGATTTGCATGCATGTTGATGGCTGGATACATGCTTTTCTCCTCACAAGGCCAAGCGCTGGGTCAGGAAGGACCCTTTCTCAGAGAGGCTGGGACCATCAGCACCAGAAGCCTCTTTTTTTCTTTTTTGCGGTACGCGGGCCTCTCACTGTTGTGGCCTCTCCCGTTGCGGAGCGCAGGCTCTGGACGCGCAGGCTCAGCGGCCGTGGCTCATGGGCCCAGCCGCTCCGCGGCACGTGGGATCTTCCCGGTCGCATCCCCTGCATCGGCAGGCGGACTCTCAAGCACTGCGCCACCAGGGAAGCCCAGAACCCTCTTTTGATGACTGTCAGATGCTCCCAGGACATGGAAGCCAGCCTTCATTCAGAGAGCAAGGAAAAAATCTCTATGTAGTGTGTGTGTATATATATATTTTTTTTTTTTTTCAAAATAATACTATTTTATCCTTGTGCTCATTATGCAAAAGTCACTGCCAGGTCAACAGAGTCTTTTTATTCTATTTGCGGTTAGCCCTCCATGAATTGCCTCTGTCCACAAACACCCAGGTCAAGACTTACTTGTAGTAGAAAGGCGACTTCGGCACTTGAGAAAAGCCCACCGTATTACGTTTAAATTGCAGCTATCTTTTAATCATTAATCATTTATGCTGGCCCTTTACAGACTATTTCCCGTATTCTCGGTGAACCAGGCATACTTGAAATTCACACGGACTCTTCACTGCTTTCACGTGAAAAGCACATTTTAATTTATATTGACTCCTTTAACCGCCTCACTTTGAAAACAAAAAGGGTTTTACAAATGGGTTTTCAACCATCATTCTAAAAGCATCCTATTTTTATGGTAAATGCTGGTATAGCAAATGTTCTATAATAACAGGTTTCATAATAGTAGACTTTTAAAAAATTAAATGGTGTTAGATTGGGCAGAGGTGATTTTATGTAGTTTATAACAAAAGGCATGGAAACAATAAAACTTTAAATCCATTAAGGAAACATCAGTCTGTTAAGAAAGGGAAAGCAGCAATTATTTTGAATCTGAGACAGTATTTGTGCCAGGTTTCCAAGGATCTTAGGGGAAAAAAAATGGAAAACTGCATGGATTCCACAGATTTCAGGTAAGAGTATTTCCAAGTGGCAGCTGGAGGAAGATGGCGCAGGTATGTGTCTTCTGGGAGACCTGAATTGTGATAAGCCTAAGAACAGACTTCTGAAAATAGTCAACAAGCCCCTAATGCAGAACCGGCATTGCAACAACATACACTTGATGCGTGAGAGGGAAAGTGCGAGAGAGCAAGAGAGATCTCTTTCTACTTATAATGAATAATGCCTAGTGACCGATTCTCTTTTTCTCTTCAAATGAGACCCAAAAAAGTAACGAACTGTTATGTCTCCCATAGTATGCTTTCTGGCATGCCAAACTATACATGATACAACAGCATGGGTTTAACATACAAGAACTTCGTCACACTCACAGAAAGAGGCATGTAACAGCATAGAGGAGTTAAGTGCTCTAGAAGATGCCTGTGGATGTAAACCGTTACATCGGCTAAATTGTTTGGTAACTTGCATCCCTATCTTTTGGAAGAGGGCAATTCCTCCATCTGGGAACTGAAGATACCAATCAAAATATTGAAAGTTCCCTGCAAGCACACTTCTGTTCTTGGATCGTGCCAACAGAAACCCACAACACTCATGCGTCTATTATGCGTTTTTCAGCTGGGCCCCATCGCCAGCCTGTTTTCCAAGGATGTGAATACGGTTACTCCAAGGTAGCGAGCGGAGCTCCGTTCATTTACTCATGTTGGAGAAAAACACACAAAAAGTTCCTGAGTTGATGGTGGCCTTCCGACATGTCAACTTCTAAACGAACTCATGTGATATAGCTATTATTTTGTAATAACTTTAAATGGAGTGTAATCTATAAAAATACGGAGCCACGATATTGTACACCTGAAACTAATACTGTAAGTCAACCATACTTCAATAAAAAAATAAGAAGAATTCCCATGAAGGATTTACTCCACCCCAGTAGGAGTTCACTGGGGCTGATTTCTATGGTCCAGTAAGTATTTTCAGATGTTTGTATGTGGCACAAGGTACATTTTCATACAGTTCTCGCTTTCCTTCCAAGTCACATCTTTGACATCCTTCCTCACACGCACACAACCCCCCCGTGACCCTGGAGGTCCCCTCGCCTACTCCGCTCTGCTCCTTACCTTTGTACAGAGTCTTGGGCACCTGGCAGGTGTGTCCACATCCATTGGAACAACACTTCTTAACCCCAGAGCATTCACTGTCCACTTCACAGCTTTCGACACAGGCGGCGGCAAAGCCACTGGCCTTCTCGGGAGCTGGGCAATCCCCCTGCTTTACCGACAGGATGTACTTGAGGAACTCACAGCTGGTCAGGCATTCATAGTTCTTCTTGGGGAACAGAGGCTGGGAGAGAATAGAAAAAAAAATTCTCCCATTAAAGACACATGGAGTCTGATTTCCAAGGCGTCAGAAAGGCAGGTCAAAATTCTTACTCCATCAAAGTCTCCCCTGAATTGTTCACAAAGTAAATGTACTTGCTTTCTTTCCCCCTAAAGAAGTGATCTTTTATGCTAATTTTTTAAAGGACTACGACCCATGACTTAGAACTTTATTTTACATGCAACAGATACACGTCAATTACACATACGCGCATTCACAGATTATTGTTACATTCTAAGTTCTGATATTGTAAATTTAATGTACATCGAGACATCAATACTCTGACAATTAAATACCAGGGAAAAATTTCACACTCTTAATTACCAAAGGTGGAAAACTAGAAACACTAGCTAGGAAAAGTATCATTTCAAGGTTTGAATTAGAATTGTAGATGAGAATAACATTGATTGTTAATAATCATATATAGGGCTTCCCTGGTGGTGCAGTGGTTAGGAATCCGCCTGTCAATGCGGGGGACACGGGTTCGAGCCCTGGTCCGGGAAGATCCCACATGACACGGAGCACCTAAACCTCTGCACCACTACTGAGCCTGCGCTCTAGAGCCCACAAGCCACAACTGCTGAAGCCCACGTGCCACAACTACTGAAGCCCGTGCGCCTAGAGCCCGTGCTCCACAACAAGAGAAGCCACGGCAACAAGCAGCCTGCACACCGCGACGAAGACCCAACACAGCCAAAAAAAATTAATTCATTTTTTTTAAAAAAACAAAGTTAAAAAGAATTTTTTTTAATTAATGATACATAAAATTTGAAAATAACATGAACTGACTGGATCAAAACTGTGTCTCAATTCAAGAACTTTCCAGGTAAAACAGAAGAAAGGTCATGCTTTCAATACTGAAGTACCACAAGTCTGTAGCTAGTTAATTTAAATTAAAAAAAAAAACTTTATAAACATTTAAAGCATCATCAGTTCTTAAGGCTCTTCTGTCTTATGCACTTTCACAGCTCATTTTTCTGTTAGCTACTAGATGTTTTACTTCATTAGTTTTTTTTTTCTTTAAGGATACTGAGTTGGTATGGTGTGGGGTTTTTTAATATAAATTTATTTATTTTATTTATTTTTGGCTGTTCATTGCTGCGTGTGGGCTTTCTCTAGTTGTGGGAGAGCGGGGGCTACTCTTCGTTGCAGTGCGTGGGCTTCTCGTTGCAGTGGCTTCTCTCGTGGTGGAGCACGGGCTGTAGGCACGTGGACTTCCATAGTTGTAGCACATGGGCTCAGTAGTTGTGGCTCACGGGCTTAGTTGCTCCATGGCATGTGGGATCTTCCCAGACCAGGGCTCGAACAAGTGTCCCCTGCATTGGCAGGCGGATTCTCAACCACTGCGCCACCAAGGAAGCCCTTCATTGGTTTTTGAAGTTCTCAATTCAGGTCCAAATCTAAGTTAGGAATCAAAGAAGCATGTGAAAGGATCAGGAACAATTATAGAGCTTTGGCCAGCTTTCCTCTTTCAACAAAATGTATACATTACATGCACTGACGAAAACAGTTAAGTTACTAAAGTCATTGGCCCCTGCCACACCGGCTGAGATTTGCAAGTAGACATAATTTTATTAAATCTGGCAAGTGTTTACTGCTTGCTAAGTTAGCAATCACAGGGACTTAGTTTGCGCTATGCATAATCAAATCAGCTCACGGCAAACATCCTCACACATGAAAACGGAGTATAACTTGGGAGTCAGATAACGAAGTAAGGGCTGTCTGTTCATATGACTCTAATCATCTTCATGCCAACTGCCACGCCCTTGAACTGGGAGGGACAGGAAAGCAGGAGCTGCTATCTCCTCCCCTTACTGATTTACTCACCGAGCTCATTACTCACTGGGCCAGAATTAAAAACAAGTAAACAAAAACACTGGCGGAGACAGATCTGCAACATTTGCTCCCACTGAGTGTAAAAGAAGAATGATCATAATTAGCACAATCCTTTGGATCTTCCAGTTGAGGTAGGGTTGTTCTCTACAATTCTTTTCCGTTTTGCTATGGATTCAAAAATGTGATTTTTTTTGTTGTGGGGGGGTGGGTATTTTGAGGTCCATGGAAACAAATCAGGAATCAAAGAAAGTTCCTCTCTGCACTGGAGCTTTCTAGACGGGTCCCCGAGCTTGCAGTGTTCCAGATGACATACTGAATATTCTATTAGATTGTGTACACGGAGAACTAGGCAGGGCTGTACCAAGTTAGCTCCCAACAGCTACTCAGCAGGACTGGACTCATGGATGTATCTTTTCTTTTCCCACTGCTACACATTTCCTGTTTAACATTTCCAAATTCTTCTGTTATTCTGATCATAACGTTACAAGAGCCAAAGACAGAGAGGCGGCTTTGCTTCTCCTACAGCGTGACCATCCACAAGTCTCCAATATGCCCCCACCAGGCCCAGCACTGAAATCTGCAGGGAGGGCAGTGGGCCCCCTTGGAATTTATAAGAAAGAAAGAGTCTTCAGTCCTTGAACGTAAATGAAGATCATCTCACAAATACGTGAATTGGTACAGTAATCTCACAGAGGCGTTCTCCTTCACTCTTCTATTTGTTCAGCTCTACTGAAGGCAAATTTTGATGTTCTCTATCAATTATCTTAGATAATCCTCTTGGATTAGGTTGAAAAATATTAATGGTCTGAATATAAATTAGAGAACATATGGTATCTGTACACAAGGTCTCTCCCCATGTCTTTAATCATTGCTTAATGAGAATTTACCACTGAATGGAATAAGGACAAAAATGCTCACAGGTGAGAGAAAACGATGTGTGAACATTAGGACTCTAGATATAAAGAAAATGTGTAAATTGGTCCCCTGATCACCAGTTGGAAATCCTGTGAGCAAAAGATCATTTGGGTGCAGGAAAAGAAACTTCTCACCTTTAAGCGTGTCATATTTCTTGTGCCATGACAACTTAATCACTCGTAGACTCGTCAGGAGGGATGTGAACATTTTAGCAAAGGTGCGGGTTACCCAAATCACAAGGAGTGTCATGCCCCTCAACTTCACAGAAATGAAAACATGCATGGCAACGACAGATGCACCTACTGAATGCTGCATTTCTTGTTTATACAACTGCATCCAGTCTGTTAAGGCAAATTATGAATTGTAAAACTATGTAACTACAATTCCTTTATAAAACTACTCGTATGAATAATTTCACACAAATAACCATTTCTCCAGGTCACTGGCTTGAGTTTAAAATTTGGAGAAAACGTAGTTACTATGCTGATTAATTTTGTTTGTTTTTTGTTTTTTTCTGCCCTGTCCATATACAAAAATAAGAGTGGAATAGTCTTCAAAGATCATGTATTTTTCTAGAGTAGTTAGGGCCTAAAGGATGTCATTATGCGTCCAAAGACGGGCTCAAAAAAGCAAAGAGGTGAAGGAAAATGCCCTTGGGTGCATTGCATTAAGGGGAAACTCCCCCATATTTTAATTAACATTCTACACAATACTAATAAATTCTTATAAATCTCTCCTACATGCCATCTCTTAGCCCGAAACTCAAATGTGTTTTCAGTGCCTCACCTAGGCAACACACTACGCTCACCTTTCTTGTGGCAAATGGTAAAATCGAAATGAAATACTAACAATAGTAACTAACTGTTCTTGGATGCTTTTAAAAAAGATACTCTTATCTTCATTTTGTTTGGTGTAAAATGCAAGGTACTTCACAATAAAATAATCTGTGCGGCAATCATGGGATGATGAACACAAACACATCAAATTCAGTAACATATACTAATACGTTAGAAATCCTATAAATATGAAGCCTCAGATACGGAGAAAACTCTGCATTTGGTGTCTGGTTCAATTCACCAGAACTGCACATGTGCCCAATCTCAACACAGAGCCTTGGCAAAGAGCCAGGGCCTGGGGGCTCTCTCCTGGCTCCAGCCAACACGCAGGCGTGCAACCTTCAGTGTGGACCCCTGAAAGGAGCTCTCCACCTTCATCACCACCATCCCCGCCACCCTCACCAGGGACGACCCGAGGAACCAGCCGTGGCAGGTCATCGCTAACAGCTGCTGAGGGTCTCCCACCCCGTCACCTCTACCAGCTGCTTCCCTAGCTCACCCCACATACTCCTCCCCAGGCCCTACAGCCAGGATTATTTCCATTTCACAAATGAGCAGACAGAAGCTCGGGGAGGTCGTAATTTATCCAAAACCACAAACGAGTAAGAGTGTGGGCCAATGTTTATCTAAGGGCTGCCCTGTATCTCAGGGTAAAGTTAGAAGATGGCTAAGCCAATGGCTTTCAACTTGCTTCCCTACTAGGATAACCTGGGGACTTCTAGCACTCCAGAAACATCCAGGACTAGAGCAGAGGGGAAAAATGCACGCGGGCGCACAAACACACACACTTACATACCTGCATATATGTAAACCATATATACATATAAATCAAAAGGGCAGTTATACTCCACGAATACTGATACGAATGGGCAACGCTGAGATAGAGCTTGCACTACTGAACTCCGAGGATAGAGGTATAATTTTTCAGCCATTCAGGTAGAAAAGGCAAGTTCACTATGATGGAGAAAATAAGGTTTCTCCCAGGTTAATGTGTCTCTATAAAATTTAATGTGTGACGGCAATACGGCAATGGCTATATAATACTAAAGAATATATATATATATATAAAATCAGCTAAGTTGTTATTCAAATAAACACGTGACAGAAATATTCTCAAAGACATAAAGACTCAGAGAATATAACACGCATGAGCCTTTCTTGCAAAACTATGCAATGGTAAAATTCAGCTGTTCCACAAGTTCACAGAAATGAAGAGTAGACGGGCTAGCACAGCACCCCCTGAAAAAAATATAAAGTGTATACTTATATATTATGCGAGAAAAAAAGTGTGTGCAAACCCATTTGGACATCAGGTATAACAGTAGGCAGAGCCTGCCGTGAATAATCTCAAAGAAAATGGTATCTTTTAAAAGACATTGAGACATGATCTAATTTAGAAAGCCAAAAATAAAGAAATTAGCATAAAAGAATTACTAATCATTTTGTCATCCACATAAATATAAAACTAAATTTGAAAAAAGTAGGAGTTACAGTTTAAAAAGATAATATGATATAATAAAATTAAAAGAATATGTCTTAAAAAACCGGTAGGTTAGAAGGAATGGAGCAAGAAATCCTGAACTTAATTTTAGGATATCCGTATTCAGGGCTATGACGTACTGCATGCAGCAAAACGAGCAGAAGGGAAAGGCCTATGGGGAGAAGTCCAGAGGAAACCAGGTGCAAACTTTCCCAGTGGGGTCACACAGGACGCATTAAATTCCTCCAGCCACGAGTTGTAACAACACGTGTGAAATGCTGTCAACCAGCGAAGTCCAGGGGAGACATGAAGCCCAGAGCTTTTCTGGGGGGCTGGTCACATAGGCACCTCCTGCGTAGCATGTACCAAACCCAGACTCCCAGAAGGAAACAGGTGTCAACAGTTTAGGAACAGTGCTATTGGTCTGTACTTTTCTTTTTGTGTGACATCCTTGTCTGGTTTTGGTATCAGGGTGATGGTGGCCTTGCAGAATGAGTTTGGGAGTGTTCCTCCCTCTGCTATATTTTGGAAGAGTTTGAGAAGGATGGGTGTTAGCTCTTCTCTAAATGTTTGATGGAATTTGCCTGTGAAGCCATCTGGTCCTGGGCTTTTGTTTGTTGGAAGATTTTTAATCACAGTTTCCATTTCAGTGCTTGTGATTCGCCTGTTTATATTTTCTATTTCTTCCTGGTTCAGTCTCGGGAGGTTGTGCTTTTCTAAGAATTTGTCCATTTCTTCCAGGTTGTCCATTTTATTGGCATAGAGTTGCCTGTAGTAATCTGTCATGATCCTTTGTATTTCTGCAGCATCAGTTGTTCCTTTTCCTTCTTCATTTCTAATTCTACTGATTTAAGTCTTCTCCCTTTTTTTCTTGATACAGACCAATATCACTGATGAACACAGATGCAAAAATCCTCAACAAAATACGAGTAAACAGAATCCAAGAACACATTAAAAGGATCATACACATACACATACACATACTCAAGTGGGGTTTATCCCAGGAATGCAAGGCTTCTTCAATATATGCAAATCAACCAATGTGATAAACCATATGAACAAATTGAAGGAGAAAAACCATAAGATCATCTCAATAGATGCAGAAAAAGCTTTTGACAGAATTCAACACCCATTTACGACAAAAGCTCTCCAGAAAGTAGGCATAGAGGGAACTTACCTCAACATAATAAAGGCCATATATGACAAGCCCACAGCCAGCATCATCCTCAATGGTGAAAAACTGAAAGCATTTCCACTAAGATCAGGAATAAGACAAGGTTACCCACTCTCACCGCTCTTATTCAACATAGTTTTGGAAGTTTTAGCCACAGCAATCAGAGAAGAAAAGGAAATAAAAGGAATCCAAATCAGAAAAGAAGAAGTCAAACTGTCACCGTTTGCAGATGACATGATGCTATACACAGAGAATCCTAAAGATGCCACCAGAAAACTACTAGAGCAATCAATGCATTTGGTAAAGGAGCAGGATACAAAGTTAATGCACAGAAATCTCTGGCATTACTATACACTAATGATGAAAAATCTGAAAGAGAAATTAAGGAAACACTCCCATTTACCACTACAAAAAAAAAGAATAAAATACCTAGGAATAAACCTACCTAAGAGGGCAAAAGACCTGTATGCAGAAAACTATAAGACACTGATGAAAGAAATTAAACATGATACAAACAGATGGAGAGATATACCATGTTCTTGGATTAGAAGAATCAACACTGTGAAAATGACTATACTACCCAATGCAATCTACAGATTCAATGCAATCCCTAGCAAATGGCACTTTTCACAGAACTAGAACAAAAAATTTCACAATTTGTATGGAAACACAAAAGACCTCTCGAATAGCCAAAGCAATCTTGAGAAAGAAAAACAGAGCTGGAGGAATCAGGCTCCCGGACTTCAGACTATACTACAAAGCTACAGTAATCAAGACAGTATGGTACTGGCACAAAAACAGAAGTATACATCAATGCAACAGGATAGAGAGCCAAGAGATAAACCCACACACTTATGGTCACCTTATCTTTGATAAAGGAGGCAAGAATATACAATGGATAAAAGACAGCCTCTTCAATAAGTGGTGCTGGGAAAACTGGACAGCTACATGTAAAAGAATGAAATTAGAACACTCCCTAACACCATACACAAAAATAAACTCAAAATGGATTAAAGACCTAAATGTAAGGCCAGACACTATACAACTCTTAGAGGAAAACATAGGCAGAACACTCTATGACATAAATCACAGCAAGATCCTTTTTGACCCACCTCCTAGAGTAATGGAAATAAAAACAAAAATAAACAAATGGGACCTAGTGAAACTTCAAAGCTTTTGCACAGCAAAGGAAACCATAAACAAGACGAAAAGACAACCCTCAGAATGGGAGAAAATATTTGCAAATGAAGCAACTGACAAAGGATTAATCTCCAAAATATACAGGCAGCTCATGCAGCTCAATATCAAAAAAAAGAAAACAACCCAATCAACAAATGGGCAGAAGACCTAAGTAGACATTTCTCCAAAGCAGATACACAGAGTGCCAACAAACACATGAAAGGATGCTCAACATTATTAAACATTAGAGAAATGCAAATCAAAACTACAATGAGGTATCACCTCACACCGGTCAGAATGGCCATCATCAAAAAGTCTACAGACCAGAAATGCTGGAGAGGGTGTGGAGAAAAGGGAACCCTCTTGCACTGTTGGTGGGAATGTAAATTGATACAGCCACTATGGAGAACAGTATGGAGGTTCCTTAAAAAACTACAAATAGAACTACCATATGACCCAGCAATCCCACTACTGGGCATATACCCTGAGAAAACCATAATTCAAAAAGAGTCATGTACCACAATGTTCACTGCAGCTCTATTTACAATAGCCAGGACATGGAAGCAACCTAAGTGTCTATCGACAGATGAATGGATAAAGAAGATGTGGCACATATATACAATGTAATATTACTCAGCCATAAAAGGAAACAAAATTGAGTTATTTGTAGTGAGGTGGATGGACCTAGAGTCTGTCATAGAGAGTGAAATAAGTCAGAAAGAGAAAAACAAATACTGTATGCTAACACATATATATGGAATATAAAAAAAATGGTTCTGAAGAACGTAGGGGCAGGACAGGAATAAAGATGCAGACGTAGAGAATGGACTTGAGGATATGGGGAGGGGGAAGGGTAAGCTGTGACAAAGTGAGAGAGTATCATGGACATATATACACTACCAAATGTAAAATGGACAGCTAGTGGGAAGCAGCCGCATAGCACAGGGAGATCAGCTCGGTGCTTTGTGACCACCTAGAGGGGTGGGAGAGGGAGGGTGGGAGGGAGGGAGACGCAAGAGGGAGGGGATATGGAGATATATATATATGTATAGCTGATTCACTTTGTTATACAGCAGAAACTAACACACCATTGTAAAGCAATTATATTCCAATAAAGATGTTAAAAAATAAATAAATAAATAAAATACAGGGAAGAGAAAAAAATAGTTTAGAACAGTGAGCCCCCTCCTCTCAGTTAGGGATTGGTGGGAAAATCTCCCCCAGCCCAAGTTTCCAGAAGCCAGCCAAGGGTCAACCTTTTAGGCAGGAATTTCTAAGGACAGGTTTGCTATGATAACTCCTCTGCACAGGTAACCATGGCTATTTCCAGATGGTAGACTTTGGAGTAAAGGTTAAGTTTTAGTCTCCTGTGCAGCTTGTTATATAAATATTTCAATGGGCATATATAATTTCTATAAAAAATAAAGACATTATACTGTTTAAAAAAACAACCCAAACTACCAGATGTATCTTTCAAGGAAGGCATCTAAATGCTAAGTATGCATGAAATAGGAAAAGGCATCCTCAGTTCACATGTTTCTAATTTATGCTTGGAAATGAAATTATAATTTGCTTGGAAACTCAGTTACACATCCTAATTTATTAAATGTGATTACAGTTAATTTGGTTCCCAGGCAAACTGTAGACCTTGGCCATGAATACTGTAAAATGAGGAGAAAATCAGAAACATGTATTCGAAAATAGTCACTTTCCTATGAGTACACGTCCCTTTTGCTAAATTAGAGTCATCTTTACATATGTTTATCTCGGCTTCCTCTTCCTTGGCTTTTCTATTTATTTTGAAGGCAATTGTGACACACGGTATGAGGTTATCAAAGGTCAAATTCTCCACTGGGAGCATCACTCCAGAATCATGCTGGAAGATCTCTGGAAGATCTCCAGGAACAAAAATAATTCCAAAACTTCAAAATTTTCTAGAGAATCAGGGACAGTTAGGACACTTGGTAGACCACCATTTCCCTCTCTCCCCCTCGTCCTGCATTTTGTTACTAGGAGCTACCAGGCATGTCTGTGAAGCCCCACGAAGCCTTTATATACTGACTCAGAAGCCAAACTGGCATTCTAGGTACTAGGAAGCTACTGATGAACAGAAGAAGAGCAGGACAGTTACGCCGCACCATGCTTCCAGTTTATGTCTCTACTAACAAACAGGTGACATCATTAAGCAGTTTCATTTGTATTCAAACAGAGGTAGACACAGGAGGTAACGCAGGTACACACACGTGAGGTCAAAAGAGGATGAGACAAGGAGAAAGCTTTTACGATAGGCGGTCAACACTTAGCATGAGTTAACTGGGTAAGCGTGGTGTGGAAGGGCAGAGGGCTATTCTAGAAGGAAAGAATGACAAACACGAGGGCAGAAGCAAATACAGGGTACTCCATTCACGGCACGGCAACTACATCAGTAAGGCAGGAGCTGCATGCAGTGGTGACAACATCAGTGCCGCAAGTCTTGGTTTCTCCAAATGTACGAGGGGAATAATGATAATACTTACTGTGAACTATTACCCTAAGCGCTGACGTATATTGAACACTTGGCACAGGTTCTGCCACATAATCATGCTGAAATTAGTGCTAGCCCCGAAAAGAAGTATTACAGTTTTAAAACATCATTCTAGAAATTCTAGAAAAACGAAAAAACAATGAGAAACACAAGAGGTTAATTACAGATTACCTAAAATACTCGTATGAAAAATTTCTTTTGAGGAGGAATAAATTGTCAAGTTGTTAAATGTACAGATTTACTCTGATTTTTTCTAACGATTCCATCTCAGAGAATTTTGCAAATCCTGTCCCATCCAAGTTACAAGCAAAATCATACTTCAGAAAAGAGATACACTTTCACAGTCTTAGAAATTATAAAAGGTCTGTACCCCCAATTCCAACGTCATCGGGGGGGGCATTCCCCGCACAAACACCAAGCAATTCTCAGACCCTCGCGGGGTGTTTACACAACTCAACTCAATCGTGACACTATCTTCCTGGAGACGGCATCAGACCCCACAGGTCGCGGGCTCAGTCCTACAGGACGACATCCCCTACTGCCTCTGCACAGGCCAGTTCCAAGTTCAGACTGTCGCCTGTGCTTCTGACCAAAGGGCTACAGATTGGAGGTTCCGACAAGCCCCATTCAGGTTCAATTAGTTTGCCAGAGTGCCTCAGAGAAATCAGAGAAACATTTCACCTACTGTATGACCAGTTTCTTACAAAAGGACGTAAGGCGGGAACGGCCAAACGGAAGCCGTGCACAGGGCACGGTACGGGGAAAGGACACAAGATACTCTTCCCAAATCTCCGCATGTTCACCAACCAGGAAGCTCTCTGAACCCGGTCCTCTGGGGGTTTGATGGAGGCCTCATTACTCGGGCATGACTGATCAGCTCATGGGCCGCTGAGGACTGAAGTCAATCTCCGGCTCTTCCCCCCTTCCCTTAAGTCAGAGGGTGGGAGGAAAGTTCCAACCCCTAACTACAGGGTTGCTCCCCTGGCAACCAGCCCCCTGTGAGCAGGGGCTTGGCCAAGGTCATCTCATTAAAGTAACAAGGCACCTTGTGAGAGCTCTCACCACTTAGGACATTCCCGAGGACCTCTGTGCCAAGAAGGGGGTCGAAGACCAAATGCATATATTTCTTCTTATAAATCGCAGGACCCCAGAAATCTTCCTTGAAATTTCTCTTCCTTTGTTTATACACTACTATATGGATAGCATACTTTTAGACTGATGGTACCATCGCAAAGTGAACTAGAAATTACTGTGAATAGAATGTTATTTCCTCATTATAATGTGCAAGGGAAAGTACAAATACCATAGGTTAGCAAAAGGGGTCTCAGCAGAAGTGACTTTTGCCCCACAGAGAGTATGGTAAGGCAAGGCCCGGAGACATCTTTTGGTCCTTACAACCGGGAGGGGAGTGCTCCTGGCATCTAGCGAGTGGGCAGAGCTCAGGGATGCCGCTACAGACCCCACAGTGCACAGGACAGCCTCATGGCAAAGAAGTATTTAACCAAAAACGTCAAGAGTGTCGGACTTCAAAGACTCCGGATGAGAGCAATATATTGATTCATTAGACGGAAAAGCACAAATGTGGAAGGGAGATAAGCTTCCATCACTCTCTGGAGAAGCCCAGAAGCCTCTAGGAGACAGACATTGAAACAACAAAACCACGATGTCATAAGCACTGTCACAGACACGTACAAACCCCGCGAGAACAACAGGTAGCGCATAGTCAAAACACGTCTCGACAGTGTCCAGCAGTGTGTCATGCGACAGGGACAAGGAGAAGGCAGTCACGGCTCTGCTGCCACTCTGCCCGCCTCTCAGGAGCGCTAAAACGTAAATAACCGTATCAGTTACTAAACACAGGAGAGACACGAGCTCACGTGAAGTTGTCAAAGGAGGCGCTCAGAAGATGTGACAGCTGTCTTAAATGAAGAAAGGCAGGAGTGAAGAGGACCGTCTGAATGTCACTGTCTTTTCAGCCATGAAGAACCAACTGTGCAAAACCAGAGTAGTCAGGGCACAGTCTGGAGAGCTTCAATTCATTTGGTTTATTTGCCCAAAACCCTCTACGTATGCCTGTTGAGGAACGTGGGGACTGACCTTCTGGAAACAACCATAAAACTGGACAGAATACACGGAACAGCAGACAATGGCCGACAGCTAGCACGGGGCTGTACGCCCTGAGACAGCACACAAATGAGGTGAGCCCGGAGACGGCCAACGATGCATGGCTGCGGGTAAGTTCAAGTCCACAGTGCGAGGAGGGGTGACCCAAAGGTCGTCCTGCAGCTCTTCTGAGTCGAGGAGAAAGAGATCAAAGTTTGAGGAGGCTGAAACGAGTAGGTCTTGTGGGCAGAAAACCAGGAAGGATGGAACTAGGCAAAGAGAAACCCAGAGAGCTGTGAGGGACCCCTCAAGTTTTGGGCTGAATACTGCTTTCTTTTAACATTCTTTTTTTTTTTTTCATCTTCTTTTCCATTATGGTTTATCCCAGGACACTGAACAGAGTTCCCTGTGCTCTACAGTAGGACCTTGTTGTTTATCCATCCTACATGTAAACGCTCACATCTGCTAACCCCAAACTCCCACTCCACCCCTCTCCCAACCCCCTCCCCCTTGGCAACCACAAGTCTGTTCTCTGTGCCCATTAAGTCTGTTTCTTGAACATGCGTGAGGTGAAAGCACACGAGACCGGGGAAGGAACAGACAGAAAGCACTAGAGCAAGCAATTCCTGGAGTTCTAAGCAGGCTACTACCTCACATTCTAACCGTCAGAGCAGAAAGGATACACGATACACAGGGCATCGGATAGAGTCCTCAGAAAAATATCACTATAGTAATGGGGACAAATTAGCCCTAGACTAAAGGCTGCTCTGAATCTGCCCTCAGAAAGTTTAAACGCAAGTCTCTACAAAAGCAAACTGATCGCAAGTAACTACATGCCAGAACGATCGAATGCTTTTTACAAAATACAGCAAAATTCAGAACACGAAAATCTGACATCCAATCAAAAATCATCAGGCATGCTGGACTTCCCTGGTGGCTCCGTGGTTAAGAATCCGCCTGCCAAGGCAGGGGACACGGATTCGAGCCCTGGTCCGGGAAGATCCCACATGCCGCGGAGCAACTAAGCCCATGCACCATGACCACTGAAGCCGCGTGCCACAATTACTGAAGCCCACGTGCCTAGAGCCCGTGGTCCGTAATAAGAGAAGCCACGGCAATGAGAAGCCCGCGCACAGCAACGAAGAGTAGCCCCTGCTTGCCGCAACTACAGAAAGCTTGTGCGTAGCAATGAAGACCCAAGGCAGCCAAAAATTATTTTTAAAAAAGTACTTAAAAAAAAATCATCAGGCATGCAGAGAAGCAGGAAACTATGACACACAAGCAAAAGGGAAACAGAGAATCTAGAGAAACAGAGCCAGAAACAACACAGGTGATGTAATTAGCAGGAAAGGACAGTTATCGATAAAAGGTTATTATAAATATGCTCTATATGCCCAGGAATGTAGAAGAAAACACGGACACAGAGAGGAGAGGAAAAGAAGATGCAGGAACGACCTGCATGGAACTTCCAGAAGTAAAAATGAAGGAACAAAAACATGACAGAGAGGATTGAAAAAGTGTCAGACACTGTAGAAGAAAAGACCACTTGATGGGAACCTGAAGACACAATGATAAAAACTATCAAAATGAAGCAGGCATTGGGGGAAAAAAATGAGCAAAAAACATGATCAGAGACTGACTGACCAGGAGACCATATAAAGTCTGTCATGTGTATTTAGGGCCCCAGAAGACAGGACACAGAGGATGGGGCAGAAAAAAAATTGGCCCATGTGTTTAAAATTTGATTAAAATTATAAGCCCACAATTAGAAGAAACTTAGTGACCCCCAACAGAAGACACATAAAGGCCACCCCATCAAGGTATCCATAATCATATTAAAACTGGACACAGAAAGAAACACTTAAAAGCAGACAGAGATATAAACAGATTCTTTATAAACAGCTGGAAAAAAAAGAATGTCGGAGATTTTTCAGAAAATATACAAGACCAAAGAAAATGAAAAGATTTTTAAACAACTCATTTTTAAAAAATTGCTAACTGGAAATTCTGTACCCAGTGAAATACCTTCCGTCTGGGGACAGAGACAAACCGACAATTATAATTCTGCGTTTTGAATGATAAAAGTGTGAGGGTTTGATTTCTTTATTTATGTATGTATGGCTGCGTTGGGTCTTTGTTGCTGTGCGCAGGCTTTCTCTAGTTGCAGCGAGCGGGGGCTACTCTTCGTTGCGGTGCGTGGGCTTCTCACTGCCATGGCTTCTCTTGTTGCGGAGCATGGGCTCTAGGCACGTGGACTCAGTAGTTGTGGCACGTGGACTCAGTAGCTGTGGCTCGTGGGCTTAGTCGCTCCACGGCATGTGGGATCTGCCTAAGCACTGCACCACCAGGGAAGCCCTTCCACTTTTAAAAAACCATTTTCATCTGTTTATTTTCAATCATTATCAGCCACTGCACATTTTCTCTCTATAGAATACCACAGAAGAAATCACAAGACTTCATCAGTAGGCACCTCAAAGTGACAGCTTATAGGGAACCCCACTATCAAAGAAGGGGAATCCACACACTAGTCCTTCACCCAGCAGCATCTGCACTGCTGGGGAAACGGAGACTCTCGTGCCGAGAGCCCATGCCTGCTAAGACAGAATCTGCACTTTAGCAAGATTCCAGGTGACGTGTGTGAAGGACCAGGCCTGGGAAGCGCTGCTCTGGCCCCGGGGAGCTGCAGCTGGCATCTGCAGAAGCTGAGTCTCTCCATCGCTGCACTGAAACTTGATTCAAGCCTAGTTTCTGACTCCAGAAATCTGGGCTTTTCCCCCAACGAATCTCCCACTTTACACTCCCGATGACGATCATTTCCCCTCGGCTTATAAATGTATTCAAAGTCTTCTCAAGGTAAAAACACAAAAACCATTTCCCCCAAATCAAAGCCCCTGACCCAGCCACTTGTCTCTCCTCTTTCCCACCCAGGTGGTCTTAGGAAGGAACTTCAACTTGTGGACAGAGTTGTGTGCATCTGTTGTACATTTCCTCCTGTACATTTACTATTCGAGTGGGACCTTTTAAGGCTGTCTTCTACTGACCTGTCATAGAATTCCAAAGTGGCGACCTGGCCCTCCGCCATCATAATAAAAAGAGCTACTATTTATCCAGTGTCTGTTATGTTCAGACACTGTTTAAGTGCTTTACATGCATCTTCGATTTTTTACTTAAATTAGATCCTTTTGTAATTTCTATGATATTCCCCTAACTCCTTGTGTAGCTACCTGGCTAGTCCCTCTTTTGAGACAGGATAGGTCTTTAAATCATTCAAAAGAGCCTCCGGTCTCAGCCTCTTATAAATTTTCAAAACTCATCAATTCTCCTCAATAGAGTCTCATGGTATACTCCCCAGCAACACATAAAAATTCAATGAAAATTGAGCCTCACTGTTTAAAAAAATGAAAAGAAAAAAAAGGCTGCATTCCATGGAGAACACGTTCCACCCAATGAATAATTTACTGAACGACCATAAAACGTCATTCAATATTCTTGATATCCTCATTTTCCAGGACTGTGAAATTTGATTTAATGAGGACAGCTTCCTTTATAAGATGATGGTAAAGGGAATCTCATAACGATTATAAAAATCTTCAGCATTCCTTGAAACGTTTCGATCCCATTACTCCCACCCTCACTAAGTGGAAAAGAAAACTTGGACCAAATCTGCACCTTGACCAAGGACCGCAACCCAGACTATATCATTAATACTTTTCTTTACTATAAAAATATAAAAGGTAAATGTTTATCATTTGTAAAAAATAAAAGTTTACTCATTACAGTGATAAAAGCTAACGCTTTTGGGAAAATGTGCTACGTGCTGGTCTCCCCAGGCTCCATCCCGCTCAGCTAACCACCCCATTTCACGGAGAAAAGTGAAGCGTTGAGAGGGACACTTCCACGAATCCCCTTTCACACCCGCCTATACACCGGAAGCCGGCCCGTGTGCTCTCATGCGCTACCTCGTCCTGCGACAAGGAGGCACGGTCCTTTACTGCCACGTCAAGCCTTCCTCACATGGTGCAGTGGACACCACTGCCGTTTCAGGTCACGTGCTTCTGCAGTTCTCCCCTCTCCTCCAGCATCACACACCCTCTCTCTTCAGGACAGTTCCCATCCGCTTAGACTACGGGATGATTTCTTCACTCCAAACGTGATGTAATGTGGGGTTACCCTGCTCAGCCCTTCACCCACAACCTTCCACAGCGATCCGTGCTCTCTGAAATGTTCTCATACCCCCTCCTCTCTCCGTCTCTCCCTACCACTCCTCTGGAACACATCAATCAGGCTTTCTCTGCAGCCACCCGCTAACTCTGCTCTTGTTAAGGTTGACCGTGACCTGTGCATCACGGTATCCAGTGACCAATTTTCAGACCTCCACCATCCTGCAGATGCAACTGATCACCTCTTCCTTCTTGAGAAGCTGTTGCCATGTGTCCTTTAGAACTCCACCCTCGCGTGGACCTTCTCCCATCTTAACAGCCCCCGCTGAGTCCACCAGCAGGACTGATTTAGGACATAACCCATGAAGCTCTTGTCCCTCTACCACTTCATCCAGCTTCATGACTTTAAATACCATCTATCCACCATGACATTTGTATGTCCAGCCTGACCTCTCAACTCCAGACTCATGTATCTATGTGCCCATGACACATCTCGAGAGGAGGTCTAATTTACGTCTCAGACACAGCATGCTCGACACCAAGCCTCTGGCCATCCTTTCTCCACCCCCCCCGCCCACAAAACCTGTGCCTCTCACATACCCCACTTGTCAGTATCCGCTCAAGGTCATGCCCGCTCCCTCCCCCAGCTGTTCATGACAAAGACCCCGCCATCACCATCAACGCTTCATTCCCCCGATTCGTCCCAAGCAACTTGTCATCAGATTCTGTCAGCTCTACCTTCAGAATATGTGCTGCCCACTTCTGCCCACCTCCACCACTGCCACCCCGGACTAACCCACCAACATCTCTCTTCTGCTCAAGCACTCATCCTGTACAAGTAAGAAGAACCTGTGCTTCTTACCCACCAGTCATACACCTCAAGAGCCATCCTGGTGCCCCCCCCCCAAATATGAACAACTCCCCTAAAGGGAGGACTCAGGAGCCGTACTATAATATAACTTTCTCAGGGAAGATATTCCAACAGAGCAAACCTTTTGAATAAAAATTGAGTCCCTCTTGTATACTGGACCTTAATTTAATGGACTCCGAACGATTCACTAGTTGACTCTTCAAAAGACTAGAGGTGACTGTATCATGAACCCCATGGTGTGGCACCCAAAGCCCGCTTTATTCTATTACGTTCTGGTATATCCCCACCCCCCAGGAAAGAAAAGACGTGACTACGTTCAAAAAACAGCACCAAGGTCCATCTCCACTTGTCCCTTCACGAGGATACTGTCATCAGGTCAGCTGTCGTTCTGGTCCACTGAAGCAAAAGACTTGTATTCACTTCTACGTGCTCGTCCTTCCCCCGGCACGCAAACATCGGGGGCAGGTTACATCCTTCTCCTGTTTAGCTCTCATCAGCTTCTTTCAGTACCTTTAACTCCTGCAGAGACATTCCCAGACAGGTGACGGCTCTGCCTGAGCTCCTGAAGCGATGCGTTTACTTAATACCCGAGATTTGAAGACGTAACACTGGGTTGTGGAGCAGCGGAGGCAGGACAAGTTTTGACAGCAAGAAGGGCAGTGTGATACATCTGACACCTTAGTTTCGAGGTGTCTTTCCGGTCACGTTGGAACATCCCACGGCCAAAGAGACCCTGTAGTAAGTAGTAAGGAGCCGTGTTCTTCCTTCAATGCCTTGAAGTACCTTTAACTAACTATGATTCTGCATCATCAAAGCTTCCTTCTCATTGGAGAGTAAGCCTGTTCACACACAAATGGTTGGACCAACAATTTTACAAAAGAGATAGGCTCATTCATGGAGCAGGGGTAGACAGAGGTGTCTGGGATGGAGGACAGTGGGAAAGAAACGTTAACTAGAAGGCACACCCGCTCGATTTTAGATCTTACTCCTCTGCCTCTGAACCATGTCGTCTTGGGCCAATAAAACATTTTCTCCTTGTGTGCTGATTTCATTGCCCATAAAGTTCGCCTAGTAAAATTCAGACCTAACTTCTAAGAATTGCTATGAAATCAAATGGAGTCATATGGGAAAATATTTTGAAAATCAAAAAGCACAAAGAAATGAATCAATAATGCCATCTGTGGCAGAGTGAAAACCTCTTTTTTATTCCTAATTTCATCCTGACCAGGACTGGATCGATGAGAATCCAGGCTGATCGAATGACAAGCTCAGTATCAACAATAGATGCTTCCCTCACTGACTGACCCCTGACGCAGGTGAGGTCTCAGCTTTCCATGACCCTTAGTGCACATTTCATACGGCCAAGGTTGACATCTCAGCTGACATCCTGCTAGGGTGGGGATATTATGAAGTCAAACACATCAGAATTAAAGATGGGAGGTGTTTCATCAGCAAGAAGCCCATTCATAAACGAAGACGTATCAGGTGTCATCAAAACTAAGACAACAGGGGCCTTCTCGGATGGCGCAGTGGTTAAGAATCCGCCTGCCAGTGCAGGGGACACAGGTTCGAGCCCTGGTCCAGGAAGATTCCACCTGCCGCGGAGCAACTAAGCCCGTGTGCCACAACTACTGAGCCTGTGCTCTAGAGCTCATGAGCCACAACTACTGAGCCTACGTTCTAGAGCCTGTGAGCCACAATTACTGAAGCCCGTGCGCCTAGAGCCTGTGCTCCACAACAAGAGAAGCCACTGCAATGAGAAGCCCGCGCACCGCAACAAACAGTAGCCCCCGCTCGCTGCAACTAGAGAAAGCCCACACACAGCAACGAAGACCCAACACAGACAAAAATAAATAAATAAATTTATCTTTTAAAAAAAGAACAAAACTAAGACAACAACAGCTGTAACACACGTGACTATTTTATATACCGTTAACAAGGAAAAAGGACATGTTCATTTATAATTCAAGATTACATCAGTTGTAAGAAAAACACATTTAAACACGGGAAAACATGCATTTTATGACTAGCACGAAAAACTGTAATAGTTTATCATGTTTCTTAAGGTTTTATAAAAGTAAGAGGAAGGGGCTAATGGCTAGTTAATAAACTAAAGCAATGAAGCACAATCTATCTATGTCTCTATCACGGAAAATAACACGTTTCATAAAAGGCCACATGAGAAATCATCCCTTGTGAATCAGAGAAATCATCCCTTATGATTCAGATCTAGGCTTGAGAGACACCCATAGCCTTGGGCTGTCATTTATCCCAAACATTAAAAGGTGAACAGAGTGTCCTAATACTCTGTGTACCAGAACTGCCTCTTTTTTCTGTAAGCTACATCAGGATCCCAAAGGGTTCTTGAGACAAGATGTGTATCTTAATTTGCCCCCAAAGATTCATACTGGAGACTTTCCCAATGAATGCTGATGGTGACTTTTGTCAGAGTTCATACGTTATCCAAAGGCAGAAAACATATTCTGGAGTGAACCCCTATGACGAGTTAATAAATGTGAAAAATTAAAAGATTCCTGTTCTAATATACTTCACTATGTCATTAAAAAAAATAACATTGTTAACTCTGCCATCAGCCTGAAAAAGTAGCAAAAGTAGAACTGTATAGATAGTCATATGAGAAGTTAAAGAGATCAATACATGAGGAGGCCACGAATGGATTCTAGGTATGTTATTATTAACATGCCCCTGAAAATCCTTTCCACATAGCAGAACTTCATGACTAAAATTACCAAGAAAATCCTTTCTGTCTAGAAATTGGTGCTGGTAATACAGACTAAGAAATCATGACAGTCTGAATGGTTAGGTAGGTTGTGTGATATCATCGTGACTGTGGTTCTTCTTAGAGCAGGAGTTGGAACACGCTTTCTGTAAAGGGCCAGACTTCCTGTAAAGTTTCCACTTTGTGGACCATATGATATATCACGACTACCCAACTCTGCTGTTGTAACACAAGAGCAGCCGTACATGATATATTAAAAAAAAAAACTGGTTTGGCCAAGTTCCAATAAAACTTTACTTACAAAAACAAGAGGCAGACCAGGTTTGCTGTGTGGGGTGTTGTTTGCAAGCTCATGCCTTAGAAGATAAAGCTCAGACCATCTTGCAAATATATACATGGGGCCAAATATATCTAACAGTCTAGTTGTTTCTGTTGGAGCAGAATAAAACCTGGAGTCCTTCTGGGTCCGAACTCTTACCAAGGGAAAGCTTAGCTTCCTGACAACATGGAACTTGTACGCATCCTTAATACATAATGTGGTAACCAGGGGCATGGACGGGTCTGTCTCGATGAATGACTAGCCTGAAAAATACTGAAACAGGGATGAGTCCTTTCAGGATTCAGTCTGTTTAAGCATAATAGTCAGACATTTACTGCAAAATAAAACAGAAGCAAAAAAACGCAGAGCGAGATAAGAACAATCGAAGCAGCTAAAATCGCACATTAAGGCTTTGAGTTATTGGACCAGCGGGCTGAGGTCTCTCCACAAAGTCCCTCACATTAACTGGCGTCTGTTTTCCCCACCTTTCAAGTTCCAATTAACCTTTCTGCCAACAGCAGATCGCAATTTGTACACACGAGTCCCATTTTAATAAACCAACGTGGTTCAGATGTCCTCACGGTTATTTCAGAGAGAACGGCAATTACAGAAGCCCACTATCACATCTGGAATTTCAGAGAGAAAGGTTTCAAATATATCTCCCTTCTCAGGGATCAGATGTAAAACTATCAACACAGAGTCAGCGATATTAAGGGATCATGTGTTTACCAAGCGAAGAGCAGGGCACATCTTGTTCCTCTAGATCCTACAGCAGCATATATATGTACAGTTTGTGTACAGAACAGAATACAAAGTAAAGTAGGAGTGCACTTTATAGAATGTAGGAGACACACGGATGGCCTTACTGCCCTTGTCTTTGCACAGATTCATCAGTTTTGTTTATTGCTTGTTTGTTTCCATTTCTGATCAAACTTCCCTGTTCTATGTCTCAAGGGACCTGAATCCCTCCACAGCCTAGAATGAGCCCCACCGAGTCATGACCTGCACTGGTGTAATGCCTCCGTGTGTGTGTGTGTGTGTGTATGTCTGCTTCTAACCAATAGAATATGGCCAAGGTGAAGAACTGTCACTCCTGAGATTACGTTGTGTTATATAAAATTCCGTCTCAGCAGACTGGAAATCAGGATTCTGGCCTTAAAGAAGTACATAGCTGTTTTGTGACCTGCCAATGAAGGGGGCCACATGGGGAGGGACCACGGGCAACTTCTAGGAGCTAAGAGTGTACTCCAGCCAAGAGTCATCAAGGAAACAGGACCGCAGTCCTACAACTGCAAGGAAGTGAATTCTGCTGACAATTGCAATGAGCTTACAAGCAGATTCTCCTACAGTCGAGCCCCCAGATGAGAATGCAGCCCGGCCAACACCTTGATTACAGACTTGACAGATGCTGGGCAGAGAATGCAGTTAAGCTGTGCCCAAACTCCTGACCCAAAGAAACTGTGTGCTGTGTTCAGCCACTAAGTTTGGGGGTCATTTTTTATGCAGGAAGAGGTAAGTAATATAAAGAAACATTCATGTGAACAGCAGGTAAGCATGTTTCCTGGGAAAGTTTGGATTGGATCCCTAAAGAAGCCTGAAGATATTCTGGAAAACCTGAAGTGTAATATGTCAGCTCCCTTGAGGGAGGGCAGAAGCCATGATTTATGCTCCTCTGCGTCATCTCCAACGTCCAGAAAAGGACAAGATACAAAAAGACATAGGAGAGCTCTTCTATCTGATTTGACACTAAATCACTAGCTTAGCTGTGTGTGTCAGTAGCAGAGCAATTGGCTATGTAACTTCAAATACCTGCCAGTCCTACGTATTATCGCATTTTGAAGTTCACGACTACAAAGTGCTTCCAAAGACTTCACTTATGGTCAAATCCTCAGCCCCCAGGTACTTCTGGCAACAGATGTCATTATGTAAGAGTTTGCAAATCACCCATATTCCAGCCAGCCACAAAATGCTGAGTAGAAGCTTTTGGAGCAAAATAAAACTGAGATTAGGAAGATCACGTATTGATTACGTTAGCAGTTGAGAAACACTTCCATTCTAGCTTTCCAAAACAACACTAAACACTTTTCTAAAATAATCCTGTAACACAGTGAGCCCCAGTAACCGTCCAAGGGGAATCCAGCCACAGCAGCACATGGACATGGGGAGAGGGGTCAGAGATGGAGCTGAGAGGCAGTCTTGCCACCTGCAGTGGGGGAGCCATGTGACTTGATAATTTCCAGCTTCCCAGGCTTCCACGCTTCCACACACAGCTCTGTGGACTTACAGTGTGCCCTGCTTATCTCCATGCTTGTCGGGAAGGTCAGACGGTATCAGGACTGAGGATGTATTTCACGCACCTTAAAACTGATGGAGCTGGGGCTTCCTTGGTGGCTCAGTGGTTAAGAATCTGCCTGCCAATGCAGGGGACACAGGTTCGATCCCTGGTCCAGGAGGATTCCACATGCTGTGGATCAACTAAGCCCGTGCGCCACAACTACTGAGCCCACGAGCCACAACTACTGAGCCCATGCACCTAGAGCCCGTGCTTCACCACAAGAGGAGCCACGGCAGTGAGAAGCCCGCGCACCGCAACGAAGAGCAGCCCCTGCTCGCCGCAACTAGAGAAAGCCCGCGCACAGCAACAAAGACCCAACGCGGCCAAAAATAAATTAAAAACAAACAAACAAACAAAAAACTGATGGCGCTGTTATGACCCCAGGCCCACAGGCATGTTTGCAGAACGGAATCTGTGTGCCCTCCAAGGTGAAACGCAGGCAACAGGACCCCCTTGGCAACTCCCGCACGGGGGCGGGACCAGACCACCGTGTCTGTTTGGAGAAGCTCGGAAGTGCCCTACCAGCTCCCCATTCCACTCAAAGAAGCCCTGCAGCGCCCTTTCCCTCTGATGCCGCACGGGCATGTCTGCTGGCGTTCCCTCGCCACCACCCTCCACGGTGTTGCTTTGGTCCCCAGAGTGGACTCTTCCAACTCTTGTGCTCACGGCCCTTGCGGGCTTTCCGACCGCTCTTACTCTGAGCGGCCACCGTGCCGTCAGCCTGGCTGCTTCAAGGCAGGTCCCTGGGTCCCTGGTTTGCCCCGGAAGAGACAGTGGAGCAAAGCAGCCCTGCCCCTCTTCAGCACAACTGATGATTTTAGACAGTGGTGGTCTGGGACAGCAACGCTCTATCATCTACCTGAGAGCACGGGGAAAGTAAGGTGCCTTCCATACGGGAAAACGTGGGCAAGCCTCAGCCCAGAGTATGGGCTGCCCAGAGGGTGAACAGCCAGGGGAAAATCTCTGAGAAACCCCACCACTAATAAAAGGGCGGCTTCCTCCAAAAGCATGAGAATCATCATGCCGAGAATCGCCCACAGAAGAGCCATAATGTGAGGTGGGAGGAGGGCAACGGCTGGAACCCTTCTTCATTGGTGCTAAAAAAACGTTTTACTGTCTGATTAATAATGGAAGCAGCGGGTGGCTAGGTTTTAAGAAGTCTCGAGAATTTTTTTTGTGAATTTACACACACATGCACACACACACACACCTGAAGGAAAGTGAACTTCCCCAGCCCCAGAACATGATGCCCTCCCATGCCAAGGACCCACTGGCACGTGGTCAGCCTGCAATTGCGTCCCGAGTGTCCGTGGCTGTGTACGGGGCCTCTTACCTCACAGAAGCTCTGGCACTGCTGCTTCCGCAGGTCCCAGGACACCTTGCAGGGCTCCAGGCACTAGGAGAGATGAACAGTGAAAACCAATCAGTAAACACGGGAAAAAAACAAAGCCCAAAAGGAAAGAACCCGCCTGTGCACACTCCTGACTTCTCAGGGCCTACTTTCCCTAGTGACTTTAGGAAATCCAATTAATCAGCAGCTCATCGTAACTGTGGGTATCCTAGGAATCCGAGACAAGAGCATCATGACCGAGCAGGGACAGAAAGACATACGTTTCCACACAATCGAAAAAGGAAAGCTGCAGAGTCTGGAGGCGACATGCAGGAGAAGCAGGTGTATTCCCTGTCAGGCACAGCAGTTTGGATATTTAGTTTTATTCAGTAAAAAATAGTTTCTAAAGGTGGTTGTTACAGATGAATTTTTTCCTCATCAACCTTAATGATAACTTGCTTTTAAATTGACAACATAGGGTTTTTTTGAATATTCTTCTGTAAGTGACTGAAGTATTGCATTAAATATATGTATATGCATATATATATATATATATCACACCCATTATTGTTAACTTATGTGTTTATCTCAGTGAATCCAGCGGCATTCACATTTACCCAGTTTAATTACTCTATTAAAATGTATGGAGTAAGCCTGAGTATGAGACTCTCCCATAAGAGCTTCAGAATACAGTTTGAATACATATATGTAATTTACATATAGGATTTAATAAATCAAAGGTAATAGCCAGGATCCACTGCTCAGTAACAACTGTAATAATAAATAATATATTATTGAATGAACAAAGTATATATACGTGTAAATGTAGGTTTTATATACATACTACTATATATAACGTATAATTATAACACTTAAGATATAGTACTATATATACTATCTATATAATATATCGTAATAAATAAGAGATAACAGCCAGGCCTCATGATTGAAATTAAAATCTTACATTCATATGAATGGATATTTGATTCTCCAAATTATATTTTAATGCAAATTTTAATTACTACAAATTAATCATCTCGTAGAGTTAAATGACAGTTATCTAAATACTGGCATACCCTGGTTCCCATAAGCTCGTGATTATTCTATGTATCTGACTTTCATTATTGATAAATTTTCCAGTTGATATCAAAATTCTCAGTTAAATTTCAGACATATATAATGTAGAATTCAGAACATACACCTGTACTATATTTTCACTTTACTTTCTAGCAACCTCCCTGTTGTAAAATAAAGATACAGTTTAAAGATGAACTGGAAGACTCTATGGTGAAATTTACTTTGCAAATGTCCACTGCTATTTTTTTCAATCAAAAATGCATATATGAAAACAAACTACTGACTGTATCAACTGTCAGTCTGTCACAGCACTGCTCTCAAAGTGCGATAAATGACCAGTAATATGAGCATCACCTTGGAGTTCATGGGAAAGGCACCAGGTGTACAGAGTCTAGCGAGTTCTCCTGAAAATCTTGGTGCTTACGCTAAACTTTAAAAAGAACTGCCTTACTGTGGTAAACATTTCCCAATATATGTGTGTATCAAACCATCACACTGTACACTTTAAACTTACACAACGTTATATATGTTACTTATATCTCAATAAAGCTGGGGGAGAAAAAGAACTGCTGTAGAATTTGATGAAAACAGGGTCTGTAATGGCTCTTTCTTGGTTCATGTAAGTATCATTTAAGAATCAGTCTACTGCTTGTGAGAATATTCTAGATTTTATATCCTTTAATGTTGCATATGAACAATTCATTTTTAGTTATTTTAATTAAAAAAACTTGAGCTCGTCAATGATGCTTTTCCAAGACCTATATAAGCTTGTCCCAAGTCTATTAGTGTTCACCTCTTCCAAGCATGTTCTAAAACAAATGTACAAATTTTCACCAATATAACGATTCTAAAAGAATACCATTTTTCTAATAGCAATGAAATAGTTTAAATAGTTCATGAGCTCCCTAAAGAGTGAGTTTTGTTTCCTAAAGGTACAGCCAATGCCTTACCCCACAGAGTTATCCTTATTTGTTGCAAGACATTGGCTCCCAGCCTAAAAACTTTACTGGTCATTTAATAAATACGCTTACACCTAACTCCTTCTCAAGACTACTTGAAATGAATAAGTGGCACTCTTTAAAATACTTTGCAATTTTTTCATTTGAAGAAGTGGCCTACAACGGAGCAGGACCGCACCACAAGACCTGGGGAGTTTTCACGGACAGAGGCTCAGCTACTTACAAGTTAAGTATCTGTCATTTCACTCGGGAAACATCCAACAAGCATTTATTCCATATAAAAACTGTTCAGTGCCATGTGGCTAAAAATGTCTCAGAATAATTATGTGATTCTTGCTTTCTGTCATTGCTGAACATGTAAACTGTGAAAGCAAGATATTACATGTATACAGTTGCATTTTCATAACTAGAGACATGCATGAGTGCATTAAAAAAGTCAGTCCTTTGTGATGTCCATGATTGCAAATAACCATATTCCTGACAACTTGTGGAATAAATGCCTGATAAAAACTAGATATCATTTACAAAAGTGGGCACAGTTCTGAAATGCTAACAGCAGCAATACGTAATGCACTTGTCTTCTTGTTAATCCAGAATCGCCATCTGTCAAGTCTAGCATTGGTATATACGATTCATTTAAAGTTCTATTTTAATTGCACGCTTGCCTCATTTCTAGTCACCACTAATCAGTAGCAGCTGAAGATACATCTCAAAATGCTACTAATGACAGCCAACATTTTCTTTTAGTAATCCTTGGTGAAAACTACCTGACCAGAACAGCCTAGATGTAAACATTTATGTAAATCTTGGCAGGATAAATTTTCCACAGCTCTATTTCTTTACGGTGCTACTGGCCAGGTAAAATGATTTCAACAAAAGCCAAAGAGGAAAAAAATGACAGCCATTTCTCTCGCACTTTGAACAAGAAGAAAACACTTTCTATTTCTCCAAGTAATAATAATAATAAAGTACTGCCAAAAAAAGGTAGTCGTAAAACTCGCTTCCATGTGTGAAGGGAGTAGAAGAGAAGTAATACTACAAGCAACAACTGCAACTCTAAGGGCCGTGATCACATACTGCGTCAAACTACAAAAACAAACAAACAAAAACAGTAATCAAAGTTAGTATTTTAGCAAGTGGTTTAGCCTTTCAAGTTTTAGGCTGATCAACTGTTTGAAATCATTTCCTCCTAGGCTACTGCTTCCCAATGAAGAAAAACTTCACATTTCAGAGAAACTTAAAAAAAAAAAAAAAAGGTTGAGCCAGCTAATCACATTGATCATCATTTGGAATGTAGCTATCAATTTTTTTTTACTTAATCTAGAAAGAGACATTCACAATATCACTTGCTCAGATGATAATTGTATATTAAATTTATATTTTTTAAATGTTCAGTAATAGAGATTGGTTCAAGATGGTGGAGTAAAAGGACAAGTACTCCCTCCCTCTTGCAAGAGCAACAGAAACACAACTAACTGCTGAATAATCATCGACAGGAAGACACTAGAACTCACCAAAAAAGATACCCCACATCCAAAGACAAAGGAGAAGCTGCAGTGAAACAGTAGGAGGGGCGCAATCACAATAAAATCAAATCCCGTAACCGCTGGGTGAGTGACTCACAGACTGGAGAATAATTATACCACAGAAGTCCACCACCGGAGTGAAGTTCTAAGCTACATGTCAGGCTTCCCAACCTGGGGGTCAGGAAATGGGAGGAGGACTTCCCAGAGAATCAGACTTTGAAGGCTACTGGGATCTGACTGCAGGACTTTAAAGGTCTGGGGGAAACGGAGACACTCTTGGAGGTCACACACAAAGTAGTGTGCACATCGGGACCCAGGGGAAGGAGCAGTGACCCCACAGGAGACTGAACCAGACCTACCTGCTAGTGTTGGAGTGTCTGTTGCAGAGGCAGGGGGTGGCTGTGTCTCATCATGAGGACAAGGACACTGGCAGCAGAAGTTCTGGGAAGTACTCCTTGGTGTGAGCCCTCCTAGAGTCCTTCATTAGCCCCACCAAAGAGCCCAGGTAGGCTCCAGAGTTGGGTCACCTCAGGCCAAACAACCAACAGGGAGGGAACCCAGCCCCACCCATCAGCAGACAAGCGGATTAAAGTTTTACTGAGCTCTGCCCACCAGAGCAACAGCCAGCTCTACCCACCACCAGTCTCTCCCATCCGGAAACTTCCACAGGCCTCTTAGATAGCCTCATCCACCAGATGGCAGACAGCAGAAGCAAGAAGAACGATAATCCTGCAGCCTGTGGAACAAAAACCACATCCACAGAAGGAGAGACAAGATGAAAAGGCAGAGGGCTCTGTACCAGATGAAGGAACAAGATAAAACCCCAGAAAAACAACTAAATGAAGTGGAGATAGGCAACCTTCCAGAAAAAGAATTCAGAATAATGACAGTGAAGATGATCCGGGACCTCAGAAAAAGAATGGAGGCAAAGATTGAGAAGATGCAAGAAATGTTTCACAAAGACCTAGAAGAATTAAAGAACAAACACCTAGAAGAATTAAAGAACAAACACCTAAAAGAATTAAAGAACAAACAAACAGAGATGAACAATACAATAACTGAAATGAAAAACACACTAGAAGGAATCAATAGTAGAATAACTTAGGCAGAAGAACGGATAAGTGACCTGGAAGACAGAATGGTGAAATTCACTGCCATGGAACAGAATAAAGAAAAAAGAATGAAAAGAAATGAAGAGAGGCTAAAAGACCTCTGGGACAACATTAAACGCACCAACATTCACATTATAGGGGTCCCAGAAGGAGAAGAGAGAGAGAAAGGACCCGAGAAAATATTTGAAGAGATTATAGTCAAAAACTTCCCTAACATGGGAAATGAAATAGCCACCCAAGTCCAGGACGTGCAGAGAGTCCCAGGCAGGATAAACCCAAGGAGAAACATGCCGAGACACATAGTAATCAAATTGGCAGAAATTAAAGACAAAGAAAAATTATTAAAAACAACAAGGGAAAAACAACAAATAACATACAAGGGAACTCCCATAAGGTTAACAGCTGATTTCTCAGCAGAAACTCTACAAGCCAGAAGAGACTGACATGATATATTTAAAGTGATGAAAGGGAAGAACCTACAACCAAGATTACTCTACCAGGCAAGGATCTCATTCAGATTCCATGGAGAAATCAAGAACTCTACACACAAGGAAAAGCTAAGAGAATTCAGGACCACCAAACAAGCTCTACAACAAATGCTACAGAAACTCCTCTAAGTAGGAAACACAAGACAAGAAAAGGACCTACAAAAACAAACCCAAAACAATTAACAAAATGGTAATAGGAAGATACATATGGATAATTACCTTAAATGTGAATGGTTTAAATGCTCCAACCAAAAGACACAGGCTCACTGAATGGATACAAAAACAAGACCCATATATATGCTATCTACAAGAGACCCACTTCAGACCTAGGGACACATACAGACTGAAAGTGAGGGGACGGAAAAAGATATTCCATGCAAATGGAAATCAAAAGAAACCTGGAGTAGCAATACTCACATCAGATAAAATAAACTTTAAAATAAAGAATGTTATAAGAGACAAGAAAGGATACTACATAATGATCAAGGGATCAATCCAAGAAGAAGATATAACAATTACAAATATATATGCACCCAACATAGCAGCACCTCAATACATAAGGCAAATGCTAACAGCTATAAAAGAGGAAACTGACAGGAACACAATAATAGTGGGGGACTTTAACACCTCACTTGTTAAATGGACAGATCATACAGACAGAAAATTCATAAGGAGACACGAGCTTTAAATGACACAATAGACAAGACAGATTTAATTGATATTTATAGGACATTCCATCCAAAAACAGCAGATTACACTTTTGTGTCAAGTGAACACGGAACATTCTCCAGGATAGATCACATCTTCGGTCACTAATCAAGCCTTGGTAAATTTAAGAAAACTGAAATTGTATCAAGCATCTTTTCCGACCACAATGCTGTGAGATTAGAAATAAATTACATGGGAAAAAATGTAAAAAACACAAACACAAACACATGGAGGCTAAACAATACATTACTAAATAACCAAGATATCAATGAAGAAATAAAAGAGGAAATCAAAAAATACCTAGAGACAAATGACAATGAAAACACAACATCCAAAACCTATGGGATGCAGCAAAAGCAATTCTAAGAGGGAAGTTTATAGCAATACAATCCTACCTCAAAAAACAACAAAACTCTCAAACAATCTAACTTTACCCCTAAGGGAGCTACAGGAAGAAGAACAAACAAAACCCAAAGTTAATAGAAGGGAAGGAATCATAAAGTTCAGAGCAGAAGTAAATGAAATAGAAACAAAGAAAACAATAGCAAAGGTCAATAAAACTAAAAGCTGGTTCTTTGAGAAGATAAACAAAATTGATAAACCTTTAGCCAGACTCATCAAAAAAAGAGGAAGAGGACTCAAATAAAATTAGAAATGAAAAAGGAGAAGTTACAACAGACACCGCAGAAATACAAAGCATCACAGTAGACTAACAAAAGCAACTCTGCCAATAAAATGGACAACCTGGAAAAAATGGACAAATTTTTAGAAAGGTATAACCTTCGAAGACTGTACCAGGAAGAAAAAGAAAACATGAACAGACAAATCACAAGTAAAGAAATTGAAACTGTGATTAAAAATCTTCCAACAAACAAAAGTCCAGGACCAGATGGCTTCACAGGTGAATTCTATCAAACATTTAGAGAAGACCTAACACTTCTCAAACTCTTCCAAAAATTTTCAGAGGAAGGAACACTCTCATACTCATTCTATGAGACCACCATCACCCTGATACCAAAACCAGACAAAGAAACTACAAAAAAGAAAATTACAGACTAATATCACTGATGAATATAGATGCAAAAATCCTCAACAAAATACTAGCAAACACAATCCAGCAACACATTAAAAGGATCATACACCATGATCAAGTGGGGTTTATCCCAGGGATGCAAGGATTCTTCAGTATATGCAAATCAATCAATGTGATACACCATATTAACAATTGAAGAATAAAAACCATATGATCATCTCAATAGATGCAGAAAAAGCTTTTCACAAAATTCAACACCATTTATGATAAAAACTCTCCAGAAAGTAGGCATAGAGGGAACCTACCTCAACATAATACAGGCCCATATATGACAAACCCACAGCAAACATCATTCTCAATGGTGAAAAACTGAAAGCATTTCCTCTAAGATCAGGAACAAGACAAGGATGTCCACTCTCACCACTCTTACTCAACATAGTTTTGGAAGGCCTAGCCACGGCAATCAGAGAAGAAAAAGAAATAAAAGGAATACAAATTAGAAAATAAGAAGTAAAACGGCCACTGTTTGCATATGACATGATACTATACATAGAGAATCCTAAAGATGCCACCAGAAAACTACTAGAGCTAATCAATGAATTTGGTAAAGCTGCAGGATACAAAATTAATGCACAGTAATCTCTTGCATTCCTGTACACTAAGAGCAAAAGATAAGAAAGAGAAATTAAGGAAACAATCCCATTCACCATTGCAACAAAAAGAATAAAATACCTAGGAATAAACCTACCTAAGGAGGTAAAAGACCTGTACTCAGAAAACTTTAAGACACTGATGAAAAGAAATCAAAGATGACACAAACAGATGGAGAGATATACCATGTTTTCGGATTGGAAGAATCAATATTGTGAAAATGACTATACTACCGAAAGCAATCTAGAGATTCAGGGCAATCCCTATAAAATTACCAATGGCGTTTTTTACAGAACTAGAACAAAAAAATCTTAAAATCTGTATGGAGACACAAAAGACCCGAAGAGCCAAAGCAATCTTGAGGGAAAATAATGGAGCTGGAGGAATCAGACTCCCTGACTTCAGAATATACTACAAAGCTACAGTAATCAAGAGAGTATGGTACTGGCACAAAAACAGAAATATAGATCAATGGAACAGGATAGAAAGCCCAGAGATAAACCCATGCACTTATAGTCAACTAATCTATGACAAAGGAGGCAAGGCTACACAATGGAGAAAAGACGGCCTCTTCAATAAGCGGTGCTGGGAAAACTGGACAGTTAACATGTAAAAGAAAGAAATTAGGACACTCCCTAACACCATACACAAAAATAAACTCACAATGGACTAAAGACCTAAATGTAAGACCGGACACTATAAAACTCTTAGAGGAAAACACAGGAAGAACACTCTTTGACATAAATCACAGCAAGATCTTTTTTGACCCACCTCCTAAAGTAATGGAAATAAAAACAAAATAAACAGTGGGACCTAATGAAATTTCAAAGCTTTTGCACAGCAAAGGAAACTATAAACAAGACGAAAAGACAACCCTCAGAATGGGAGAAAATATTTGCAAACAAATCAACGGAGAAAGGATTAATCTCCAAAATATATATAAACAACTCATGCAGCTCAATATTAAAAAAACAAACAACCCAATCCAAAAATGGGTAGAAGACCTAAATAGACATTTCTCCAAAGAAGACATACAGATGGCCAAGAAACACATGAAAAGCTGCTCAACATCACTAATTATTAGAGAAACGCAAATCAAAAGTACAATCAGGAATCACCTCACACCGGTTAGAATGGGCATCATCAGAAAAGCTATGAACAACAAATGCTGGAGTGGGTGTGGAGAAAAGGGAACCCTCTTGCACTGTTGGTGGGAATGTAAATTGATACAGCCACTGTGGAGAACAGTATGGAGGTTCCTTAAACAACTAAAATAGAATTACCATATAACCCAGCAATCCCACTACTGGGCATATACCCAGAGAAAACCATAATTCAAAAAGACACATGCGCCCCAACGTTCATTGCAGCACTATTTACAATAGCCAGGTCATGGAAGCAACCTAAATGCCCATCGACAGACGAATGGATAAAGAAGATGTGGTACATATACACAATGGAATATTACTCAGCCATAAAAAGGAACGAAATTGGGTCATTTGTAGAGACGTGGTTCGACCCAGAGACTGTCATACAGAGTGAAGTAAGTCAGAAAGAGAAAAACAAATATCATATATTAATGTATATATGTGGCATCTACAAAAATGGTACAGATGAACTGGTTTGCAAGGCAGAAATAGTGACACAGATGTAGAGAACAAATGTATGGACACCAAGGGGGGAAAGCGGTGGGGGTTGGTGCTGGTGGTGGGATCCATTGGGAGATTGGGATTGACATGTGTACACTAATACATATAAGATAGATAACTAATAAGAACCAGCTGTGTAAGAAAAATAAATAAAATAAATTCAAAAAAAATTCAAAATAAATTCAAAAAAATAAATTCAAAAAAAATCAAAATAAATCTGATTAAAAAATGTCCAGACCTATATGCTGAAAACCCAAAATACTTCTAGGTGAACTTAAAAAAGAAATAAAGTGAGAGATATGTTGTGTTTAAAATAAATAAATAAAAAATAAAATGTACTGTAATATAAAACAGGTTCCTACAGCATTCCACTCGTGGCACAGTGAGCAATGAGACTTTGTGACATTTACTATGTTTAACGTTCATACAACATTCCACTCGTGGCATAGTGAGCAATGAGACTTTGTGACATTTACTACGTTGACTACAATATTCCTATCATTTGGTTGCAGCTCAATAAACACCTGCTGAATAAATCTATTGATAAATTGAAATGTTTTCCTAACCAGTACTTAGGACTGGGATACCCAAGTACTTCCAGAGACGAAGCAAATAATAAGGAAGAGTGAAGGGGGTAAATTTTGGATAACTGGGGTGACCAAAAGAATGGGAAACTGGAGAGGTCAGCCAATATCCAGGGAACAACTGCTCTTTACTGCCTTCTGGTTGTCTTCCAGAATCGCCTGACACTCAAACTTTACAGAGAAGCCAATGATGCAGAATTTATATAAACCCTTCCAACTTTTAAATATATTGTACAGGTCTTTTTTTATTGTGATTAATTTATATCATAATATACTAGAGAGAATCCCCTGGTGGTCCAGTGGTTAGGACTCCACACCTCCACTGCAGGGAGCCCAGGCTTGATCCTGTAAGCCGCGTGACGTGGCTAAAAAAAAAAGATAGTAGGTAAATTTTTTAAATTGCTCTAAGTAAGTGGTTCTGAAATGGGAGTGATTTTGTATTCCCAGGGGACATTTGGCAATATGTGTGGAATCATTTTGTTATGATTAAGGGGAGAGGTACTGGCTTCTTGGGGGTGAGGCCAGGGCTGCTGCTTAAACATCCTCCAGATAGCACTCACATGATAAAAAATGATCTGACTCCAGATGTTAACAGTGCCAAGGTGGAGAATTTTTGAACAACATGCAAAGGAACCACAGTAACAGAGCTGGTCCTGAGAAACAACTTCCCCAGGATGGAGGAGTAAATGCTACTCAGGACGATGACCTGCAATCATGGAACAATGCTATACATTTTGGCCACATTCATCCTTCTAAAACACGGTTTTGAAGATGTGAGGTCACTGATACAATTAGTCAATAATTATCGAATTTAACCTAAAGTACATGGTTTTATATTCGAAACGTCTGGTCAACCAGCAAATCCTGTCCAACCAGCTCCTTCAACCTCCTGTGAATTGCTTCCAGCGAAGCTGGTTGCTTTTCTGTTCCCCCAAAACAAGATCCTTTCTAATTCCACTCTGTTATGATATGTCTTCCTTACAGACAAGCTATTCCGTCCTTCTCCACTCAGATCAGTAGCTGCTTGAAACCATCTATTTTTGGCCATTGCTGTCCCCACAGCGCACACTGATTTGCCCTCTCTGCAACCATGTAGCATTTAGAGTTCCCCCCAAGAATTCTCACATTTTTGACTGATTTGTGGAGCCTATGACTTGCATTAAAGTTACACTGCCTCCAGATCCTCCTGAGGAGGGAATATGTCTGCTAACCCTTTTATAATCCCTCACAAGGCATATGGAACTGAGCATGCAAACAAGAGAACAGATTATAAAAAACAAGCCATGTGCACCATGGAATGGAAAGCCTTGGTTTGAGCCCTAACTTGGCCATGTGTCTACATCTACAAGTGAGAAAATCACATTAACTATGTAGCCTCAGCTCGATCATTCAAATATGAGAACGCAGTCATTCATATTAACCTATTATTGAATGTGAGAGAATCTTTACAGATTTATGGAGCACGTTTAAAATGATTTGTTCCCTGAAGCCTCATAACAACAAAACTACGGAAGTGTGTAAAATTAGGTACTATTATTCTCACATTTTAGAGAGAGGAAATTGCAGTTTAGAGAGGCTGAGGAAACAAAGCAAGCGACTGTCGGGGAGGCTATGGGAATTGGAATTTGGAGCCACGCGTTGGCACACTCCAAGGAATGTTATTTCCATTATAAAGCACTGCCCCATTTACGCCACATGCTACAAGAGCTTACAGAGATGAGATATGTGACAGGGATTTGGAAACTGAAGAGCGGTCTGCAGATCTATGAGATTACTAAATTACTATGACCCCAAGGAGGATTCAGCTCCAGAAGGCCCTAGGTGCTACAAATGCCAAGGTATTTATGTATCCCACAGACAAAGAGATCGCGCTCTTCCGAGCCAAAGTACCGACAAAGAGGAAAATTATCGATATTGCTTTGGTGAACTACCATCTGGACAGTTTAGCACAAAGTTCCACACCTTACACTTAACCCAAAACTTTCACGCCAAAGTACAGAAAAGGAAATTATATTACCTAAGTGGCGATCGCAAAAAATTCCGAGGCAAAGAAGTTTCCTATAAAATTCAAATGTTCACACATGCCCAATCCTCACGGAAACAGAACCCATCATTACATTATGCTAAATAGACAGAAGCCACGTTAAAACACAGCAGCCAGCGTTCCATACTTTCCAACCTGTTCAAATGAACTTCTGCTAAACCAATGAGTGTGGATTCGTATTTCCTGTGTGCTAAGCACTCGTCGACTCACCAAGGTGGGGGAAATCTGGTCGAAATTTGTTCCGCCTTGAGGTTGTCTATAATCTCCATGGGAGAAAAGCAGGCAAATAAATCAGTCTACAGCAACAAAGTATAAAATAAGTGATAGAAGAATAAAGTCCTATAAGAAAGCGAAGAAGTGGTATGTTGTTCCACATGGGATAACCAGAGAGGGTCTCACAGAACTGAGGGCTCATGGATTAGCTTAGAAGAATGAGGAGGACCTGATCAATGGTAAACAGATTTGGGGCCTGGACAATGTCGCAGATATGTGGAGTGTGAGAGCTAAACAAGAAAACGCAATAAAACACAAGGCTGGGAAGATGGCCCTTGGAATTCAATGAGAGCCACTGACAGTCTTAGAAAGGAGTTGCTCGCCCCATCTGTGCTTAAAATGACTTGAGTGTTAGAATAGGAGATGGATCACGGAGGCAAAACACGCAGCAAATGAAACCAGAGCAAAAGCTTTTACAATTTCTTCCAAACCTTCTCTCCAGCACTTCTAGCGCCAATACGCCATTTGGATGGAAGAGGACATTGGGTGAAAGGAAAAGAAATATCAACAACCTATGAAAGGCAATGTGGGAGAAGTGAGAATGGGAAAGGCACCCAACTTTCTAAGCCCAATCGGAAAGGAGCCGACTGTGTCAGTATGACGGAGGGTGCAGGCGAAACAAACACGGGGCAAGAGGTGGAATGAAGCGTTTAACAGGATGAGTTTGAGCTGTCAAATGGATATACAGGGAAGGATGCCCACCAAGCTATTGGAATTATGGACACACAGTTCTGGAGAAAGGGTGAAGCTAATCACGAGCATTTACAGGTTTCTTTTCTCTTTCTTTCTACATCATTCATTCCTTTCATAAACATGTGCTGAACTCCATCACCACAGCGTCATGCTAAGTGATGGGTCTGTTAAACTTATGAATTACACACACACACACCTGCCTTCAAGTTCTTCACAGTCTAGAAAGGTAAACAAGGCATGTTCACTTTTCAGCGAAAGTCCAAGATACATGTCAAGAGGAAGCAGAGAAAATATGAAGTTGGCATGTAAAGTATTTGGGGAGCTGGGATATATGAGAGCTAGAATGGCAACACTGAGGCAATCTCACAGTTCAGCAAAATGTTTTTGTGTGACCTATCTTGCCCCCTCTTCTGTATTTGTGCCCGGGGAGACTGAAAAAGAAGGGAATGGAACATATTGGTAGGCAGAAAAAAAGGATCAGGTGGAGGGGGTCTGACTGAAGACGTAGGAGAAAGGGGAAATAATCAATAGATCCAGGTCCCAGAGGATGTGCCGGGGTTACAACATGGAAACACAGAATTTTAGAAAGGCAAGCATCTTTGATGGCATCTAACCCTACATCTTCCAGATTTGGGAACTAAAACATCTTTACAGGAGCAATGGCTGAGTAGCAGGATTCAAGTCCAGGGCTCCATTTGTGATTGGACACAGACCATTCAATTCACTGTTGAGCTTAGAGGATGTAAGAACCTGGAGGCAGAGACACACAACAATGGTCATGAGAAGCACATTCTGTCCATAGTTTTCCAGTGTGGTGAGAAAGTGCTGATGGCTAGATGTGTGTGCCCTTCTAGGGGCAATTCTGGTGACTGAACTTGAGAGGTCCTGAGTTGATAGACAACACAGGTGAGGGACACAGAAACTGACGATTCCAGCCAGGTCTGAGGTTTCTGATAGATGAAAGAGTAACATGTGCCCAAGAGGATTCTTGCAGAATAAAAACTTTAATGACCACATTTTTAAATGCCCGTATGTAGTAGGTACTCAGTGAATGAGATTCCCTTCCACTTCTAGAAGACCAATAAGGAGAATTAATTTTAGTTCTTTCATATTTCCCTGATATCTACCTTTGTTTCTTTTAATTAAAGAAGAAAATAAATCTTCTTTTAATTCTAGTCTCTCAAGCATGTTCCAATAATTGTTTCAAAAGTGCCAATTTTTTGCCCAAATTCCAACAGCTATGGATGGGTGGGGTGGCACGTTCTTGCGTATGTGGCCGGAAGGTGGAATCAGAAGGAAAATTCTGAGACTAGAGCACCGTATGTTTTATAGGACATATGGTATGCTCTCACACAAAAAAATTTTCTGTTGACTAAAAAAAAGTTAAATAGTGATTTATATATATTTTTTGCGGTACGCGGGTCTCTCACCGCTGTGGCCTCTCCCGTTGCGGAGCACAGGCTCCGGAAGTGCAGGCCCAGCGGCCACGGCTCACGGGCCCAGCCGCTCCATGGCTTGCGGGATCCTCCCGGACCGGGGCACGAACCCGCGTCCCCTGCATCGGCAGGCGGACCCCCAACCACTGCGCCACCAGGGAAGCCCAGTGATTTATATTTAATTTTTGTCTAGATGGTTGCCTGGACGTAAAGAATAAATTTGGGGTTCCGCAAAAAAAAAAAATCCACTTTTCATTTCATACAGGTATACACTCATAGCATATAATAATGCCAGCAGCAGAAGTTTCCAAAGACCTCTTCTGTTTTCTGAATTAATGGCAGCAAGTTTCTCTAGGAAACTGTAGATCTGTTTTTTAGATGGAAGTGGTTTTTCCCCAATATATTTCCTGAAATATGTGCAAATATGTGTCAAAAAGTGTACCGTGTCTTGCCAAAATAATGAAATCTTTTGGCAGTCAGCCCACGGAAGTACAGTTGAACGATGAGCAGAGCCTAAACCCGAGAGGAATCGGCGTGCCAGCCCAGCACAGGGATGTCACACCTCAGACATCTCACATCACAAGTCGACTTTCTCTCAAACACTCAAAGGGTATTTACTCTCCTGCCACGATGCTTATCAAGGAATCTGGGCCTCATTTGATCACAACTACTGTTCACAATAAAGGGAATTCTAACATCAAGAGCTCTTTTAATTTCAGCGAAAGTAGGTAGAAACAAACAAAAAACAATTAAAATGGAAAAAAGAAACAAATTGAGGTAGTAGTTATTAGAAAACCATCCTGTCACTGTCATTCTTTCTCATACCGTTATTCCCATCATTCAGTCTCTTGAAATAGATCCGTCAGGGGATTCTGTTTCATTAAAGACCAAACAGACTTTCTTAGCAACCAGATTTTCCACCTGATCATCTGCTATGGCATTTTGGCATAGTACTGAAGTTCCAAATAATAGCCCACGGTTACGTCTCAAATTAAAAAGATACTATGTATACCTGTATACATACCTGTAACTTATATAATATTGTGCATCAAACATAGTTCCATTAAAACTTTTTGTAATAAAAAGTTTTTAAAAATGAAGGTAAAAAATGTTAATAATGAAAAGAAAGTGACAACTTTACCGTGGAGAAACCTGGAGATGATACCTTAACTAAGTGATGAAGGATACATCTCCAGGAACAGGGAAACCCGCCTGGTGTGCCCCTGATGTGATACACTAGTAAAAACAAAGCACCACCATCACGGAGGCAGTGTCCTGCCCAAAGGGCACAACCTGAATCGAACCGTGAGGACATATCGGACAAATCCAGAATGAGGTGTCTTGTACGAAGCAACAAGCCTCTGGTCTTAAAAAATACCAACATCGGGAACTTGCTGGCGAGACGACGGAATAGAAGGACGCGAGCTCACCCCTTCTTAGGAAAACACCAAAATCAGAAAAACAAAGACAAACAAACAAAACCACTGGAACCTACCAAAAAAGACCCTACATCCAAAGACAGAGAAGCCACGACGAGACGATTCCTTTCTAAGAACTGGTCTCTCATCTTTGTATCTGTGTGGTCAGTATTGGCAGGACTTTGAATTTACCCACATTAAAATTCATATTATTAGTTTCAAAAAAAAACAATACCAATATCATGAGAGGCAAAGAAGGGCTGAGGATTGCTTCCAGACGAAAGGAGAGTAAAGACATGTGACAATTAAACGCAAAGCATGCTGATGGGCTGGATCCTGAATCTGAGAAAACAACGCCAGACAGGACAGTATTCACACAATTCGTGAAATTGAAAATTCAGACCAAAGGTGAGACCTTAAGATTACATCAATGTGAAATTCTCTGAATTTGATTATTCCACGGCAGTTATGCAAGAGATGCACGCTGAAACATTTAGGCGTAAAGAGTCATGATGTCTGCAACTTACTTTTAAACGGTTGGGAAAAAAAATAACAATGGTAAATGCACACCTACACCTATATCGATCCATCTAGAGAGAGAGAACGTGATAAAGCAAATAAAACTTAACTGGTCAATCTAGATTGGGGTCAGAAACTAGAAACCAGGGACCAAATCTGACCCACCATCTGTTTTTGTAAATAAAATTTATTGGAACACAGACACACCCATTCATTTATGTATTGTCACTGGTTGCTTTTGTGCTACAGTAGCCGAGGTGAATAGTTGCAACAGTTTGCATGGCCAAGAAAGGCAAAAATATTTACGTCTTTGTCAGAATGTTTGCTGTACCCTGATCTAGATGAAAGATATATGGAAGTTCTCTGTCCTATTCTCGTAACTTTTCTGAAGTGTTCTAAGTGAAGTTAAAAATGAATAGATCAAAACAACAAGGTCCTACTGTAGAGCACAGGCAACTATATTCAATATCCTGAGATAAACCACAATGGAAAAGAAGATAAAAAAGAATGTATATATGTGTATGACTGAGTCACTTTGCTGTAGAGCAGAAATTAACACAACGTTGTAAATCAACTATACTTCAAATTTTAAAAAGTGAACACATCAAGTAATCTTAAAATTACTCAAAATCACCAATTTTCTTCAGCAGGCATCACTGAAATCTATTATGGACATAGACCTATGGGCAAAAGGTGATTTTAAAATTAGTAAAGCAGTTATAAACAAGTTGTGGGAAGAAATGGAGACTTGGAGACAAAGGCTTGAGACCCAAAACCTCCTAGTGACTGAGGGGCCCGTCTTCCCACAGAACGGTTAACAAAAACCGACTAGGCTCTGCAAAGTTGTATCTAACAGGTTCTATAAACAGGTGGCTTAAGGACAGCCTCAGGAACCCTGATGGCGCTGAGACTGGAGCAGCCCCGTCATCCTGGAGTCCCAAGGTAATTCCACGGGGCGGGGGGGGGGGGGTGCGACGACCCCAATCATCCCAACCCCTTGTCTCGGTTTCTGATTATAAACACAGGAAATGAGTTCACTCAGCCCTGCGGTCCAATTTGCCTCTGAAAATGTCCCTCCCTCCTTTGTACTAAAGGAACCATTCTTACAACATCAAAGCAAAACGTTTCTCACAATGCAAGTAGGAAATGAGTATAACCTACTTATTTTGCCGTTGCAAACCATTCAATGAGACGTCCTGCATAATTATCAGCTTCCAGTAGTGTTTGCACATGCTGCCTAAATTCATACCTAAATTCTAAAATCAGCAGAATCGGCCCACCCCTATTACACATGTCACGAGGAAAAACCGACCCTGGTGTTTGGCCAAGGCAGGGATGTAACAGAAGGGTGTGTTCCATTTCCTCATCCTAACTCGAACATTTCCCTAAAGACACTTGAGAATGGGCCCTCAGTGGGATATGGACTGCAGAAGCAGACAGCCCAACCAAATGAGGTACACGACAAGACAGCCTTTCCTCTGGGAAAATTAAAAATGTATATTTCATCAGGGCGCTCAGCAAATCAGCAATGGCTGGAGAATATTATCTCTACGTCACTTCAAAGCCAGATATCTCCCTCTCTCTCTCACGCATGCACGCACGCACACGCACGCACACACACCCCGTTTTTCATTATAGTTTGATTACAGGCATCTGTGTCCTTTGCAAGCTATCAAATCAACGACTCATCTTTCTCCAATATTGACCCCCAGGTAATCAGAATAAGTTGGGAAGCCTGTCTCCACCATAAGTCAGACTTTAGAGACTGAATTAAGAACCGTCTTGTGCTTTCATTTGGTCAGATGCTGCACAGCTCAAGAGGAGTCCCTGGTCAGAGCGTCCTGCGGGTTTAACCAGCCAGGTCCCGCTCCCTCGTGAAAGCCAGAATGTAATCTGCACAGCATGCTTCTGCCAGCATGAGGCCCAGGTTAAGGAACCGCTCCCGACATGCCACACAGTGAATGGAGATTACGAACTCCCTGCCTTCATGCTACATTGAAAAGCTTAGGCAAGTCTAGCGTTGATCCTCATCTCTGTATATATTTTCTTCTACACATCTTCTTAACAATACACAATTCCTAAGAAATCATGTAATCGGTGGTGTCAGAGAACCGTGTCAATCGTATCCCCAAGCTGGGTGGCCTGCTGTCCTTTTGCCCTGAGCTACCGGCCTTATGAAATCTCGCCTACGTCACAGGAATAATTGAGTTTTCAATTTGGCCCCATATTAAAGCTCACGGAGGTACTTTTGAACTTGTTTATAATACGTGCTCTGGGTTAATAAGATTATTTGTATCAGCAATATATAAGAATGGCTTAGGCAGATGTACACCGTGGCTAATTATTTCCAAGAAGTCGAGTCTATTTGTCTGAGAGGTGAGTGATTGTAGCAGCTACTCAGCGAGGACCCAGGGATGAAGCAAGTCCTTTACAGTTAGACAAATCATCAGGAGTGTCAACGCTAATCCTTTTCAGATAGAAGCAGCTTGTTAAACTGACAGCTTAATATGTATCTGTGTGGTTCGGCTGTCTGACACGTCAAGCTCCAGGAAGGCACGGCGTGCTCCTGAAAGGATGAGGGGGGGGCGCTGAATCTCATAAGGACTTTCATGCTTCCTGTCTCCCGAGCCAGATCAAATCAGCCCGGCTTTGTTGACAGTAAAGGGCCTCTAGCACATTAGGGCATCCCTGAACAAACCCATTCAAGTGGGCCTTATGCGGTAGGTCTGCTCAAAATTAACAAGTGAGTCGTAATATTCGTAACTTTGCGGAAGCTGAAAACACTGGGAGGAGGATATACGTTAGTTATGGGTGGGAGACCCTATTTCTATAGACCCTGTTTGCCCTTTAAACCAAACTCGGAACTTGCACAGTCTCACGTGCATATTTAATTTTGTTCTCCCTTTAAAGAGTGACCTTGAGGTTCTTGTGTCCAGTGGAATCCATTATAAAGTAGCAATTAAACCTACTGGTGAGCCCAGTCAAAACCAGCAGCAAGAGCAAACTTAGTAACTCTGGACCAGAATGAGGATTTGTTTAATGATTCAGATTTTGCACAAGGTCTAGAATAGACTTCTTTACACTGTGGGCAACGCAGATGTGGGTTTCTTTGCTAATTTCCCCGTGTACCTCTTTTGACCTGAAACACACAATGAAGGACCCAACCAAAGAAGTCCCCTCTTGCTGTTTTGCATGTCCCAACTCAGCTAATTCAACCCCGTTTGATGAACTCTATGCTGACGCTCTCGACCACCTTACCCGCGCATTCATCAGTGGCTCTGCTGGACCAAAAAGGGCAGAAAAAGAAGGCATTTGCAGCATCCTGACCAGGGCTACCCAACGTAAGACCGCAGTGGGAATGCTCTATGTATGCATGGTCCAATATGGGGGCCATCAGCCACAGGAGGCAATTGAGAGCCTGAAATGTGGCCAGTGTAAATGAAAAAGTAAACACTTAATTTTAAATCATTTAAATTTGCAGAGCCATATGTGGCTAGTGGCAACCACCCTGGAGAGTGTTAAAAGAAAGTACAAGGGCGCACATTCAATACCCACTATACATACTCCTTCTAGTGGGAAAGCAAATAAAAACTACATTTCCCAGATGACTGTATCACTAAGATTCGGAATGCAATTTGGCCATGGTAATGAATGCTCCAGGGCAAACTTTGAAGGCGAAAGCGAAGCAGAAGGTATTTTCTTGCTCGTCCCCTCTTCACTCTTTCAGAACACTGTGGATGTGTGCAGGTTTTCTTCTGTCTGAAGAGACTTCCCTGGGGGAGACTCCGAGCCCTGAGGTCACTGTCCTAGAGAGACCTCAGCACGAGCAAGGGGGTCGGCTCTGTACCGTTCTGGAGTCACCTCTGGAGGGTTAGTGCAGAGCCCGTTCCCTCAACACTTCCAATCATTTTAGAAGCACATAGTTCCCTGTATTCAATTCCTTCTAGTTTATGTACCTAGAGTGGTTTGTTTTCTTCACTGACACCGGCTGACGCAAGCAACTAGGAAGACGGATGTGCATTCAGATTTAACCCCTATGCCATCAAAAACGCAAAGGATGTACCCATGGCTTCTCCCTTTGTCTACTGCGTCACCCACGTTAGTTTATAAACTCTGCCTTCACTTTGTTACCTCCCTACCCCCTGCAAACGTATCTGCTGAGCCACATCTGCGGGTCCGACGCCCTGAGAGACACGGGAAGTTCGTGGGCACATAAGACAGACGGTCTGCCTGCTTCAATCTTAAGTGGGATGGAGGGCAAAATTAATCAAGCCGGTGCAACACGTGGGATCAATACCATGGAAGAGGGATGGAGGGAAGCACAGGCGGGGACAACCTAACCCTAGCACAGAGCTGACCAGAGCTCTCTGCAGGAAGGGATGTCTAGGCTGTAAAAAGAATAATGAGTAGGAAGAATGCATAGCAAAAGCAAGTGGGATCTTCTTGTCAAAGTTGACCTTCAGAAGCATGAAACTAAAACTGTAAATTTCAGCGATGGAGATCCACTCCAACAGTTTCTGCCGGGTTGTGAGATGGGAAACATACATGATTTACAGCACCCAGGCTACTCAGAGTAAACTTTAGCTGCTGGGCAAATGGAAGCTGAGATCTCAGCAGTCCTTAGAGTAATTGCTGAATGTGTTTCCAAAAGCATAGCAGACATGATGTCAAAGTGTAGGACAGAGGAAAGAAAATGACTCTTATTAAAGAAATTTATGTTCTCTTTATCAGAGACAAATGATCTAGCTTCCGTTTCTCCAAATATCCAGCACCGTTTATAGAACCAATTCTTCAATTACCTAATAAATACAGCATGGAGAGAGCTGCCTTATGAAATGGTAAAATTCCTAAGTAAGATTCCATGCACTTGAAAACAGCGTATATTAGGACACTCCTATATTACAACAGACACATGTGGTATTTATGACCTAGCTGGTATACTAAGACGGCTTTCTTCCATTTTAGGGGAGCTTAAAAATAGTCTCACCCACACAGGAGATTGTTTTGGAAATTTTAGATAAGGTGTACAAACGCCATCAATCTGAGTTGGCATCTCAGTATAACTGAGGACCACTAAATTTGGTAGGTTAACTGGCCAAGGACACGCAAGAGGAAAAGTAAAGGGTATTTCTTCCACAGGTTCTATTATTTTCTGCCCAGTTCATTCGGTGTGTTGTGCACTTGTTACTTCCTGAGAGGGACCTAAAACACCTTGAATCTGCAGAATAGCGTAGAAGTGCAGTGAGCCGAGACACTGCTAACTGGTGGTGATGCAGCCACGTCACGGACGGCCAGCCGCTCCGCTTTACTCCTCGCGGCACCTAACGCACCTTTACACCGAGGAATGCTTTTCTCCCACTTCTTTAACACGCTCGCAACGTCTCTATGTGTTGATACAAAACATTAGAAACGTGTACCCCGTTATTAACTTGAAGTAGGAAATGCGACTGACTCGTACACAGACTTCATTGCAAAGAGCGTTCCAGCGCCTGCAGGAAATAAGAGTTTGCTGAACACTTTGCGAGACTCCAGGCTTGTCCGATAAGGTAGGTCCTTCCCATGAAGTGAGGAGTTTCTCCCTCTTCTAGCTTTCAGTTTTTGGACACGAAGCTGCCCTTGCTGTTTGTTAAGGAGGAGAAGCCAGGGGCCTTCCTGTGCAGAGAAGACTCCAGTCTTCCACTCCAGCCTTCCCCCCCCACCCCCCGCCCAGAGTGACCCAGTGACAACAAAATGCTCTTGGGCCGGGTGGACGGCTCCTCAGGAGTCTCACAGACCACCTAGCAATCAAAGAAGGGGGGGCAGAGGCCGCCTTTGTGTGGGGGTATTTTGTCCATCCTCCCCCCCACCCCGCCTCCCGGACACCCTCACCACTGCCCCGCATGGCTAGGCAACCAGAGGCAAGGGCTTTTCACTCCGAATTTCACGGCCTGATAAAATGCAGGGGCTGTTTCCCGGGGGACCTGAAAGCCCTCCTTTGTGCGCCGTGGAGGGTCAGGTTAAGTCCCGCGTTTTGGCATCAGGCATCCGTTTGTCTTCAGCGAGGTCTCCTAATGGGAGGAGGGGGGAGGGAGGGGGGGAAGGGAACCCGCTGCAGAAAGGGGGTTTCGTCTTCGCAGGGGCAAATCCCCGCCTGCCACTCGACAGAAATCAGGCACATGTAAATCGGCCGCCCACCGCACTGAGAGCCCTACCGAATCAATGCGATTAAGCCGTGAGACACGGAGCCTTCTCTGTCTTGCAGACTCGGCTCTCACGTGTTGCTTGCTCTAAAGAGGAAAAAAAAAGCAAAGCATAGCCTTTTGCTCACACTTTTTTAAATTAGCAAAAAAAAAAAACCTGCAAAAAATAGTACTGGAAATATTGAAGATCTGTTTCTTGGGCTATTTTTTCTTCTGCTTGCAATAACATCATACGTAGGGCTTTGAAATTAATTCTTCTCGATTCAGGAACCCTGTTGGACTGTTGAGAGATATTTGCTCTTCGAGGCTGATAAAGAGCTCATTCTATCTAAAGACAGCCTCTATGAGAAACGCTTTACAGGACACGATTCATATCGATTATTTCTATAAGTTACAGCTACAATTTCCACTCCGGAAAGAAACCAATGGGTAGAGATGGCCCCACCACTGACTATGACCCAAGTCAGTAGTTAAAAAACAGAGTTTTCTAACGTCGTTATAATCAACAGAGCAATGCTTTCTCATTGTAACAGGACTATACTTCCTTCTCCGATGTTCTTTAAGACTATACTTCAATAGCTCAGCTTATATGAAGAAAAACAAACATTTTTAAAGTATGAGGAAACTATTGGAAATAAGTGGGTTAGTCAGACATATGGAATGCCCAAAGAGTAAGGCATTTTACAGGGGAGAAAGCAATAAAATATATTTTATGACTCTGAAGAGTCATAAACATAACCAGGTACACACATACACAGAGAGCAAAGAAATAAAAGCAACACATTGCCAACTATCTAATTCATCGTTGCTAAACGAGAGAATAATCGATAATCAGATGTGTGGAAAGAGAAAAAGAGAGGCTTCAGGACAGTGGTCAGTGAAATAAAATAGTGATCCTTATATGTAACTTCTCATTAAACTATTATTTCTTGTGATCCTTTTTCCCCACTGTCACTTAGGCAGATGCAATTATTCCCACCAATCTTCTTAAAAGAAAGACAGTATCACTGGAAAATCAATCCATCTCCTTAACAACTGTCATCCTTCTTTGATCCATTAGAATATTATAAAGAGAAAGTACAAGACCTGAAAATCAGAAGACTGAAAAGCAAATAACACACACAGTCATACACACACCAATACACATGCTATTTTATTGGAAATCATCATGGATTTCTTAAAGCCCACAAGGAATCACCTCAAATACCAAGTGTAGACCCCAGTTACGCCCGTGTGCTCGAGGGAATGTCACTCCGAGGGAATGTGGGTGTGTGCACGCACCCTCCTTGTCTTTTCTCAACAGTACTAAGCAAATTTCCCCACAAGCTGATTTAAGGTTAGTGTTTAGAGTTCCAGAAAGGCATCCACTCTGGTTTTGTTTTGTGTTGTTATTGTTTTAATGTCAGGCGTGAGTTTTATTATGTCAGGAACTTACAATGGGGACAAACAATGAAAAGAGTTTATCTTAATACTGAAACAGACAACTCTAGAATAAAGTTAATCCAAAAATTTCAGGATAAAATATGTCCAATAGGTTTAATAATTCCATCCGTGCCACCCCAAATTTGTACACAAATGTTCCTAACAGCACTCCTCATGACAGTCAAAAAGTGGAAACAACCCTAATGTACATTAACTGATGAATGAATAAACAAAATGAAAATGTACAATGGAATATTATGTAGCAATGAAAAGGAATGAAACACTGATGTGATACATGCTACAGCATAAACGAACCTTAAAAACATGATACTTGGTGAGAGAAGCCAGAGAGAGAACACTAGGTAGCATACGATTCCATTTATATGAAATGACCAGAAGGACCCAATCTACACAGGGACAGAAAATAGATGAGTGGTTCTCTGCGACTGGGGAAATGAGAGGGAAATGGGAGTGACGCTAATGCCTACGGTGTTTTCTGAGGATGGTGTTGAACATATCCTGTAATGGTGCTGACGGCTGCACAACTCTGTGAGTACACGAAAAACCAATGCGTTATTTAAACAGGTAAACAGTTTGGCGTGTGAATTATATCTCAATAATGTTACTAGTTTGGCGTGTGAATTATATCTCAATAATGTTACTAGTTTGGCGTGTGAATTATATCTCAATAATGTTACTATTTTTTAGAATTATGTTTATAAATCCACCGATATATAATTTTACTGAACGGTAATTGAAAATGAAAGTCACGTAGGTTAAAAATGTAGTGATCTCTGTCCCATTTTGAATAGATTCACGTTGTCAGACGCATCCATCCCATTCAGTGGGCGGAGCACACAGATCAGAGTGTGAGCTGGGTCCCCTCCCCAGCACCTCACCACGACTGGGATTCGGTCTGAAGGAGCACCCAGGAAGATGTGTCCACAGGGGCTCCAGGTGACGCTTACGCAGGCTGAACTTGAGGACCACCATCCAAATGGCAGCAATTACTTCAAATCACTCTGAGACCGGAAGAAGGCCTGGCCACATTGAAGAACAGGACTCTTTCTGAAGAACTTTAAATGTTTCTACTTGCATGTTAATTTTGGAATAATTATTTTCCACACAACATATTTAACCACCCACATGCAATAAATCTAGAAGATGCTAGAAAACAATGACATTATCTTAAGTTTTATAGGGCAGTCAAAACACTTTTTTTCTATGTGTCTGTCACCTGGGGAAAAAAAAGACCTCTTGAAAATGAAATGACCTCTTGAAAAATAAATTCTAGACATACCAGTGCAAGAACTGGCACTCCTTTATGGATTCCTGACATTGCATACGTTATCCAGCAAAGGTCTTTATAATAAAAAAAACTAGGAGGTGTGTTTGCAACTTGTAATCATTGGACTCTCTTCTAATCAATGTAGCAAAATGACGTATCATCCTGAGATACTGGCGACTACAATTCTAAGCTAAAATCCCTCCACTGCACTCACGAATCGGGCCCTCCCATCCTCAGTTATATTAGTGTTCTGTTCTGCTTCTTTTGAAGATCTAGGGTGAAAGGAATGGCTGATGTGGTGTGCCTTTTGGCCTCAACACGGTATTGGATGGGCTTCCCGTATGTAATTTTGAAGTGACATGCTTTTACCATAAAAGCACCCAATTTCAAATGCACGCTCCTCAACATGCAATTCAAGGCTCCTTGGGGGAGAAGTGCAACGAGGCAGAGGTACCCTGGCGCTGTGTGCAACCTCCCATCGACGGAGGGAGGTCAACGTGTCCAGCTGTCCAGCAGGAGAAGAAACGTCCACGCCCGCCAGACCCAGAAGGGTGACCCAAAGGGCTCTCTGCAGACGCTGGCAAGGCACGAACTGACTGAGATTTCCACCTGCTGGCCTCCCCGAAGGAAGACTTCTTGTGCGGACCCTCAGATTCTACATTCAATAACCCTGCCGACCTAATGCAGCGGTAGATGTAGACCAGTGCACTTTGTGTTTCTACTACTGCTTCCTCTCTTATTACATCTCTCCACTCACCTTTAATGCGCTATCGTTACGCTCTTTTGTTTTTTTCAAGTTATTTTGGAATTCATCCTATCTTTCTCTCCTCAGAGAAGAAACATGAACTCAAACATTGCCTGGAAGTTGGGTCTACCTGATGTAGTTTCGTATGTCTTTTCTTCTTACACAAAAAGATCTGGGGAGGGAGGGTGGCTATATACAGATATACAGATTCCCTCTGATTCTGGAAAAAGCCTGTTTTAAAATACCCCATAATTTACTTTTTCAAAAGAGGCAAGAATATCCTTAGCTGTATCTAGGCATTTAGCCTTATGGGAGTCTTTACCTGGGGGAGAAGAGCCGTAGCATGAAGTATGTCTATCATAGACTCTACTCTTCAAAATGGTAACAAAGAGCAAAGGAAAAGCTGCACAGTTCAAGAACAAGAGTAATAAATGCGGGACCATCAAGGAAGACGTGTTCAGGCAGGTGAAGTTCGAATTCTGTGGGCCTAATGATTTTGGAAACTGCCACCAGGATACTGAAGGGCTTTAAGAATGGCTACAATGAAATGACATCACATGTCTCCGCATGAACATAAACGTACAACATAACACCCATCTTGCATCCTTACTTGGCTATGATAACAGCTTTATATCTGTTGTAGATTGCAAGTATTAGTAAAGGCTATCCCTCCTCACCGCCCCCCCCACACAAAAAGGGAAAGTCGTGAAGACAGAATCCTATTTTAAGAGAATACGTCAAGCGGCATTTGGCGGCTACTAATGAAACCGAGGATGAGGGCTTGACCCCCAAGTGGCACCATTTGTCACATGCAAAGCAAACTCTCTTCTACCTTCTGAGCAGGCGTCTGCTAAGTAATGTACTGTTCACCTTGTGGAAACAGGCAGGGCTTCTCATCCTTAGCATGCTGGACGCTTGGGACCTTATATCCTTGCCGGGGGCGGCTGAGCCGTGTGCATTGTAGGATGTTAGCAACATCCTTGACCTCTACCCACTAAAGGCCGGCAGCACCTCCAGCCCCACGTAGGAAAACCCAAATACTCAAAATACTGCCGAGTCTCCAACAGAGAACCAATGGGATGCGGTAAGAGCATATGAATAAATAAGTTTAGAGCCATCAGCACCAAGGGGAAAACCATTCAGAGCACGCCCTACTGATTCTGAACAGGAACGCTCACCTCCACACAATATAATCCAGATCGTTAAAGCCAGTGGGTTCGAATAGAAGTAATTCACTGTAACAATTCAAAGGGTAAAAGAAAAGAACAAGGAAAATGAAGAACAATTATAACTAACACTTGAAAATAACTTTAGAGTTTAAAAGTATTTCCGCAGATCAACATTGTTTTGAATAATATTTCTGGGGTACTTTGGACTATTTATGTAAAGAAGTCAAGTCTGTTAGCTTTTCAGTGAACAGAATGTTTCTAGCTAGAGGCTCTTTTAGAGATACTTTCCCTCTTAGCTGTAAGCAGTAAGCAAAGAGAGTTACTATGTTCAACCCTGAGAATAGACCTAAGATTTCCAGGAAGATGAGGGACAGAGAGAAAAAGTGAATCGTTACATTATTGAAATTCCCTCATTATACTCTCTTCAGCCAAACCAGCACCTTAAACTCACACATTTTAATTGTACCCCATTTAGTCACTCTGCTCTGTTCCACTCAGCCGCCTACTTGAGGGCAACAAACATCATCAAAACTTCCCATTTCCACTAAGCATTCAAGACCTGGCGAAGTTCATTAAACTGTAATGATGTTATAAATTGTTAGATGAGTCAATTAAAATCATGCTTCTCTTGGGCTTCCCTGGTGGCACAGTAGTTGACAGTCCGCCTGCCGATGCAGGGGACACGGGTTCGTGCCCCGGTCCGGGAAGATCCCACATGCCGCGGAGCGGCTGGGCCCGTGAGCCATGGCCACTGAGCCTGCGCGTCCGGAGCCTGTGCTCCGCAACGGGAGAGGCCACAGCAGTGAGAGGCCCGCGTACCGCAAAAAAAATAAAAATAAAAAAAATAAATAATAATAATAATGCTTCTCAGGTTAATCTTCATAGTGTAAAATAATTTATATGTTTCTTATAAAGTGGACCAATACGATATATTAAAACCGAATCATTATATAAAGATAATTTCATTGCAAAGGGAACAAATTTAATGAGGTCAAGTAAATGCTAAAAGAAAGCACCAATAAGCATTCACACTCAGTTACTATTGGCCATAATTCTGGAGCCTAAAAGAAGCAAAGGGATTCAAAAGCGGGCCCATTTTTTCTCATTTTGTTATACCTAATCCAGGTTGAAGAACAACAATTCTTTAACACATGTTAACTTTATACCCTTTATACTTTCAGTATATATTGTCACTTCATAAAATTAAAGAAGCACAGAAATTTGTTACTCATATTAAGCAACAATACTGTATTTAAAATGCTCCTATTAGTCTCTAAGAGAACCAGTTACTAAACTGTCAGTTTTAACACACATGCTTATTTACTTATTAATTTACTTTCCAGATAGGTTACTAAATAGCCAATGTTAACACATACGCTCATTTAATTAAATTTTTAAAAATTAATAGCCCGTTTTAATATATACTTATAGACATATGGACATATGGTATTCTAAAGGACGCTACACAGAACCAGGTGCACTCTAGATGTTTAATGAATAAACACTGAACCCATGACTGAACATTGCCTTAAATCTCCTTTCTTTAATATAAAGAACCAAGCAGGGAATGGCAGTGTGCCAAGCCAGCAATTCCTTTCTCACCAGACCGTCCATTAAAGTAGTTCCAATAGAGAAAGGTTTAAGGATGTGAAAATCCACTAGAAAAACGCTACACTGCTCTAGCCTACGTCTCTCCCAGGAATGACACCTGAATTCCCTGAGTACCCCAGGTATCTCTAAAGGGGTTCATCCTTAACTCCAAGACACCTCATGAAATGCAAAATCAAAACGATCCCAATATCTCTGATGGTAAGAGGTATACAGGGATGGAATTGTTGAGACCAGACGTGAGATGGAGAAAACAAAATATAAGACTCCACAAATCCTGAGACTTATCCAGAAGCGTCTAAAGGGTGTGCCACTCTTCTGCTGAGAACTTTATGGCCCAGGGAGTTGACATATGTGACTAACATCGTCTCATGACAAAACCAGGACTTGAAGACCCATCTCCTCACCTCCCCGCCAGCCCCCCATCATGCCCCCAGCACTCACTCACCCAGTGGTCACAGCATCTTCCTGAGCCACGGAGAACGGCTACCACCACATCCTTCACTATATTTTCTGCCATAGCCCCATCACCGTCTTTTCTTATGCTCACGAGGACGAGATTTTTGTCTCTGTCCTCAGGGATACTCTGCATGGGCAGGAGGTACACTCCACGAATGAAGACAGCAATCAAATTCCAGCGCCCCCAATCTCCACAGGACCAAGTCCTATAATTTAAAATTTCTCACGAACAGGAACTGTCATCTCACGTTTCACCAGCACCAAGTGGAGCTCCCACAAGTACCAGCTACTTCCGAGGTACACCTTCCGGGGGCAGCAGGTGGCCGAGCCCTCCCTGCCTGGGTGCTGAAGTGAATTTCACAGGATGTTCCCCAAGTTGAAAGCTCATGGTTCCTCACTCCATATGAGCCCCCTCCAAGGCGCTGGAAGAAGTCTTTGCTATGTGTCCACATATAAAATCTGCAAAATTAACATATCTTCATTCGTTTTTCTTAACTATGTAAGCTTCCATTCCACACACCTCCACTGTGTGATGGGGACATGCTTCATTTTTGGCAAAGGGTTGGCTGGTATTAGTTTGATCTGCTGCCCATGATAGCTGCCTGGGGGACCTGCCACCTTGCCCTTGTGGGGACTGCAGTGTTTTCCAGAGTTCTCCAGGGTCTCTCCTGGGTGTGAAATTGTTGCCTCAGAATATGCCTAAGACCCTGTCTGATGATGCACTTTCCATCTGCCCTTTGCGAGAACATCCCCAAGGGTTCCTGGACCATCAGGAAAAGGCATGTGGGAATCAGAGTGTCAAGTCAGTGCTACTTGTAAAAAGAGAACAGCACTGTTACAATTCAGAGAGAACCAGAAGATGGGGTAAACAGAACGACTGTGGGAATTACCAAAAAGGAGACAGCCAACAAGAGAGGATGGAAGATACCCTCCTATGAGATACAGTCTGAAAAAGAGGTGCAGGCTGATGATGAGGACTGTCACCCTCACAGGAGGCTGTCCTTTTAACCACACTGCCGAATCCAAGTAACAGGAGAGGTGTAGACCCGGGGTGGGGGGGGGGGGATCCAATTTGTAGTCACAGAGGGAGGACTGAGTGGAAACTATGTGAAAAGGAGTCAAGGCTTAACAGAACTAGTTTATCAATGAGAGACATTTCAAAGCCTTAAAAGGAAAATTACTAATGACCATTGCTAATTAACCATTCCACAGATTCTCATGCAAATGTCCTCTGGGTGGCTTTGATCCACACTGACACCTGAAAGAAAGCACACAGCGTCTCCAGACTGGACAGATGATTGGGAAGAAATGGCCTGGCCGGGACACAGAGCCCTGTGCCGCATACCCTGGAAACACCGGGGCTGCTGGCTCGGGGCGGCCAGGCACGCAGGTCCCTCCCAGCCTACCGGAGGGACTCAGAGATGCTCCAAGGTGGCCCGCCACCTCTCAAACCGCAAAACACGCGGCCTGCTCAAAAGCAGGTGGCCTTCTCATGCCCTCTGTCTTCAAGCCAATGCAAATCGCCTCCCAGAGCCCTCCAATACTACCCTTTGCGTGAAAAGGAGCACAGAATACGTTAAGGCCTTGAACAACAGGGGAGAAAATGTTAAATAAAATTAGCCAGAGATTAGCAAAGTCACGGAACTGTAGGGGGAAGAGAAGATGACTCGGGAGGGATTAAAGAGAAAACCTTTCTCAGAACGATATTCTCATCTAATAGGTGACCAAGTGTCATCACTTTTATGTGATTTAGAACAGGAGTGTCTGAGGGATGGGCCTCTGATTTGTGGAATACTAAAGCGGTGCACTAGAAACGATTTAAAATGATGTTAAATCAACAAACAATTTCCCCAATTGAGATTTCTGCACTGGCTTCCACAAGGTCACACGATAAAACACTTCAGAGTGGAAAACGGCACATACAAAACGCGACAGATTGCTGCCACGTTTTTACCTATGTGAAATCAACTCCTGTCAAACCAGTAGTTTAGCTGAAATTGCATTTACGGTCCTAAAGCTCCCATCGTAATTAGTGAGCAAAGGGATCAGAGGTCCTGGGTCAGGTTGAAACTTCCCCGGGGGACACTTCAGACAGCAGCCACAGAGAATGCGGAGGTCACCAGCAACGACTAGGGGTACATTGAGGCCTTGGGTTTTGTTCTTAGGAATAATTTTAAATGATATACATATTCATAAAAATAGAAAAATGACCTAAATTGGAAGCTAATGAGAAGAAATGAGGTCATGAAGTGGAATCAATAATCTGATACCAAATGACATCCTCCAAAGGCCTTAACACTCACTGAACAGAGGCCACAAATACTGGGCTCAGCTTTCGATGACCCAACAGGGAAAGGAGACCTTGACCAGTCCACATATGCATGGTTCACATATGGTTCACATATGTAGAAGGCAGAAGTAAGGAAGTAGGCTGCGGGAACAATTACTGCCGATACAAATACTAAGAAGGTTCTGCTGAGGTTCAGGAATAGCGCCTTCTGGTAACAGAACATATGCCAGAACATATGCCACTAGGAGCGACGCTGGGGGTGTCCTAGAGCCCTTGCTCACAGCCTGTGTCACCGCAGGGTAGCATCTCTCCAGAGCAAAGTCAGGATCCTCCATTCCACAGGGTCCGGCCAACTGTGTGAGCACAGCCAGTCCTCTGTCCGAGTGAACGAAGCCCGTCTTCATTCCATTGACTTCATATCACTCACCCTAACATTTGTTGCTTTCATGCTCACTTTTGTCACGTGCTCACCTCTTCACTGGACGTGTTCTGGGTTTGGTGATTTTGAGGAACAGAGAAGAAGCAAAGCTCGTCGTACAGCTGTGCCTGAACAAACCTATGTGAACCCACCATCCCTTGGCTGGGCTGCTCTCCCGGGTGGAAAGGAAGTGCCCAGATGGTGAATGCGTGGTGTCCACCCCAGCAGGGGAAGTCGCCCCTCCATCCCTGGAGTCGTCCTGGACATCTCGTTCTCTCATCTCCCAACTGCAATCCATCCACCATCTCGGGTCTTGGCGGCTCCACCTTCAAAATCCTTCCCCAACACCTACGCTCTCTCTCACTTCCTCCAGATGTGCAGATACGAAAGGCCTTTAGCAGGAACCTTCTGCACAATAAACACACCTTCCCCAAACTCCACCTTCCCCTAATCTGCCTTCAGTTTTCTCCCTTGCTCTCCTTGCCAACCACAGTATTTAGATTTGCTTCTTGTGTTTCTTGTTTCTCTTCTGCACTAGAAGGTCCCCCATGAGGACGTGGAACGTGTCCACCCTTTCATTCTAGAATCACTAGAGTCCCTCACAGTCTTTGGCACTCAATAAACATTCCATGTACGAGTGAAGAATAAACCAGACTGACACGCAGCTCCAGATACGAAGCAACGTCTTTGTTTTCCAGCTGAACTGCAGTGAGTACCAAGCATGGTGCCAGGCACTGAGGATTCAGTGGTGACGAAAACAGACATGGCTGTAGCTTCCAGGGAACTTCTCAGCTAAACCCCTTGGCACTGGCCCTGAGTGGGATGAAATTAATGGCTCTGCATTTCAGCTTCAGCCTCAGACACTGTCCCTGCTCTAACTTCCAAGGCCAAGCCGTCCAGCCCCAGAGCTGACACCTCTTTTGCCAGCCATGCCCCCTTGAAACTGGACCTGGTGTTTTCTCCCCATCGGTCTGCATCAGGAGGGCAGAGTCTATTGGTACAGGACGTCAGTATTAGCATTTGGATATTTACGAAGAGCATTCAATAAAATTGAATACAAACCCCCTGCCCCCCCAAAAAAGAAACCTGTGCTCTGCTAGTAGGAAATATAACACCATAAAAGAAACAATAAACTGTGGTCTTGGTGAAGGTCTGTCTCTACTCCATCTGCCCAAGAGCAACAAAATATATTTCTGGTCTTTTGCTAAAAATTCACCGTGCTGTGGCCTAAAAAAAAAAGTCTGGGGCTTCCCTGGTGGCACAGTGGTTAAGAGTCCACCTGCCAATGCAGGGGACACGGTTCGAGCCCGGTCCGGGAAGATCCCACATGCCGCGAAGCAACTAGGCCCATGTGCCACAACTACTGAGCCTGCGTTCTAGAGCCCGCAAGCTACAACTACTGAGCCCACGTGCCACAACTACTGAGGCTGTGCTCTAGAGCCCACGAGCCACAACTACTGAGCCCACATGCCATGAATACTGAACCCGGCACGCCTAGAGCCCGTGCTCAGCAACGAGAAGCCACTGCAATGAGGAACCCGCGCACCACAACCAAGAGTGGCCCCTGCTCACCCCAGCCAGAGAAAGCCCTGCTCAGCAGTGAAGACCCAACGCGGTGAAAAATTAATTAATTAATTAATTTTAAAAAGTCCATGTTCAGCAAACAAGATTTTACATTCCTTGATTCTTGCTTTTTATATCCATTTAATTCATCCAATATAGGAACTGTAGCAGATTTTTAAGAACTGAACATAAAGAGCCTTTAACTTACGTCCAACAGCAAAACTTAGCCCAGGGCCTGCTCTGGGATCTCTGTCCCATGGCTACAGTGCTCACTACATGGTGCTGACATGATCTACCTCTCTGTTTACCTCCCTAGAATCGTCGATAAGCTCCTTAAATCAGGGGCTGTGTGTGTCATCCAGGGTTTGGCCAGCTAAGGCCAAACCAGCCTGACTCCTGTTTCTGTACAGCCCACAATCTAACCATGATTTTTAAATTTTTAAATGGTGGAAACAAATCAAAAGAAGAATAAGAGTTTCATAGTATGTGACAATTACATGAAAATCAAATGTCAATGTCCAAAACCAAGGTCTGGTTGGCACACACGCCCATTCACTGATCTACTTGTCCACAGCTGCTTCCAGGCAGGCAGGGTTGAGCAACTGGAACAGGGCACTCAGCCCCACAAAGCCCCACAGCCTTGTTATCTGGCCCTTTAAAGAAAACTTGCCAAGGCCTGTTCTATCAATAGTTTATCAGTCCTCCCCACAGTACAGCAGGGCCCTGGAACAACAGAGGGGCCTCCGCACACCTGTATCAAATTCAAATCAGCAGAATTCTGACCTTTGGAAAGAATCTGAGACCTCAAAATTGTCTTCTTTTATCTCGTAAAGTACCTTCAATAGCATCAGCAGGTACTCTGGCGGGTACAAAGCAAGCTTATCGCTTGTAGGAAGCTCCCCAGCCAGGATGAAGGAGAGAAGGTGGTTTTATCCGAGGCGGCAGCTCAGTCCAGCAACACCAGCGGAGTCAGAACTGGAAAGCAGGCCCCTCGCTCCCCAGAATCTGAGACCCAAGGCTCCTGCCTTAGGTTCCCCCAGTTCACGCTGAGGGAGCTGCGTGGTAAGGAAGGTGGCCTCCCTCAGAGAGGTGCAGCCTTGGTCCTCTAGCTCCCGGGAGGTGACCCGTCCTCTAAACCCCTGGAATTTCCTGAGTGGTGGGAGTCCCATTCTTATTCATGGAGAGTTTAACTGATGAGATGACTGACTGGTGGCGGGCCGCCTGGTACACGCCCAACCTCCGGGGAGGTCAGCGGGGCACCTGGAGATGGAGGTACGTGGGCAGTGACTCAATCAACCATGCCCACTGCTGAAGCCCTGAGAAAACACTCTGGGCACCGAAGCGCAGGTGAGCTTCAGGCTTGGCCATGTTCGGTGCGTACGTAGTGCCACACGGGGACGCCGGGAGGGAAATGCTGTTTGGAACCCTCCCAGACGCTGCCCTGTGCGTCTCTTCCTCTGACTGGTTCACAATTGCATCCTCTCCCTGGAATAAACATGAACCATCGAATTCTGCACCTTTTCAGTGAATTTTCCAACCTAAGGGTGGTCTGCAGAACCTTTGAACTTATTGTCGGTGTCAGACGAGCAGGACATACGTGACAGTCAGGAGGACTGTGTCTGTCACCTCCCGGTCTGGAGAAGTCCTGGTCAGCGCGCTCCTAGGACGGCGGTGGGGGGGGGGGCAGGGGAGCGAGGCAGGTGAGGGCGGGACCCAGAATGCACTCACGCAGAGCTTCTGCTCTGAGCACCTGGGGCTCTGCGGCCCTGGGGACCACTGCGGGCTGTTCTCCCACCCCAGTGACAGGGAAGCCCAGGTACTTATCGTCCACCACCTCCCGGCATCAGGGCTTGGGGGCTGCTCTCAGGGCGGCAACTCCCAGCCCTCCCGGCCGTCCCTCAGGTGGCTGAGGGCAGGGTCCCCCCTGTGTCCAGGCTCCCAGGCAGAGTGACATACACATGCGCAAGCAGCCGTGGGTGTGAGGGGATCAGCCAGCGCCACAGAGGGGACACAGGAGACCCCATCTGCATCTGGCCTGGTCGGCTCTATTTCCTCCAGTGAGCCTGGTGCACCTGGCTTTCTTGTAGCCGCGGTTCACCTCCCAGGAACACAGACACGCCCGCCACCTCCCACCCTCCCAGTTGGCCGGCTCATCCTCCAGAGTCAGCTCAGCTCCTGTCGTCCCAGGGCCTGGGGGCCTTGTCTTATTTGCCCTATCCACTCACAGCACTTCTCAAGTTCTGTTACCATTTCCTCTTTATCGTCTGTTTTCCCCCCATAAGATTTGACTTGTCCGCTTTATCCCCAGAGACTAAGATATTTAGTCATTGTTCAGTGAATATCTGTTGATATTATGAATGAAGGACTTTATTCTGGGAATAATGGTATGAACTGATTTAAAACTTGGTCTCAGGAGCACTGTCATTTTAGAAGGGATCCCAAGAAACTCTAGTGGAAGAACTGCAGGCAGGATGCAATCTCCTTGAAGGAGGGCAGTTTGGAAAATATCTTCACAGGCCCTCAGCTTACACGCCCTGGATGTCCACCTCTTCTGCTCTTGATTTGCAGGTAAAAGGCACGCACCAGAACACCGTGGAAAACAAGGAGGTATGTCTACCTTAACCCACAGCATGTCACAATCTTGTTGCATATACACACTGTGCTTCACACTTCGGATGCATGGACACGCTAGAGGAGATGGGGAGCCCTGTCCACAGGATGGGGAGCCCTGTCCACAGTAGGGCCTCACTGTACATTTAGCAAAACAGAAAGAACTTCAACGGCCCAGACAGTGATGCATGCCGGGGCAGACCAGGAAGGTGAACAGCAGGCAGAGGAGACAAGAGGAATCCAGCAGTACCTACTAAAGGCAGCCCTCAATAATACGCTAAAGGTTGCAGCAAGAGACGGATCAACCAGGTAAGAAAGTGTAAGGATCTAGGTAGATGTATCGTTTGCTAGGGCTCTCATGATACAGTACCAGAGACCGGGGGCTTAACCACAGAAATTCACTGCCTCACAGTTCCAGAGGCTGGAAGTTTGACATCAAGGTGTCACCAGGGTGGGATTCTCCCGAGGCCTCTCTCCCGGGCATGCAGACGGCCGTCTTCTCCCTGTGTCCTCAGGTGGTTGTCCCTCTCTGTGTCTGTGCCCTGATCACCTCTTCCCATAAGGTCACCAGTCCTACTGGACTAGGACCCACCCTAATGACCTCACTCTACCTCAGTTCCCTCTCTAAAGGCTCCACCTCCAAATACTCACATTCTGAGGCTCTGGGGCTCAGGGCTTCAACATATAAAGTGGGAGAGAGGAGACACGGTTCAGCCCAGAATGGTAGACTTGTGGGAATTCTACTGCTTGTTTGATTTCTATAAAGGATTGGCTCTGACCACAATTCAAAAAGCTGATGCTAACCAAGAGTGCCTGCTGCCACAGTAAAAATAATAAAGAGCGCCGCTCCTGGGCTCCCGGTGTGGCCAGCGGTCCCGATGGTGTGGGACTGTCCCATCACACACACGACTGGCATTCATCACCATTAGCAGTTCTCCTCCCAGAGCTCGAGAGGCAGCACGTCCACGCCTCAGCCGGCCCTTCTGCAGTGCTCAGGCTCTGGTTTTCTTTCACAAGGTAAATAAAAATTCACGAGTCCACACCGAGAACACAAACACAAATACGAAAAGTAAATTCTTCCTTAAAACGGGATGCAAATTAATAAACGCAGGAGGAAAGAGGAACCCGGTGGTTCCCAGAGCTGTCCCAGACAGAGCTGTGCTTGAGACGTGAGCTAGTCCCAGCCCAGGCGCCAGAATCACCAGCAAAAAGGTTCCACTGGTACCAAAGGGCTTCCCAGTCCTAGAAAAAAATACAGGAAGCAAATGCTCAGATGTGAGTAGTGGAACCAGGGGCGACGTTTGTTCCTCCCCATTCGCATTCTCTACGTGTTTTTGAAGGGGTGTATGTTGCCTTCAACATGGAAGCAGCATTTTTATACTAGGCGCTCACTAAGACAACTGTTGAAGTCTAAAATATCAAATTTTTTCCTTCTTAAAACTACTCGATAAGGATGTAGATGCTTCAGGTGCTGACATGTTGGGGATCCAGATGATGTAAACATTTTAAAAAATTCTCCTCTTGGATAAGTGACTATTGAGAAATAAAGCGGTCACTTAATTTGACCTTCAAAATATTATAGCAGGTAACTGTGGCAGTATTTACCATGCTCACTCTGGCGAAATGAACAACTTTTTTTTTTTTTTTTTTGCGGTACGCGGGTCTCTCACTGTTGTGGTCTCTCCCGTTGCGGAGCACAGGCTCCGGACGCGCAGGCTCAGCGGCCATGGCTCACGGGCCCAGCCGCTCCGCGGCATGTGGGATCCTCCCGGACCGGGGCACGAGCCCGTGTCCCCTGCATCGGCAGGCGGACTCCCAACCACTGCGCCACCAGGGAAGCCCGTGAACAACTTTTGATGATATTCTTTGAAATTAAAAATACTGACATTTCTTCAGTCTAACTCATAAACACTCCACAAAGAAAAGAAAAGAAAAAGAAGAGGGAAGGGAAAGGAAGGGGTCTCATATCTCCAGCTTATTGTGTAATCTCTGTCACACATGCACCAGTATGAAGAATCTCCTCGTTCACACTTCACAACTTTGAAAGATTAACATGCTGATACAGGGAATCGAAGGCAACAGGAAACAGTGCTCAGTGTTCACTACTAACAATTCAGGGATCCCCAAACCAGTAATAGGTTATCTTTTCCTATATCATAGGTGTTGTAACAAGAAATTAAATAATGTTGCTACTGTGAGCTGAAGGGAAGTTTACACACACACAAAATGGAGTCAGAAAATTTGCAAAATTGTGATGTTTTTAAGTTTTAACTTTTAACGTGTTGACGCATCATTATAGCTGGTTACAGAGGAACTTAATTTAGAATTCAGGAGTGCATGGGCTGGTGTCTATGACATGGTGAGAACCTCGAGAGGAAATGCTCTACATCCTGCAGTGGCCGAGAAGTAAAAACAGACAAACTGGTTTTGTACTAAATGAAATGGTGGCATCTGTCCAAAACGTGGAGATTTACATCGCTTGTGATAAGTGCCCTTTAATTCCATATTTCCTCCCAGCCTCCAGACGTCTTGATAACTGGAAAATTCGACTCTCCTTATGAGCCCTGGGATGAGGGCCAGGGATGCCCAAGAGCTGACAGCATCACCCACGCCAGCAATCCACCCTCCTGCTACCCACCCCGAACAAGCACATCAAGTGCCCACGGCGGAACCACCTGGGAGAAAACACATCCCGCTCCAGGCCAATCAGACTCGTGAAGAGAACGGAAACCCCAGCCATCACCCACAGCCTTGGGCTGAATAGTACAAAACTGTATGGGAATTATAAACTCTGTCCATATTCTTTCACCCAGCCCTACCCCATCGGATGCTCAGAGTTGCTGACACTTTTCTTCAAAATTCTAAGACATAGCTAAGAAAATTCAAGTCTAAAATGAAGAGAAAAATGAGTTTACATTTGCTTTTTATAAGAGATTCAAGCCTTCCTGATATTGCACAAATGAAATTCTTCCCTAATTTCATGCAAGTTTTAGAACTTAATCTTAGAGGTCAAACCCAGGAGAGTATCTCATGAAAACCCTTCAGTTCTCAAGCAGAAGATCCGAGTTCCAGAGAATAAACACTACCGTGGGACCTGGCTTACCCAGCAGGCAGGGGACCCAGGGGATCATGGGTCACTGTCATTGTCCACCTAACTCCACTGTGAAGTTTATCTGATATCACACATCATCAGGGAGATGGAGGGTTTCTTTTGGGGAGGGGGGAGCAATTTAAGGAATTTAGTTGCCAAAGACCAGAAAGGACCACTGTCTTTCAGGTAGGCTCTCCCCCAAATCCCGCCTGGGTCAGGAGGGCGAGACTGCAGCTGTGCAGAAGCAGCAGCGGGTGGAAGCTCAGAGCATGGACTGTGGAGCCAGGTGTCCCGGGTTCAAACCTGTCTCCTCCAGATGCTCCACGTGTAGAATCAGGGAAGGAAGAGAAGCTACTTCATGGGCCTGCAATGGGTTCCGCGTCAGTTAATACCTGCAAAGTGCTTCCAACTGCCTGGAGCACATAAGGTCCATTCAATTACAACAGCAGCTATGAAAACCTCTATGTCCACAGCAGCGGGGTCAGTATTACAGTATAAACCAAAGTGCGTGGAGCCAGTTTCCAAAACAACGCTGACCCAGGAAAGCCAGGTCAACTTTGTGGGAGCCGTAACCTTCCCCTGTCCTACCCGTAACCCAATGGCTGGAATCAACAACTATGGTCCGAAAGCTTTGGGTTGAGTAGGAGGGTCTCAGCATCAAAGGTGTAACAGCAAATCCTTTCCTTGTGGCCGCAATGCAAACTAACAGAAAAGCGAAGTGAGAGTAAAACTCCAAAGCCTCTTAAGAAGACAGTTAAAGGTCGGTGGTCCCAGGAGAGGACGGAGGGAGGGAGGCATGAACAGGTGGAACACAGGGGACTTTCAGGGCAGTGAGACTACTCCGCATGATACTGAAATTGTGCATACATGGCATTACATGTTTGTCAAAACCCACAGAATGCACACCATTAATGAAACGGAGCAGGACCCTATGGTCCTTCCCCCCAATGTCCTCCCCCTGCCTTCTTCCTGTGAAAAAACTTTAGCCAAAGAATAAGTTTAAGGAGAGAAGTAAGAAAACGCAGAAGCAAAGGAAAACAGTCAAAGGAGACCAAGTAACAATAGTTTAGTCATTAGGCAAAGTCAAGGACCTTTAGTTCCTCCTCAGGGGCTAGAGATCATATTCTGAGCCGTATCTTGTGAGCTGTCTTGTAAATACTGAAACCCCCAGCAGGTGGAAGAAGTGAACTCCATGATGACCAGACTGTAGCCACGACATATAAGCTGCCACAATTCCGAGAACTGGCCTAAGGAAATGGGAACAAACCGACCTTGGAACTGAAGACTAACTGTACCTAAAACAGTCAAGATGACGCTGGTCAGACCAACGACCAATTTCAAGATGACGGCCAGAGCTGACTGTGCTGTTTCTACATGCAGTCCCTTCCCTCCGCCTATAAAAGCTCTTGCCCACTGACTGTCAGTGTTGGCGGTGTGGGGAGAGTCAGCCTTTGGACAGGCGTCCACTCTCCCACCCCGGTTGCCGGCCTCCAAAATAAAGTAAGCTTTCCTTTCCACCAACCTGGCCTCTTTATTGGCTTTTGAGGGGTGAGCAGTCGGACCCCACTCTTGGTTACATTAAGTGTGAACCCTGGAACTTCCGTGGTGGTGCAGGGGGTGAGACTCTGGGCTCCCGATGCAGGGGGCCTGGGCTCGATCCCTGCGTAGGGAACTAGATCCCGCACGCCACAACTAGGAGTCCACATGCCGCAACTAAGAGCCTGCGAGCCGCAACTAAAGATCCCACGTGCCACAACTAAGACCCGGTGCAGCCAAAATAAATAAATAAATAAATATTTTTAAAAAAAGTGAACCCTAATGTAACATATGGACTTTACTTAATAATAATATATCAATACTGGCTCATCGATTGTGACAAAGGTACCACACTAAAGCAAGATGCTAATGGTAGGGAAAACCATGCAGAGGGAAAGGAATATATGGGAACTCCATGTATTTTCCACTCAATTTTTGGGTGGAAGTGCTAAAAAAAAAAAACCCAATGGAAGTCTATTCATTAAAAAGTCCACGATCTCTTAATGTTCTCAGACATAAGGCAAACATGCAAACATTCCATCAAAGACGATATCTCTAGTAAAAAATCTATCACACAAGTACCAAAACTCTGTTGAAATTAATGCCACTCCAAGTAGGTGGAAGGACTGAGTTGACATGTTAGATTAAAAAAAAAACCCAATTTAGAACTCTACGTAGAAATTTAAGAAAAAACACAAGAAACTATTGTTTGGATTATTTTACCAGCATCTATAAATGGTAAAAATGCTAGCTTGCACATATCATTAAGTATCTTTCATCAACATGCACGTGACATGAAGGTAGTATGTCAAATAGGAAATCAATGAAAGAAGAGAGTAAACACCGCCATTTTTTGTGGATTCAGAAATGCCCTCTAAAATAGGTATCGCAACTATGTCATTACTTCCATTAAAAGTAGGATATTCACCCTGTCTGTACATTGTGGAGTGACACTGCCTGTGAAATGGATCCGCTTCAGCAGTGGTCCACCGGCCACCCGCATTCGGGGGTGCCCTTCCTTCTCCCCGTGCGTTTATAAAGCATCTATCAGCACAGCACCCGTGACGAGCCAGAAAACTTACATAAACTCAGATTTCCCTATGTGGTTGAAACTACGTGAACCTGCAAGGTAAAACTTAACTTCCATTATTCTCATTTTGGGGAAGAAAAAGGCAAGGAGGTGAAGGTACCGGGTGTGGCCACACAGCAGGTGCGAGAGGAGGGGGACGTAGACTTCACGCTGGCCCGGCCTCTGGTCCCGCCCATCGATGAACCACCCTAACTGTCCGCCAAGGTTGAGTCCCCGCCCATCCTCACCAACATACTGGGCTTATTAAACTACCACGGAGGGAAGCAGTGACAAACACTCCCCACGGGCACAGAGAGTGGAATTACCCAAGGGTCTCTCCTAGGAAGCTGTAAACGTCATACACCACTGACAACTCAACTTCACGTCTCTCGTCCCCACTGCTCCTGAGCCAGAGACCTGAGAGACGTCCGTCTAAGAGCTGCCTTTCCTTATCTCACAGGCTCCAATGTATCATGTTCGAAAGGAAGTTTCAACACGGCCCTCCCCTCCCCAAGAGGAAGAGCCCAGCCCCTCCTCCAGTCTCTGCCATCTCAGTAACTGGCCCACGCTTCTCCCCAGTTTCCCAATAAACCCGGGCATCTCTCTCCCTCAGACGTCATATCCAAGCCTGGCCAATTCTGAGTGGAAGCTCCCGACATCCATCCTCTTCACCCTGCCTGCACCACAGTCTCTCTTTTCTGCCTGAATCAGTTCATGTGCTTCAGAACAGGTCCCCAATTCCCTGTCTCTGTCTTAAGAAGCTCCCCCAAATATACCTTGTATCTCATCACACACACCCCCCAAGTTATGACTCCTCATTGGCTTCTATCTTTGAACTTTCAGACAGGATATAAAATACTTGATCCTCCAAAGCCCTGTAGGGCGCAGGCCCCGACCTTCTTCTCCAGGACTCCTGTGGCCATGTAACAGTTTCTTAAACTCCCCCAAAGACAGTGAGTTCTTTCCTGCCCCAGTGCCTTGGTACGTGCCATTGACTCTGCCTGCTCTTCCAAATTTCCAAGAAATTTCATCATCAGAGAACTTTTTCAATATGTCCCGTCTCCTATCTTTCTTATCTTAGTACCCTATTTTCTCCAAAACCCTTGATAAAATGTCTATCCGGTTTTGAAATGGCTGCTTTCCTCACTTCCTTCTTTGCTAATAATACCGATGTTACTCCATAAACGCAGAGTCCGCACCTATATGCGGAGCACCCTGCAGGGAAAAGGCTTATTAGCAAACTATTATGTGCTAAAATGGGTGTTTTTTAAATGAATGGATGAATGAATACATGAATGAATGAATACATGAATGAATTATTTTAAAGTAAACATGAGAAATACGTTAGGTATCAGAATTCATTCATTCATTTAGTAAATATTTACCGTCCTCCCCCTCATTCTGTCGTAGGAAGGGGAAAAGCCCTTTGCATAATATTTGATATCTGTCATTCATTACATGATATCAAGGTACCTGTCGTGGAGGACAGAACCTCACTTCCAGAAGAGAGAGGTTAAATACTAGCTTCTTACTAATATTTCCATTTTTCATCGGAGGCATTTATAAAAGGTCAAATCATTCACTTTAGGGAAAGATGTTTTCATCTCTATGAAGGGAAATGGCTTAGTTTAAATATTTAACATTCAAATATATTTTTTTCCAGAAAAGGGGGTCAAGGCATGTACAAATCAGATAAGATGATGTTTGTAGAAAGGTGCAAATTACATTTCCCTTCTGGTTGTTACCGGAGGGTACAGTGCTCCATTACTCTTCTGAATAGTAATTTTCTGCTGGTTTCGAAAGAGAAAAAAAGAACATGGTTGTGAAGCCTCTGTGCTAAGCCAGGATGTAACCTGATCAAATGCCCAGACGCATCGGTAGTCACGCGTGTTCCTCTGACTTAGGAAATGCCTCGGCATGCTTATAAAAACCGACCTTCTCTCAAATAAAGCACCAGTTATACATGCTGTATATGACGGTGGCACATATCATATGTACCTGTACTATGTGTGTACAGAAGACCATTCAAAACATCCAATGATCGAAACCAATTTTCTGGACTGGATCAAAAAAATCACTTCCCCAGAGAAATCAGACCCCACACACACACACACACAGCCCTGTGTGTACCACACGGCTCCCCTGACATTAAAGAGAATTAAAACTTGGACCCACCCCGTCATGCCAAGGAGCGTTTAAAACCTACTTTTACAGCAGGAAAGCGTCAGGTTCTCGGTGGTGGCTGCGTGAGCACTGCCTGAGGGGATCAGTGTACATGGAATCGATCTGCTGCTCAGGCCCTAACCTGTGCATATAAACACCAAATCTACAAGCCCAGGTCCCATGAACGGCCTGTTTAGGCTTGGCCGGAAGCAGTGGGAACGACCCACGCCAGAGCGTTCCCCGTCAAGTGACGGGGGTCAGTTTCTAATCTCCGCCAGGGCCGGGGGTGCCCTTGCTCCCAGCATGTGAGCCATTCGTTGCTAACCAGCTTTGCTGCAGCTAAGCAGCTGGGATCACTGGGCACAGGGGCTGATCTCTTGTCCCCTGGATGAGAATTCAGAGCCAGACACCCTCGCCCTTAACCGGCCCGTGACAGGGCTAACCAATCTGTTAATTCATCAGCTTGGGGTCTTCCCCTTGAACACCAGTCATATCCTGATTGTAACAGGAAAACCCATCGCCCAGAGGGTGGCTGATCTCACAGAGCAGGAGAGCACGATGGACCTCAACAGGATGAGGCTTCTTCCAGGAAGCGAAAGGACATTTTCTTAATTGTTCCAGGGGACATAAAAACAAATAAAATCATAGAACCAACAAAGAAGTTAGAACTTTATCTCGGTAGCACGTAACTAAATAAATATTACTTAAAATGGAGTATCGATGCAGTATTCAACTTTATTATGCACGTTACGGAATAAGACAGCTATTTTTTTTACACCGAACTCATCTGTTACTTTAGATGTCCTTTAACATAAAAATATGAAGGTGATGTAACATGATTTTCAGGTAAAACCCATATTTAAAAATTGTTACTGTGCCACCCACATCCGTTCACCTTTCGGCATTAGTATGGTAAACGCTACTTAATGCTTCGTGCACGACTGACTACCTACCGCTGATCTAATGTATTTTTAAAACTGGCGAGTCACACTGCATCTGGCTCTTTTCTCTGTTCATCGATGCCCCCAGGAATGACTTTTTTGTGTTCTTTCTCGGAAACTGACAAGAGATTTCACAGGACAGGACGGTGCTTCAGAAACATTCAGAACCATGGAACTTGGCAGTCGTACGCGTTTCTGCTCACCAATCTCCATGGAAAAGGAAAGTCTCTGTCTGACAGAGCTGGGGAGTTTTTCCAAACGCTGTCAAAAACCCTGCAGCCTGCAGACACATCAGCCCTCTGCATCCAGGGTGGCATGGGCAGTGATGTCACCTTAAAGGTGGGCCTGAGGGTCTCCCCTACAGCACACACACCAACTCCTACCTCCAGACGGTCTAACTCCATGTCCGTGTTCTGCGAGTGTCAAGAAATGGACAGTGAACTCTGTTCTGCCTGGAAACGTCAGGTAAAGTTAACTCAAGTTTTTGAAATGATTGTGTTGGGTCCTTTCCCCAAATCACCACAGAGACGATGCTTAATTCAGTGTCCAGGTTGGGTGCAGTCAACATTTAAGTGAGATTGAAGGGCCAAAGGTGCACATGCTTGGAGAACGCGACCAGCAAGGGCAAAGGGAAAGTGGAGTAGACTGTGATGACCTTGACGCTGCAGGCAGGCCGGCCTCAGCAAGGGGCCACCCCCACCACCCAAAGCTCTGCACTGCAAGGGTGCGTATTGTCTCTCTCTGCCCAAGGTGTCAACCAGCCTGTCACCGCGTTCCAAATGCCAATAGTAAAGGAAACTTCACAAGCTCCCGAGAAGGGCCACAGAAACCAAATGTAAGGACCTTTTGGCTTATTTCTTGACTTCCCACCAAGAAACTCATGGTCTGGATTTATTTATTTTTTTTTAACGTGGGAAGACTCTACAAAGCCCCTTCACTTTTATGTGATAGAAAAGGGAGGAGCAGAATCCACGTGCGTATCTGATGCAAAAGCACAGAAAGCATTTCCTCAAGGTCTCGGCTAATTTTGGTTTCAAAAATACTACTCTTGTTTATTCTTTTCAGTAATGAAAAAAATGCCCGCTTTGTCTGTTTGGTTGTTTGTGTTAACATTTCTGTGATCCCCTTAAGTCAGAGTTATAAAATCAACAAGCCTCACAAAGAAAGTAACACATGTTACTAACTGAGGGATGGGATTGCTTTACCTACTTTCTAAGGTCTTAAAGATATAGACGACTCAAATGACCAGCATAAAACTCTAGGCCTGAGGAGTTCCTAATAAAATGCATGTGCCTCGTCCATGTGAAATGCGTAATTCACACACAGAAATCCCTGAATTGCCTCTAAAACGTGGGTGATCCCAGGAGCAACAGAGGAATCCCAAACAGATTTTCTCAGGCAAACTGTGGTATCTGTGCATTTGACCTCCCGACTTGGCCGTCTCTGCCCCGTCTCCGTGCAATCAGCTCTGGGTAACATGATAGCAAGCTCCCACTTCCTCAGCCCCTTTCTGATTGCAGAGTTATTCTTACCAAATACGATCTGAAAGGCGTATGTGGGCCATGGAAGGAAGTCTAGACATTGAGTCTTCCACGCATGGACTACCACACATCCTATACAAGAAAGGAATGTCTCAAGACCCCAAAGCTGCGAATTCAGCACCTCAACTAGCACACATTTCCTTTCAGAAGTTGGCACCCCTGAACTGGCACAAAACTTAACAGAGAGAATCTCCCAAGTATGTTGTAACATAATGTATTCCATATTTTCCTAGGCATCGTTTTTGGGCCAAAACATGTGGTAACACATAGATACGTAAACTGATCATAGGCTGGCCTCAGCCTTCAGAGCAGAGGAGCAGGATCTCAAAGGATCTCCTCAAAGAAAGGCAAGGTAACCACGCCACCAGAAATCCTGTCCTCTCTGGCGGTATTCAGAGAGAGTCCACCCAGACGCCAGGCAAAGTCTCGAGAAATTAATGACAAAGGCAGTCTCTATCTGAACGTGGAGCTGAAAACAGCCATGCATGGGTCTTAACGTTTGGGAGAAGGCAATCATCAAGATATCCAAATGTAAGAAGCCCATGTCTTGGGTCTCTAAAATTAAGCGTATCTACATCAACAATTTTGTTTAGAAATGGTTAAGAGGAGTTTCCCCTTGGGTGTCCTAGTTTATATTTCTTGCTGTTTTGACTGATTTGTTTTTCATTTAACTCAAATGGCAAACCAGCCGAAGTTGGGAATTGGGTTCCCTTATGTACGGTTTGATATCATATACTTCGATTTCCTCTCCAAAATCGCTCATTTTGTTGAAATAGCATAACTATAACTGTTTTTCCTTTGGAAAGAAACTAAGACAACTAAGGCACATGCATATGTTATCTTTATTTGCATAAGCGAATCTGGGGAAAATCTTTCCAAATATGAAAAATAAAATGACTTGATACTTTTTGTAAAATGTTGTGTCATTCGTCCATAAGTTCCACTGAACTTAGGAGGTGGGGGGTGGGGTATGTCTTCTCTTCTTAAATTGAGATGTTCCAGTAAAAATGTATTTACGAAAACATGGTCTATAAATTCAGGAAGATCCATAACTGTCTCATAAATGTTCAGTGAGGGGAAAAGAACGACATTTTCTTTACAACTTTCTTTCTCTTCCAAGACTGACCATGGAAAATTGAGATGCAAAAATGATTGGGGTTTTGAGAGCTGGCCTATTTCTAAACATTATACATTGACTAGTGCAGTCTTTAAAAACTTTCTCAAAGGACACATCAGTGACAAAGTGGAAAGGGCACCGGCTCCCAAACCAGAAGACCTGCGCTCCACCCCTGTGACGTGGGCATGACTAAACCAGTTTTCTGTTTAAAATATATTAGTTATGGCATTAGTATGAAGACAGTCAAATAAATCGCTCTCTCATTTTTATAAATCTGTAAAATGGAAAGCTTATCTTCTGTTTTAGACTTCTGCAAAAATTAAATGAGGCAGTTGATGGTAACGTAATGGTCAGTCACGGATTTCTACACAAGAGGACGAGTACTAACGTTACTAACAGGGTGACTTCAGTGAGAGTCGTAATCTCCAACACTTAAGACAGAGACTGGAAAAGGAACACAGAAACTGCACTACCTTGTCCAGAGAACTCTATTTTATAAGTATATTACTTCCCTGCCCTGTCTCTTCCTCACCTCAGTTTTATTCACATCTTCCCTCTCACCTTAGATGGTGCTGCCCAGTAGGACCGTCCGCAGCGAGGGCTGCAAATGTTCTCTACCTGGGCTGCCCCACACTGCAGCCTCTAGCGGTAAGTGGACACCAAGCCCTTGCAGTGCGGCTAATGTGGAGTTTCTCTACCTGAGCGCCACTGACATTTTGGGTCAAACACTTCTCTGTGGTGGGATCTGTCCCGGGCACTGTAGGATGTCTAGAGCAGCAACCCTGGGCTCCACCCGCCAGACGCCAGCAGCACCTCCTCCTGCTAGCTGTGACAACCGAGGATGTCCCCAGACACTGCCAAATGTCCCCTGGGGGCAGCACAGTTATCTCTGGTTGAGAACCATGGGGCTCCTGGAACTGAATTTTTAATTGCACTCAATTTAAATTAATTTAAATAGCAAATGTGTCAAGCAGCTACTATTTTGGAGGGCACTGTCTTAAAACTCCTGAAATTAGTGTAAAAAGCTAGACTGGGCCTCCCTGGTGGCGCCGTGGTTAAGAATCCGCCTGCCAGTGCAGGGGACACGGGTTCGAGCCCTGGTCCGGGAAGATTCCACGTGCCGCGGAGCAACTAAACCCGTGCGCTGCAATTACTGAGCCCACGAGCCACAACTACTGAGCCCACGTGCCACAACTACTGAAGCCCGCACGCCTAGAGCCCGAGCTCCGCAACAAGAGAAGCCACCGCAATGAGAAGCCCGCGCACCGCAACGAAGAGTAGCCCCCGCTCGCTGCAACTAGAGAAAGCCCGCACGCAGCAACGAAGACCCAACACAGCCAAAAATAAATAAATAAATAAAATTTATTTTTTAAAAAAAGCTAGACTGACAGTCAACAAATATGATGGGACATTCAGATTTTTTTTTCCTGAAAGGGCTAAGGATTAAAACAATGTCAGCTTTCACTTTATTTGCATAATAATTATTTATTTGCTGTCTTCACCTCAGAGCAGTGACAGCAATCCTAACCCAGCAATGTGTAAAAAGGTACAAAAGTAATAGGGAAAGATTTTTAAAAAAACCACAAGTTTTTTTGGTTTTTTTTTTAATCCATACCTGCCACCCAGGGAGGGAATAATGAGATGAACAGAGATCCATCAGTAGCAGAGGCCGAAACCAAAGAGGGAGTTAACAGCCGTGACCACCCCAAGCTGTGCCTGCTGGCTCTCTGTCCCCTCTCTGTGAACACCTCCACCACGCGGGACCAGGTGCGACTGCTCTGGGGCAGCAGGAGTGACCTGACCCGGCGAGCTGTCCCTCAGCCCGCTGCGGTCACCTCATTTCCGTCACTGGACCCTGGGCTGATGCCGGGGCCTTTCAAGTGGGGTTACACAGTTTCATAGGCTACGTGGGAAGTTCAGTGACGAAGGAGGAGGGAAGACAGTCCCCCAGGGACATGAGATAACTGTGTCAGGTCAGAGAATCCATAAACAACCACGGGCCCCAGAATGAGTCCAAGTTCAAAGGGAGGGGCGCATACAGCAATCCGCCTCTCTGGAATGTCAAAGGCAATTGAACAGCAAGAGCCCGGAGGCTGAAACGTCTCGCTTCCCAGTTCTACATCCCAAGAAATATACGGGTACTTCTGGAAAGAAACAATATTCAGTGTGGTGAAATACACTAACGTTTTATATTTCCTCCCAAATACTTGGAGGGGGAATCTACTCAACGTTTCTGATGCCAGGAACAGTTAAAGTACAAAGAAAGAACACGGGCTGTAGAGACAAACAGTCCTGCCATGTAGCCCACAACTGGCCAATGTCGGGAACCTTGGACAACTCGTTATTCCAAGCAAAGCCCAGCTTTCTGAACTGTAAAGCGAGAAAAATAATAGCCCCTTCCTGGGGTCACTGCAAAAACTGAAAAGAGCAACTTTCAGAATGTGCCAACCCGTACATTTCACCCATTTCACGTGCTCTAACTTTCAATTTCCCTTTACCGAGGGTATTTCGGTGCCAGTGGTGCTAGAAGATACAGAGAAGAAGAAAGACTGCCCTGCCCAGCAAGGAGCTCACGGAGCCCCAGAGGCTGTCAGCACTGTCTCTCCGCTCCAGGGACGCCCATCTAAGGAGACAGGCACATAAACACGGCAGTAGATGAAAGAGGTCCACAGAGGGAACACACCACTTACTGTGGGAGCAACCCGGACGCCACGGCTCATATAATCTGGAGAGGAAATGCCCCCTAAGTGAACAGCTACCAAAAGAGAGCAAAATAAACAACGCTCTCTAATTGTAAAACAAAAGGGGTCGAGCATCTGTTAGTTTCAAGAACTCTTCCAAAGGACAAACAGTTCAAAACCATTGATTCATGAGTACTTATTCAACTCAATGATGACTCACCCTGTCCCACCAACCTTTGTTTCGACAATGTAGCATTAAAAATAACAGTAATGATCAAGGAAGTCACAACTTGGCTTTAAGAGACGTGCATGATGTAAGTGAAAGGAGCCGGACACGAAATGACAAACACTGCACGATTCCACTTACATGAGGCTCTTAGAAGGAGCCACGTTCACAGAGGCAGAAAGTAGGAGGGTGGGTGCCGGGAGCTGGGGAGGGAGAAACGGGGAGTCAGGTGTTTAGTGAGTACAAATTTTGGGTTTGGGATGATGGAAAAGTTCTCGAGATGTGGACAGTACTGATGGTGGCCCAACAATGGGAATGTGCTTAACGCCACTTAAAAGTGATTACCATGGTAACATTTTAATCTTATGTGTATCTTCTCCCAATAAAAAAAAAATATGAACAGCCTGGTTATGCAGTACTCCTAGCTATGAGGCAGACACATGCACGCGCACACACACACACCCTGCACCTATGGGCCCCCTGGCATTGAGATGGGAGAGAACGTCAGAGAAACCTCTTGGCTACCCCTCACAGCAAACTCCACTCACAGGAAACAAACAGTCCTGAAAGTCTGCCCTGTGGCACGCATCTCTACTGTGGCTGAACTGCAGAATCAGTGCTAAGGAGAAAATATTAACTGACACTCCTCGCTGCGGGTACGATGCTTAAAGTGCCCCTGTCTCCTGCCGGGTGCCCACGTCCCGTGGTGTAACATGACCCATTTGTCTTGCAGCCACATCAAAGAAGCTTTTCTGGTTGACGACCAAGCAGACTGCTGCCAAGGAGAAAAACACTTCAACAATTCGTAGTTTAGGCACATATCCCTTTTTTTACATAATGACAATAAAAGTTCCTGGGACTCAACTTGTCTGGATTAAGTTTAGTTTGTGGTGAAATAAAATAAATTCATGCCTTGGGAAACATTTCCATTAGGAGAAGAAAGGAAGGAAGAAAGGAAGGAAGGGAGGGAGGGAGGGAGGGAGGGAGGAAAACGGAAGGGAAGGGAAGGGAAGGGAAGGAAAAGGAAACCCAGTTACACGTAGTAAAATGGAAAGTTCACTCAACTACATGTCATAACCTTTGCAGCGAATAAGCACTGTTATTCTGGACATGACGCCACCCCTGAAGGGCTGCAGTATTTCCAGTTAATTGGTTAGACCCCTGCTACTCAAAATGTGGTCCATGGACCAGCAGCGCCAGCAGCACCTGAGAGCTTGCTGGAAATGCAGACCCCTGTGCCCCACCGGACCCGCTGAATCTGAATCTACCTGTGAACAACATCTCCGAGTGATGCGCGCTCAAGCTTGAGGAATCTGGTCTACGTAGCAGGCCCCCAAACGGGGTCTTGGCACACTGGTGCCCTGCACTATGTTGTGTGACACGGCACTAGTAATGTGTGGTCTGTAATAGCAAAAACAGTTAAAAACGTCAAATAAATACATGTGGGCAAATCCATGATTTTTCATCTAAAATGAGAATCTTAGCTGTTTGCATCTCTATAAGGTTCCTTGACTGGGAACCAGAGTGGGGAGAAGAGAAAAGACACAGCCAAAGCCGGACCCGAAGGTCTGCACCCCGGGATCACAAAGCACTATTAAGACATCAAGATGTTACGCAGAATAACGTGTAAAGTAATTCAAAATTTCAGCTGATAGAAGAATTATGTGTAGCAGAGTATTATGCATATAGTGCGTATTAAACAAACACTGCCTGAAATCTCACACATTAAAGAAATCATACCATTTCAACCAGGTGAGTCGCATGAACCAGTCCCGTCTCACAGGAGTTTCATGCCCACGTTAGGGCAAGAGAACACTGCTTCCAACACAGCTAAATAAACAGTGGCTTAGGTGGGATATTTTAGTAGGAGTGAGTTAAATTATCTCCAGTTACTGTCATTATTTGCAGACCTGCAACAATGTTTAATGATTAAAACCAATAATTCATCATTCTGAGCGATCTTCCCAGTAAGGCAGATTGTACGCTGATCCCAAATGTTTTCTGCCCCACCTAGAGGTGGAGGGTCCATGGCTACATACACTTCTCTGTCCGTGGGTGCTGTGTCTTGCTTGGCCAATGGGCTGTGAGGAGTGCCAAGTACCACATCGGAGCAGAACTTTTAAGAGCCATCCCGAGATTCTGCCATTTTTCTTTACCCCCTGCCTCAAAACTAGCATACGTGTCAAGTTTAGCCAAGAGACCAAGCTGGGGAACCTAAGAGGGTAGGGGAAAGTGTTTTCCCTCTACGCTAGTCTAGGAAACCCGCAATTATAGAGCAGGCAATGAAAATCAGTATTCACACAAACTAGTAACATGTGAGGAGGAATATTAATTGATGCATATTCAAGAAAATACAGCTGAATCTATTGTTTGAGAGACCGTCCTGCCTCTCAAAACGCTGATTTCCGTTTTTATTCTCTTTTCCTTATGGCCACGCTATCAAAAGGAGGAGGCACTATAACATGAAATAAATCTCTCTTTCCTCAACTCACATGCAGTCAGGCTCCTGCCGTCCAGGCTCTCCTACCCTCTCCTTCAAAGTCACCAAGGCCACTGGGGTACATTCCACTGTCCTCACACCCTATTGGCCACAAGACACGGAGAAGGCTATTCACTACACCGTATCCTGCACAACCAAGAAAGTTAATATTTTCCCTTCTCTTTTCAGAAAGATGCTTGGAAAAGCAAATGGTATTAATTTCTGTGAAGACTTTTGCAGACTGTAAATTTTAACCAAGCGAGAAGATATTAACAACAGGACTGAAGACCAAGCCAAAGTTGCTGTCAACACATTTCGGAAGAATCTAGAGTAATAAAAATGTCAAATTACCACTAACGTACATTTAGGACGTGAAAGAATTATACTGATCAGAAGGTAATTCTGAGAACAGAAAACTGAAGAATTCTGATCAGATGACGAAATGTATATCCAACCCACACCCCATCCCCTCGTCCTGCTTATCCCTCCACAAGCTGGACCAGGCACACAGATATAATGTAATTAAAGCTGGACCAATATAAAGCGAGTGAAGAAGGATAAACTAACTATAATAAAGAGGTGTGAGGAGAACGAGGTTCCCAGCCTCGAGAATCTTGGGTTCCACGCGCAAACACATAGAAGCAAAAACCTCCAAGACAATGAACGTGAACGCAGCATCGTGTCAGCGCACAGGAGGGACTGAGTCATCGGTCCCTGAGCTGAGGAACTATAAAGGTCAGGAAAGGCTGCACAAAAGAAAGGAATTAAATCTGGCCATTGGAGGAAAAGGAGAATTTCACAGCAAAAACATCAGGAACGGGCACATCCGGTTTTCGGGTCCACGTGTAAGGAACATGGAAGTTGCCACTCCATCTTCACAACAAAGAAAAAGCTGAACAGACTGAAAAATCAACAACTGCTCTTGGACCCATAAGGCAAGGGAGGACACAGAACAAACCAGTGCTCCGAAGACTGGAGAGCCACACAGGCGGATACAGGCAGTCACAGCTCCCAGGGCAGAGATCCACAGGTGGAAGCCACCGTGGGAACCAGTGCTGGGGTAGGGAACCTCAAATCTAACTGACCAACTGCTGGAGGCCCCAGGTGACAAGTCTGAGGGTTACAACTCCACAGGGACCCCAAAAGGAACCCTTCTGAAATATGCTGGAGCAGTGTGTTCTTCCCAAGACGGCCAGCTTCAGGGAAACTAGTTCACCAGACCTTAACTGGCCAGGGTATTATCAGAGCCTGCCTGACCTGGGGACAAGGGATACCCAACACCAGCTGGCTTCAGCCATTCTGTCCCACCTAAGGGAGGAGAAAAAACTTCAGAAACACGTGTGAAGGTCACAGTCCAGAGGCACAGGCTCACTAAAAGACTGACATCTAATGATAAGACTAAGGATGCTTCCCCTCCCCCACATACCTCACCACCACGTAACTAAAGGCCTATTTAACAGCCATTCCTTTTACCTGGTAGATCACATCCAGCTTTCAAGAGATAATTATAAGCCACATCAAAAGGCAAAAAACACAATTTGAGGAGAAAAAGCGAGCATCAGAAGCAGACATGGCAGGGATGTTAGAAATATCAGACCAGAAATTTAAAACAACTATGACTAATATGCTAAGGACGCTAATGGATAAAGGAGACAGTATGCCAGGACAGATGGGCAACGTAAGCAGAGAGGTGGAAATCCTAAGAAAGAACCAAAAAGAACTGCTAGCTGTCAAAAACTGTAACAGAAATGAAGAATGCCTTTGATGGAATTAGGAGTAGATAAGTGCACAGCTCAGGAAAAAAATCATCAGACACCAAATTTCAGACCCACAGGCTCAATAAACAAGGAAATAAATGCCAAAAACCTGCACCTCAGCATATCACTTTCAAATTACAGAAAATCAAAGATAAAAAAAAAAGAAAGCCTGAAAAAAGCCAAAGGAGAAAAATATACTTTACCTATAGAGGAACAGAGGATTGCATCCAACTTTTCCTCAGAAACCATGCAAGCAAGGAGAGTGGACAGAAATATTTAAAATGTTGAGATGAAAAAAAAACCCACCAACTAGAATTCTTTAACCTGTAAAATTATCCTTCAAAAGTGAAAGAGATATAAAGACTCTCTGACAAACCAAAACTGAGAAAATTTTTTGCCGGTACACCTGCCTTGCATGAAATGTTAAGTTCTTTAGAGAAAAAAATAACATCACTCAGATCTACCTAAAGCAAGAAAGAATATTAAAGAAGGAATAAGTGAAGATAAAATTTTAAATTTTATTTATCTTATTCTTAATTGATAAGTTTGTTCAAAACAATAATAGCATCAAGTTATTCACTTGTGTGTGCTTACATATACATTATGCATTATAAATATATATTTATATGTGCATTTTTATTTTATAATGTATACATTTATATAACATATAAAATATATATGTATATAAAATGTATATATTTATACCTAAATATATTTATATATTATGTAAACATATTTATATAATTGTAGATATATATATTTCTATATACTTATATATAAGTAAAATGAATGACAGCAAAAGATAGTGGGGCCAAGAGAAAGGAATTAGGATTAGTTTGTTATTGTGAAGTACTCACACAACCAGTGAAGAAGTATGGGACTATTTGAGAGTGGACTTGGATTCGTTGTAAATGTATACTGTAAACTCTAACACAACTACTAAATAAAGTAGAAAAAAAAAGTATAACTAATATGCTAAAAAAGGAGAGAAACCAGAATCATAAAATGCTTTAGCCAGACTCATCAAGAAAACAAGGGAGAGGGCCCAAATCGATAAAATCAGAAATGAAAAAGAAGTTACAACTGACATCTCAAAAACACAAGGGATCACCAGGCTAGTATGAGCAACTCTATGCCAATAAAATGGATAAGCTAGAAGAAATGGACAAAATTCTTAGAAAGGTACAATCTCCCAAGACTAAACCAGGAAGAAATAGAAAATATGAACAGACCAATTACCAGTACTGAAATTCAATCAGTAATTTAAAGACTCCCAACAAAAAAAAAAGTCCAGGACCACATGCCTTCACAGGCAAATTCTACCAAACATTTAGAAGAGAGGTAACAACAGTACTTCTCAAAGAATTCCAAAAAATTGCAGAGGGAGGAATGTTTCTGAACTCACTTTATGAGGCCACTATCACTCTGATACCACAACCAGAAAAAGATACCACAAAAAGAAAACTACAGGCCAATATCACTGATGAGCATAGATGCAAAATTCCTCAACAAAATACTTGTAAATTGAATCCAACAATACATTAAAAGGATCATACACCTTGATCAAGTGGGATTTATCCCAGGGATGCAAGGATTTTTCAATATCCACAAATTAATCAATCTGATACACTACATTAACCAATTGAAGAATAAAAATCATATGATTATCTCAATAGATGCAGAAAAAGCATTTGATAAAATTCCCCATTCATTTATGATAAAAACTCTCCAGAAAGTGGGCACAGAGGGAACACACCTCAACATAATAAAGGCCATATATGACAAACCCACAGTTAACATCATACTCAATACTGAAAAACTGAAAGAATTCCTCTAAGATCAGGAACAAGACAAGGATGCCCACTCTCAGCACTTTTATTCAACATAGATTTGAAAGTCTTAGTCACAGCAATCAGAGAAGAAAAAGAAATAAAAGGAATCCAAACTGGAAAGAAAGAAATAAAACTGTCACAGTTTGCAGATGACATGATACTTTACATAGAAAATCCTAAAGACGCCACCAGAAAACTACTAGAGCTCATCAATGAATTTGGTAAAGCTGCAGGATACAAAATTAATATACAGAAATCTGTTGCATTTCTGAACATTAACAATGAACTATCAGAAAGAGAAATTAAGGAAACAATCCCACTTACCATTGCATCAAAAAGAATAAAGTACCTAGGAATAACCCTACCTAAGGAGGCAAAAGACCTATACTCCAAAAACTATAATTGACACAAACAAATGGAAAGATACACCATGTTCTTGGATTGGAAGAACCAATATTATTTAAATGACCATACTACCCAAGGCAATCTACAGATTCAGTGCAATTCCTATCAAATCACCAATGGCATTTTTCACAGAACGAGAACAAAATATTTGAAATTTGTGTGAAAACATAAAAGACCCCGAAGAGCCAAAATAATCTTGAGAAAGAAGAATCAAGCTGGAGGAATCACACTCCCTGACTTCAGAATATACTACAAAGCTACAGTCATCAAAACAGTACGGTACTGGCACAAAAACAGACGCATAGATCAATGGAACAGGATAGACAGCTCAGAAATAAACCCACGCATCTGTGGTCAATTAATCTATGACAAAGGAGGCAAGAATATACAACAGAGAAAAGACAGTCTCTTCGATAAGTGGTGCTGGGAAAACTGGACAGCTACATGTAAAAGAATGAAATTAGAATGTTCTCTAACACCATATACAAAAATAAACTCAAAATGGATTAAAGGCCTAAATGTAAGATTGGATATTATAAAACTCCTAGAGGAAAACATAGGCAGAACACTCTTTGACATGAATCACAGCAATATTTTTTTGGATCCTTCTCCTAGAGCAATGGAAAGAAAGCAAAAATAAACAAGTGAGACCTAATGAAACTTAAAAGCTTTTGCCCAGCAAAGGAAACTATAAACAAAATGAAAAGACAACCCACAGAATGGGAGAAAATATTTGCAAACCATGTGACAGACAAGGGCTTAATTTCCAAAATATACAAACAGCTTACACAGCTCAATTAAAAAAAAAAAAAAAAACCCAATCAAAAAATGGGCAGAAGACTTAAATAGACATTTCTCCAAAGAAGACATACACATGGCCAACAGGCACATGAAAAGATGCTCAACATCCCTAATTATTAAAGAAATGCAAATCAAAACCACAATTAGGTACCACCTCACACTGGTCAGAATGGCTATCATCAAAAAATCTACAAACACCAAATGCTGGAGAGGGCGTGGGGAAAAAGGAACCCTCCTACACTGTTGGTGGGAATGTAAATTGATACAGCCACTATGGAGAACAGTATGGAAGTCCCTCAAAAAACTAAAAACAGAATTACCATATGACCCAGCGATCCCACTCCTGGGCATATACCTGGAAAAAAACATAATTCGAAAAGATACATGCACCCCAATGTTCATTTCAGCACTATTCACAATAGCCAGGACATGGAAGCAACCTAAGTGCCCACTGACAGATAAATGGATAAAGAAGATGTGGTATATATACACAGTGGAATATCAGTCATAAAAGAAAAACGAAATAATGCTTTGCAGCAACATGGATGGACCTAGAGATTATCATACTAAGTGAAGTCAGAGTATACAAATATCAAGATACCACTTAACTGTAGAATCTAAAAAAAAAATACAAATTTACAAAACAGAAATAAACTCACAGACATAGAAAACAAACTTATGGTTACCAAAGGGGAAGGGGTGGGAAGGATAAATTAGGAGTTTGGGATTAAGAGATACATGCTAGTACATGTAAAACAGGTAAACAACAAGGACCTAAGTATAGCACAGGGAGCTATATTCAATATCTGGTAATAACCTACAACAGAAAAAATCTGAAAAAGAATATCTGTATCTATCTACAAAACTGAACGACTTTGCTATACACCTGAATCACTGTGAATCATCTAGACTTCAATTTTAAAAAAACACAAAAAGTAGGAACAAAGAACAACAGCAACAAACAAAATAGTATCAAATGATAGATATTAACCCAACTAAATCAATAATCACTTTGAATGTCAATAGTCTAAATGTACCAATTAAAAGACATTGATCGTCAGAATGAATCAAAAAACCAGACCCAACTATACGTTGTCTATAAGAAGTGTGCCTTAAATATACAGTCACATATAGATTAAACGTATGCTAATACTAATCATAAGAAAGCATGAGTAGCTATATTAATTTCAGACAGAGCAGACTTCAAAGTAAAGAAAATTATCAGGGATAAAAAAAGAACATTACATGTTGACAAAGGGATCAATTCTCCAAGAAGACATAACGGTTCTTAACAAACTCCATGAGACAAGCCCAAATAGAACCACAAGGAGAAACAGGTGCAATCACTATCATAGCTGGAGACTTCAACACCCCTCTCTCAGCCATGTACAGATCCAGCAGGCAGAAGATCAGTGAAGATATGGCTGAACTCAACAGGACCAACAGTCAACTGTATATCATTGACATCTATAGACTACTTCATCCAACAACAGCAGAATACACATTTTTCTCAAGCTCACATGGAATACTCATGAAGACAGGCCACATTCTGGGCCATAAAATACACTATAACAAATTTAAAAGAAGAGATATCATACAATGTCTGCTCCCAGATCACAATGGAATGAAAACTGGAAATTAATAACAGAAAGATCACTGGAAAACCCCCAAACACATGGAGATTAAACAACACATTTCTAAATAACACATGGGTCAAAGAAGAAATCTCAAAAGTAATTCAAAATTATTTTCAACTAAATGAACATAAAAACACAGCTTTTCAAAACCTGTGGCATGTAGGGGAATCAGTACTTAAAGAAAAACATATAGCATTGACTGTTATATTAGAAAAGAAAGATCTGAAATCAATACTCTAAGTTTCCGATTTACAAAACTAGAAAAGAAAGAACAAATTAAATCCAAAGTGAGGAGAAGAAAAAAGAATCAGAACAGAAATAAATGAAATTAAAAACAGGAAATCCATAAAGAAAATCAACAAAACCAAAAGCTGTTTCTTTAAAAAGATCAATAAAATCATTAAGCCTCCAGTCAGGCTAACAAAGAAGATGAGAGAGGACACAAATTACTAATATCAGAAATGAAAGAGGGGACATCACTGTGGATCACATGGAAATTTAGAGTATAATAAAGGAATACTATGAACAACTCTATGCCCCAAAATTCAATAACCTAGATGAAATCGACTAATTCCTTAAAAGATACAACCTGCCAAAACTCACACATGAAGCAATGATCTGAATATGCTTATATCTATGTTAAGACATTGAAGCAATAATTAATAACCTTTACAAACAGAAAGCACCAGGCCCACACGGGATCACTGGTGAATTCTACCAAACATTTAAGGAAGGAATTATACTAATTCTCTACAGTCTCTTTCAGAGGACAGCAGCAGAGGGATTAATTCCTCACTCATTCTATGAGGCCAACGTGACCCTAATACCCACACCAGACAAAGACATTACAAGAAAGCCGTAGAAAATTATCTCTCATGAACACAGATGCAGAAATCCTCAAGAAAATATTAGCAAACCGAATCCAAAACTGTATAAAAAGAATTCACAACATTTGACCAACAGGGATTTATCCCAGCATTGAATGCAATGCTGGTTCAACATTCAAACATCAATTAATGTAATCCATAACGATAAGACGCTAAAAGAGAAAAGTCACATGATTATATTAATAGATGCAGGAAAACCATTTAACAAAATCTGACGCTCATTCATGATAAAGACTTTCAGTAAATTAGGAATAGAGGGAAACTTTCTCAACTTGATACAGACTATCTACAAAAGTACCTACAGCTATCATCAGACTTAATGGTGAGAAACTTGCAGCTACCCTGGACCAGCAACGCCAGAATCCACTGGAAGTCTCTTAGAAACACAGAATCTCAAACCCCAACCCAGACCTACTGAATCAGGGTCTTTGGAGGTGGGGCCCAGGAATCTGTACTCGAGTAAGCTCACCAGGAGACGCTTAAGCATGCTAATGTTTGAGAAGCATTGCTCTAAGAAGTTGGGAGGCATAAAATAGTAGAAAGACGGAGAAAATAGAGGCCATGAGACAAGTATATTTCAAGGACAATACATCTGTGAGTTACAGCAGAGAGGAGGGCAAATTAGCTTGAGGCATGAAACTGGAGAACTTTGCGGAAGGATGGGTATAAAGGTAAAGGAGAGGCTGGCACCAAGGAGAATTGTGAGTTTTTAGGTTGAGTGATGGAGTGAATATCCATGTTTTTAATTACTATAGAGAATCCAGGGTGAGAGACAGGTTTGGAGAAGGCAAAGAGGCAACTCGGTCCAGGTCACAGAGCTTGTAAGTCACACCCTCAGCCCTGGAGCCCAAAGACCAGACTCTCCGCGTGACGCTCACCACCTCTCATGCAAAGGGCAGAAGAAATGTGTCTCAATGAGGACACAGCAACTTAAAGGGTTTTTAAAGGACCGTAAATCAGAAATGATCGGTATGGAGCTGAATCCACATCTCAGGATAGAAATAATGGCAGTGGTCTGTGCACGTATAGACGGAGGAATATCGGGGAGAATGAGGCAGGTAAAGAAGGGACATTTCATTGGCCAAAAACGAAGTTCTCATTCTGCCTTCCAAAAGAGAGCAAATGCCACTGTCCCATTTCCATTAGATTTCAGTGATTCAGAAAGACAGCCTTCACCTCTATACATTAAGCGTCTTAAGGCTTGATTTATGTTACTATAAATGCATTGTTGATACTACCTTAGGTCCAAGGAGAATGCAGGCGACCTAGCTTTGCGTTCGTCCTGAGCAAGACACAACCTCTCAGCAGAATGACAGCTACTGTGATGACACGGGGACTGTAGCACGGTGGCTCACAGAGGCCTGCAGATGTGACTCTCCCAAAGTAGGTTATTTTTTTCCTCCCCAATACTGTCCCCTGACTGAGCAGAAAATGATTTAGAAGTCATCTAGAAAAGCCTCCGAGCGTTTGTAATTCAACGTTCCATCAGAGTTCACTTCTCCTTATAATATTCTCCATTACCAGTTGGAAAACAAAAGTTCTAAGGAGTTTCATTGTCTTTTTGTCTCCAAACGACAAAGAAACGAAATAAACACACACAGGATGCAAACAACAAAAGCGGAGGATGGCTGCAGAAAGGAGCCGCATTCCAGAGTTTTAAAACACAGCACATCAACATGTTTGCTGCAAATGTGCCCTAGGTCCTGAAATTAGGCTTCCTGGTGATCGGAACACTTTTCGATGCAACTTCATGCAATACTTTGGGGATGGCCAAGATTTACAGTTGATTAGCCCGCATAGTTCAGTTCCTTTCTCAAAAGCTTCTAGGAAGGGATTATTTCTGCGCCCAGAGAGCCCCAGAGAATAGGGAGGGCGGCTCGCGGCCATAATGTGAATTCCCCGGACTCGGTACACTGTGCTCATTGAAGCAGATAAAGCAAAGTTAAAGAAGCATTTAGTTCTTCAGAATGCCAGCCTTAATAAGTATCTTTTTGTGGAAGGATTTAGGAGGAGGGGAGGGTTTACCCTTAGTGCAGGCATTATTTCCTCACACAAAAAGGGAAAATGTGCATACAGTTGGATGTAAAAAGCCAAAAACGCACATGCCCCCCTCGCTCCCCAAGGAAAAGATGCGGAACACACACTCCCAAACGCCAGCGCACGAATCTTCACAGCTTAATAGTCCCGAAGCCATTATGCAGCTTCTCTTGGGAAAGGCGGCTCATTCATCTGCAACCGCCCAAGTTCAACCTTGCAGCTGTGAGAACCCAGAGGCGCCCAGCCCTCCAGAGCCCCACCTTCATCAGCAGATGGACTCCAAAAGAGCTGCATCCCGTCCGGAGGAAGAGCGGGCAGCTCCCCGGCCCCTCTCCACAAAGCTGCCACCAAGGCACGTGAGAAACGTCTACGAAAGGCTGGACCGGCCACATCTGCAGGCGGCCGAACACCCGGTGACCTCCGCTTGCACAGCGCAAGGCCCGGCCTGGCCCAGGCAGCTTCCACAGTTCTCATTCCCTATGCGGAATCTGACGCAGCATCAGTCACTTGTAATTACTTAAAATGCCCGGTGTTTAATAAGGCAATGCCACGTGATCCCAGTTTTCTGACCACCAGCACACGTCTCCCCTTCAGCTCTGCCTTACCGCGACCTGTCTTCCAACACGAATATACATCAGCATCCATGTGAACTGAGCTACTGGCGTGAGGAAAAGCACATGGAGATGCACACGCTGTAGCCCGAGTGGGATTTCTGCTGTAGCTAAAGATGGTGAAATGCCCAGTTCATCCACTTCTATTACTCTATGCCTGAAATTTTCAAGAGGAACTCCCATAACCTAAGGCAGATTGGGAAGGTTCTTCCTAGACATCAACATTTGCTACTCTAATAGATACTATAATAGAGAGAAAGAAGGAAAGAAGGAAAGAAAAGAGGAAGGGAGGGAGGGAGGGAGGGCCACCTTTACAAAGTGCACACTTTAAGTCGCTGCCTCCCCCATGCGAATGGAAAATGAACTCACCCACATTGGTAGCTCTGCTCTGAAAAGACCCAGTTGAGAGAAGTTCTTTCTTTATTGTGTGGTTTTAAAGACTATTCTTTGACCTCTGCTATTTATGACTTAAGATCTGTGAAGACAGGGCCAAACCCCTTTGGCTCGAAAAGGCGCTCACAAACAAAAGCTTTTCACCTTTGTTCCACTTACCTCATTCCCCCTCAGAACACGTCCATACGCACCCCCCGGTTTCACAACTGAAACTGCATTTTCTTCTCTCTTTTGCCCAGTCACAGCCATTACCTAACTGACAAGTGGCCACCTTCGCTCCTTTCCAAGGAATGAAGCCCTCGTTGTCAGCACCGGCTGAAAGAGCTCTGCTAGGAATATAGATGTCTTGTCATCTCACCTCAGTGAACCATGAAACTGTGGATAAAATGGTTCAGGAAACTAAACCACGTACCAGGCAAGTGTCAGCCACAATGGGGCATTTCTCTAGTTATTTGGTATTTTAGGGATTTATGGATTCGTCTATTGCCTTTCTCACTCCTAAAAGGATTCAAGATAATTTACAAAGATCCACAGGATACAGCTAGAAAACAAATCTCACGTGTGTGTGATAAAAACAAGATAAAGGAGAAGAAACACTGGAGTCAGGGATAAAGCTAGTTCCCACACACACGGGATAAATTTCAGTAACCTTGTTAAAGGAGGTGATTTTATTTACCATTCAGCTTTCTAACAGTCAGTTCTAAGGGCAAAACACAGTGTCCACAGGCTAAAATATCTACCAGTTTCTAAGGGACGCATAATTAGTACTGATAAAGTGGACATGATGAATGCTTTCCCAAGTCTTCTCCTAAAGATGGCATGGAATAACAGACCACTGTCCTTGACGAGTTCCTCAGAGTGGCCTCAGTGACTGGGTTTGTGAGACAGTTTCTGAGAATATTACACGTGCTGCATTGCAGCAACATGGGATTCAGTAAATGTCATTTGTCAAAGGACCATTTTGAGATTGTGAAAGGACATAGTCAGTCCTGTCACGGAAGCATGGACTGTACAGCATCTGGAAACTATATATCTATCAGGCATGTATAAATACTGTTTCTCTCTGGTGCCTTTTGGTACTGCAAGGATCCCAAAGGTTTGATATTCTAGTTCTAGTACCAGGAGAGCAGCGGCTTGTTGATACGTCACTGTCATTTCACAGCCAGCAGAACTGCTGTTAGCTCTGACATCCACAGCAAAAATTACAGGTCCTAATGAGGATGACTGTTTGAATAAAAACGTCATCCTAACTCTGCCTAGACACTCATCAAAGAAGATGAAGGGAGTACTTGATAAAGATCCTCCTTAGGAAAAATTTTCTCTTCCAACCCAGAAGAAAGCAAAAGGTACAAACTCAATGGTCGATCCCATGCACAGCTATGGTAATTTTAGGCTGAAAAAGAGTTTAGAACAAATGCCCAGCTTAGCCATTAAACATACACACACACACACACACACACACACACACACACACACACACACACACACACACACACACACACACACACACTCTCTTCATATAACCAAGCAGCACCCTATGGTACCTTCCCAGGACAGACCATCCCCCCATGTCCTCTGCATTCCTCTCGTTTGTAGAAAAACTTTAGCCTCCTAGGCTTTCCCTGAGTTCCAAAAAACAAATTTAATCTGAGAAGTGAAAAATGCAGAAACAAAGGAAAACAGTCAGGCAAGACAAAATAATAGTTTAGCCATTAAACAAAAGCAAGGACGTTTGTTTCCTTCTCAAGGGCTATAGATAATATTCTGAGCCATGTCCTTGGGCTGTTTTGGAGATACTGAAACCCCCACCAGGTGGAAGAAGTTAACTTCATGTTGATCACAAGCACGTAGACCCCAGACCAGCTGGAACCAGAAGGTTGATGACGTTGACTCCCAAAATACCACCAGGTCACCTCACCACCAACCAATCAAAATTACGTCCACAAGCTGATGGTACACCTGCAGCCCTTCTCCTCACCGAGCCATTAAAAACATTTCCCTGAAAGCCATCAGGGAGTTTGGGTCTTTTGAGCACGAGCCGCCCATACTCCTTTCTTGGCCTTGCAATCAACACTACACTTCCCTTCACCACAACCCAGTGTCAGTAGATTGGGTTTACTGCACGGGCAATCAGACCCAAGTCTGGTTCAGTAACAACATCACCCAAAGAACATCATACTTTGAGCAATGAATCTTACAGAAAGTCCTATGACCCCAAAGATTAGAAAACAAATATACGAAGGTAATTGAATGTGATTATTTATAGGATGAAGGAAGTTCTTCTACATCAAATAGATCAAAAGTGAGAAATCTTGAGAAAGGAAAATTAATTTTTCAAATAATTAGCCTATATTCCTTCTTTAGGCAAATTAGGCACAAGAGCAGCTCCTAGTAAAGAGAGTGTCAGCTAGTAAAAACAGAGTTGAAATTAATACCTAGATTTATTTCCCTATAACAACTGCTCTTTTACAAACATCGAGCAATAGTGTTTCCAAGACAGACCATGTACCAACACATATTAGGCTTCTAAGAGGAACTCCTGTGTATGATTAGGTAGAACAACTTGACCCCCATGTCAAGGACTACCTACAGGATGGGGTCACAATCATGAACACAGAAAAGCAAATGCTGACCCCCCACCCCTAAATTCCAGTGAGAGTTTTCACCTCAGGGGAGACTACTTCTTGGAGAAGGCAGGGCAACTCAGCACAATGACGTATTCAGTGCCCACAAATTCTGCCCTCCCCAGCTTACTGAAGTCCAAGTCTATCTTCTTTCTAAAACATAACCATGCCCATCCTTCAATCGACACTGGTCCTCTTTGCCAGTTGCCAGCTCAAACCCAGCATCTTCAAGCAATCGGAGCTCATCCCGGCTCCTCTGTGTGCCTTCTGATGAATACAACTTCAAAACGTTTGTCAGACCATTATCACCATGTGACGCATCCTGATGTATATGTGTTTCATATGTTCAAAATGCATTCCCTTTCTAAAGCCAGCTTTCAGGGAACCCTTCCTCAGTCATGAACCAAATAAGAGATTTCGTTTGCATCTTCTTTCATCAGATGGAAGGAGAAATTGCTAGGAAGAGCTGAGGAAGGGGTGAGGATAAAGACTTACATAGAGGTGCTTCTTCCCCTCCACATGTCTTTGCTTTGAAGTTTACAGCAGGTGGAAGTCTTTCACATCCATAAAAACCGATATGGAAAATCAGAAACACGCTGGGCTATTAACATGTCACATGTTGGATTTAAATCCAAAAAAGAACCTGTTCTTTTCCTTAAATATTGATGGTGCTATGAGCCTGGCCAAGTTTCGCAAGTTACTGCAGCACACAGGCTAGTTTCCAGGCTAAAAAACACCCTGGAATGTTCCAGCTACTGATGGCTAATGATCGCCCCAAAGCACACTAATATGTTTGATAAAAGTTCCCAGCGTGGGGGCAGAAAACACTTACCATAAGAATGACGGTGTGAGGGAAAGCAAGTCAGTGACACCAGCTCGGGCTGCCTTCCATGCTGAAGGCTCCAATTAGGGCTGTGAGCTTGCATTCCAGGAGGCGGTGACAGATGGCAAATCTCTCATTGTTAAAATCATCAACTCACCGATCCACCTGCCTGAGCCCTAGCAGGGACGCTGCTGGGAGCCTTCGCTGATTCTCAGAAACCTCAGCACCCACCACTCCAGAACGGAAGTTCTGAAACTAGGGACTCATTTAGCTCCCCCATTTGTACGCTCTTTTTGTTTTTATCTGTTGTTCCCCATTCTCTCACTTTGTTCTTTCTTTTTTTCTCCATTTCTGCCTTCCCCTCAGAGATGATACCGACTTGAATGTTCCCCTACAGTGACACTGGATGGAGTACTTGAGAATGTAGTTACACATGGACCCCTCACTCAAGGCTGCTGAGGATGTGACTTTCCAGCTGCATGGAGACCCGGAAATCCAAGAGCTCAGGTGTCCCGGAGAACAGACTTCATCTCTTGGTTAGCACAGAAGCACATCATGGTCTTTGGGGTACTTAAAATTATGCCATTTACTGGCATGATGTTATAGGATAGTCTAACAAATGTGCATTTGACAATTTTTATTCATCATGCTAGTACTATAATGCATGTACAGACTGGTATTTCAAAAGAACAGTAGCCAAACTTTCACACGCCTCACCATTTCTTTTCATATGCATTCCATACACATTTTCATTCCACTGGTTTAAGGAAATACAATATTTCTCTCTTCCTAGATTATCACATCCCATTTACTTAGAAATAACATCATGATCATTACTTATGGACATAATAACATTGGTATCCAAAATAAAGGGAATTAATTTGAACACTGGAGAAGTCTTCTACTCCTCCAGTGGCACAGTCCTACAACTTCTCTTGACAATCAATGTCAATGGTGGCTTTGCCTATGGAATAACTGGTACCTCCCAAAAGATATCAATATGTTGGACAAGAGACGCTCAGTATACGTCAACTTTGTCCTTGAAGTCGATTACACAAAGTCAGGGAAAACTGTATGAATGTCAGTAAGTATTACAATAGGCTTTAAATGTTTGAAAGGATATAAAACAACTGAACTTTCGAACTGTTGTACACTAGAATATTACAAAAAATTAACTGTTCAACTTTGGTTCTTTGCGTGTTTGGACATAGCGCATTTCCATGGGTGCCTGAGTTTTCATTTTCCTCCTTAAGATGTATTTTCCTGGGGCTCTATGGATTTAAAGTCATTACCACGTAAATCACAGAAGGCATCTAACACAACCCAAAAACCTTCAACAGTCACATTCAGTCACGTTTCTGGGGTTTGACCTTTATCCGATAAGTTTCAGAGATGTCAAATGAAACTGCCCAGATGTTCATACAAGCAAAACCAATCTTCCTCACCTCGAAATCTGGCTCTGAAAAAACCTGCAAAATCACTAAGAATCTGGAGTTAGAGCCCTTATAAGAACCGAACTCCCACTGAGATCAAAGCAACACGCCACCGCACCAAGATTGAGCCCTAAATTACTGCTTTTCAACTCAAATCCTCACAACCAAATGGGAAACAAAAGTCGGGTGAGTGAGTTATAACACCCAAAAGGAGAAGGATGAGCATGCCTGCTCCCAGACAGGGGTGCGTGTCAACAAGAACGTCATTCTTGGATGCAATGCTTAGAAAGGTAACTGAGCAGCATAAGGTCAAAGGATGCTTATTTTATAAAGTAAATGCATGACTCGCATGCAAATATAAAATGAACAAGTGTCCACGATTTAACTCATGAAATACTGCAAGAACCAGTAGTATGTTACTGGTTCAAAGGAGAAATCCAGGAAATATAAATATATTCACACAAAAACAAATGCTAGAATGGATATACAACTAGATGCAAAATGGTCTATTGATGGGGGAAGCATCAACGCACTACACTGCACACAACCATTTGCATTTCCGTGGACAAGAATCACCTGCATTATTACCAGCTTTCTACGTTTACAGAGTAACAAAATAGCTCAAAGACGATGAGCAACGCAGATAACCTGCAAGGGTGCAAGAGGGGACATCCAGCCATATTTTGCCCATCTTGAAGCGCTCCACAATTTTTACTGGCTCTAATAATTGCGTTTTAACACTGAATTTTCAAAAATTAATTGTGATTTGATGTTTTCTTACTGTTGTTTACCATTCATTCATTCAACGAATCCTCTCAAGCTGACCAAAAATGTTCCACACAGGAGGCTAGAAACTGTCCATTTTTTAGTTTGAATACACCAAGATATGTCTTTGTACTGAGAGACAAATGCAACTGTACTGTTTTGTTTTTGACTGATTTTGCATATGTGAATGCAATGGCAAACTCTGGCAAATGGGCAAGTCCAGCCGGGCACTTGTTTGTGTACAGCCAGCAGGCAAAGAATGGTTCTTACATTTTTTAATGGTTGGGAAAGATAATAAAATTTCATGACATGAACATCACATGAAATTCAGATTCCAGTGTCCACACATAAAGCTTTATTGGAACACAGCCACTGTCCTTTGTTTAGGGACTATCTATCACTGATTTCAGGCTACAGTGGCCACATGAGTAGTTGCCACAGAGACTTTATGGGCTACAAAGATGGAAATATTTACTATCTGGCCTTTAACAGAAATTGTATATGACGTGGACTTCCCTGGTGGTGCAGTGGTTAAGAATCCGCCTGCCAATGCAGGGGACATGGGTTTGAGCCCTGGTCCGGAAGATCTCACATGCCGCGGAGCAACTAAGTCCATGCGCCACAACTACTGAGCCTGTGCTCTAGAGCCCGCGAGCCACAACTACTGAGCCTGCGTGCCTAGAGCCCGTGCTCCACAACAAGAGAAGCCACCACAATGAGAAGCCCGCGCACTGCAACGAAGAGTAGTCCCCGCTCGCCGCAACTAGAGAAAGCCCGTGCACAGCAACGAAGACCCAACGCAGCCAAAAATAAATAAATAAATAAAAATAAAGAAATTGTATATGATGAGCATTAGAATTCCTAACATATAATGAGCCCCTGAAAAGGTGCTTGGCGCATACCACATGCTTGGTAAATTATATGTTTATTTTCCTTCATATAATAAAGTAAAACTGCTGAGAATAGGAGTGTGTTCTTCAATTCCTTTATAACTCGCAAAATGCACAGACCAGGGTTCTTCAACCTCCCTCGGCACCACTGAGCTTGGAGCTTCTTCACTGTGAGGGCGTCCTGTAGTTTGTCAGCATTCCTGACCTCCACCCACTAGATGCCAGTAGTGACGACCAAAAACGTCTCCCGCCATTGCCAAATGTCCCCTTGGGAGCAGAATCGCTCCAGCTTGAGAACCACTGGCCTCAAACCATGCAGGACAGTAAGTCACTGCTCTACATCATCTAGGAGCTAAATGATGCCAAAGACCCCTGACTTCATAGTACTGGCTTCATTATAGGAGGAAGATTTTCCTAATTAATAATAAATAATCATGCTAAGTTACATGGATACAAAATGGATTATAACCTTTTTCCTGAAGGTAATACAGTAATGACGTACTTTGGGGGAGGAAGAAAATGTACTGTATGGACTTCATTCATGGATTCATTCACAAATATTTGGTGAGCAACTACTCTGTGCCAAACTCCATTCTAGGCTTGAAAATACCACAATGAACAAAGACAACTCAGTCGATGCCCCTCGGAGCTTACTTTCTGGTGAAGAAGACAGACTCTCAGAGATAAAGGAACAACTGTATAATGTCGTGCGGGTATAATAAGGCCGAGGAAGTGTGTAAATGGGTGGGAGGTGACCTGGGAGGGCAAGGCTGAGAAGGTGGCATTTGTGCTGAGACGTGAATGGGGTGCGGTGAGCTGGGTGACTGCGGAAGGAGCCTTCTGGTGGAGGGAAAAGCAGGCTTGATGGGGGTAAAGCAGAGGAGAAAGTTGGAGAGAGAGCACAGGCAGACAAGACAGGGCCGATGTTTTAGACTGAGTGAGGTAGGAAGATATTAAAAGGTGTGAGGCAGACAGCAGCAAGATTCAGCTGATATGTTTAAAGGGTCTTTCCAGCAGCCACGTGGGTCGAGTAGAAGCTGGGAGACCCAAGAGGATGCTCCTGGATGGGTCCAGGCAAGAGATGATGGCAGGATGGACAAGGCAGGCAGTTAGATGGGAAGAAGAACTCACCTTCTGGAGGGATCCTGAAGGTGATGGGCTTTGCAAACACAACGAGAACTAATTAGAAAGTGTGTACTTTCTGTAAAATATTATGTAAACTTTATCTTTTAATATATATTCAGAAAGTTATATCATCAGCATTATTTCTTGATTTGATGAGGTGTTTTTACTCTTCTGTCCGAATATTTGCTCAAAACGGTTTTTCAAGTTGTTGCTCTCTATACAACACAGCCTAGGAGATGGCATTCCAAACTTTAGTTTACCTCTACTGATTTGCTGAGTGATTCCAGGACATTATGCAATACATACGTGCCTGAATCTCCCCATGGGTAAAATGGAGTTACCACCGCTCACCCTTCACCTCATTAACCTAAAAAGCAAAGGAAAAGCCTACACGATGCTTCATGAATCTCAGAAGAAGTGCAAACTGTAATTATCTGCAAATGTATCCCATGGTGATAATATCCAAAAGACATAAACTTTGATTAACATGTAAGATTCATCCCCAAGTATTCAGACTAAAGACAACCCTTAAATTTATGTTGGCTTTGTAATATATTTCAAAGTTTCCGTTGAAGTTATCTATGACTTACTGATTCATTTCTGCTTTCAGGCAAAAGGAATTGATTTCTTTTCTTGTCAAGTTCAGTCTCTCAGGTCAGCCTTGATCATTCAATTACAAAACATGGTTTAACAATCTGTATTCCCTAGGGCTGCAATGTTCTTTAATTAGGATATTTTAAAAGCAGTTTAAATGAACGTGTCCCATTCAAATTTCAAGTGTAAAAAAAAATGAATTTCTTGATGGCATAAGGAGAAAAGAGGTGCTTGTGAGAAATAATACTGATACAACAAATTATCATTCAAGTAATACCCAACTAACAAAACTGGACAAAAACACTACTTATGAAATTTAGTCAGCCTCATAGCCATACATTCATACACACACACACACACATATATATCCTCTCCTGCAGTGATGACATAAACAAATTACCCAAAACACCAATTGAAGAACAATGAATATAATAGATAACCAGAAAATATCTTATCAGAGCAAATATGTATGATATTATATAAAAAGAGTTAAAGGATCATAAACCAGACATTTCATTTCTGCCCAGGATCCAGAGAGTCAGAACTAAGCAAAGTTTGTTTTCACCAAATAATTTCACATTCACATAAATAATTCTGTTCTGTTTTTAATAACGCTCATGCGGATTAAATGACACAACGCATGCATGAATGTCAGAATGTATCATTATAGTGAAGTTTTAGGTTTAGGAACATTATTCTACAACCGTTTACTTTGAGATAATTTGTTTGAAAGACCTTTCAAACTAATAATGTGCTTCATAAATATGCTGTTTCATATTATTGTGTATTGCTCAGATGAAATTTTGGTTGTAAAATCAAGGAATGCTTCAATTTTCGGTCTAATAGTCGTAACCATGAAAGAAATCTCATCAAACGCTATTACAATCCCAAAGTGCTGCAGTATTGATAGCAAGGTTAAACTTTATTCACTTATATAATCTGAATAAAACCGACTTTGAGACTGGAGCTGAAGCACATACATACATATATACTCTCTCTATAAACATATAAATATATTTAAAGATGGTGATGTTTGGGGACTGAGGTAAGAAATCTATGCTATGAAACCTATGAATGAGTATAATGGTAACTTGAGAGCATGTGTGTGCAACAAGAAGTACTCAAAGATAGAAAAGAGACTGCTTCAAGAATCCGATTAGCGAATGAGCAATTCCCACACACAAACACAATAAACGCATACAAAACAACTTAGGTGTAAGGAGAACGCATGAAATCTTCTCGTGTAATCAGAAGATGTTTTCTCCTTAAAAATACTTTTGATTGAAATAATTAGAGAATAAAGAGAGAAATAAGGTAGTATCAGTAATGTCGATATATGTATCTTGATTGCAGTGGTGGCCACACTAACTAAATCCACACATGTGATAAAATCTCACAGAACTATATACATATGTTGTACCAAGGCGATTTTCTGCTTGTGCTATTGTTCTGCATATACGTAAAGGGTAACCGCTGGTGGGAAATGAGTGAAGAGTACATGTGATCTCTCTGTACTAGCTCGGCAACGTCCTGTGGCTCTAACAGTTGTTACAAAATGAAACGTTCTTTAAAATACTGACACAGTTGTAGGGAACGTACCTTAGAACACTGCTTGTGATTCTGGCACCAAACCAGGGAACCGTTGTTCTGCGAAAAGAAAAAGAAATATTGACTCATTAAATGATTTTCTATTTGAGGGACTTCCCTAGCAGTCCAGTGGTTAAGACGCTGTGCTTCCACTGCAGGGGGCACAGGTTCGATCCCTGGGTCGGGGAACTAAGATCCCACATGCCGCGTGGCTTGGCCAAAAAAAAAAAAAAAAAAAAAAATTAAAAAAAAAAATTTTCTATTTGAAATCTACATACACCTGTGTGTATTAATATAATATTAAAATACTTGCATTAATGAAAGACCAATTTTGCCACCCTGGTATATGTCCCTCTTCCTAAAACAGGATATCATTTTTTGCCCTTGACTTTATGATACAAACACATATAAAATAATGAAGATTTCAAGGTGTTTCAAAAGGAAAAGTGTCTAAGCCGTCTCTCGGGTGTGCTGAGCAACAGAATACAGACCAACAGGAAAATGACCGCTAGACGGTTCTTCCATAGTAAGTAGCTGTGGTAAATTTACAAGTTGGCATCCTGGAGGCTTTCAATTTTAACCAATTCAGTAATAAGTGTTTGAGCCTGGACGTCAAATCCCATGGGAAAAACCTCCTCTTTCCCTTTAACTGGTATGTGTGACTCTGGACAAGGGAATTACTATGTCTGTCCCTCAGTCTGTATCTATCTGTAAAGCATAAGGACAATATCTCCTGCGTGAGGTCAGTGGGATAACTAAGTGAGACACAATCCACTTTGCACAGCTTGACAGTTACTCAACATGTACCAAATACTAGGACTAGGATTTATTTGTTTATTAAAATTTATTTTATTGAACTATAGTTGATTTACAATGTGTTAATTTCTGCTGTCCAGCAAAGTGATTCAGTTATATAAATATATACATTCTTTTTCATATTCTTTTCCAGTACGGTTTATCACAGGATATTGAATATAGTTCCCTGTGCTCTACAGTAAGACCCTGTTGTTTATCCATTCTCTATATACAATAGTTTGCATCTCCTAACCCCAAACTCCCAATCCTTCCCGTCCCCAACACCCCTCCCCCTTGGCAACGACAAGTATGTTCTCTATGTCTGTGAGTCTGTTTCTGTCTTGTAGATAAGTTCATTTGTGTCACATTTTAGATTCTACATATAAGTGATATCCTGTGGTATTTGCCTTTGACTTACTTCACTTAGTATGACAATCTCTAGGTCCACCCACGTTGCTGCAAATGGCATTGTTTCCTTCTTTTTTATGGCCGAGTAGTATTCCATTGTATACATGTACCACATCTTCCTTATCCATTCATCTGTTGATGGACACTTAGGTTGCTTCCATGTCTTGGCTATTGTAAATAGTGCTGCTATGAAGATAGGGGTGCATGTATCTTTTTGAATATAGCTTTGTAGGACTACGATTTATTATCCCTAGTATTTGAATTTCTGCTTGAAACTTGTCATTCCACATGACTAAAATTTTGGTGATGGTTGGACTGTGATATTTACATCAGATTGTTCTAGGCTGGCGTGGTTGAAACAGATAACAGAAACAGTCATCCCAAAATTAAGATGCTGTGGCCTCCGGTTCTTTGAAGTTCAAGGTTGGGTATGAGATAAAGTAGTCCATTTCCTACGTATGAATGCCTAAGCTTTTAAGAACATCGGTATGAATAGAAGAGTATCACCTTTGTTTGCAGTTAAAAGAACACTGAACCAATAATATATCTTTTGAAAAATACTCTTATTACACGTTTATTGATATATAATTCACAAACACAAAAGTTACTTATATAACTCAGTGGTTTTCAGAAGAAAGGTTGTGCGACCATCACCACTAATTTCTGAACTTTCTCATCACCCCTGACAGAAAGCAGTACCCATTAGCAGTCCTTCCACCCAGGTCCTGGCCACCACGAACGTACTTTCTTTCTCTATAAATTTACCTACTCTGGACACTTGTTATAAACGGAATCATACAATATGTAGTCTTCTGTGTCCGACTTCTTTCATTTCATCATGTTTTACATTGTGGTAAATGATATACTATTTTTGCTTCATCCACATTGTCATATATGTCAATACTTCATTCTTTTTCGTTGTCACGTTCCATTGTATGGGTATTTGCTCTTCCAGTCACAGTAATGTATCTTAATAATACAGGATTCCCCAAACCACTGGGTAGATCTCAACTGTTTAGGATTAGAAATTTTCCTCTCCTATCTAAAACTCACTCAGCTGTAGATCTCAGTCCCACAGTAAGGCTTTAGCTATGAAATCTCTGCACCATACGGCCCCAACTTTCCCCTTTACAGTCTTAACTCCCCCAAACTGCTGAACATCTCTGTCATTTTAGATAATCTGGTATCAACCTACTCATCCCCTTATTAAGGTCCACACATCTTCAGGGGGCCCTCATCTCTCTCTACATATCAATGTTCATCAGTCCGACAAACAAGGGCTGAAGCTGGAGCAGTATATGAACAGCCTGGGCTGAGGTTAAGTATGATCTTTGGCAGGGTTGACATCAGAGAAATAATTAGATTGGGCAGAGGCCAAAGCTGGACCAACAGTGGACATGCTTTAATTACTGGAAATGACGTGTTAGTAAAAAGGGTGCAAGAAAGAGGGCATTATGGGCAAATTGGTGTTTCAGAAAAGGAGCCCTTGGCCTGGTGACAAACTCAAAGTTCACAGTGGGGGCTAGGCAGACTGAGCTGTCGGTCATAAACAGGGTGACAACTGCAACAAAAAGCAGGGGCCAAACGTTGAGGAGTATATTTTCACAGGAAAGCTGACAACAGGGTCCCGGGCAGCTTTGGAGAACGTCACCCTCATTGTCTTTTCCCAGAAGGCTCTTTGGTCCATGCGGGGTTGGGTCCCGCTGGGACTTCCGAGGACCACGTCTGTCAGAGAACATCCTGGCCCCAACTTGAGTGCTCTGTGCTCACAGCCCAGAGGTGGGAACCAGTGGGGTTCCTTCTAAAGAGACTCAGGGCTGAAGTGAATGGACGCCAATCTAAGAGACTAGGTCAGGGCCAGATCCTGACAAGCTCCTGCACCAGGTCTGAGGACCTTCTGCCTCCTCGTGTCAGGTCAGAGGGTCCGGCCCCTTGCTCTGGGAACCTTGACCTCGGACCAGCTTCCACCTCCTTCCCCTCCAGGTCTGCCTTTTCCTGGACAGATGGGCAGGACCTCTGGATGCCTGCCTCTGCTGCCTGTGCCGCACAGCTCTTGAGAGATGTATCACACCCTCTCCTGCTGTAGCATCTGTTTTCTTTGATCTAAGCCTTGGCTCCTCAACTAGAGTGTGTGGTCCAGCAGACCGGCCTTCCTGTTTGCTCTCTGCTTCAAAGTTTCACAGTAGCAACTGGACCAGCTCCTCCTGATTCTCACAGAGGTGGCTTCCATCAAAGGCCATGCAAAGGTGACTGGGCCTGCAAAAGCAGGCGTGGCAACTACTGCTTGCCCCCCATTAGTGGCTGACAAAATGTTACCCGTGGGGTAATATGCCACTGACCTGATTATTACCTATAACTATTACCATGATGACATGACTGGCCACATCTATATAGCAGGCACTCGCTCTGGTGTTGGACATATTCAGCCCCCCATAACCATCCCGTATACGACACAAGTTTCATTTACCCATTTTCTACTTAAGAAAGTGGGAGTCAAAGACGGCAACTAAAGTACGGACATCCTGAAGCCAGTGGTTAAACTCAACCGTGAGTACCCCAGTGAGGAAAGCTGAGTGAGACACAGGGTGAGATTTACAGTGGGCTGTGAAGGAATCTCCAGGTTTATAATCTCGGAAGGAGAGCAGAATTGGTCCAGACAGTCCTGAACGCCGTAAGCTCAGGGAACGACAGATCGGATGGATGGGCTGGAACAGACAATAGGAGAGGAGGTTGGCTGAGTAGGTAGAAAGCAGATTACAGTGGATTTTGACTTATTGGAAATAAAATATTTTATTTAGTAAATGTCAGGGGGTTTAAAAAAGAAAATAGAGGATTCGATCTGTGAGACGCTCTGTTCATGGCACACCTTGGTTAGAATCCTTTTGCTCCCTTTGTAGATGAAATGGTCCAACCTCAACAATAAAAGAATCCGGCAAAGACTGTCTTCAGCCGCCCAGCAAACGCAAACTCTGCGCCCCCTCCCATGCTGAAACACAGTGTTCCCTGTCCTATTGGCTCGAATACCCCAATAGCCACAAAGCCCATCTGTTGTCTACATTTTATTGGGAGTTAATATCAATGTATCTCCTCGACCACAGCATTTTCATTTTAAGCACAATTTCCCATTAATCATCAAATGAAAAGCTGTCATTAGAAAGAAATATTCGGGGCAACAGCGAGCAGGCATGAAAGATTATTGTGATTATAATCATTTCTTTTTTCATTACTGAAGATAGTATGTCACAGTTTGCTTGGGAAGATTAAAAAGGTAATCCATGCAAAGTATTTAGCAAAATATTTGGCACAGAGTTAGATATAGAAAAAAAATTTTTTTTAAGGCCATTGTGATTATTGACGTTACTTCCTTTGTTTGCCATTATGTTTGTTCTGAGGAGTGCAGGAGTAATCCTGGACTTCCAGTCTCCCAGCTCCTGTGTGTAACACTCATCCTAGGCTAACCGGTTCCATCTTATTAGTGAGGCTTGGGGGGTGCAAGGGGGGCGGGGGGAATTATCATGGATTTTTCCCTGGGTGGTAGCAATTTTCCCATGTTTGCCAATGTGATGAGACGGCAATTGCTCTAACTGCCTTTAATTGGCCATTTGTATTTCCTTTACGGTGAACTGTCTATGCGTTTTACCATTTCTATTTTGGATGGTTTACCCTTTTCTTAGCAACTGCAGCAGCTATTAGTACCAATTAGACTTAATAATAACTTGTCTGTAATAGGTGTAAAATGTTTCCAGTGCATCACTTGTCTTTTGAATTTATTCATGGAGTTTTCTCTCTGCAGAAATTTTCTACACACACACACATTTCCACCCTATTTCCTTTTTGGGTTTTGGGTTTCCTATTGTTCTTAAAACAACCCCCCCCCCATGTCAAGGTATTGCAGCTGCCCTATGCCTTTGCCTTTACCAATCACCATCGGCCATACATACAATTTATCTCTACAAAGAACTTCTACGAACCCTGCCTAATGGCATCAAGGATGTCTATAAGCCCCTGAGTAACTGCAGCCACTGTGTTTGGGCCAGGTGTGCACGTACACTGCACCATCCACCTACGCTGCTTACCTGCTCTTACCTCTCTTTGAGCAGGAAAGCAATGGAAAAAGACAAGAATCCGGTACATTTCAACATGCCACCTCCGGGAAGTTTTTAGTTGCATTACAATAGCCTTCACCACTAAAGCCAATTGACAACAACAACAAAAAAGTCTCGCTCTGGCTAAAAGCCAGCAAAATAAAGAGACAAAGTACATTAGGCATGAAAGACATTTGCCTCTAGAATCATCATTGTAACCTCCAGGTAGGATCAGACAGCGGGACTTTTGTAATTATCTCAAGATTATATCCTGTATTTTATTGGTTTAACTAGATCAAACATGAATGCCACTCAACCCAACTTTCAAAGAGTCTATATAAAGTTCAATCAACTGCACCCAGACACTATTTCAATGATATTTTCAAAGTCCCTCCATTTCTAGCCTTTTGATTTTTTCCTTTAAGAAAAATAATTCTTCAAAAGCTTCAAGTAAACACTTCACTCAAAGACAGCCCTCAAGGGAAGGATAAAGAGAGATGAAAACTAGTTATCTAGATACAACCATCTGCAAAGAAAGCAGAGAATTAGGACAGATCCCACTTGTTTTTTTAGCATAAGCAGGGGACGGTGTGGAAGAGCCCCAAGGCCTGAGCAGTGGGCAGTTTCGGAAACTCAGCCCTGAGCGACTGCCCAACAGCAGGACAGAACATTTGAGTTGAAACCGTTCCAGAAAACCCACAATAGACCTAAACTTTACAAATCAACCCTATGAAACCACAAGGAACTAGCTGTGACTCCATCGATGATTTTCATTTCATGTTAAATGTAAAGTTTCTAAAATGAAGGCATAGATTAAAATTTAGCAGCTCATTTTCATCCAGAATATTTTCCTATTACTTTGGAATTAAGAAATAAAATAGTTGATTTCGTTTATTGTTATAAGGATATTCCTTTCTATTGTCGATACACTCACAAAGTTTCTCAGGTGTTCCACAGCAGCTAAAAGAGGGGTCCAGGACACTTAAATTGAGACTCAGCATTTCCATGGCTCAAAATATTTTTTAAAATGAATCTTTGCTAGTGGTCATCACAACGATACATTCATTCAGAATATTTCTCAGGAAACTTAAATGCATATTGCTAAGCGAAAGAAGTCAGTCTGAAAAGGCTACAGTATTGTATGATTCCAACTCTATGCCATTCTGGAAAAGGCAAAACTATGGAGACAGTGAACGGATCAGTGGTTGTCAGAGGCTGAGGGGAGGGAGGGATGAACAGACAGAGCACAGAGGAGTTTTAGGGCACTGAACCCACTCTGTATGATACTGTAATGGTGGATACATTATACATTTGTCCAAACCCATAAAATGTACAAGAGCGAACCCTGATGTAAACTACGGACTTGGGGTGATGATGACATGTGGATGAAGGGTCGTCAAGGTAGCAAATGTACCACTGTGGGGGAGGGTGATAACAGGAGAGGCTGTGCACGTATAGGGCCAGAGGGTATATAGGAACTCTTTGTGTTTTCTGCTCAATTTTGCTGTGAACCTAAAACAGCTCTAAAGCAAAGTCTACTTAAAAGGTAAAAAAAGCTATGTGTTTACATCTGTTGTTTAGAGTAGGAGTTCTTTCACATGTTATGGACCATCCTCAGTAAATAAACAGCCTTTTCATTAACCAGTCCCCCTAAAAAATTGCCCTCTGAATTCTACCAATCTCTCAGAGTGAACTGAATTCTACAGGAAAACAGTATCTGACCGTACAAATACACCTCTCCAGACACCCAGCCCTCCCCTCTGGCCCCCACCACCGGAATGCAGGGCCCGGTCACGTGCTTTGCTTCACTTCTTCACACCTGGCAAGCTTGTCCAGGAACGAGAACCTCTGTAAGTGCTGTCCTCCCACCCAGAACTTGTCCCTCCCCAAGTCGACTCCCATGCACCCTTCAGGTCACTGCAAGGGCCACTTCTTTCAGGAAGGCTTCCCTGACTACAACAGCTCCCCTTGTTGCACATGCTCTGCGCCTCCCTGTACTTCTCTTCCGACGCATTCTACACAGTTGCCAAGTATAAACATATTCGTGTTCTCTTTCCTTAGTGATCATCACGACCACTCCCCACCTCGGCCCCGCCCATGACCTCCTTAAAGACAGAATGTGTCTATATCTCCCCCTCACCACTGGCTCCCTCCTGATCTTAATGAATATTGACTGAATAAATACATGAATGGAATAGGGAGTCATACAAATAAATTTAAACTTAATCATTAGATCATGAGGAACTGAAAAGAAGGAAATAAACAGATGGAGCTGAACAAATTTTTCATCTTCTCTGGGTGGAGCTTTTAGGAAATGGCCTCATTATTTTGTTTCCTGTAGAGTGTCCAAGAGATTGGGCCTGAGAATATGAAAATCTGAACAAAAACTTGTATTCAGAAGCAAGTACAAATTACTTAAGAAACAGTCATGCTAATTATCTTTTTATAGATGTAAATAAAGTCATCTAAAGAAACATTTATAGAACAGCAAGGGCTCGACGATGCCATATGGGAAAACATTACTTTCATTAACACTTTACTATGAATTTTAATAAGGAATATGCTTACAAATTCTGTCTGTGGGAGAACACTAAATGAGGACGCAACTTTTACTACTTACTGTCTCTGACAGAATGCTGGGACCCACCACAGAATCGGAGATGCTAGCTTCTGTTAGCACACCTCAGGCAGTAGTCTTCCAACTGTAATCTCCTCCAAGAGGAAGTGCTAGGTCTGAATTCATTCTTGCCACAGCTATGATTTTGGGTATGTATTCACTGAACCATGTTTGGTCATAAAATTTATATTTTCAGGAGAAAATTCTGGTAAATTGTGCATTCTCCACAAAATCACATAAAGCCCTGGAAGATTTCAAGACTGAATAAATGACTTGTGCCGAAAGAAATCCAACCTTACGTAGGTTTAGAGGGAGCATGAAATGTAATAACTAAAATTTAGTAAATGACTTGTATTACAAAGTAAGGGAAGCACGAGCAATAGAGTACCTATATAAATTAAACAATGCCAGCACTGTTCCTGGGAAACCGAGAAAAAGAAACGTCGGTATAAACTTCATTCTCTTCCCAGCTCCTCCTTCACAGCAGGGACAAGAAACGGTGTCGATGAAGATGAATGCAGATTATGAAGGCAGGCGTATGCTCAGACATCACTCTCAAGTGTTTACTTCACTGGTAAATTGTGTGGATTCTCCCAATTCCAGGAACCTCTCCCCAGTCGCCATACCTGCTTGTCTGGAAAGTAAACGCCTATGGAATAAAGGGCCCAGGCTGGCAGGGCAGAGGTACAAGGGTTCAGCAGGTAGGAATGACCATCTGCTTCGAAGTGCTGGAAGGGTTATCTCCAAGGTGGGTGGCTTGTGTCGGCCACACCCACTTCTGTTTCCAACCCTTACTTTGAAGGGTCCCTGACTTTAGTGTTGATCATTTGTTTGGGTCTCAGTGATGGTGAGAAAGACAAGACTGGGAAGAAGAGAAGGAGCCGTAGGGAAGGAAGTGGATGAAATAGGCAAGAAAGATAGAAAAGGTCCCAAAAGTCTGGGTTAAGTGGCATATTAAGTCCTTGGGCATAAACACGAGATGCTAAAACCTCTCTAAAATTTAATATAAAAGCACATTTTGCTTTTGTCATCAAGAGGCGAAGGCAAATCTTCTGCATTCTTTAAGATGATTATAACCCAGCCACACTAAAGCCATTGGCATGAGGACTGCCTCTCAGCGGCCCCTTTGGTGGGTGCCTGAATGAAGAGGCGGTACTTTCTGACACTAGGAGGCTAGGCTCAGTTATGTAGCTTCAGCTCGCTCTCCATGGCAACCACCGGGCCGGCCCGCCCAACTTTGGATATGCGGTCCCCACTAAAATCTGAGTATCCCAGCTACATCTGCAGTCCACAGGAATTAGAGACAAAGCACAGAAAGAAAGTTTGGTTCACACGAGGAGGCAATGAGCTCTGGAAACATGATTAATAACCAGGGTCCACTTGTTTGGACCTAGAACATACCCTTTCAACAACCTTAGGAAAAGTCCCAAGATAACACACCATGAAGACATAAAATCTGATTGTTTCTGAAGTCGGGGTGCTTCTTACTCCCAACTGCCATGAATGTGCACCATCATTGCTGGCCAGGTGGCAGTCATGACATAGAGGTCAACACTTTACACATGTGAACTTGGTGTCACAGTTGTGCACGCTATCACCATTTACACTGAGTTGTGTACCTTGTTGGTTCTATACATGTTGGGTTTAATTACTACTTAAAGTGTGATCTGAAAGATCAGAAAGAGAAATTAAAGAAACAATCCCATTTACCATCGCATCAAAAAGAATAAAATACCTAGGAATAAACCTACCTAAGGAGGCAAAAGACCTGTACTCAGAAAACTATAAGATACTGATGAAACAAAGCTGACACAAACAGATGAAGAGATATACCATGTTCTTGGATTGGAAGAATCAATACTGTCAAAAGGACTATACCACACAAAGCAATCTACAGATTCAATGCAATACCTATTGAATTACCAAAGGCATTTTTCACAGAATTAGAACAAAAAATTGTACAATTTGTATGGAAACACAAAAGGCCCTGAATAGCCATAGAAATCTTGAGAAAGAAAAACAGAGCTGGAGGAATCAGGCTCTCTCACTTCAGACTATACTACAAAGCTACAGTGATCAAGACAGTATGGTACTGGCACAAAAACAGAAATATAGATCAATGGAACAGGATAGAAAGCCCAGAGATAAACCCATGCACATATGGTCACTTTATTTTTGATAAAGGAGGCAAGAATATACAATGGAGAAAAGACAGCCTCTTCAATAAGTGGTGCTGGGAAAACTGGACAGCTACATGAAAAAGAATGAAATTAGAACATTCTCTAACACCATACACAAAAATAAACTCAAAATGGATTAAAGACCTAAATGTAAGACCAGATACTATAAAACTCTTAGAGGAAAACATAGGTACAACACTCCTGACATAAATTGCATCAAGATCTGTTTTGATCCTCCTCCTAGAGTAATGGAAATAAAAACAAAAATAAACAAATGGGACCTCATTAAACTTAAAAGCTTTTGCACAGCAAAGAACCATAAACAAAATGAAAAGACAACCTCCAAAATGGGAGAAAATATTTGCAAATGAAGCAACTAACAAGGGACTAATCTCCAAAATACACAAACAGCTCATGCAGCTCAATATCAGTAAAACAAATAACCCAATCCAAAAATGGGCAGAAGACCTAAACAGACATTTCTCCAAAGAAGACATACAGATGGCTAAAAAGCACGTGAAAATATGCTCATCGTCACAAGTTATTAGAGAAATGCAAATCAAAACTACAGTGAGGTATCACCTCATACCAGTCATCAAAAAATCTACAAATAGTAAATGCTGGAGAGGGTGTGGAGAAAGGGGAACCCTTCTACACTGTTGGCGGGAATGTAAATTGGTGCAGCCACTAAGGAGAAGAGTATGAAGGTTCCTTAAAAACCTAAAAATAGAGCTACCATAAGATCCAGCAGTCCCACTCCTGGGCATATATCCAGAGAAAACCATAAGATGCATGCACCCCAATGTTCACTGCAGCACTATTTACAACAGCCAAGACATGGAAGCAACCTAAATGTCCATCGACAGATGAATGGATAAAGAAGATGTGGTACATGTGTACAATGGAATATTACTCAGCCATAACAAAGAACTAAACAATGCCATTTGCAGTGACATGGATGGACCGAGAGATTGTCATACTGAGTGAAGTCCGACAGAGAAAGACAAATTACCATATGATATCGCTTATACATGGAATCTAAAATAATGGTACAAATGAACTTATTTACAAAACAGAAATAGAGTCACAGATGTAGAAAACAAACTTATGGTTACCAAGGTGGAAAGAAGGGGAGAGGGATAAATTGGGAGATTAGGATTGACATATACACACAGCTATATGTAAAATAGGTAACTACTAAGAACCTACCGTATAGCACAGGGAACTCTACTCAATACTCTGTAATGATCTATATGGGAAAAGAATCTAAAAAAGAGTGGATATATGCATATGTATAACTGATTCACTTTGCTGTACAGCAGAAACTAACACAACATCGTAAATCAACTATGCTCCAATAAAAATTAATTTTAAAAAATGTGATTAAAATAATTAGACTAAGATTTGACATCGAAAGGAAAAATTATTCTGTGCTCAGAAATGCAAAGACTAAAGAGGTGCAGCAAATATTCATTGGTGGAAAGACTGAACTTGCACATTTTCATATTTTCTTGTAACTAATAACTAATACTTTATAGGATTTAAGGAAGGAGTATGTCACAGGTAGATGAATCTGTGCTACACGTTCTTACTAATATATGAACAAAAGGATTCACAATCTCATGCAAAAATGCAAATGAAGGCGGAAGAAATCTCCAAATCTCCTGGACCAGATGAAAGCTGTTAACAAAGCAACAAGATATTAGCGAGACCCAATGATGCTTCATAAATGACCATCATTAAACCATCTGTCATTATTCACAATCACTTTTTTAAAATCTTCGGGTTATGTAAAAATGGCTGTTCTGCCCACGGCTTCGTAGATCCCGTGAAATCTTGTATACAGATGTATGTCAGCTCTTCACAAATCCCTTTCTCCTCCATACTGACATATCTTCATAGTTACTCTTCTGGGGACTATTCCCCCTTTCCCTAATCTGCAGCCAGGAAATAAGTAGTGAGTGATTTATTAAACTGGTAACTATTTTCTAGAAAGTCGGCCTGTGATGATAAGGAGCAGGGGATGGTCAGCGGATGTAGGAAGGTCTGCCCATACCACAAACACCGAAGGTAAACCCAACGTCAGCTCCTACGATGTCTACATGCGATGTGAGTACAGAATTTGTCTTGACGGGAAGTTGGGAGGAAGGGGCTTCCCGAGCCCTTCGTTCTTCCCAGTGAGACCAGAACTGAGGAAACTTCCCACAAGAAGTGAGTGTAACGGGGGAGGGAATTTAAGGAGAGAAGTGAAAAGCGCACTAGTTGCTGAAGGAAGACGAGAGTTGAAGTTGACCCGAGGCACACTCGGAGGATGGATGGACAGTTCAGACGTTTACCTGCGGCTGAGACGGTGGATTTACAGTCACACCGCTCCCTACAGGTGTGTGATCTTCCTGGCAGTACCCAACACTGAGCTGACATCCAAGCAGGCAGCTACTGGAGCCTGGCAGATTTCGAGTTAGAATTTTATAGCTAGAGAGTAGCCAAAGGGCAAGAAAACGAAACTACTGGGGGAAAAAAAAAGATTAAAATGATGCATCACGGGTCCTAGGCAGGACTCAGCAGGAAGTGACAAGAAGGGTCAATGTAACAGTACTTGCAAACTTGCCTGGTTCCAGAATCACCTGGGAAATGTGTTAAACACAAAGGTTCTCAGGGACTGACTCGGCAGACCTAGACGCGACCCTGGAACCTGTAGCTTAACAGATGCCCCGAACGTTCCTTACAATGTGGCACGTGTAGTAAACACTAGGCCAATAGGCTATCTCAACTTTGAGGGATTCCGGAATGAAGGTCTTGTGCTGAACGAGACAGAGCGCTTGTGCAAAGGAAATGAAAGCACTAAAATGGTAGGTGCTTGTGCTCAGCATGGAAAAGTGGAGTTTAAAAAGCGTAAGACAGAAGCGTTCTGGTGGGTGAGAGCGCCAAGGTGTGCCAATGGTTGGAACTGTGGGAGAATTCTGTTCTACAAAATAAGAGTAATTGTCTGTGGGAAATACTGCCATGGACCACCCAGATGGCCCCACATCCCAACCACGTGACTGAAATGAACACGTTCCTGGCTCCTGAGAGTGTTGAGAGCTGGCAGCTCACGGCTAAACGCCCTCTCTCCCCGCCCAGAAGTGGTACTTGGTTGAAGAGAGCCGAGCCGAGGCCACGTTCCTTCAGGGAGAAGCCCGTATCCAATGCCTGGTTGATGCTGGGGAACAAAGGACCAACCTCGTCCCATTCGGGGTAACTTTCAAGGCACCCTATGCTCCAGGGCGTGCGACGGGACCCGCGGTGGCTGCAGTTGCTCCGGCCCGCAGCCCGCCTCCGCCTCCCGCTCCAGGCTCCGTCCACTTCCCCTGCAGGGCTGATCCTAAGAACACCACCCAGGAAGGTTCTGAGCTCAGATCTCAAAACCCCAGAATATGCTGCACGCATAACACCACCCGAGGAAAGTATGCATCTTGCCGTAGACATCGAGTGTGAGGGAATGCGCTTTCTCCAATGGAAGGGCTTCTGGGAGAAGCTAAGTCTCAACAAAGGCAAGCAGATATGAGGCGTATTTCTCGAAAAAGATGAGGGGGGTGAAGAAAGGAACCCCATGGTGGGAAGGTGTTAAGAGCAGCACGGAAGTGTAGCCCCTCCAGCGCAGCAGAGGGAAGTGCGTTTATAGGAAAAGGCTGGTAGGGGGTCAGCATTACAGCCCAAGGACACATCTCTTCATTGCAAGTCCCAACAAGATGCTCCTCGATCCACCAGGCTAGCTTAGGAGCCACCACAATTCCACTGCAGGTTAACACATCTTTCCTGAAACTAAGAGAATTGTGGTCTCTTGAGCACGTTCACCGAAGAACATATTGTTTTTCCAATACGTTTCCACTTTTTATAGGCAGCTGTGTTAATCTGCCCTTTTGAAAGCAACTTTCGTGTGAGGCTGTGTACCAAACAACTGAAAGGAACAGTGGAAATATTGTTTAAAAGACACATCAAAGTTCCTGTGAAGAGTTCAAACCATTAGCAAAGGAGGAAAAAATGCAAGAGCAACGTGGAACAGCAATTTAAAAACGTAACTTTACGCAACTCTTCATTACATCTCTTACTATCATTCTCTGGAAAGACAGGGATGAGGTACATATTTACAACTCACTAAAGTATACTTAGGCAACGCTAAATGACTAGGAATATTTAGGAGTCTTCTTAGGCCTTTTCTTTCCTTAATTGTTGTTGCTGTTGTTGCTGTTGTGTTTTTATCGTGGGATGTTTTAGACGTGAACAAAACAGAAAATTAGGAGAAATATTAACAGAATCTAAAGGGATGTAGTCAGCTACTAAAACAATGACTTCACAAGATCTCTGAGCTACAGAGGGATTCAATCTTGTCCTACCTGGGAAGGGTAGTATACAAAAGCTGCTCTTATTCATAAGCAATTGAAAACCAATTTATTATAGCAAAACTTATTGAGGGCTCTCCACCGTTCATCACATGAGCCATGTGGGATCCCAGAGCTCTCTGAGACCTCCTTCAACATTACTAACAGTCATGTTCTGTGCAAAGCATTTGCATCAGTGGGCATTTCTGTCAATCCCTCTCTGTGAAAGTATAAGATCTATTCGACGAGGACCAAGCCTGCTGTCTACGTACAACCAGGACGAGGAAAGGGACCCAAAACATGATTGCAAACACGCACTCAAAATGTTTGTGAACTGTAGAATTCTGACTCAGACGCTACCCTATAATTACAAAACAGAGAAGACCTTTGAGGGTCATTTAATCCATCTTCTTGCTGAAAACAAGACACGTGTCAGTCGTTAATGGCATGCCACTGTCTTACGATACAAGGAACTTTCCAAAGGAAAGAGGTTACAGTGTCCCAGTAACATGTTACCCTGTCTCATCGACTCTTCCGTCCCTGAATTCCTATCTAAACCTCTCAAAACCATTAAAGAGCAAAGGGGTAAGAAGTATTAACTATCAGACCTTCTGCCTGCCAATATTTTATCCTCTAATTAACTTAACACCTCTAATAACTCTCCAAAACACTTACAACACCTACAAAGAAAGGCCAAAGCCACATGAGAAAGACGCAACACAGGGTCCATTCAGTCTGAGTCCTGAGAGGGAAGGCCACAGAGATGTTCCTCAACCCCATGAAACTCAACGGCGGGACCAAGATAATGATGCAGACAGCCCGCATCTTGGAAGTGAACGTGAAATGGGGAACTTTTTGAGAAATGCCCACCAGTGCCTGAGGAGAAGGGAAAGTGCAGAATGGGTGGGGAGGGAGGATGTAAGTGTCCAGTGATGGCACTAAACCTCGGAATGACCATGCCTAGGACTGTCTCGCCACTTGGGTCACTCATTATCACAGATTTGAGTAACACGTGACAGCCATCAGCAATACTGGCAACACCAGGATCTGAGGAAAATTCTAGATCATGAGAATTGGGAGAGTTAAGGGAGATTCAAGACCAATGCCCTCTCTTTAGAGACGCAGATAGTGGAGTCCAGGAAGTCTAAAAATACGTAACACATTGCTGATTCAAACCAAAATATTTTAGTACAAAGCACACCTCATGTGGAGTCAGAAGACCCTGCTGAGCATCCCAGGTCACTTCTCCATCGTAAACTGTGAGCTCTCGGAAAAATTAATTTCTTCTTTACTAAAATGCGAAGAAGAGTGTTTTTAGAAAGATCGTCACAGAGATGTTTACGAAGACCCCTGGGATCATTTAAAGTCAAGACGACTGTCTAGCTGGCAAGATGCAAATCCATTGACAGGAGCGCTTTTCGCACGAGGAGCGACTCTTAATAACTTAGAAGAAGTTCACAGAGGGTTCTGGAGTCCTGCCTGGCTCACGGGATTGATTAATTGTGGAGAAGTCAGAATTCTAAGAGCGTTCAATAAGTTTTGATTTAATGATAAAGAAAATGACTTTCAACTGTTTAGGAATAAGGTCAGTCGTGAACTTCTATATCATTTGGTTGCTTGGAATCTTCGCAAACGCACGAGGTCCATGCAAAGCATAGATCAGACCAGTACTTCAACGCAGAGCTGCACTAAATTAAAGTCATAACTCATAACCCCATTTGGGGGAACATTAAAAATCTAATAACAACAAATACTATTTCTTTGGGGGTCCTGGACCCAATTCCAACATGTGTGTTGCGAGGGGGAGGGTGGTTTCTCCCACTAAGCAATTCTTGCACATCAACAGGGTGATTCAATTCGGACACTATCTACCCTGACACAGCGCCAGATGCCATGGGATAAGGGCTCAGTCCCACTAGACTGCCCCCCGCCTTCAGATGCCAACAGCAAGCCCAGGCTATCACCTGAGCTTCTGACCAACAAACTACAGACTGGCGGTTCCAACAATCCCTCCTTGGCTTTAAACGCCAGTTGCAAGTCCAAGTTGTTACCTGTACTTGGGACCAACTGGCTATAAACAGTGGTTCCCATGACCCCTTCTTGGGTTTAATCTGCTAGCGCGGCCCACAGAATCCACAGAACATTTTACTGCCTAGATGACTGGCTTATTATAAAAGGACGTAACTCAGGAACAGCCAGATGGAAATGAAGCACAGGGCACGGCATGGGGAAGGGGCACGGAGCTTCCGTGCTCTCTCCAACCTCAACCCCCTCCCAGCACCTCCACGTGGGCACCGACCCCAAACCTCTCTGAACCCCATCCTTTTGAGTTCTTACAGAAGGCTTATTATTATTACATAGGTGTGATTAAATCCTGGGCCACTGGTGACTGATCCAACCTCCAGCCCACCTCCCCTCCCAGGATGTCTGAAGGGGGCGGCAACCAACCCCCTTCTTTAGATTACCCAGGAGCTTTTCAAAAGTCACCCCGTTCTCATTAACGTAACAAAAGATACCTTCATCGCTCTTATTACAGGAAATTGCAAGGATTTTAAGAGTTGTGAGTCAGGAACCAATGGGTGAAGACCAACTACATAATATGAGAAATACTCTGGTCGCCTGAACAACCAAATATATATTCTTATAAATCACAGTATCACGCTATTCCTAATAGTATTTAAAACTCAAAATGAAACACAGTGACAAGAAGCTTCCTAGTGCTGCTGTAATAAAGTACCACAAACTAGATGGTTTAAACAACAGGAACACATTATCTCACACCTCTGGAGGCTAGAGGTCTGAGATCAAAGTGTCAGCAGAGCCAAACCCTCTCCGAAGGCCCTAGGGGAGAATCTGGTCCATGCCCTTCTCTTAACTTTTAGCCGTTCCTTGCTTTATGGTCAAACTGAGTCCCCCTAAAACCGAGTTCCCCTGCCAGGTATAAAATTAACCTCTCTATCCAAAACTTTATTCCCTATCTTGTCCTGTCCCTGTTCCCATCAGGGCCGAGGAGTAGCAAAGAAAAGGGGGGACTGAAACTGAGCAGGACCCTGCAGGGTCCTCCCTGGTACAAAAGCCCCTCCGTGTACCCTGTTTCTTGTTTACAGAAAAAGGCTTTAGTCTTCTAGGCCTTCCCTAAGTCCTAAAGAGCAGACTTAAGTAGTTACTAATTAGGGAAGTGAGGGAATGCAGAAACATAGGAAAAGCAGTTAAGCAAAAAAAGTAATGATAGCTTAAACAATAGTTCAGCATAAAACAGTCTGAGTTGCTCCCCAAGGAACATACATAACCATCTGCACACATCTTTGAGCTGTTCTTCAGAAACTAAGGCTCCCACCGGGTGGAAGATGGTGATTACATACAGAGCACAAGACCCAGTCTGGTGGGAACCAGAGGTGGATGATTAAGATTCCTGTTACCTCACCACCAGCCAATCAGAAGAAAGTCATGTACCCTGCAACCCTCACCCCAAATGATGCCTTTAAACCGCCCCCCCCCCCGAAAGCCACCAGGGAGTATGGGTCCTTTAAGCGTTAGCTGCCCGTTCTTGCAAATCCAATCGTCACACAGTTTTCTACCTGTGTCCTCACATCTATGCGTGTCTGTGTCCAAATCTGCCCTTTTTATAAGGACACCAGTCATATGGAATTAGGGGCTAATCCTACTCAAGTATGACCTCATCTTAACCAATTCTATCTCCAACAACTCTATTTCCACGTAAGCTCATTTTCTGAGGTACTGGGGGTGAGGACATCAGCATATGGATTTGGGGGGTGGGGGACACAGTTCATCCCATAACAGTGACTAAAACGAAATCAAAGCCATGGAAGGAATGCTATGTTGTTTCAACCAAACCCCAACCTCCACCCCAACTGAGAATCTGCCTTAATATTTTCATGCAGTTTTTTCACTTGCTTCAAAAAATCACTGTCGGGGTTTATTCCCTCACTTTGACCTCCCTGCCACCTCCCGGCATCGGTCAGAGCGCAGTGTCTCTGTACGTCCCATCTTCTCTCCATCTCGCCGCCAACGATGACCGGTCCCTCGTGTTTTACATAAAGTACTTAAGGCGTACGCTTGCATCATAAGGAGACAACTGTTAACCATAGAGTAGACTCTTTAGGATCAAGCCGTCCAGTCTGGGGTGAAAACAGCCCTCTTAAATAAGCAACCACACAGTCACAAGGAGATGATGTGGGCATGCCCCGCATCTGCCCTCCCCCAAGGGGAACCAGTCCGTTCTATGGTGCTCTTTCTACCCTGTCCAGACCCCCCAACGTCATGTTCTCGAATTCATTTCATAACAAACCTTGCCTGAGAATGACTTTTGCTCTCTGAGGTCTCTGTTAAGGCGTCTTCCCCCTATACCTAGATCTCCTGAACACATATGGTCAGAGGAAGCAGTGATGGGTTTCTTCCCCCATCAACAGATTGGAGCCGTGACCCATGTTTCAAAAGAGATGACGGCCAGCGGAGACTCCGACCCTCTCCCTAGACAAGTGACTGTTTTGAAACTGTGCCCTCAGTGACATTCCTGCTGAGGAAGCCACCACCGACTCCTACTTAATCAGCTAAATCTTAATAAATGTTATGTAACTTGGAACGAAGGAGGAGGGTTGGTCAGAAGAGGAATGTTGCGGTCAGGGGGCAGAGAACGTAAAGTTTCCATGCTAGAACGTGGCACAACTTACCAAGCAGAAAAGGACCCTAGAGAGAAGCCCCAGAGCATAAATAACCCTACATCAGTGGTTCTCAAAGTGCGGTCCCGGGACCAGCAGTGTCCGCCTTAGCTGGAGGCTGGTCAGACATGCACGTCTCGAGTCTGACCCGAGACCCACAGAATCAAAAGCTCTGAGGGTGGGGTGCAGCGAGCTGTGTTTTAACAAGGCTACCCACTGATTCTGAGGCTTGCTGAAGCTAGAGAACCTGGCTGCAGAGGGAGGAGGACTGCTGGTCGTACTTTGCTACACAGGACTTCATGGAATCCCACTCCAAGTGTTGCTTCCTTCTCTCTCTCCACGTTACCACGTAGAGTACTGAGTACTTCATCCAGCTCTTCAGGTATCTCATAGCATCCTGGGTACTGAGACATACAATCCTCTTTATCAAGTAATAAATTGATCTTTGGATGTCTGTGTGTGTGTGTGTGTGTGTCTGTGTGTGTGTCTGTGTGTGCGTGCGTGTGTGTGTGCGCGCGCGCGCGCCTGATTTTCCACCAACTCCAAGTCCGTTTCTGCTTCTGAGCCTGAGGGCCGACACTACCTCGGGGAGCACGAATCACCCAGGGCAATGATCCCCAGCAGGTCCAGGCCACGCTGGCCTCCACTGTGTCTCAGCCTCACCTCAGTCTCTGGGTATCTTCATAAAATAAACAACTCGAGGAAGATGCTATGCACTGACTGGGACAACGGTGAGGAGGAAAATCACAGCAGTCTTTAAAGACACTCTCAAGTCCCCTATTATTTTTCAAAATAGATGCTTGGCAGCTGTGAAACTTGACAGGGATGATCTGTGCTTCATAATAAGCAGTTCCCGAGAGACTCATTATGGCCTGGTTTCTGGTGTGTTGACCAGCAGAGGCTAAGGATTAATTTTAAATTATCGAGCTAATTACTCAGAAGCATTAATAGTAACCAGAGACAATGTGTTGCCAGATAACATGAACTGGATACATGAACTGGATTCTATTGCTATTATCACTACAACCACTTAAAAAATGTTACTTGAAAAAACACACAATGCCCCATAAATGAAAACTATTTGCATTCCTACACAAGAGTTTAGTAACGCGTTTTGGAACACACTCAATAAATCCTAGAAGGACTTATTTTAATACTAAAGCAAAGTCTACCACCTTGATACACACATATTGGCTGGAAGGCTCAGGATGTAGTTTAGTTGACTTTCATTTGTAGTGGAGAAAACATAAGCAGGAAAAAAGAATTACTAGAGATACATGGTTTTCCCATTCTAATCGCCTTTACTAAGTCAGATTTTTGTCACATGGTTTTCTTGTGATATATGCTTCTTCATTGTGCTAATTTATGCTATTCACTAGAGAGTACAGAATAATTAATCAAACTAATACAGAACACCTCATAGTACATTATCCCCTGACTTATATGATATTCTAGCCCATTCATCATGATTCCGGGTTATTTTAATATGAACTTCAAAAAAAATAGCATGTTTTAATGAGAGATCACTTGAGAAAACATGATGAATTAAATGGGATACAAGAGAAAGCTCGATAACCCCAAGAAAAGACCTCGCTTTGCAAAAATAAAAAGTCAATTTCAAGAAAAATATGTTATCTGCAGAATTATAAGCACCCAGCATCTGGGAAGCCAGCTATGTTTTCCTAATAGAATAGATGACCTAGAATTCAACGGCCTTTTCTACTTACACAATACCTATCCTGGATTTCAAATTTCAATTTAAAAATCTACTTAAGCTATTCCCATGCATCATACGGGAAGAGAAAATCTTTAAGTGACAAGAGCATATAAGAGATCTGAATTTCATTCACTACCTAGAACTAAGAACTTTCGAAGAAACTTCAAAGGGTTTTTTAAATTAAAAACTTAAATTTTAAAACATTTATTTTAAAAAAGTTTTTATTTTTTAGAGCAGTTTAGGTTCATAGCAAAACTAAAAGGCACAGAGATTCCCATCCACCCCCTGTTCCCCCATACACATAGCCTCCCCCATTATCAACATCCCAATCAGTGGCACATTTGTTACAACTGATGAAGCTACACTGAAACATCATTATCACCCAGAATCTATAGTTTACATTAGAGTTCACCCTTGGCTGTATATTCTATGGGTCTGGACAAATGTATAATGACATATCCGTAACTATAGTATCATACCTTGTGCCATCCCTCATTCTGGCCTCTGTATGAAGTAGCCTCAGGCAGAGGCCTCAGGGCCAGTCTAGCAGGACATTAGAGTGGAGAACAGCCACCCAGGGATGCAGGGTTCCCAGTCATGTGCTGTGAAGATGTCTTTCTTTCTGACCCTCCACTGCCCTGTGGGCAGTGTGTTCCCCTGCACCTGTCTCAGGCCCCTCAGCAGGTGATGGGCTCTCTGAAGCTGGTGGTCTCACCCCCAGTCATGTCCCCCTGGGTCCTCCCCACTCCATCCTCTGGCTGCCTGGCTCAGTGGGCGTGAGCTGATCGCCCTCACTGGCCTCCTGCAGATGAGCCAGGGGAAACCAAGACCCAGGTCCCCGGAGGGCTCCCATGCCCCCTGCTCGCCCCCCAGACCCTGCCTCTGACCACCCAGGTGCCAGTGGTGGCCAGAGCTGTTCTCACTGGGTGGACCCATCTCTCCCACGGGCCCCAGACCACCAAGGTCCATAGCCCCCCTGGGGGCAGAGTGGGCCCCCTACTTCCCCAGGCAGGTTCTGTTGACAAGAAAACAATGTTGGTTCCCCAACAACAAAAAAAAATCCTGAAAAAATCCTCTGTGCCCCACCTATTCATTCCTACCCAGCCCCCAGCCCCAACCCCTGGCAACCACTGATCTTTTCACTGTCTCCATAGTTTTGCTTTTCAGAATGGCATACGGTTGGAATCATACAGTGTGCAGCCTCTTCAGATGGGCCTCTTTCACACAGTGGTATGCACTTCAGGTTCCTCCGTGTCTTTTCACGGCTCGATAGCTCATTTCTGTTCAGTGCTGAGCAGTATTCCATAATCCGGACGTACCTCCGTTTACTCAGCCATTCACTTACTGAGCGACATCTTGGCTGCTTCCAAGTTCTGGCCATGATGGATGAAGCTGCTCTACACATCTAAGTGCGAGTTTCATCGTCTACATAAGTTTTCGTCTCATCTGAAGAAACACCATGGGGTAAGGGTACGTTTCGTTTTGTAAGAAACTGCTCACCTCCCGAAGTGAGTGTCCCATTCTGCGCTCCCAGCAGCAAGGAAGGAGAGTTCCCGTGGCTGCCCATCCCCGGCATCATCTGGTGCTGTCAGTGTCGTGGATTACGGCCATTCTAATGGGTATGTGGTGCTATCTTGTTGTTTTAATTTGCATTTCCCTGATGACATGTGATGTGGGGCATCTTTTCATATGCTATTTGCCATCTATATATTTTCTTTGGTGTGGTGTCAGTTGAGGTCTTTGGCCCACTTTAAAGTCAGGTTGTTGAAATTCCCTTTTACTGCTCTTAGACCAGCCTGTGAAGGATCGAGGGGTGCACGCTGCTCCATTTTCTGTCCCAGCATCTTCAGCACAGCACTCACTCTGTGCCTCGCTCACCTGAACCACAGCAGCCAATACTTCTGGAGACCTAAGTACACGTGAGCTTCTGCTCCGAGTGAACTGTGTGGCGTATCATAGCACGATCCAGGGAAGCCGTGTTACCATCGCCACCACTTTCTAGGCGAGGCACTTGAGGTAAAGAGCACGTAAGCGGTCCGCAAGAACGCTCAGACACAAGTTTCTTAAAAGGAAAAGACAGTGTACTTGCAAAGAAGTTCCGAGGGAATCAGACTTTCGGACCAGCTCACCGAATTTTAAAAACATAACAGGTATTTAAAGGAAAAGATGCAATGTGACCAACTTTACACATTAGACTGGGCATGGCTGGAAAGCCCCGATTTTCGTAGAGGCTACCACATCCCCAGATGCCATGACATGTCTTCAGAATCATCACTGCTAAAGACAGAGATACTGTTGTTTTCATTCAGGAGAATGTTTGCTATAGAATGGAAGACAAGCATTTTTTCCGAAATAAGTGCCTTATTCTTTCCTAGATTCTCAAACGGAGACATAAACGAGCACCTTTCCAAACTCCCATGTTATAAGTGAAAAAGAACATTGTTACTGCAATCGATGTATGGACTCATGTCTCTGAGTTTATTCTTTCAAAGAGGGTAACTGAATCTGTAATAAGAGAGTCATACGTACACGTATACATTTAGATGTGGATACACATATCTGAATACAGACATTGAACTAGAGACACATCAACCGAGACAGACGTCAAGTAAAAAGAGAGAGAACTAGACCAGTGGCTTTCAACAAGGGTGATTTTGTCCTATGGCACATATTGTAATGTCTGGAGATATTTTTTTTGGCATGACTGGGGGTAGGAGGGATGCTACTGGTACCTAGTGGGTAAAGACCAGGGATGCTGCTAAACATCCCACAATGCACAGCACAGACCCCAGAACAAAGGATAATCTGGCCCCAAAGGTCAGTGGTGCCAAGGCTGAGAAACCATGAACTAGACACTCTTGAATCATACACATACAGACATATATACGGAAGAAAACATTTTGGCCCTAACTTCATATGGCTGTTCAAAAAAGAAGAAACTTCCTCCTTTTTTGTCAAAATTGTGGAGCAATAAATGCGACTAGAGTATGCCAATCTTGCCCAATAAAAAACAGGTTTAAAGTATTATACAAGTCCATGGCCCCTGTATAACAGAAACATCAAAATACAAATGGATGTCTGTTCTCATGGAGTCTCACCTCTAAATAGGTTTTTCTCTGGTGATACTTAACAAGTGAATATATCCTGTCCAGAAGCGTTTTTTTTATTTCTTTGCAGCTGTGAGGACATTATCTCATAATTCCGGATACAAAAATGTGGAAACAACAAAAGATGTTCCGTACTTTCTTTCAGATTCTGGCCCAATGGGAAAATAACTTCCCAGATGTAGGCCATTTCTGGAATGATCAGCAAATGGGTTTGGCTGTGCTGCTTTCAAAATGGTACAGCCAAGTGTCAAAATAAAGGAAGGAGAGGGAGAGAGGAGGGGGCGACAGAAAGGGAGCGAAAGTGCATTTCTAGTCAAAGATGCGCCAGGGATATTTGCCAAACCTCTACCGAGGGCCTACCTATGTCTAAAAGAGGAAGAAAGGAACTGGGGTACATAGTTTAGGTTTTAAAGGCAAAGTTCTAGTTCTGAATGGCTATAACAGCCCAAAACGTGAACGAGCAAATGAGAAGCCAAGAAAGTCTTCAACCAATGACTATCTTTAATCGTGGACAGCATCTTGGATGATTTCTCTGCACTTCCTTGCCACAGAAGAAATGCAAAGGAATCGCAGTTACCAAAATGTTTTAACGGCGGCCGGTCTCCTACCTTCTGCTCATCGTTCCTGAAAGTAGTAACTTCTGCATAAGCTTGGCATCCTTATCGCTAACACGCTTCCACTCCAGACAGCAAGCTCCAAGGTATGCTGTGTTGCAGCTCGTAACTTTACCTACATTTGAATCATCCATATGGCACGACTGCTGGGCAAGAATGGGCCACCCTGATGCCTCGGGGGTCTTCTGATCCTTGTTTCACACGAGGTTTCTCCTCCATGGTGAGCAAAACCCTCTTTGTGGGGGAATGGCCATCAAGGGAAGGACAGACATCAGTAAGCAGGGGCAAAAATAACTAGCCTGCCATGATGGACAGGCATGGAAATCTGAGTATCTCAACAGAATTGTTTGTACAGAGATTGCTCAGGGAGCAGTGTCATATTTTCAAATGCTTTGATGATGATGGTGATGGTGGTGATGCTGATAATGATGATAATCATGATGATGACGATGATGATGATGATGGCGATAGTGGTGATGGTGATGGTGATGATGATAATGGTGATGGTGATGATGATAATGGTGATGGTGATGATGATAATGGTGATGGTGATGATGATGATGATGGTGATGACAATGATGGTGGTGATAGTGGTGATGATGATGGTGATGATGATAATGGTGATGGTGATGGTGGTGGTGATGATGGTGATGATGACGGTGAAGATAATGGTGATGGTGGTGATGATGGTGGTGGTGGTGATGGTGATGATGGTGGTGATGATAATGGTGATGATGATGATAATGGTGATGATGATGGTGATGGTGGTGGTGATGATGGTTATGATAATGATGATGGTGATGATGGTGGTGGTGGTAGTGGTGGTGGTGATGATGATGGTGATGGTGGTGGTGATGGTGATGGTGATGGTAGTGATGGTAATAATGATGATGATGGTGATGATGGTGGTGGTGGTGGTGATGATTCCCTCATGATTGGAAATGGTCTTGGTATTTGCATTCTGAACGGGTCTGCTCATCCGTTGGAAAGCAAACTAATGATCCTGAGATGCCAGGATCCTCGCCATATTTGGGTTGCTATAACAGCACTTGGAAACCTGTCCAGCGGCTGGGGTGACATAGCACTACAAGACGTGCATCCTCTTCAAAATCTCTCTCACTATTGCAAGCCTTTGTCAATTTTGTTTCCAGTCCACAAAGTATAACAAACAGTATAAATTTCAAGAGTGCTACTCATTCCAGTAGTGTAGGCATTTAAAGACAGGAATAGAGGCATTTATTTACGTCTAGAAAATGCTGTCTCTCTCAATTACGCATTATCAGAGAATTAAACAAGAGTTGATAAACGTACATCAGATGAACCACTTATATGAACTCAATTGAGACACAATGAGTAACAGGTAAAATCACCTTTAACCTGAAAGCGTTATATTTGTTTTCATTTAGAATTTCTCAACTGTTTCAGTCTTTCTTTTAGAGAAGCTGTCAGTAATCTCCCAAGAATGTGATCCACCTGGTTTGTCCTCAGACAAGACCATCATTTGCATTGGAGGGAGACAGGAAGAACAAAAACACTGTGATGCGTTTCACACATAAGAATTATTAATGCGTTAGAATATTAAAGTGGGTTTAAAAAGGTGTAAACTACAAACAGAATGTGGAGAAAAGAGCTCTAAGTCGCTTAAGTGAATGAATTCCCATCATTTTTCTTGTCCCCAGCACCCGCAGGATTAACGACATTTTCGTAAGGTGATGGATTACTGTGCAAAATTAATGTTTGTTTCATTAAAAGGACCCTCTGTCTTGTGTTTTCACTTACAGACTTATAAAATTGTCACTTCTTTGGATATAACCAGAAATTAGCTATGAAATTTAAAAAGTCATCCATGATAATTAGATACTGAATTGAGGGGAAACATCCATTTTTGTTCTCTGAAGGTTATTTGAGATCCTATGCACGCCAGTAAGAACCCGCACTTCCCTAAAATGAAGATGGCGGTCACCAGACATTACTCGACTGTTTTCAGTGGTGATGGCATATCTGCCTTATCTTTCGAAGTAGGAAGGTAATATGAAATACAAAATTATATATTTTGAGGTCACTCTAACAGAATGTTATTTTCTCAAGTTGGCAGGGTATTAATCACTTGGAGACCGAAAAGCTTATTAAATGACGAACGTTATAATTTAAAACAAAAGGATAAATAGTATGTGAATTAAGAGCTTTTCTTCCCTCTTGAAGAGCCATTGTTTCTCAGATTCCCCTGAGGATAGATTTTTGCCCTCTGGGGGATTAAAGAACCCCAATTCATCACCATTTTCTTCTCATGTGCAGCCTTGAGAATTTTCTAAATTTTCTCAGAATTCCTTATTGTCCAACTTTTATATCTTACAGAGATGATGGAAAGAATGACAAAATGTAAACACACACACACACACACACACACACACACACACACACACACACACACACTCTCCCAAAACCAAAACAAGCAAACTTATAAGACACACTGAGTTCTTAAAAGTAGCAGTCACATACCTACAAGCCATGAACACCACTTGCAAATATTCCAAATGTGTCCCTCCACTGTACAAAGCAGCAATGGTAGCCAAGAATGAAGGTCAAGGGTGAAGCCCTGAGACCTCTGTCATTCCCAGACAACAAACTCACCCTCCATGGCGTCAAGGAGCTCAGCTGTTCGTGAAACATTCCCGCAAGGATCACAATACTACTCTGCTATGTTGCTAGACGAGTGGGATTTTGGGTGGACCTAAACAAAATCTACTTATAAGGGAAAAAAAATCTTCATCTAAGAAATTATGATAATGTGTTAAACAATTCTCTATAAAGATTTAAAAGATGATTCATGATTATAACACTCTCTTCACTTTAACAACTCTTTGCGACTATTTGTGTAAATGTCTGCCTCTCTCTCTCTCTCTCTGAAAATAATTCTTTTGTGGGCAGGAAGCACGTGTCACTTATGCTGGGTCCCCAGCATCTAAGCTACCTGAAAATCAACTGTGTGTGACAGATCCCTATTGGTTGGAGGAAGGACTGGGATAGACAGATGCACAGTGGATGTCGTTGATGGACTGGTATTTTTAATGGTTTTTTTCTATCACACCAGCAACCTTTCAATCGTCCACAACTGTGCCACTTCGTGGTGCAGTGGTACCTCCAAGAGGCAAGGAGAGACTGAGAAATGGAGGTCCGTTTCCCCCCAAAACTCCATGATTGTCGATGATATTACAGCTGATACTTTCACCCTGTCTTCTCTCACTGTCAACATGCTGAGAAGCAGATCATTTAGTATAAATATTTGGGAACATGACAATTAGGGCTTGAGTTTCTGCTACGAAGACTTGGTTATCTCACTTCCCAATAGCTCACAACCTTCAGTTGTCTTATCTGTAAACATAAAATAACACTCCTGACCTCAAAGAGTTGCTGTGAAGGTCAAATAGGTATTTTATGTGAAACTACTCTCTCAGCACCAAGATAGAAAAAAATGCGATGAATGCTCAATACCTTCTAACCTGTGGCTCAGTGATTCAGGAGAGTTTCTTACTTAGGATCCAGCCCCACCACTCGGAACTGCGGTCCTTCCGTAAGCCAAAGCATGACGGCAGGGAGATGGGAGAGGCAGCCCCCTTCTCTCCTTTTTATGCTCATCGGGGGCTCTTTCTTAGGGGTGCTGGTGAGGATCTCCACAGAGATCAACTCAGTAACGTGAGGGCAGCTGGTAGCGTGGCCTGATGTCCAACCAGATCAGCAAGAAGCAGGAAGACACCTCTAAGTGGGATGACCTGCTCTCAACCCGTCCTGCAGAACAGAGCACTCGAGCTTTGTCACAGCTCTTACCAACAAGTTCCCAAGGCCTGGCTGCCGGCTGGGCGGGCTGACGCTGCATCCCGTCCATTAGGAGCCACCGCGAGCCCCCGAGAGACAGACCAAACTCCTGCAAGACTGCATTTACTCACGTTGGCTGTTCTACGGTTGGAAGAGCCCAGCTTTCGAGGCTCAGCTCAAGTGTCCTCTCCCCAGCACACGTCCCCTACAGCAACAGGCCTGAGATCTCACACAGGTAACCCCCCGAGCCCTCCCTGTGGACGGCAGTGGTCTGTTTACAGGGCTTAGCGCCTCCCAGACTACAAACCCCTCAAGATTAGGGATTCTGCCAGCTCATCTCTGAAACTGCAGCAATCCATCGATGTTAGCTGAAATAAGCAGAAGCGATTAAAGGGACGGTTTTTGCGGGTTTGTTTCTTAAGGGAGAAACAGACCCAGCATCTACCGTCTGAGATTTACACTAAAATGAGCCATAAACACTGCTTCCATCAATCTTTCCTTACTTATCGGCTATCAGGGGTAACCACTTTCATCCAACCTTCTCCATCACCATCAGGGAAAATGCCTCCGCTCGCTATCTTGAAACCATGTGCATAATCTTTTAAAGATATGGAGGGGACTCTAGGTCCTGGGGGACGTGGCAGCCTGGTCACTTGCTGAGTAAACGCAAAGGTGGTTAATATCTGAACTAACTGGTCCCCTCTGCCTTCCTCTTAGACCTGCCAGGGGTACTGAGGTTAATGACGTCCCCTCACCCCACCTACTGTCCACCTACCAGACAACTGTTGCAAGCTGCCTTTAACAGCGCCGTCCTCCCTTGAGATCTGTGGGGGATTGGTTCCAGGACCCCTGTGGACACCAAATCCGCGGATGCTCAAGTCCGTTATGTAATACGGACAGCTGGTCCGTATTATAATAAGCGTATAGCCGGTCCTCTGTATCCACGGGTTCCTCACTGGCAGATTCAACCAACTGCGGCTAGGCAGAACCAGAGCACACGGAGCGCCGACTATATACATTTTTTCACAGAGGCAATGAAGGCGCATGAGGTGCTTATGTCTTAGGATCAAGATTTGAGGCTCTTTACTGAAATCATCAGGAGAGATAAACTAAATTCAAATAACAGAAAACGTACCGACTCAACGTGCTTCCTCGTCTAGAAGGATTCTTTTTTTAATTTGTATAAACTCTTTTTTTTTTTTAAAGGGAATGGTGGATTACAAAACAGAAACAGACTCACAGACTTAGAAAACAAACTTTTGGTTACCAAAGGGGAAAGGAGGGGGAGGGATAAATTAGGAGTTGGGGATTAACATGTACACACTACCATACAGTATATGAAATACATCATCACCAAGGACCTGCTGTAGAGCACAGGGAACTCTACTCAATGTTCTGTAATAACCTATATGGAAAAAGAATCGGAAAAAGAATGGATATATGTATAACTGATTCACTTTGCTGTACGCCTGAAACTACACAACACTGTATATCAACTATACTCCAGTGTAAAATAAAAATTAAAACAATAAATAATAAGAAGCCCAGCAAAGGAGGTAGTGGGGAAAGTCTGAGCTGAGAGTTGTGAACGCTGGGTTATACCTTTACTTCTACTATCTATCATGTGTATGTGCTTGAATGAATCATTCCTATAAGCATCGAGCTATCTAATCTGCAAAACAAAAGGGTTGAATTCGATGACATATCTGAAGGTAGGTGTCTGAGGTTGGGCTTCCTGGAAGCTGAGGCTGAAAGGGGGCTTTCTGTGAATGTGATGTATCAGGGGGGAAGCTCTCAGTGGAAGGGGAGGGAAGGATGCAGGAGGACCTGAGTAGGGATGTGGTCTCGGCTAGAGACCTGATAAGCCTGGCCCTGTGCAATGCTTTGGAGCATAAATTGTACCAGAGTTGATCCCAGCAGAGGGATGGCCTCCTGTATCCCCCAGCGGTGAGCCAATGGCCATGACCTGCCCTCATCAGGGAAGGAGGGTACACTGCCCTGCTGGCAAGATGGTGCCCAGGGGCTAAAGGTTAGTCTCTCAGGGGGAGCAGCTGTAAGCTATTAGCTGCCGAGCCAGGAGCCAGGGGCTGGCGGGGTGAGCGACAGAAAGTCACCAGCAGCGTCTCCCGAGAAGGAATAGGTGTCTATGACCCATTTCCAATATTCAGAGACTCCGAAACAAATTACACATTCTCCTAAGATAGGTGGTACAAAAATAACTAAAATGTCAAGAATGTCAGTTTTATCAGTCTACTGTGGTAATGTGGGCGACCTCACGCTGATCTGAAGTTTGAAGGAGTTATGGATATCTTTGATTAATGTGAAGAGGAAAAAGTAGGTCATACTTAATAAAGGCCATATGTTGATAGACAACATACTTTCAAAATATGGAGTGCAGGGTGAGTGGAAATGTTGAAAGGTGGCTGGCTTCAGCACTCGAAAGGACTTGGAGCTCAGACACTGCACCAACAGTATGAGTTATGGGGTAATTTGACAAAGCATTCCAACAGGGCGTTTGCTATTTTCACCAGTACTGTTGCGCATATGAAAAATGCCTCTCAATAATACAGATACGCTTCACTGATTATTGTCCCAAGCCCAACCCTCAAAACCGTGTAAGAATCAGATTTCCGGAAGGCAATAGCAACTCACATGGAGAACTTCTCCATGTGTAGGAACTTCTCCATTTCTGCACGAATACAATCAATGCCCACTGACACTTTGATACGTTTCTTTACGTAGCCTGCAAGTTTTATGCCCATTTGCCGTAACATACCCAGGTAGGTTATACAGTGAAATCTGATGAATCTGTTTCATAAAAACATTAAAAAATTATAAGTTAGGAGGTTATTAGGGTGGGAATGCTTAAACCAACAACATTAACTTTTAAATGTAGGTCTCTAAACATACATACATGTATGTATTTTATTAATATAATATATTGAAATATATATAAATATATACTATACTCAATACATATAGATATATAAATATATTTCTCCGCTAACAGTACAGTGCACAAAGAAATAAATAAGTTGGCATTTTCTAATGTGTTTTCTTCATGTTCTGTAATAGTCACAATAAGATACACTTGTGAATCACGGTTCAAGGAGAAATGCTGTATTAAAAACATGAAAATTTGCCATGAATAACCTAATGTTTAGTTTGGGTCAAATTCAGAAATTCTTAGAAACACAGCCAGAGATCCAGTGACCCAGACCAGGAAATACAAAGGTCAAACTTGAGGATGGCCTCTCTTCCCAGAGACTTTCTAGCGTATAACTTCAACCTCACGGCAGGCCAAAGGGACACACCACAGCTGAGTATATTCACCAAAGAATCGCTCCTCCAAAAATCTGCGAGCCTGGGGCAGAGTCGTGGCTGCTGAAGGTTTTTGATGCGCTAATTGTTTGTTTACTTTCTCTGAGAGGAGAGGCTAGTCCTCTAAGCAGAAGGAGCTAATCGCCAGCTTAGTTCTCTCTTTTGCCAAAACAAACAGCTTCCAATTACTGCTAGAAAAAAGCCTCTGATCTCTAATCAGCTACCTAAACGAGTCTATCAGCAGTAGTTTGGAGAGTGAATAATGTCCCATTAAGCTGGAATCTCTTAACGCTAATAAAATTCTAGAGCCCTAGGACCAAGGCTGCCAGCAACCTGCTACTTATCTTCCAACAAGATTCCACCCACTTTTCCCCTCCGGTCCCAAAATCTGGCAAAGAAATAGATGCACTCTTCCTATTTTATTACACGTGGGCTACTCTTTTTCCTCAAGCCCAATTCTACTGAGCCTCCTTTGAGAAGACTCAGGCAGAGAAAGAGCAGGTTGCAGGTCTGCTAATATTTAGTGGAAGGACTCTATCTGCAAGGCTCTGAGACTCAGATCCATGACTGCCATGATGAGCAGAACCTAGCGAGACAGGCAGGGTCTCCGCCCTGAATGTCCCAACAAGCACAGAAGAGGAGGCCACTCTCAACTTAAATGAGAGTCACCCAAAAAGAGACAGCTAATTTCAGGCACATTTTCACTGTTTTCCCTCTTCTTTAATCTTCTAGGGAGGTTGAGAAAACAAGTGCACGGCAGGTTATTCCCAAGTGAGCACGTCAGCATTGTACCCTTGAACACGATGGACAGACTATGAAGAACCACCAGGACAAGGGGGCTTAACCTACCCTCTTCCAAGGGTTAAAAAACCCAAACCGGGGCCAGCTTCAGGGACAAGTGACCAGTGCACGTGGCCCTCGCTCAGAAGGGGCCCTGCCGAGATCGCCATGCTGAAATCTTATCTTCGAGTTTGCGTTTCGTGTGTGCAGTCTGAGGGGATATGGGAGCATGTTCTAGCCTCCGGCATGCATGATGCCGCCTCTCCCCACCCCTCTCCTCCCCAGGGAAGATCCTCGGCGGCCCACTCCCTGGCCCACTGGCACCCCAACCCTCCCAGCCTCCCCCACCTCACCCCCAAATCACTGTCACCCTCTCTCCTCTGCAGGGGCCTGAGAATGGGCACGAGGAGGGTCAGGGTGGCGCGTGCATGCGTTGATGTGTCCCAGAATTTAGTGGTGGCTGTCCCCGGCCCAGGCTGGGATCATCATACTGTGTTTGGTGCATGGCCAGCCACAGCCCAAGACTCCACGGGAACAAGACTCCACGGGAACAAGCCTATTGCCCGTCCCTAATGCAGGTAGCTAATTGCATCTGGCAAGCAGATCTAAGCACACCTGGGGGCTGACCATCTGCTATGGGTTGAGCGTCGGAGGGGGAGAGCCCTGGTTCAGCTTCCTGAGGATGCGGCTAGAACAAAGTGCAGCGCGCTGGTCCAGCAGCTGGTAGAACAGGGCACTGGGCAAGGGCCGTGCCTGAGCAAGCGTATGCGCTCGCCAGCCCCCGGGTGCCCGTGACGGTCTACACATGTCCTGCGAGATCCCCTTGTGGGGCACCCGTTGGGCACACCCTACACAGGGCACTTTGGGGGTCCTCATGTCCTCCTTCCCACCTTCCTGAGTCTGGTCCCCACTTTTTCCTCCAGGGATGAACCAGGACATCAAAACTGTGTACTGCTGGTGATTTTCCACATACAAGTGAAATGCTCTGATGTTTGCGTGTAACACTGACAGTGCACAAGAGAAAGATGACAGTGAGCTCCACGCGAATGACTTCATGTTTAAATTACGCTTTACCGAGAACAGCACTGGATAGCAAATTCCAAAAGAGAAGGGTCACAGAAGAAAGAACAAGTTTTATATTTTACTTCCATCGACAACACTTCTCGCTCTCTGAATAATGGACGACATGTTTCCATTTGGCGCTGCGGCCTAAGAAATAGGCAGCCAGTTCTGAAGTTAAACCACTAACCAATAAAATCCTAAAAATAAGAACAAATCCCAAACCTGTAGCTGTCCTTGCTGGGAACCCAGGTCCCCCATCTATTAGCGTCTCAGCATCTCCGGTCCTCATCAGCTCTTAGGAGGACACCAACGGTACCTTCTTTGTATGACGGTTGTGGGGATGAAATGAGACAGACTTGTAAGACCCCCAGAACGGTGACCCCTTTATCACCATCGCTTTCATTATTCCCAACAGGTTTTATGATCTCCACCTGGCTGGGCAGGTGTCCTACTGGACACACGAGAGGCTGGAAGTTCAGGAAGGTGATCTTCCCCAAGCTACGTATCTGTCAAGTGGCTAAGCCTGACGCAGAGCGCCATCTGCCCAGCTCCAGAGCCCGCCTCCCTGCTCCTTACCCCACAGCTCTGACCTCAGCTGCATTCACTGAGGAAAGGCCCTTCCCAACCGCCTCCGTTGCCAGGCTTTTAGCCACGTGCACGCATGATACGTGTGAACTTGAAATGGCAACGTGCCAAATGCCCTGCGCAGGGCATCGTGGAGCCGGGTACTGACAACCTGTGAGGTGCTACCTGTTACTGCTTTTCACAAATGAGAGGCAGCCCTCAGTGGTGAAATCAATGATTCAGTTCAGAATCCATCTCCCTTGCAGTATGAAATCCTAAGCTCCTTCAGGTCGGGGACCGTGGGCAGATCGTTCAGGATACGGACACTCCTGTATCCCCATCACCACACCCACTTCCAAGCATCAGTATTGAGTCCCCCGTGCCATCAGGCAAGGTTGACAGCCACATGACTGACAAGTGAAGCCGATCTAGCCCCACCCACGTGGAGGCACGCGTGCGCTCCATCCACCTCCAGCCTCGAGCTGCAAGGCTGGGAGGCACTGGCGAGTGTGCAGAACCGGGGCGGAGACGTTTGGACCCCAGCCTTCTCTGCAGGCCTGCTACCCCAGGTCACTGGCCCTGGCAGCTCCTTTAAAGGAGGCCGGGAACTGTGCAGGAGAAGTTGGGAACCCGCACCTGCTCCAGAAACAGCCTTCTGCTCCGGTTTACTTGCACAGGTGGGTGGGGTGACCCTGACAGAAGGGGCTCTTCCGAACCCTTCCGCCAGCCCAGCTTCTCCCGCCCATTAATAAATCCCACGTGCAGCGTAATGAGTTGCCCCCAGGCTGATCCCTCCGCATCCTTCCAATTATTTAAAAAGGGGGAGGGGCAGGGAAGCTTGCAGCTTTCTAAGGAGTGTGTGCTTCTGTCTTCTCAAATCTTAAGAACGCTTAATCCCTGCAATTTAGATAAATCAGATAGGCATTACCAGGTTAGGGTTAAACCTCCAAGAATGGCTTTGCAATTGATTGCAAAAACAGCAGTTATTAAGTCCTGAGTAATTTGCGGCTTATTTCACCAGCTAATTAAAATGTAATCAGGATTGTCTGGCAATGTGTATTCTGTCAGCAGTTTTTCTTCCGAAGAGAAATCATGCCAAGAGACCACAAGAAAAGCCTTTCACGGGAATTGGCTCGATCTAAACTGCTTCTTTAGCCGCTGAAACTGTAAAACAAATAAATTACAGCAACTGACAATTCAATTTAAAAAAAGAAAGAAGAAAGAAAGGAAGGAAAGAAGAAAAAGAAAAGATACTCTTTCTCCCTGGGAACAGGCTGCCGGTTCGTTTTGTTTTCTGTTGTCGTCTACACAAGAGTGTGGCGTCTCCTCGGGAGAGTGGCTGCGAGCGCAGGGCCGGCGGTTTGGAAACCAGGGAGCTGGGGAGGGGCCCTCTCCAGGATGTCCGCGTAATTTCAGCGCACGAGACCACACTCCCTTTTCCCTTTCCCTGAAGACCCACGAGGACAGCAGAGCGCGCCGAGTTCTCTGACACCCACCGGATGTCGCTTCTTTGAGAACACAGAGAAACACGCACTCAGGCGCATGCAAACTTCGCCAGCTGGTTCACTCTCTGAAGATCCCAACTTTTAGTTCTCCTTGTGCCACTCGGCGCGAGGTTTCATGAGTTCTCACGCCAGAATGAACATCGCTTCAGACTTCGGAGATTCGTCCCCAACTCCACGGTCATTACGATGGCCTCCTGTCGCAGCTCAGTTCCCAGGGCCTCTGGGAAGGCCCATGTATCCCGCCCGAGTGGAAGAGACGCCCAGTTTATTTCTCAAGGGCAGAGGGCTCGGCTTAGAACCCCACCCAGGAGCCCCGGTCTCCTTCTGGCCTCCGCAGTTTTCCCTGCGGCGAGAAGCTGGGACTTTGGAGCAGGTGAGCAACTAAGGATAGAGACGAAAAGGCGAGGGCGAGAACCAGGGCAGACAAGAGGAATTCGGTTATCTGCGTGAATGGTTTCAGAGTGCGCGCACTCGGGTCAGCTGGGGAAGGCAGCTGTGGGGCGCGCCTCGGTCGGGGCCGGGAGCGGTTCCCGTGCGCCCACCCTCGGCCAGTGTCCCTGAGCAAGTCCCGCGGGGGTCCTCCCCTCTGTGGCGCCCTCCAACACCCCCCCCCCCCCGCCCGAGGATCCCGGCCATCCACAGCACCAAGCGTGCCGTTCTCTGAACCTTCTACACACCCAACACCCACACTCCCACAAGCTCTCCTACCCTCAAGCCGACAGAACCTACGAGGACTGGGGGAGATACTGACCCCCGGGAGCCCGCTCAGAGCATCCAAACACGGCGCCTCCAAGTCCCGTATCCCCTGCATCCCTTCCCTTACTCTCCACGCCATTCGTTGGCGAGACCTGGAAGTTCTGGGGCTCCGAACTGGGGCGCGCACAGCTACCATCACCACCGCCTCCCCGGGCCCCAACACAAACGCGCTGGAACGCACGACTTGGCCCAAGTGCCCCGCCCGGGGCTCGAAGGGTGGGCCGCGAGCTCTCGGCCCGCCGAGGGCGAAAGCAAAGCTCGAAAGAGACAAAAGTGTCCTCCCGCGGGCACCTGCGGGGCCAGGGCTCGTCGCGCGGGTCCCCGGGCGCAGCGGTGCGCGCCTCCCGGCCTCGCTCTCTGTGCCCGCCGCGCCGAGGGCCCGGAGCGCCCCGGAGTTTGCGGGACTCGCCACCAGCCCGCAGTCCCGCGCGGAAGTCCCGGGCAACTAACAAACCCACACTCCCACCCTTGGAAGCCACACAACTGCTCTCCCTTCCCAGAGAAACCGCCTTTCGTTTCCCCCTCGGAAGAAGGGAGTTAGGTAAAGATGCCGCAGGCTTCTTTTTCCTTTCGGGAGCAGGGACGGTGCTGGAAAAGAGGGTTCGCGCACCCAGACTGTAAAATCCACGCGGAGGGAAAGACGGATCTGCCGGCTGAGCTGGGCGAGAAGTTTGGGCGGCGAGGCTGGGAGGCGCGCGCCCCGTGCGCACCCGCCGCGGCCCGCAGCGCCGGGGAGGACCCGGGCGGGCGGCGGTTCATACCTGGAAGTGCTGGAAGAAGGCGGAGATGCGCGTGATCTGCAGGCTGAGGCACCTGGAGGCGCAGCGGGCGCGCTGGACGCTCCCGGCCGACAGCGACTCGTCCAGCCGCCGGGCGGCCGTCGCGCCGGAGCCGGCCGCCAGGCATCCCCCGGAGGCCGCCAGCCAGAGGCAGAGGGTCAGGGGCGCCCCGGGCACCATGGCTGCGGGTTGGGGGCGCGGGCGCCGGGCGCTGGCCGAGGCTCCCAGCTCCGCGCCGGGGCCGCACTGCCGGGAACCTCGCGGCCGCCGCAACTCCGCTGGAAAGTTCAATCATTCAACTCCGGCCCCGCGCCCTCCCTGCCAAGGCCCTCCCCGCTCTGCCTCCAGGGGTGGGGTGAGGGTGACAGGCGGCCGCGCCATTGGCTGGAAGGGAAGTGAGTGACGGGGGGCGGGCGGAGGGCCGTGGGCAGGTCTGAGGGGCAGCGAGCCGGGAGCTCCAGCGCAGGGGGATGCCGGCCGAGCGCCGCCGTGCGCCCCTCTCCAGGTGGTCCGCTCCCACGCAGGTTCCCCCACGGTCCGCTTGCGCTCCTTCCAGCCCCCCCTCCCCCACGCCATCCAGTGAACGTCAGGTGCGAGCAAGCCCGGGCCTGGATGTGAGGCGCTGTCTCGGGCAGCAGGGCCTCGGCACCCATAAGGGCATGGGAACAGGCTAAGGAAGGGCGGAGCGCCCCTAAGCTGTGGGCTTTCTCCCCGGTTCCTACCCCGGGCTCAGCTCCGCTCATGCTTTCGCTTATCTGAATGTCCCTTTTCCCGAGGAGTGGGAAAGAGCTAAGTGACAGGACTGTGGTGGGTGTAATAAGGCGAGACAGAGGCCAGGCAGGGACGTTTGACTGACACGTCCCTCATCCTCCCTCCCTCGTTCCTTCTTTCTTTCCTTCATTCCCTTCCTCTCTTCCTCCCTTCCTTCCTACTTCCCTCTCTTTTTCCTCCCTCCATTCAGACCTTCCTCCAATCCTTTCCTTCCCTCCTTCCTGTTGTCCCGTGGAAACCGATCTGAGCTGGCAGCTCATAGACCACCCCCCAGTTTCCTCAGGTGTGTGTTGTTCTCGTAAGCACTACCCGCCCCCTGGTTTCCGCAGGTGTGTGTTGTTCCAGTAAGCACTACCCGCCCCCTGGTTTCCTCAGGTGTGTGTTGTTCTAGTAAGCACTACCCGCCCAGCCTGAGTGACTTATTGAAGACAAACCTTTCCTACACTCTTCTCCTTGTCTTTGGCCCAAGTCTTTTGATTTGGCCTTTTCAGCAGCAAAATTGCTGCCCCGTCCCCTCTTGTACTCTCTTCCAATGCTCTTTCACCACACGCGTTCTCCATCCCCAGCTAGGGCCCCACCAGAGGAAGAGACGCAGCAGCATCTATGCTACACCACCCCTAACAAAGCTCTGTACTGCCCTGAGCTCCACTGGGAAGCGACTGTGCTCCAGCCCCCTGCCGGTAGGAGAGCCTACAGAGGGCTGGGATGTGAGGAAGGCTGTGCTCCAAACTTGCGGATACTTATGTAACGCAACAGAGTCCAAAAGACTCACGCACACTCGTTCGGATGCGGGGCAACTGACGGATACTCCCGTGAACTGGCACTGCCACGTTCTCGTACAGAATTGCACTCGCACATTCCAAGACGCGGTATCTCCCTAAATGCACCACTAAGCGTAGCTAGAGCGTCTAGATGCACACAACCTGCTCAAAGATACCGCGCAAAGCTGGGGTCTTCTTCCCACAGAGCCCGTGGCTTTTCCCAACCTCCAATCCTGTCCCCCTAAAATTCTGCAGATTTTCCACTCTGAGATTTTGAGATCTTCCTGTTCAACGGTAACAACCACCATCTGCAGTTACCCTATTAGACCCATGTTTCCTTTACATCAGCTTACATATATATTTCTTCATAGAGTTTACATCAGCAAGGCCAATAAAATTAATTGCTTAGCGTGTTTGCCAATGAGTTGTAAAAACCAGCGTTGTTTTGTTCAAAAGGTTCTGTAGGCAGAGCTGGCCTGGCGGGTGTGTGACCTTGGAAGGATCCATACCCTGTTTAATGCTCTTGCGTCACAACGCTGATGTTAATTTTCAACACCATCGCCCGAATTTGCATCTCGCCCTAGGTCCCACGAATTACATAGCCGGCGGCACCTGTAGCTTTTAGCGTGACGATGCTGCACGTGAGCCGGAAACATAAAAAATGTAGACATGGGCTCACGTGAACTCATAAGTTTGTTTCAAAGATGCTCAGAACTGTGGATGGAAATCTTTTTAAAGAATGTTAAACATACTCAGTATTGACTAAGAGCAAAGAAGCTAACCGTGGTGACCCCAAGCAGGAAGGCGCACTGAGCCTCAAGTCAACCAACGGAGGAGAGACAGCTAAACACAGGGACTGTCTTCTGAATGTTATGGCTTTCATTCAGGAATGACTAAAAACACTTCCAAGAGCTGCAGTGCCTCCTTCCCACAGGGTCTGAGTTTTGAAGTTAAGCAAATACCTGGTCTTGATGAAGGTAAGGGTATTATGATGCCTATATTTTCTGATGGTATCTTTCATTTATAACTCTGCACGTTATATCATGAAGTTTATATTCTAGAAGGTGAAATCACAGGGACAAGCGTGCTGGGCTTTTACAGCAGCTTCTCAGTGTTCAAAGGCATCGCTGCATTTTTTTAAAAAGCGACGTGTGTTCTGCTTATAGGGGTTACATAACATTCATTTCCATGAATAAATGCATTTTATGATAAACCACAAAAGAACATCTAGTGAGCTGCACAAAAAGCTTAGGATTAAACATACAGGCCTGCTTTATTATGCATATGTTAAAATAATACTTGCGGTTATATTGCTTTCTTCTTTTAGAATTATCACAGACATCTTCTGTGATTATGCTGGCTTTTTTTCATGTTATTTATTTTAATTGCAGTTTAAAGTAACTTTGAAAAGGGAAGCATTTTGGTAAAGTCAGAAGAACAGTCAAAATCTGCTCTTGCATTCTGCTCACATATGCGCAGCTATTACGCAGCTCACCCTTTGAACTGGCACAGAGACTCCCTCACTTTTGACATGACTGGGTAAGCCATACCCTACGTTCCTGAAGACCAACCACATGAGAGGGGAACCAGAAGTACGTAGGGAAGGAATGACAGGTAAATGGGTGGGTGGGACTCGTCCAGGTGCCTTAGTAAGAAAGTTAGTATGTCTTTCCTCAAAGCCACGTTCGACCTCACGGTCTGAATTTGGAGAGGAAATGAACCTCATATTGACTTCAGTGGGACTTAAACAGACAAAACACCCATCTATTAAAGAGAGTAGAAAAGGGCCTTAATTGACTCTTGTCTCTACATATATGAACACAGTTGGACCAGGACGTGTGGTCCGTCTCAGTCAGGTTACAGAAGAAACACAAAACCAGGCCCCCATTCCCAGTTTCCAAAAAGTTAGCTATGCTCTTCCTTGCAATTGATTTAGGTTATTGGCTTCTTCTCCTTTTTATACTTTTTTCTTTTTTCTTTCTTAAGCAGAGAGTAAGAGGCCCCTGAGAGGTTTGTTAAAGGTGCACTCCAAGACTCCACGTGCAGAGATTCTAAGTAAGCACATCTGAGGGGAGGCAGCCCTGGAATCTCAGCTTCGAAACAACACCTCCTGATCCCAGAGCACGTGAGCCACGGACAGGTTTGAGAGAGAACTGATTCAGAGAACATGTGCCCCATTTAAAATGAGTGGGAGCTTTGACTTCAGTAGCATCTATGACTTCATTTTGTTTAAAGTACCTTTTTTAGGTGTGTGTGTTGACATAGATTGCACACACCTATCTACTTCTTAATAATCATATTGCTACATTTTTTCCAAAACGTTTACCCAAGACACTCTTAGACTCATTTTTGGGGGCCGGCGGCTTGTCTCTTTAAAGGCTTTTCAGCTGCATTCGATAAGGATAAACTGTGAAGGAAGCAAACACAATCTTTCTCTGACATTCCCCTCTTGGAAAAGCACATTGAGAGCTTACTCGAAAACTGGAGAAGGCCAATACTTCAGTTCGATGGCATTGATGAGTTTTAAACCTAGTGTGGTCCGTGGTCACTGGTTATGGGTTATAGGGGACAGTGACGTGAGGGCAGGGAACTCGCATATGGTGCCCAGTTTCCTTTTACTTGCTTTCACTGGATGATGCAATAACATGCATCTTCTCTCAGAAACTGCAGTTAACATCCAGAGAAATTAAAATTAATTTTTAAAAATTAACATTTTGAGAAAAACCAAAAAGCGAGCCATGCTAGAGCCTTGGCCTGTACTCACCTCTACACCTGCCTGCGGAGTTGTCAGAATTTGGTAGCCAGACTCTTCCAGATCTCTTCCTCAACTTGGCTTTCCCCCTCCTCCAGACTTAACCCTCGTCTGCTCAGCTTTGAACTGCGTGATCCAGGGAACACAGAGAGAGCTCTTAAAAAAAGGAAAAAAAAACAAAGTGAAATGGGGAGCTCAGATGCAGTTAAGAACTGCATGTCTAAATATCAGATTTGCATCCTTTGTAATATGATTTCAGGTAAGGATGGGGTGAACCTCTATGGCGCTGTACCAATCTGTTCCCTGATGGCAAATGTAATCACTTACAAATGAAAATTATAGCTTTTTGCATTGGGTCACTGAATATACACTCAGCTTTTTGGAGAAGGACGTGCATATCCATTTGCAATTATCTGCTTGCTTTTTTCGTCTTGCAATGTAAATATCCTATTTGGAGATCATTTTAGTTTACAAGACATTCCTCTTCAGCAACATTATAAAAATTCAGTATACACAGGTTTAAAGGTATTATTTTTAATTACCTCGATGTTTACTAAGATATTACTAAGAAGTATCAGAAGTGTGTTTGGATTACTTTTGTGTGCTGAAGAATATTTTAATGAAAAATTTAAACTTTTTTCTGCAAAATATACAAAGAATTGTCAAATATCACAATTTCAAGCTACTACCACGCTTCAAGAATTTGTCTCCTTGCCCTTTTTCCCTTCCCTCCCCCAAAGTCACCATCAATCCATCAATTAGTGTTAAATTTGTTTGGTACCTGTTCTGCAGTCATGCTAAGAGCCTGTTCTAGATTAAGTCATCACTAAAGTTTTATTCTGTCCCTGCAATAATTACTAAAATTTAAATACTAAAAAAATGTATAGGAGCGTGTGCACGTTTATGTTTCAGGGACCAATTGTATGGTGACGGTGATGTTCAACTGTAAATGCATTACCCTCTCAGCCCCAGGAAATTTTAACTGTAGCTTATTTGAGGGCTTTTGTTGATTTTAGTGTCTTATTGAGCATAACAGCTGCTGCCCATGCAAGGAACACTGGGTTTTTAAAACCCAGTGGTTTCAAAGAATGCTCAATGTCAGTAGAATTGAACACTTGTCCCAAAGACCAGGCAATTAACTAATTTTACACAAATTTTAATGTTAGCAACACTACAGTGAGCAACCAGAAAGAGTGAGGGTTCTCACATTTGATTTTATATATAAGCTGTAGATACTGAAAAACATATAAATAGCTGGAAAAGAAATACTACGTAACGGCCAAGTGGTGGACACTAAAATATAAAAAGTAACTTGTGTATTTCAGGTTCTTGACATGACCAAAATATTACCACTTTGCCCCCAAACATACATTTTGAGAAGCATAAGCAAGTTACAAGAAATGTAAATTATATAATTTTATCCCAAATCTTAAATGAGATAACTTTAACTAAAAACCTCATTTCTCACTTCTGAAGGGCCTGCTTTTCATGGGAAATGAATGATAAATGGTGCAGTAAAATTCATATTTAAAATTTTGTAAAAATGAGACTTTTTTTGCTTTTTAAAATGAAGCTCAAATAATCATACTTTTATTCTGAGTTTCATTCCTAAACATGAAAAGAAGCCTACACAGGTGCTCCTCAGAAAACTGAAGCTCTATTCTGTGGAGAGACTGAAGTGGGGTTGTTCTTCTTTGATGTTGTTCAGCCCATGGAAATTTCCACTGAGCCAAGTAAATACCATAGATTCGGAGAACTTTCTGAAAAGGAAAAAGGCAACTTTTAGCAGGAAACAGCGCCACATGCTGGCCATCTACATAAAACATGACGGCAGTCGACAGAATCCTCTGTTTGATAACCTCATTTGAGGACGTCAACTTTAAGGCATCAATCTGACTGGGATAATCATGCAACGTTCTCAGTGAATAGCAACTAGACTAATTCCACGGTGGACTTCAACACAGGAAAGCTTTCCTCCTTAACTACAGTCACGCTGAACTAAACTAGGGAAACGAGCACAGCTGTCTTCAAGTGAATTTTTTTCCCAGCTTTGAAGCACTTCTCAAGCTATTCACTACAGAACTCAATGACAAAGGCAGCCTGTGCGTGAATTCTATTTGAAGTAGCTCCTTTTCCACACACCTTTGCAGCTCATGCATTGCTTGCTTGTTAAGATTTCCTAGAATATGAGACTTAGGTGAATAAAACTCAACACCAGGGGAAACTAAAGCAAATAAAGTTGACAGCCTTTATCTTCAGTGTTAGCAGAACAGAAAGAAGACCCAGAAACTGCCTTTCATCGCTCACTGGCCACCTTACACAAGATGGACCAAGAGTCAAGAGATGAAGATAAACATATTGAAGAATTTGAGGGAAGCACTGTGATACCCTGGGACCGAGGGAAATAGATTGATGAATGTAACTAAGGTCGGAATTAATATTCTTCTCTTCTGGATCTGCAGGGGCTAAAAAAAAAAAAGTGTCCCCTAGCACCAAAACAAAACAAAACACAAAAACGTTTCGGTTTACTTCCAGGATGTTCTACAGTGGCTAACAGGAACCAGCTGGACGATATTCTGCCCTTGATTGCCTTTGGGTGCTTCCAGGAATCCGAAATCAAAGGTCGTTCCCTTCCCTCCTCTCTCCATACAGTTGCTTCTCCTGCCCACCCCTCTTCACAGGCTCACACTCCCTCTCACACAAAAGGTTGACTTCGAGCTCCAGACGAGGAATGCCAAGGCTACTTTGCTCTGTGTGCTCCGTTTTCTTAGCAATCTGTGCTTCTCTGGGACACAGAGGGACAAGAACTGGATATCAAAGATGGTACACGGGGTTCCCCTAGTGTTTAAGCGGGATTCCTAGTGGGAACATTTTTCTTACAGTCCTGGATGTTGCATCATGTAGAGAAGGTCCTTGGTGACCATGCAACAACTTCTCAGCTCAAAAAGAACTTTCAATGCGTTTCTTTTTCTTCTCGTGCAAATAATTAGTAGCTACCCTTTTGGATGGTCACAGACCACAGTCATCCCGGAGAAATTTATGTTCGACATAATGATATTCGTACTGTTTTTCATATGTGAGGACCGTGCTAGGGCAAGTGTTCAGTTGAGAGAACATAGCAGCAGACGTGTTCCTGGGTCACTAATACATAGTAAGAGGAGTTGAGAGGAGTCTGGGATCACTGAGATCTGGCTGACTCTGTCACATTAGCAGGATCTCACTAAGTGAATTACTGCCTCCTGGCATTACGAACAATGAAAGAAATGAAAGTGATCTAAGCCCCTTCCTGTTTTCAGAGAATTAGGTGCACATGTTCAATGTTAATCAATGTTAATTTAATACCAAAGACTTTTGACCCTAGATAGAGATTTTTCCCTCCCTGCCAAATAATTAACTGAAATTATAGCTGTAACTGTAAAAATTATACAGTTATGACTTCATACTTGCCTCTTCAGATGCTAAGGGACTGTGAGAAATGATGTAGTTTGAAGACTAGAAGAGGTGAAAAATACCAGTTCGGAATCAACCTGGTGTTAAAATCTCAACAGGGGCAACGAGGGATGTGCTACCTAGGCAAATTCCTTCCCTTCCCTGCGTTCCCGTATCTTCCCATTGCAAAACAGATATCGCAACAGAAACCACCTCCCAGGATTATTCTGAATACTTCGGAAAGACCTTCAGTTAATAATAAGTGCCCAAACTAGGCAAGGTACATATAGCATTCACAGTATTAACCAATGGATTTATAACGTATGTTTTGTTTTTGTTTTTAACTACTCCTTTAGTATAAATTTTATACCAGGGTTTCCAACCTCAGCGCTATTGACATTTGGGGATAATTTGCCGCGGGGAGCTTCCTCTACCATGGGAAGCTGATCTGGCTTCCACCCACTAGATGTCAGTAGCATCCACACCCCATCCCCACACAATCGTATCTAACAAAATTGTCTCCCGACAGCACCGTGCGTCCCCTCCATGACTCCCAGCCGAGAACCACTGTGTTAGAGCAATACATCTTTAGTTTGGAGGAGTCAGTTCCCACTAATGGAAAGGTAAAGAAGATTTTCAAATGACTTCTGAAAGGAACATGAGCTTCTGAATATGAAAACGAAGTCCACTTTCTAAAAGGATTTCTCAAAACAGCTTATTTGACAATATATAGATGATGACAGACTAAAGAGAAAAGCAAATACCCAGGTACAACGACCATCTGCCTCTCCAGAGTGACCAAGACGAGCGGTCAAACCTCCGATGTTATATCCAAAAGGAACTCGCACAGCAGAGGTGAACACCAGAGCCGTTTTTCTACACCTGCTCAGACACTCTACCTGATCTTAAACACACCTCTTTAGGTGCCTGCTGCATAAAACTTGATCGTTGGGGAGTTAAATGATACATTTTTTCCTCAGTTAACTCTACTTTTTCGTCATCTTTATGGAGGTAAATCTACTAAAAACAGAATTAACTTATATAAAATACAATTTGTACATTTTAAATGAGCAATTTGATTGTTAAGACGTAATTTGAATTAAAAAAGGATGCAGTTGTGTGACCACCAATATGACTGTGATATAGAATATTCCCAGCACCACGAATAGTTCTCTTAGGCCCTGTTGTATCCATTTCCTGCCCTCACTCCCAGTCTCTGGCAACCAGTGATCTGATTTCTGTCCTTCCATTTTTCTCTTTTCCAGAACGTCATATAAACGACAGTATGAAGTGTTGTTTCTTTCTTTTTTTCACGGAGCATGTTGTTTCTGAATTCAACATGTTTGATGCAGGAAGTTTATTCCTGTAACTATGTGAGGTTCTGAAAGTATGAGGTGGGGATTCCGGAACCACATAAGAATTATCTGAAATTACTGAGACCTGAAACAAATGGAAATTCATCAGGCCACACCCTTCTCTCTGCTTCCCAGCATGCAATTTGGCTGATTTAATGCAGCAACCCTGGTTACAGCTGCCTGCAGGGGGCGGCAAAGGGCTGGGATGCAGCACCAACATTTGCCCCCAGAGTCAGAGATGTGGAACGGCGGCCGGAAGCTCAGTCCCAGGCGAGAGAGCTTCCACCTCAAAGCTTCAGCTAAACCTGAATTAGGCCCGGGAAGTAAGGAAGTCCTCAAACCATCATCTGACATGAAAGAACAAATCAGAGGTTAGATCAAAGGTAAATCCAGGATTATAGAGAAGCATTTCTTAAATAAAACACACAATGCATTCACTTTTTTAAAAAAAAGATATATTCAGTTATATTAAAAATTAAGACATCGTGTTCATCAAAAACATCTTAAAGAAAGAAAAGAGACTCATTACAAAGTGGAAGAAAAATATTTTCACCACTGACAAAATATTAGAGTGAAGACCAGGGAGTGAATTCCTACAAATCAATAAAAATAGCATAAACAGACCAAAAGAAAACTAAGCAACAGTTATGAACAAGCACAGGCAGACGAGGAAACACGTTTCTAAAAGGCAGATGAAGGGATGTTTGGCATCACTGATGATCAGGAAAAAAATAATCTAAAATAAGACCAGAGCACATGTGACTTTACACCCTTTCTCTCAGCTACAACTGAAAGTCTGTCCATGCTACCTCTCAGAGAGTACGGGGCTCCACGGAAGCTTTTATTCATTGCTGGTGGGGCTGTAAACTGATGCAATGAGTCGGGAAAAGGGCCAGACATCACCTGTAAACAACCAAACCACTCACACAGCTGCTGATCCCTCAATTACACTCCTGGGCAACCCAAGAGAAGCTGTTGCATGTGTATTGCAAAAACCACAGGCAAGCAAGTTTTATAATAGCACAGCTCAAATCAGCAAGACCTTGAAACCAACAAAATGTCTATCAGTGGAAGAGCAGATGCATACACATTAGGAAGTCGTATACAGCTATCAAAATAAATTAATTACTGAGATGTACATGTTAAAGATCAACCTTAAAAACTGAAAACAACTTGGCAGCGAAAGGAACTGCCAAGAGATTAGTGTGGCAAGATATCCTTTTCATAAAGTTAAAGATGAGTAGAATAAAATAATTAGTAAGCATACATATGCAATAAATGTACATTAAAAAGGAAGAAAAAGGGATAGTTGACCTAGATTGCAGGGTTATAGTGAAGAAAGCAAGAGGGTTGCTTGATTGTAAAAGACCTGGCTTGTGTTGTTGGTAATGGGATTTTCTCGTGTCCATTACACTCTTAACAATATCTAATTAAACAGCTAGTTGAATACGTAAAAGGTACCATATCTGGAAAATGGTGAAAATGTCTGGACCACGAATTATAATTCATCCAACTCCATGTTCCTGAAATTTAATTTAAAACTATAATGGGGGAACTTCCCTGGTGGCGCAGTGGTTGAGAATCTGCCTGCCGATGCAGGGGACACAGGTCCGAGCTCTGATCCGGGAAGATCCCACATGCTGCAGAGCAACTAAGCCCATGTGCCACAGCTACTGAGCCTGTGCTCTAGAGCTTGCGAGCCACAACTACTGAGCCCACGTGCCACAGCTACTGAAGCCTGCGTGCCTAGAGCCTGTGCTCCACAGCAAGAGAAGCCACTACAGTGAGAAGCCCGCGCACCGCAACGAAGAGTAGCCCCCCGCTTGCACGCACAGCAATGAAAATCCAATGCAGCCATAAATAAATAAATAAATAAATAAATATATATATATATATAAAATGAAGTAAAATTCACAGTACCAGATACTACATGTTTATTTAAGCAGCAATTCAAGGCCCAGGTCTTCTAGAGCAATATTAAATGTATTCTTGTTGAAAGAATGAGTCAAAAAGCAATTCTTTTTTTTCTGAGTACAAAGCCAGAGAAGAATAAGTCTTAGTAGTCGAAAGTTATTCTTGGGAATAATAAGGAACAAAAAGGTAGTGTTCAAATGACTGAAGAACGTTGACCTTGAGAATGCAATAGCTCCAGACTTTTTAGAACTGTTTCGTGTCCCTAGGAAGACAATATGTGACTGTGAGAAAAATGAGAAGGTAAAAAGTGCAAACAGGGAACTGACTCACTGGGAGACTATGAGAACTGCAGGGCTTAAACAACCACCGCCCATGGCATGGTCTCCTGTGCACCTCCTGCCTGCCCACTGATAGGGGACGCCTTGTTTCTCACCTCTTCACTCTCCTAACAGAAAATTGTAAGGCTCATCATCATACAGATGATACTCGAAACCACGGGCTGAATGAGGTCACATGGGGACCAAGTATGGATATATGTAAAAGGGAAGAGCTACAAGGATTAAAGACCATCACAAGACAGGAAAATACTTCCTACTATAATAAAGGCTTCCCTAGACTCATGGATTGGTGATGTCTGGAAAACCCAGACCTGTCATCTGGGGAAGGTCTCAAGTAATGTAATATTAGGAAAAGATATGTTCCGAATTGTATCTATATCAGATGTAACCTAACCTAACCTAAATCCTTCTATCAGCCATTTGAGGGTTTTCTGTTACTATGATATTACTGAATTGTTTTCTCCATGTTTGTTAGACTTATCTTTTGGATTACTTGAGTGAGTTTTAGGAAAGACTCTCTTCAAACATGATCTTTTTCATGTTAGTGGGAAACCATTTATTAATATGATAAAGGAACTGTGATGGTTAATTTCACGTGTCGATTTGACTAGGCTAAGCGATGCCCGGATGGCTGGCAAAATGTTATTTCTGGGTGTGTCTGAGAGGGTGTCTTTGGAAGATATTAGCGTATGAATCAGTAGACTGAATAAAGGTGGCCCTCACCGATGCAGGTGGCCACCATCCAATCCACTGAGGGCCTGATCAGAACAAAAGGGCAGGGGAAGGGCATTTTCTCTCTCTCTGCTTCTTCTGCTTCTGCTCACACACAGTCACATTCCTGGTTCTTGGGCTTTCAGATTCAAACCAGGACCTACGCCATCTGCCCCAGAATTCTCAGGTCTTGGTACTGAGACCTAATTGCACCACTGAGCTTCCTGGTTTTCCAGATAGCAGATGACAGATGGTGGGACTTCTTGGACTCCATAACCACATGAGCCAATTCCTATAATAAATCTCTATCTCTTCTATCTATCTATCTATCTATCCATCTACCTATCTATCTATCTGCCTAGCTAGCTATCTCTATCTATCTAGCATATTTGTCTATCTATCTATCTACAGTATCATCTAGTTATCTGTTATCCATGTATCTAATCTATTTATCTATCATCTGTTTGTCTATCTGTTTATCTACCTACCTACCTATCTTCTATCAGTTCTGTTTCTCTGGAGAATCCTAATACATGAAAGTCTGCTTCTATTTCTAACCTCATAAGTAACTCTGGAAAAGTCTTGGGCATTGAAGAGAAAGGAAAACAAAAACACAACACTTGCACACTAGCATAAACTTAGTTAAAAGGAAAGTATATAAACGAATAATCCAACCCAAAACTAAAATGTTTAAATCCAAACCACAATTATTCTAAAAGTTATTTTAAAGTCATCAATCCATAGGTATTTTATGTTCCAGTTTTTATTTATAGAGAAATTATAATGGTCTTATATTTGGACTTGCAGCCTAGCACACTAATAGCATAAAATACTTTATAACTTTTATTATTATTACCATTATTTTGCATCTCCAATAAGTCACTGAAATGTTCACTAAAAAAAAAAGGACTTAGAAGTTAAGCATTGCTACCAACATGTCAAGACAAAGAAGTAAATATTTTTATCCTATTCCAGATCTATCTTTACAAGACAGGAAACATTTTTAATGCACATTTTTCCATATCTAAGTGAAAGAAAATCCTTTTACAAAACATAAGCAAGCACGTAGGAAGCCATGGAGTAATGGTAGCTATTATATTCTCATTTAAGCTGGAGAGTTGTATCATTTTATTTGTAGATATTTTAAACACAGATAAGGTAAATCAACTCTGGTGGTTTTAATTTCCTGCGTTGCATCATTTAAATCCGTGTCGCTCAATGCTTGTGACCACGAGTGATTTAAAAATGCAGATGCGCAACTCAAGGGCCCAACTCAAGGCATCTTCATTTAATGGTCTGGGGTGGCTTAGGTATCAGTAATTTTTAAAGCATTTAGGTGATTTTGATGTCACCAGAGTTGAGAATCAACGAGAATTTCTGTCCCTGAATTCAAATGATAGATTTGAGAAAAATTATGAGAATTGGATGAAAATGGTAGGAAACTCATGATTTCTCAACATCAGCACCATTAACATTTTGAACAGGATCCTTCTTTGTTGCGACGTCTGTCCTGTGCACTGTAGGACGGTGAGTGGCATCTCTGGCCTCCACCCACTGGATGCCGGTAGCACCCTCTCCCCAGTGTGACAACCGAAGATGTCTCCAGACGCTGCCACGTGCCCCTGGGGGACAATCTTTGCTACCTTTCCTAGGTTGAGAACCACCAATGTGACTAATTCCTACATCGAGGATATCCAAGCAGTACTTCTAGGAAAAACGAAACAAATAAACAAATGTGTCCTTCAATTAAAACAAAAATGTATAACCATGCCAAAAAAAAAACCAAAGGAGACACAATATTTCAAAATGAAGTTCTGCGTGTTTTGAATTAGAAGTGAACCATATAAAAGCTTTCCGTTTCTTGTATTGTTTCATTTCTGGATTCCCTCCCCTACCCCGCCTTCACTCCACTGCCTCTTCAAGTTGCCTCAGTGGAACTTCTTGTGAAGATAAGAGCCTCTCCCCCTCTCTCTCCCTCTCCGTAACTACTGGAAGGTTGTAACTAGCTCCCCCTTCCACAGCCTCACTTCCAGCTAAGGGCTCCACAGCTCCACCCCCACAGGCTGCACCTGACTGGCCTCTTCCCCTGAATCGGCGACCAGAAGTAGCCCCCGGGAGGGAAGACCATGCATTCACCTGCTCTCCCTCTCCCTTCTTCCGCCTGGCAGGAGAGGGGTACAGTTAAATCAGTTTCTGTTTCTCATTTGCTCTCCTCCCTCCGCCTCATGATTTTCACATGATTAGTTTTCTATTTTACTTGTCCAGCAACAAGTTAAAGAATATCCATTCATTCAGTGACTCTCTGAGCCTCTCACTATGTCTCAAGCACTGTTCCAGACACTGTGTCGCAATCATAGACAAAATAAAGTCTCCACCCTCTGGAGGTTACTTATTCATAGGTGGAGATGTTTACATCACTCTAGACAATGATATTCAGTCCTACAGTTTGCATTTCCTTATTGCATGAGCTTCTCTTTCCAACAAATAGTCAACCAATGAACTTTGCTAGTTCCAAAGAATGCTAAGAATGAGGTTTTTTTAAATGTTGAACTTGCCTACCCAGCTACTTGACACTGTGTTGAGTAAGTTCAAAAGCAATGACCGCTTTGACAGCAAGCAGGGGAGGGCACCTTGAGGAGCCCGGATGGGGGGCTGCAGGGCCAAGGTCACCCATCACCAGGTAGCACTGGGGACCACCTGGGTGGTGTAGCTTTACTGCAGAGAAGGGGCCCTGCTTGGAGCCACGGGGTTGAATCACGGCTGTCAAGTCTGGAGTGTCTAAGTGGCAAACCCCTGAGGATTCGTAAAATAAAACAGGGTTCATCACGTCGACTGCTGCTCAGAGCTGTGAGAATGGCCTTGCGTGCTGTCCACCTCTGGACCTGCCTCGCTGGTGCTCAGAGTGGACAGCCGCTGCAGCCCGGTGGACACTGCTGCGTTTCATCTCAGCCAAGCCGTTGGTGAACCAGACCCCGGCACTTAGGGGAAACTCTGGGAACCAAGGGCTTTGCTTCAGGTGATGAGAGTGAGGGCGAGAGGTTCCCGCCAAGGGGTAGCAGCCCCTGTGGGAAGCCGAGGTGCCTCCCCGAATGCCCCGTTCACACTGGGCAAGCGAGGCGGCTTGCTGGGCCCTTGCCACGTCCTTAGTCACTGAGTCAGAGGTGACCCACCCTGAAACGGGGCTATCAGGTGGGAGACTCACAAAACCTCTGAGCATCCCGTGTTCAGCGCTGACAGGAGCCCAGCAGCACGCTGACAGCCGCTCCTCAAAGGGGAGAGCTGGCGACTTCTCCCACCGTTAGTGTCATCTGCTGGGCACGGAGAACCAGCGTGTGTAGCACCAATAGTTCACAAAACCCAGCAGAAGTGAACGATGGCCATGACAATGTTCAGGTGAAGATGACCGTCTCCCACCTGCCGTCTGGCCACCGGTGACCGTGAGACGCTGTGATTGTGCTGGGAGCCCCACCTCAATTTCAGAGAGGTTAATACGTGTAAAAATAGATGTTCTTGAATCTGTGAACTAGGGGGCAGAATCCTGCTCATAGCTTGGTTGTGAGGCTGAAATGCACTAATCTTTGTTCCGTGCACACAAGCATGGGACGTCATAGGACACACTCGGCGTCATTCTCATTTAAGCCATGCACTGCTTTCTTCTCTGGGCCAGCTGAATTTGTCTGCACCCTGGTACCTTCCACGAAGACAGAAGAGAATATAAGAAAGGAACCCACATTTGTCCTATGATGTTAAAATCCTTTATAGGATGAAAAATGGAATGAATATCTCTGTAAAATAAAGCTATAAAAATGAGTTACGAGGGTAATTCTGTTCAAAAACCTTACCCCGATGCCGTGATGTCTAATATGGTCCTCGAACACACCTCAACTCTACTTGTAGTCAGTAGGACTACAACTGCCACCCTGGTTACGACGCGGCTGCGTTTTCTCTCTCTATTCTAAATGTGTGTGGCCATTATTTATTTCCAATCTCACAAGATTTCTAGAAGGTAGTTTAAAAGCAATTACGGACCCATCATCCCAGACTTTGCAATTACACTGACTGACTGTATTGATTTTTATTTTTCATGGTAAATGACTAGTCTAGTAACTGTGAAATTTAAGTGAAAAAGAAATTGTTGGTTCAAAAGAATGTAATGAAACTTGGGACATAAAGATGCTGGTAGATGATTATTAGCTGGGTTTCCAAGCCTAGCATGAACATTAAGTTGATCTACGAGGAATGAATAAAAGAACATGTGTGGCGCTTTTTATGATGCTATTATAATGTCGATGCTTATAGCTGGATTTATATCTACTTATGAAGCACTGGTAAATGGCTTAAAACATTTTGAGTTTTGTGAGTGTCACCTATCTCACTACATTAAAAATCTCTGCCCTTATAGAGCTATTCACTATTTCTGTCACTGTATATTGGTAGGACATTTTAACAAAAATTTAGAAAATGTGGTTTTCCTGCTCTACATCTTGTATTCCCTAAGAATAACCAATAAGTTGAATATCTCTTCTAAATATATACTTAGAGTTTATGTGCTTTATTTGCATAATATTCATAAATAGTCAAATTAAGAGGTCACTGGAACTTTATGAAAATATTAGAAAACAGTAAAGTATTCATTGGAGGTTTCACAAATCTTAGCATTTTCTAGTGGGTTCAGCGCCTTCTATTTGACTTGATATGTGTTAAGAAAGAAATCCTACCCAAAGCAATCTACAGATTCAATGCAATCCCTATCAAATTACCAATAGCATTTTTCACAGAATTAGAACAAAAACTTTTATAATTTGTATGGAAACACAAAAAACCCCAAATAGCCAAAGCAATCTTGAGAAAGAAAATCAGAGCTGGAGGAATCAGGCTCAGACTATACTACAAAGCTACAGTCATCAAAACAGTATGGCACTGGCACAAAAACAGAAATATAGATCAATGGAACAGGATAGAAAGTCCAGAGATAAACCCATGCACCTATGGTCACCTAATCTATGACAAAGGAGGCAAGAATATACAATGGAGAAAAGACAGTCTCTTTAATAAGTGATGCTTGGAAAACTACATGTAAACTACATGACAGCTACATGTAAAAGAATGAAATAGAACATTCTCTAACATCATACACAAAAATAAAGTCAAAATGGATTAAAGACTTAAATGTAAGACTGGATACTATTAAACTCCTAGAGGAAAGCATAGGCAGGACACTCTCTGACATAAATCGCGTCAAGATCTTTTTTGATCCACCTCCTAGAGTAATGAAAATAAAAACAAAAATAAACAAATGGGACCTCATTAAACGCTTTTGTACAGCAAAGGAAAGCATAAACAAAATGAAAAGACAACCAACAGAATGGGAGAAAATACCTGCAAACAAAGCAACCAACAAGGGATTAATCTCCAAAATATACAAACAGTTCATGCAGCTCAATATCCAAAAAACGACCCAATCAAAAAATAGGCAGAAGATCTAAACAGACATTTCTCCAAAGCATACAGACAGCCAAAAAGCACGTGAAAAGATGCTCAATATCCCTAATTATTAGAGAAATGCAAATCAAAACTACAGTTAGGTACCACCTCACACTGGTCAGAATGGCTATCGTCAAAAAATCTACAAACAATAAATGCTGGAGAGGGTGCGGAGAAAAGGGAACCCTCCTGCACTGTTGGTGGGAATGTAAATTGGTACAGCCACTATGGAGAACGGTATGGAGATTCCTTAAAAAACTAAAAATAGAGCTACCATATGACCCAGCAATCCCACTCCTGGGCATATATCCGGAGAAAACCATAATTCAGAAAGATACATGTACTATGATGTTCATTGCAGCACTATTTACAATAACCAGGACATGGAAGCAACCTAAATGTCCATCGACAGAGGAATGGATAAAGAAGATGTGGTACATATATACAATGGAATGTTACTCCGCTATAAAAAAGAATGAAATAATACCATTTGCAGTGACATGGATGGACCTAGAGATTGTCATACTGAGTGAAGTAAGTCAGACAAAGACAAATATCATATGATATCACTTATATGTGGCATCTAAAAAAATGGTACAAATGAACCTATTTACAAAACAGAAATAGAGTCACAGATGTAGAAAACAAACTTATGGTTACCAAGCAAGAAGTGGGGGAGGGATAAACTGGGAGATTGGGATTGACATATACACACTACTATATATAAAACAGATAACTGATAAGGACCTGCTGTATAGCACAGGGAACTCTACTCAGTACTCTGTAATGACCTATATGGGAATATAATCTAAAAAAGGGTGGATATATGTATGTGTATAACTGATTCACTTTGCTGTGCAGAAACTAACAAAACATTGTAAATCAACTCTACTCCCTTAAAAATTAATTAAAACAATAAGAAAGAAATCCTAAGTTGTTTCAATGTCTGGTACTTTGGTACTTTAGCGTTATTGTTTAATATTAACTAGGCTGCAAAGGAAATATTATTTGAGTATTCAGATGAGGAAATGAAGGTTCACAGAAGTTAAGCCCAATCCCAGTGGGTAAGTGTGGAACTGTTATCCAAACCCAGGTCCAGGTATTCCAAATTCCACGTGTTTTGCATTAGACCATCCCTCCAGACACCGAAACTGCAGAAAAGGATTTAGTAGAAGGAAGAAAGTAATTGGGAGGCAGAATAAATGCACCCATGGCTTCATCTGCAATAACCTGAAGTTAAAGGCTAGCATTAAAATCTTACACAGAAGTGAAAGATTTGTACGTAAACACCAAAAAGAATGATATTATTTCAGTGAACTGCTAAAAAGACTCATTGTAGTTCAGAGATTAAGTGAACCTACAGGTCAGAAGTTGGGGATGGTGGTGGCGGGTACTGAACGGCTCAAAATGTCCAGAAGCATGGGTCCCTGGACACACGGACGGCCAGAGTACATGGCCACAATCTCTTACACGGAGCAGAGGTCAGGGAATTTTACGGGTGGTCCAAGATTCTAAAACAAGGCCAGCTAGTTAGAGCCCAGGAGCCAAATACTGCTTGCCTTCTGTTTCTATAAATAAAGTTTTATTGGAACAAAAAATGAGCCACTTCCACTCATTTGCATACCATCTATGGCTGCTTTCACACTACACGGACCGAGGTGAGTAGTTGTAACAGAATGATAGCCTCCCTCCCTCCCTCCCTCCCTCTCTTTCTTTCTCTCTCTCTCTCTCTCTCTCTCTCTCTCTCTCTCGTTCTTTCGTTCTTTCTTTCTTTGTGATTCTGGAACATTTCTGGCCTGCTTTCTTTTGAGGTCTCTGTCCTTGCAGTGTCCTCTGCCTGAAATACACCAGGGGAAAGAATTTCACATAAGCGACACTTGCCTCTGTCCAGTTTTTGCTCAGAGGCAAGCTTGTCAGGTCAGCACACCCTGCCCTTCACGTCTAAGGCTGGGAACTGCCTCCACCCCAGTCCTCTTGACCCCCTTCCTCTGCTGAACTTGTTTTCCCCTGTGACACTCACCACCCTTTTAAAGTCTAAACAATGCAGCATAAAATTATCATTATGTAAACTATAATAATGTGCAATGTAATTACGAATGATATAAAATGCTATTGTTTATCATGTCTCCCTACAAGGTAAGCTTCAATAAGGCTCACATCTTTGTCAATTTGCTCCCGTTTCTTGTACCTGTCTGTGTGGGCTGCTATATAAACATACCCTAGCCTGGGAGGCGTAAACAACAAGCATTTGTCTCTCACAGTCTGGAGACTAGAAGTCCAAGATCAAGCGCAGGCAGATTCAGTGTCTGGTGAGGGCCCACGTCTTGGTTCATGGCCAGCTGCGTTCTCAGTATAACTTCACGTGGCGGAGGGGTGCGGGAGCTCTCTGGGTCTCTTTCACGAGGGAGCTAATCCATTCATGGGGGCTCCGCCCTATGACCTCATCACTCCCAAAGGCTCCACCTCCTAATGCCACCACATTGGGCAATAGCATTGCAACAGAGGCATTTGGCAGCGGGAGGGGACACAAACATTCTGTGTATTGCACTGTCGTCCCCTCCTGGTACTGGGGCTGGTCACCCCAGGCTGGTCCCCAGGCTCTCCAAGGAGCAGGCTTCCAGCTGGGACTGCCCAATGGGCGGTGCGTCTGGGCTGCTGTGTCTTTTAACAGATCCCAGCGCCTCCAGTTTCCAGCAGGCGGTGCTGGCCCTGGGTTTGGAAATCATTGCTTCCGTCCTGCATTCCATCCCGAGGGGGCTTACTGTTTTTGGAGGTTGTGCTCTGCTCTGCCTTCCCAGCCCAGGTTGGCTGTTTAGTTCTTCCATCCCCTGCCATCACCTTCCTGAATTAAGCGCCCTCCGTTTTAAATACTCAGAGTAGTGTCCGATTTCCTGGTAGACCTTGAAATACACATTTATCTTTCTTGTGTTTAACGCCTTCTTGGAAGTCAGGTAGGAGAAAGTGAAGCAAGGCAGTGGCCAGTGACACACTCATGACTCACCACGGACTAAAACCAAGTGACTTAGCCTCTCAGTGGGTTTAGCAGATAAGCTCTGGTTTAATGTTTCCTCCACTACCACAGAGAGATGCTCTATAAATCACCATTGTAGACAAGAGCTACAATCCGAGGTACAGCAGAATCACAGTCATATATGGCCAAGGCATTCATCACGAGGCCTTAATTACATGAAGAGACGCATTAAATGTATCTCCGCTGCGCTTTCCACATTACAGTGTAAGATAGCACAAGAATTCTGACAACCCGTGAGCGTCTGAATGAAGAAAAATCCCTCGAGTCTGCAGCAGGAAATTGCTGAGGGCAAACGTTTGTACGGATGCATGGGAATCACGAGAGGAAGGCCTTTCTGGTGGACCTCGGGGCACCTGGCAGGCCAAACCCCCAGTAACCACAGCTGTGGTCATTGCCTTCTCCTCAGTCTCTGGACATCTTGGAACAGGCCACAGTGATTGACTGATATTCAGGACGGAGAGAGAAATACTGAGAACTCAGACCTGTATGGGGGAGGTCATCCCCATGGGCTTCCACACACGTTTCAGGGCAATGACGTGTCATGGACAAATACTGAAACAGATGCAGGACGCAGAACAGGAGATTTGGTGGAGGGGGAGGACAGAAGACAGAGGAATTATTTTACCCTGTCGTCCAGGGTGTTATCGCCAGGCCAAAAAGATAAGGAAGATTCACTGAGTTCCGGTCCCAGTTTCGCCAGCACATGGCCCCGCACAATCTTAAACACCCCCGTAGCCAAGCCTGGCTCCAGACATTCCTTGGAGAGTTACTACTGCAAAGCTTCTGATAGATTCGAGGGGACCGGGCTGTGGACCGTGGAGGCACAGATGCCCCCCTGCCGACACTGAGCAATTCTCTGTAGGAAACGCCTCCGCTGTGGTGTCCTGGCACCTCGTGTGTGCTCCACAGGCCGCCCGTGCAAAGGCCGACCACACCCCGACCCACGTCTTGGTGGAAGACCCTGCAATTCCTTTGGGAGCTGATGGAGTGAAGCCTGGGGAGGAGCTGCTATGAGGCACGTTCCCAGCCCGTCCCCCCACCGAGGGTCACTGCTGTATGTCCCTAGTTCCAGCCACCCACAGCTCAAGGCCTCTGCCATCTGCGTGCTTGAGTTCTTTGCTGTCGTGTGAGACCAGAGTCCTGGGGAGCCAATGCCATGCTGACCTTGCTCCCTGCCTGCATCCATCCGGGCTCCTTGTGTCCCCACTGGCCACGTCCATGGAGGAGTGGCCAGCCCGACCGGCAGACAGCAGACAGCAGACGCTGCAGGCTGTGCTTAGCGATGGCAGGACCACATGGTGGTTTCATCTGGGCTTGCACCCTCTGTTAATGGACTCCGGTGCCCCGTGCTGGGGTCCCAATGCTCCGTAGCACAGGCTGTCGTGGCTTGCCACAATTATGTAGGATGTCCTCTCAGTGACACAGCCACAAGTACCTCGTGCTGTTTCTCGATGGTTTGCAAACTGTTCCCACGGGTCTGCAGGTCAGGATTCTCCTTGTGCAGCCCCAGAACTTGTATGCACCATTCACTAGGCAATTATGGGGTAAACAGTGGATGCCGCGAGATCCTCGTATGGCCCCAAGTGTATGAGGTGACTCTACTAACTGTCCTCAATTATATCAAATTCAAAGATAGCTCCTTAAGAGCAAAGAGTGAGTTCATGAAATCTAGAGACCAAGAATACGTTGTATTCCGTCCTAGAGTGCATAATGTACACATGTACTGAATAGAAACTTCTCCTCGACTCCAAGTATGTATAAAGCCCTCTGAACAGCCCCAGAAGCAGGAACAGCGTCAGGGAGAGTATTTGGATCGAGCTGCAGAGTATCTTACTTTTGCCACGTAAGCCCTTTTCTTACGATAGCTTTACAGTAAATAAATACAAGTGTTAGCTTTTTCCGCGGTCACTGACATGTGTTTTCAATCATGGCTCTCGTTAGTTTTGAATTCTATAAGAACTCAAATTCATTTTTAATTATAACATGGCTGTCCTCTGGCTAAGTACAACCCAGATGTGATATATTTGGAATGAAAAGCAGATTTCTCCACCATAGCCTAAATGTGCTCCTATCATAAAACATATCTGATCCCGAATGTCTCGGGTGCTTCAGTGACTGACTGTAGCCGGGCTTTGCACGCTCTGCCAAAGCGAAGACAAGAAGCACAAGTACGGGTGCCACCCGGTGTCCCCACAGAACAAGGGGGACCCGCCTCCGTCTCCAGGGACATCTTCTCCAGTCACGCTATGTCAAGGAGGTTTAGTGCAAGCGCGGTCTGAATTTCCTGGTTCCTCTTTTCAGAATCCCAAGTTCCGCAAGGAAGATAGAAAGAGAGAGAAGGAAAGAAAGGAAGGAAGGGAGAGAGGAAGGGAACGCATACTTTGATCCAATCCGTTAACGGCATGATAGTCAGAAAAGAATAGAAACTAAGATTTCCTGTAGAACCAAACGAGGCTATGAGTAAAATGGCGTTTTCACCTTTTGACTTTAGGATTTTCCTTTAAGCCACAGACGCACCAGGGCATGTTTCTGTGCAGTCAACATTTAGGGGTTATTCAGATAGAGAGTGAGGGCCATGAGATCAATGTGAGATTTAAAGACGGTGCCTCATAGGGAGGGTGGGAGGGAGACGCAAGAGGGAGGGAATATGGGGATATAGGTATACGTATAGCTGATTCACTTTGTTATACAGCAGAAACTAACACACCGTTGTAAAGCAATTATACTCCAATAAAGATGTTAAAAAATAAATAAGGACAGTGTCTCGTCAGTTCTTTGTACTCAGAACATGAGCGTAAGAGTACCTCCAGTTGCTGCGCCTTCCTTGCCCTCAGGAAAGGCCTGCTTGTGTCTGTGAGCTGCGACACAGAAACGGAATCCCCAAGTTCAAGGGAGCCTTAAATAGCAACCAGTCCCCAATCCACAGAGACAGAAGAAGACTAGTGGCTGCCGATCGCTGGGACGAGGCGTGAAGGAGGATGAGCTGCTAGTGGCTGTGGGATTTCTTTCCGGGGTGTTGAAAATACTCTGGAATTAGACAGTGGTGGTGGTCGTACCCCTTTGCCGATACACAAAAAACCACCAAAATGTATGCTTCGCAATGGTGATGTTACGGTATGTAAACTATGTCTCAACTAAAGCAAACAAATAACACTTAGCAGTATGCGAAGGTCTTTGCGCACGCACGCACAGCACACACATGCACGCGCGCACACACACAGATACACGCGCACCCACCCACCCACACACACACACACACACACACACACACTGCATGGGGCATACTTATACTTAAAAGGTCTTGTTATCCGAAATTCACATTTAATTGGGTTCCCTGCATTTTGGAGGCAGACTTTTCCCTTTAGAATTGTTTTTGGTTAACAACTGCGGGGAAAGTAGAGAGTTTCCATACGCATAGATCCCTCCCCAACACATGCACAGCTCCCTCTATCAAAATCCCACACCAGATGGTGCACTTGTCACCAGCAGTGAACCAACACCGACACATCATCATCCCCCAAAGTCCACAGTTTACACGAGGGTTCACTCTGGGTGTTGTGTTCTGTGGGTTTGGACAAGTGTACAGTGACATGTACCCACCATTACAGTACCATATAAAGTAGTCTCACTGCCCTAAAATTCCACTGTGCTCTGCCTGTTCATTCCTCTGCACACTTAACCCCCGGCAACCACTGATCTTTTTACTGTCTCCATAGTTTTGCCTTTTTGAGAATGTTACAGAGTTGGAATCACGTAGTATACAACTTTCTCAGATTGCCTTCTTTCACGTAGCCATATACATTTTAGGTTCTTCCACATCTTTTCACGGCACCATAGCTCATTTCTGGTCATTGCTGAATAATGTTCCATTGTCTGGAGGGACCACAGTTTGCTTATCCATTGACCCACTGAAGGACAACTTGCTTGCTTCCAAGTTCTGGCTATGATGAGTAAAGCTGCTTACACATTTGCATGAAGGTTTTCAAGTGAACAGAACTTGGCAATTCATTTAGGTAAATCCCAAGGTGTACAACTGCTGGATCGTATGGGAAGACTTCGTTTAGTTTTGCTACATCCGGCAACCCTCTGCTCAGGGAACTTGCACAGAACAAGGACAGATTTCAATGAGAAAAGGCAATAAGGGACATCTTATCTTTATTCACTCCCTCATTACCTCACTCATGTGTTTCTATTTATTGAACAAAACTATGTACTGGACCCTGGGAATGCAAACAACACATGTCATGGAAGGAACAAATACTGTAAAACACAGCAACGCAGTGTAACAAGGGCATTAGTAAAGGTTTCCAACATGCAAACTGTAGAACAAAGAAAAAAAGATGGAGAAGTTTCCCCCAGGTAGGCTGCAAGGGAGGCTCAGAAAATGTCCCCCAGAAAAAGAAAGTCTTCCCCTTGAAGGATGCAGATAATCTGTGCTGGGGTATTGATGAGAGACAGGTGCAGGAAAGGATGACCTCGACAGAGGTGCAAAGGTAGGAACTAGCAGTGACATACATTTATTCAGTAATATTTAATACTCTTCTAGTATGCTGGGCCTGCGGACACAGCTCTCACAAAACAGGCAGCCTCGACAAGTATCCACTACAGGAGAACAAGGAACACAGGACAGCGCGGCTCAGAAATGGCAGCCTTTCCCATGGTTGGGAAAAGAGGTGCCTTGAAAAAGTGCTCCCTTTTCCGGGGCATTTCTCCCCTTCCATTACTGGGGAATTCCCCCTCCTACCCTAAAAAGGAAACACCAGTACCCACTTCCCCGTCAGTTTCCCAAATACGAAGACTAACGTAAATGTGTATAAATAGTGGTTACCGTCTCTCAGAATTTCAAGACTTGGTTCAGGGATTTTTCCTCCCTAACTATCGACATCTCCTAAGTCCAGTGAACCTTCCGAAATTTACTTACTATTGTCCTCTGTGAGATTTTTGTATCTCGTGTCCAAGGTGCTTGTGAGACATTTCTTTATAGGCATTTCAAGATTTACAGGTGCATTTGATCAAATAGCTGGAAAGATGGAGATGTTTTTCATTGTGTAATTTATTCCATATGTGCCCAACAGCCAAGCATTTGGCAAGAGACCAACAGAGATGATTCAGAAAGCCTGAATAGCTCAGGCAGGAAGTAAGTAGCGGACAGATAAAGGAAAATGGCAACTTTATGCTTTGATGGCAACATAAACTAGAAGGGACACTTGTCAGTTCAACAGGGATCGATTTTCTTCACTCTCAACCCCGAGAACAAATCTTCTCTTTCGAAAAGGTAGGAGCGTCCGGTCTGGTAATTTATTTGTTTATGTATAACTAGCCCATTTCGAGAATCTCTATAAGACATCTTTCTCTGGCACATATTTTATCTTGTTCCTGGGTGGAAGATAATAATAACCAAGGGACCTGTTGAATAAGGCACACTTGGAGGCCAGGTAAGGAGATGTGATTTAATGTGCATTAACAGACGTCCGGGCAAGTGTTGGCTGAGCACTGAGACAGGGGAGCAGACGGCTGGGCGACCTTTGCTCCTTAAAGAGACGTGGACTATCTAAACTGTCGGATTTTGTCCCACTTGATATTTTCAAATGATGTAATTCAAAAGAGATTTAACTCGTTAACTAGTGAAAAGCTAAAGACAGAGGGTTTCTGGTTAATTCATAGAAAATGGGAAGTCTGAATAAATTTCAAGACAACGTTTTAACTAGGTGAAGTTAATTCTAATATGTATGTAAACACAGAGAATGGAGAATTAACGTTTGTTCAACATCATCCAATTTACTCCTTCAATGATCAATCATTCATTCAGCAAATGTTTATCGAGCACCTCTATATGCCCGGGAGTATGCCAGGTTCCAGGAATAAAACTATGAATGCAATAAAACTTGTGGGTACCAGTTAAGTAACTAACAGTCATAATATGTGGTTTGAGAGCTACGGAACCACTACAGAGAGCAGAGGAGGAAAATCACAATTTCGTTTGAGAACCAACAGATGATGCATTCTAGAAAAGGTGAAGTGTAAAGTGATTTTTGACCCAAGTCTTGAATGAATCAGGAGATGAAAGAAAGCGTGGTATAGACAGAGAATAGACCAGTTATGATGATTAAACATCAAGTACATCCATCTTTACCAAATACTCACAATTCATTCCCAGGCAAAATATTGACACGTAGCTCTCTATCCTGTTTTCACATTTGTAAAATAGAGATACTAATAATACCTAATTTACAGGTTAGTAAAAGGATCAATTTGAGATGATAAGCCTGAACCGCTTAGCGCATGGCCATGAAAGACGGATCCTGTGGAACATTCCAGTTAGTCAGGTTACCGCCCCTTCCTCCACCACCAATGGTGGGTGAATGGTTTTCTGTTCTCTCTTCCTCTCCCCGAAGAAGGACGCAAGTAACTTCGTAAACAGCACAGAGCAGGAGATGAAAGTTCTGTTCTTGTTGTCCACGTGAAGCAATCCAACGCTATGTGCAATGGCTCCCTACACTGTGTTCTATGTCATACCTCGATTTTTCTCTTCTAGGATTCCTTGTTTTAGTATCGTTTTTTCCATTGTCTTTTATTGGCAAAAGGTTTCACGGGAGGCAGCACTGTGGTCTGGTCCCCTCCCTAAAATGTTGATTGATGCTGCGATTCCGATTTCTCTTGAAGTATTTCCAGTTCCCAAGTAGTTCACATTTTCTGGTATTTTGTCATTGATTTATCATTTTATGGGATTACAAGTAACAAAGGTGGACTATATACAATTGCTAGGTTTGGGCAATTTTTTTTTTTTTTGTGGTACGCGGGCCTCTCACTGTTGTGGCCTCTCCCGCTGCGGAGCACAGGCTCCGGATGCGCAGGCTCAGCGGCCATTCCTCACGGGCCCAGCCGCTCCGCGGCACGTGGGATCTTCCCGGACCGGGGCACGAACCCGCATCCCCTGCATTGGCAGGCGGACTCCCAACCACTGCGCCACCAGGGAAGCCCGGTTTTGGCAATTTTTACTCCTGGCACCTGTGCATGACTTCACTTCTGGGTTCATTCTAGGTTCAAGGGAAGCTGCTGGACCTTTGAGCTGTAGAAAGAAAGTAAGGGCAAGTCCGTGTTCATCTGCTTCAGGGATGTGGGACACGCCCACTGCCCACTGGAGGCCCCTCTGGTGCACTGGCAGATTGAAAGCTGCTTCGCGTGCTTACTCATTCTCCTAGTCCCTGAGTCTCACAGATGGTGCCTACTTTGTAATAGTGCTTAAGTAAGTGAATAAATATTTATTCTTACTTTCCTGTAAAGGAGCATGACTAATTTTATAACATCTTAATCAAAACAGAAACCAAAAACAAAGGATCTTTTAAAAACTGTCATCATTTTTGGACATTTAATCTATTCCACTAGTCCTCTGATCACAGAGTGAAGGTATTCCAACTGCCCCCTGTTATCAGTGAAGTAGTTTGTTGCAATTTTAGCTTATCACATAGCACAGCACAAAGGTAAAATTATCTTAGGCATAAGTTGCAAGTAAAAAAAAAAAAACCACCAACACTGAAAAAATATGAAAGTATGATTACATTCCTCCAAGTAGCGAAAAACACTGAGAAACTACCTCATGGTCCAACAAAACCATCAGACTTGAAAAGCCGGAAACTGGAAACGCAATATTAACTGTGGCATTGCTTAAACTAATTCCTCTTCTTGACCAATTGTTCTTAGCGCAGACACAAGCTACCAAAGCTAGCAAGGGTGAAACACCTAACAGCGCTTCAGTGGAGCTGTAAGGAGAGAGAAAGACATGAGCTTTACGTAGACATCATCAGACACATTTTTTACCTTTACTGGTGATGGAGTGGTAGGAGAAATTGAGGTTTTCCAAACGCCCTCGATATGTCTTTCCCCACACTATTCACGCATCTGTGAAAAAATCTGCAATACCTCAAAACATTGGAAGCAGAGTGAAGACTGACATGAAGAAGGCGATTGACTTTAACAGGATCACTAGCTGTACATGATTATGCATTATTAGGTGTGACTGGGGACTCTCCGACAAAGTAAACACCGATTGCTGAATTACACGATTCTTCAAAAAACTCGTGGAATTAAGTAGTACTGACCTTGCTTCTCAGTTCTCATTTCTCTTTAAACTTCCGTTAGATCCTCTGTTGTAAAATTCTTTCAGAGAAACTTAAAATATTATTTTCTTTACCTTCAAATGGAAATTCATGATTTTTTTTCATTTTTTTATTGAGATGTAACGTACATACCATAAAACCCACCATTCTAAAGTGCACAATTCAGGGATTTTACTATATTCACAGGTTGTGTAGCCATCACTTCCCTTGAACTCCAGAATATCGTCATGACTCCAAAAAGGAAGCCCATACCAGTTAGCAGTTACTCCCTATTTCCCCCTCCTGTCGACCCCTGGCAACCACAAATCTACTTTCTGTCTCTATGGATTTGCCAATTCCGGATATATAATATAAACTGAGTGATACAATAGGTGGCCTTTCACGGCTGCTTCTTTCACTTAGCATCTTGTTTTCTAGGGTCATTCATGTCGCAGCGCGAATCGGTGTTCCATTCCTTTATTATGGCTGAATACTATTCCATTGTAGTAGCCCACATCCTGCTTTTCTGCTCATCAGTTGATGGGCACTTGGGTCGTTTCCACATTTTCTCTTGCATGAATATGCTGCTACAGACATTCATATTCAAGTCTCCTGGGGAACATATGCTTTCAGTTCTCTTGGGTATCTATCTAGGAGTGAAATTTCTGAGTCACGTGGAAATTCTATGTTTAACTTTCTGAGAAACTGCCAGTGTTTTGCAGAGTGACGGCTCCACTTCACATTCCTGCCAGCAGCGTTTGAGGCGTCTCAACCCCCCACATCATCACCAACACCTGTTACTTGTTACACTTCGAAATTCAGCACTGAGGAGAAATGACGAATATTCCATAGATAGACAGGAGTGACTGTGAGAAAAATAACCTAATGTTTGATTTTCACATTATAAGTGGGAAGAAACTGAAGAGTGTGGCAATTCAGGAAGGGCAAATCTCCTTAATTAATCAGAAGAAAAATATAACATTAATATTTGTTAGCAGTAATTGGTTATTATATAACTACATTTCAATTCATCCTTTTACAACCATGATCAGAGGAAAATGAAACAAATTTTAAGACAAGCTTCAGAATGAAATCTTAATGGCATCATCTATAAAATGAAGTAATAGTAAAATCTGTATAAAAACATACCTGTTTCAAAATATAATGCAAAACATTCATGTTCAAAAACATCAATGGACCAAACATTAATGTTCAAAAACATAGGCCTTTTGTCCCATCAGCCCATGTTTGTGTGTCTAGAGTGACTGCACTGTATTTTAGCTTAGCTTACCAAGGTGTACGGCATCACCACTACATCACAGGCAGAAGAAGGAGTAAGAGGCAGGGAAGAGGGGGGACTGCGGGGAATGCAGGCAGTTCCCGCAGATGGAGTACAAGAGTCAATGAGACGCAGGATGGGGGATGGACCTGGAGGTCTGCGTACGCAGGGCCAGACATGAGGGACGTGATGGTGGAGCAGAAGAGTCTCACACAGCAGACCTGAGAGGGCCCTCCGAGGAAATCCCACTTGCAAGGTCAGCCCTTGGCTGGTAGCTGGGAACGTGGAGCTCAGAAATGTTGTTGCCATTCCTGATAAGAATGTCTCACTGCTCTAAATTGTTTGTACAAACGATGTGGTTTATGATAAACACCTGCTCCCCTGACAATCTGGAATTTTGGTACGAGCTACGCAGGGGGTGCCTACGTGCCCAGCCCCAATTAAAACCCTGGGTGATGATTCTTTAATGAGCTTCCCTGGTAGAAGACATTTCACACATGTTGTCACAAATAAATAATGCACTCTCTCTCTCCCTCTCTCTCTCTCTCTCTCTCTCCCTCTCTCTCTCTCTCTCTCACACACACACACACACACACACACACACACACCAAATAAGCAAACAAAAACTCAACCCCTTTCATTTATGAAGGACTGAGGCAGTTGCATCTTTAGAAGTGATGGAGAATCACTACTGAATTCTGAATTAATCAAAAGCTTAAAATACAGTTTAAATAGGTGAGAAAAAAGACATCTAGTCTACCTGATGACAAGGAAGAAGTTTTAAAACTACAGTATGGTCCAAAACCCTCGAACAATCAAAATACTTGTCCCTTACAGCATAGACAGTTTTTTTTTAATCTGAATTTCATTTCACATGTAAGGAATACTTCCAAAAACCCCAATCATAAAGAAAGTGGCAACTTCAGCAGCCAGCAGGTTAAAATTAAGAACTGTTTTTAACCTAGTCTATTGACCTTAGCATAAGCTGATTACCTTGATACTAGGAAACCAAAGCTCAGTGCATTGAGAGAATGACTTGTGAGAACAAAAATCACCACCTTATTATTCACTGACATTAAAAAATAATGTTCTCTTGTTTTCTCCATTACTCTTCCAAATTGGGGGATAATTTTTAGGCAGTAGGGATTACTCGTTCCTTTGTTTGATTTAATTATACAGGAAAATTAATGTTATGTTGTCTTCTGGCCGAAGGGAAAAGATGACCTTCACCAAAACTGTAAATGTCAACTTCTCGCAAGACCAAAGCGTCCCTGAAAGCCTCTTAATTACTTTTGACATTAGCCTTCAGACCAGCAGTGACAATCTCTCTTATTTTAGGAAAAAAATTTTAAGAACAAAAATAAATCCATTTCCCACCCCACCCCCATTTTACCATATTACTAACATACTGAATTTTTTTGTTTAAAATCAGTTTTAAATATTTTCCCTCCTCTGTACATAGGTAGTGGCCCCACAAACGCTTTCTAAATGAAGAGAGAATATATTTTAAATTTTATTTTTTAAAAGATACATGATACCCATATTAACAAATTGAAGGAGAAAAACCATATGATCATCTCAATAGATGCAGTAAAAGCTTTGGACAAAATTCAACACCCATTTATGATAAAAAACCTCCAGAAAGTAGGCAGAGAGGAAACTTACCTCAACATAATAAAGGCCATATATGACAAACCCACAGCCAACATCATTCTCAGTGGTGAAAAAGTGGAACCATTTCCACTAAGATCAGGAACAAGACAAGGTTGCCCACTCTCAACCCTATTATTCAACATAGTTTTGGAAGTTTTAGCCACGGCAATCAGAGAAGAAAAAGAAATAAAAGGAATCCAAGAAAAGGAGAAGTAAAACTGTGACTGTTTGCAGATGCCATGATACTATACATAGAGAATCCTAAAGATGCTACCAGAAAACTATTAGAGCTACTCAATGAATTTGGTAAAGTAGCAGGATACAAAATTAATGCACAGAAATCTCTGGCATTCCTATACACTAATGATGAAAAATCTGAAAGTGAAATAAAGAAAACACTCCCATTTACCATTGCAGCAAAACGAATAAAATATCTAGGAATAAACCTACCTACGGAGACAAAAGACCTGTATGCAGAAAACTGTAAGACGCTGATGAAAGAAATTAAAGATGATACAGATGGAGAGATATACCATGTTCTTGGATTGGAAGAATCAACATTGTGAAAATGACAGTACTACCCAAAGCAATCAACAGATTCAATGCAATCCCTATCAAACTACCAATGGCATTTTTCACGGAACTAGAATAAAAAACTGCACAATTTGTATGGAAACACAAAACCCCGAATAGCCAAAGCAATCTTCAGAAAGAAAAACCGACCTGGAGGAATCAGGCTCCCTGACTTCAGACTATACTACAAAGCTACAGTAATCAAGACAGTATGGTACTGGCACAAAAACAGAAATATCGGTCAATGGAACAGAATAAAAAGCCCAGAGATAAACCCACGCACATACGGTCACCTTATCTTTGACAAAGGAGGCAAGAATATACCATGGAGAAAAGACAGCCTCTTCAATAGGTGGTGCTGGGACAACTGGACAGCTACATGTAAAAGAATGAAATTAGAACACTCCCTAACACCGTACACAAAAATAAACTCAAAATGGATTAAAGACCTAAATGTAAGGCCAGACACTATAAAACTCTTAGAGGAAAACATAGGCAGAACATTCTATGACATAAATCACGGCAACATCCTTTTTGACCCACCTCCTAGAAAAATGGAAATAAAACCAAAAATAAACAAATGGGGCCTAATGACACTTAAAAGCTTTTGCACAGCAAAGGAAACCATAAACAAGACGAAAAGACAACCCTCAGAATGGGAGAAAATATTTGCAAATGAAGCAACTGACAAAGGATTAATCTCCAAAATTTACAAGCAGCTCATGCAGCTCAATATCAAAAAAAACAAACAACCCAATCCAAAAATGGGCAGAAGACCTAAATAGACATTTCCCCAAAGAAGATATACAGATTGCCAACAAACACATGAAAGGATGCTCAACATCATTAAATATTAGAGAAATGCAACTCAAAATCGCAATGAGGTGTCACCTCACACTGGTCAGAATGGCCATCATCAAAAAATCTACAAACAATAAATGCTGGAGACGGTGTGGAGAAAAGGGAACCCTCTTGCACTGTTGGTGGGTATGTAAACTGATACAGCCACTATGGAAAACAGTACGGAGGTCCCTTAAAAAACTAAAAATAGAATTACCATATGACCCAGCAATCCCACTACTGGGCACATACCCTGAGAAAACCATAATTCAAAAAGAGTCATGTACTACAATGTTCATTGCAGGTCTATTTACAATAGGCAGGACATGGAAGCAACCTAAGTGTCCATCGACAGATGAATGGATAAAGAAGATGTGGCACATATATACAATGGAATATTCCTCAGCCATAAAAAGAAATGAAATTGAGATATTTGTAGTGAGGTGGATGGACCTAGAGTCTGTCATACAGAGTGAAGTAAGTCAGAAAGAGAAAAACAAATACCGTATGCTAACACATATATGTGGAATCTAAAAAAAAAAAAATGGTTCTGAAGAACCTAGGGGCAAGAGATGGGAATAAAGACACAGACCTACTAGAGAATGGACTTGAGGACACGGGGAGGGGGAAGGGTAAGCTGGGACGAAGTGAGAGAGTGGCATGGACATATATACACTACCAAACGTAACATAGATAGCTAGTGGGAAGCAGCCACATAGCACAGGGAGATCAGCTCGGTGCTCTGTGACCACCTAGAGGGGTGGGATAGGGAGGGTGGGAGGGAGGGAGACGCAAGAGGGAAGAGATCTGGGGATATATGCGTATGTATAGTTGATTCACTTTGTTATAAAGCATAAACTAACACAACATTGTAAAGCAATTATACTCCAATCAAGATGTTAAAAAAATTTTTTAAGGGACATGATAAAATAGGACCTATGTCTTTAGGGTCAGTCTTTCTCCTGAAGCTTCATGAGACCTCACCATTCTTGCTAAAGCCTGAATGTCTATAGACGGCCAATTCAACACTTGCTTATGCACTAAACCTTCAAAAACCATTCACAAACGTAGAAAATATAAACTCAGGAGACAACGGTAGCATGGAAAAAAAAAAACACTTTGGCCTAACAGATGAAATCAAAATGCATACGAAAAATCTAAAACGCAAATGAACCCAAGAATGTGTTTTCTAATGTCCAACGTGATAAGCACAGGGGTTAGAAGTCAGTCTCGGTACCTGGCATCAGAGCTGCAATAGTTTTCAGTTTCCCACCACTGGATGTGATGTCCTGAGTGGCTCCCACAGTGATGTTGGTATCTTTTATTCCTGGCTGGCAAAAAGAAACGTGGATTGCAGCAAAAGCCCCCAAAAAGCCAGTGATCCATTTCCAGTGTTTCAGAGGTATGAAGAAGGCAAAAGACAAGACAACCCACTGGATGGCTACCGAGACTGTCATCAGAGGTCCTAGAGAGAGCCGGTTCGCGGCACAGAGCACAGGAAAAGAACAAGCTTAGGTTAGAGCGGGATGAGAAGATCACGGAAAGTGAACTCGTGGATGCTGGTAGCTTTTATCATCTTTGCAAGAACTATGGCTGGGAATGTATACAAAACACCCAGAATCAGAAAATCCATAGAGACAGAGAGCGGACTGGTGGTTGCTAGGGGTTGGCGGGGGGAGAGAGTGACTACTAATGATTACAGGGCTACGTTCCTTCCTTGGGGAGTGTTGAAAATGTTCTGGAACCTGACAGAGGCGATGGCTGCTAAACACTGTGCATGTACTAAATGCCATAGAATCGTACACGTTAAAACGGTTGAAGATTGGGATTGACATATACACACTACTATACATAAAACAGAGAACACACGGCACAGGGGACTCTACTCAAAACTCTGTAATGGCCTATATGGGAAAAGAATCTGAAGAAGAGTGGATGACACGTATATGTATAACTGATGCACTTTGCTGTACGCCTGAAATTAATACGACATTGTAAATCAATTATACTCCAATAAAAAGTTTTTTAAAAGAGCTTAGATTTTAATACTGAAATGTCTAAAACAACCCGATAAAGATAAAATTTAAACGAATTAAAAAAGCAGAAATAAATCATGCCAAAAAGAATAATTAAAAGGAGAACCTTCCACTTTAAAAAAAAAAAAAGGTTGAATGCCATTTTCAAATGGTTAAAATGGTTATTTTATGTTGTGTGTGTTTGACCACACACTAAAAATATGGCTATGAAAGGAAAGGATAATGAGACAGGTAGAGACAGGTGTGAGGTGATAGGAACACTTTTTCCCTAGGAAAGAGATAATTGTACATTTTTATAGGTTTCCACGAGTTGAAGCAAAGGGGCAAATAGAAACGCTGAAGCTGGAGAACCCGGGAGAGACAGAACTCAGAGGAGACGCTGAGGAGAGGGCTCTGCGCTCGAGCAGGAGATGACCTTGACAGGCAAGAAAGAGAAGAGGCTAAGGAAGCAGGTACTTTCAGGTAGCTCTGCCTTGATCTTTTTTTTTTTTTTTCCCTCTAGAATAAAAGGGAAACTTGTTACCTGAGAATCCAGGGAAGCAAGAATAGGAAAGGATGCTTACATGAGCAGTAGAAATGTGGCATAACCATCTTGGATAAGATGTTGGAGGAAGCTGTGAGGGGAAAGTGGAAGCATCTCTAAGTGGTACCAAGGGCCTAGGTGGAACTGGAATCCACAGCAGTGCCCCATCGGCACCCACTGGGGTCCTCTGGTTGGTTACTTCCTTTTTTCCCAGCAGGGCATGGTTGTCTGATGCTGGATCAGAAAGAGCAGATGGTTGTCTCAGTCTAGGGTTAGGCTTGGCAAAATGGGGAGAACAGGAAGCCAATGTGAGATCTCGACTTTTTGGTGGGAGAACTATTGGGGAAATGCTTTGCGGGATCTTGTACATCCTTTGGCTGGATTTTAGAGACCTGACATGTTACTTTTGACAAAATCTCTTCCAGTTTTATCAAGGCTTTAGGGGGAGAGGGTTTGCTGAGCTCCTCACCCAAACATTCTGGAAGTTTCTTCCCTCAGCCTAGGAGGTCTTGGCCACTTAATGCCACTGTACCCAACTGTTAGTAAACATCATTCAAAATAGGTTTCAGACCTATATCTCTTTAAGAAATGCTGAATGACCAATAGTTAAGAATAGAACTACCAAATGACCCAGCTATCCCACTTCCGGGTATTTATGCAAAGAATATGAAAGCACTAACCCAAAAGACATATGCATCCCTACGTTCATATGACATTATCTACCAACAGCTGAGATATGGAAACAACCTAAATGCCCATCCATGGATGAATGGATAAGGAAGATGTGGTGTGTACGCACACACACACAATGGAATACTCCTCAGCCATAAAGAAAGATGAAATCTTGCCATTTGCAGCAATAGGGATGGACCTAGGTGGTACTCTGTTAAATGAAATAAGTCAGACAGAGAAAGACAAATACCATATAATTGTACTCACATGGGGAATATAAAATACTAACCAACAAACAAACAGAATAAATGAGCAAACCACATCAAACAGAAACAAGTACGTAGATACAAAGAACAGAGTGGTGTTTATCAGAAGGGAGGCGTGGGGGGAGAGTTAAATGGGTAAACGGGGTCAAGTGTATAGTGATGGATGGAAACTAAATTTGGGTGGTAAGCATGCCGTAGGGTACACAGAAGTAGAAATATAATACTGTACACATGAAACATATAATGTTATATATCCATGTTTCCTCAGCAAAAAAAAGTTTTAAAGGCAGAAATGCCTAGTGAAAAAAATTAGCAGAATTTTTTCCTGTTCGATTTCAGATTAATACGATAATGTGAAGCATAAACCTGTGAGAGGAGATCACGGCAGCCAGCAGCAGCCACCTTTGCTCGACCTAAGAACTCAAGGATATGGTGGGCCATGGAGGAGTACCTCGAGTGCCTCAGACCACACCGAAATGTACAGGGCTGGGCGGCAAGCAGGTGGGTGTTTCACGGGATCCTGGATTGGCAGTCATGGGTCAGGAACACCCTGAGGACAGAGTTTCGTGTGTACTGGATATTTTCTGTGGCAAAAGTCCATAGCTTCCACCGGATTCTCCGAGGACACCATGATTCCCAAACACTGTTGATGGCCACTGCAGAGGGAAAGGACTGACTGGGAAACGGGCAGAGAGAATGAGCTGAGGTTAGATGGCAAGTGACCTAGCTATCGTTTATAGGGCAAAATTCCCTCAGGTGCCAAAAGGAGGTTTTCCAAACATCTATTACACAGCCCATTGGGATGTGAGGGCTGAAGGTGCAAAGGAATATAATCCCAGTGAACACAATTTTCACAACTTGGAGGAAGAGGCAAGATGTACACAAGTGAAATTAACTAGACCTAAAATAATGACAGAGATGGGTAAGGTCATACCTCCAGCTCACTACAGGTTCAACGTGACACCCCTCTCTCATCATGCTGGCTCCTGGAAGGCCCGGAGGTGAGAGAGAAATGGACAAAGACAGGAGGCTACTTATCCGTGCTGCGTTGTCTTCAACAAAACGTCCTCCTGGTCCTAAGCTAAATACCGTGGTTTAAGCAGTATGTCATCTTTATGAATCCAGCCCAGAAGTGTGAACATCTTACTAATAAAATATACGATGATTCCATCTTGGTAGTTGCTGAAGTAGTTCTACTACTTCCTTCTCCCCTTAAGAGTGGGCTGTGTTGCCTTTCCCAGCAGGTTTTGATTTTCAAGGAGACATTCTTCACTAGATCTGGTCTCCTGAACTTTGTATAAGGTTAGAATCGCTGATCCTGGAGCCCTGTTAGTGATCACCCCTCTTAACCTGTCTGGCCTGTGCCAACGGATTACCCCTGCTGAGACTTCTGTCCAGAACCAGATGGTCTGTCTAGTTAACCGGGAGAGGCTGATCTCATTAGCTTTTAGGACATCAAAAGAGTGCTCAAGTGGAGTATTTGTCACCTTTTTATGGTTTAAAAGACATCAAATACCATCTTCCTGGTTTCAATGGACTTCCCTAAACAAGAACAATACTTTCATCTCTGTAGGTCTTCCGTGGCTGCCACAGCCCTCAGCAAATGTGAAATTAAAAAAAAAGGAATAAATAATTACATCTATTTGATCTACCTGAAGGCTTCGGTTAAAATCAATCCGGATAATAAAGATGAAACTTACAAGGATTTCTATAATGTTTGACAAGACAATTACAAAGAGAAGCAACGTAACCGTAGTTCCTAAATCTTGCTTATGTATATTCCCTGGCTCAAATATCTGAGGGCTTAAATACATGCATTTTATGCCATCAGTATAATTACCCCAACTGTTCAGCCTTTATATGAAAATAAAAGGAAAATCTTTGCTTACTTTATGGTTTTTGGCTCAAAGGATGTACATAACATTGTGGCTGGATTTAATTTTACCTTTGTGCATAGAAATCTACAGACAATTGCAATGAAGGGATCATTTATTATCATAACCCAACCACTGACATCTTGTCTAGGTGAATCATGAATTTTGCCCACACTCGGTCCGGTCAATTTTCTCAGAGCTGAGGGATATTCAAGCAAAGACACACATGGGGCTCAACTAGACAGGGTCAGGGGGACATTTGCGTGGGGACTGGTCATGTAGGAAATGCACAGGAGACTGAGATCTACTTTTATGATCTTCAGTGTCAGTAACAGAGAACAAAAGGCTTCGAACAGCCTCACCACCCACTGCCTCAGAAAATCTCTAAAAGCAATGCTCTGATATTTATATGGGTTGCATCAGGAGTTGCAATCTTAGGGGCAAAATGAGAACTCCTTTCTCTGCATGTGCTCCAGAGTTTCTGTAACTTCTCTCCTCTCAGAAACATCCCAAACCACCCGTCCTGCTTACTGTTCCCATCACACCTAGGACTACTCAGTATAAGGGGTCGATTGGTTAAAGAAAATGTAACTAGAAAGAGAATCAAAGAAAATGACCCTCAAAAGGGAACTTGGGACACCTTCAGGAATCCAACTATAACATTTTTAGGTAGATCAATACAAATCTTTGGAAACCTTCATATTAAAATGTAAATATTCTGCTATTACAGTAAAATCCATCGGGTGTAGAACAAATAGACCAGTTTTGAGTCTGCTTCTAACTAGCTGTGCAACTTTGGGCGAGATAATAAAGCATCTGGAGTTTCTGTGAAATGGAGGGGCCTGGACTGACTAATTTCACCTTGAAGTCCCATGAAGTAATGAGGTCATGGACTGCAGTCTTCTGGTCTTTATTAGGGAACCATATATTATTTTGCAGGATTCCTGTACTAGGTTAACGGATTTCTCTTTCCTCTACCACATAGTTTTTCAAACCATTGTCGTGACTTATCTCTACTTCTATTTTGTATTTGAATAAGACTCAATTCACCCAGATTTTTCAGAGAGCATTGCTAAACTCCGTAGATTAGGCTGGTGTGCGTCGTTTATAAAATATTTACAGCATCTAGTAGAGAGCTCTATATAATAAATGGCTTCTATTTAAATGATGATAGACTGTTTCACATTTTCAACTTGGCTTTTTCAGTAGATGTATTCTCAGCCTCATTGGATTTCCGAGTTTACTTTAAAATAGCTCTAATCAGGGCTTCCCTGGTGGCACAGTGGTTAAGAATCCGCCTGCCTATGCAAGGGGCACGGGTTCGAGCCCTGGTCCGGGAAGATTCTACATGCCGCGGAGCAACTAAGCCTGCGGACCACAACTACTGAGCCTGTGCTCTAGAGCCCGTGAGCCACAACTACTGAGCCTGTGCACCACAACTACTGAAGCCTGCGCACGTAGAGCCCGTGCTCCACAACAAGAGAAGCCACTGCAATGAGAAGCCCGCACACCACGACGAAGAGTAGCCCCCGCTTGCCGCAACTAGAGAGAGCCCGCGCACAGCAATGAAGACCCAACGCAGCCAAAAATAAATAAATAAATTTATTTTTAAAAAGCTCTAATCAAATATGCAATTTAACAATCTTACTCATAGATAATTTTTATCTATATTTTTCGTTTTGCTTTTTGTTGCATAACAATAATAGGGAAGGATCTCCAACAAAAACAATTTTCTAGATTAAAGTTGGAAGCCTCTGGTTTTATTTTTGAAAAGCCACAGTTAGTCTGAAATGCATTATTAAGTTGTCTGTAATGATATTTAAAAGCTGGAGGAGTTTAATTCCATAATAGCTGTTTCATTTTTAAATCTGACACATCTCCAGTTTATGTAACGTGTCTGAGATTGCACAGCTGTTTTTATTTATAGTCTAATGGGGGAATTTCACTTGTCAAAGATGCTATGACACATAAATGTCCCTGTGTGCGTTGCATTCTGCAACACAGTCCACTTACAAGCCAAGAAAATGTCGAGGAATATGATTAAAATCCTTTTAGCTGCAAAGAGACTGAAATATTCTTCTCAAGTTCCTACTCTTCAAGGGCTATTACAAGAGAAGTCCACATGCAAAAGAAGCCACCAATTTACATAACATGCTTACTATTTTTAATTAAGAAAAGACAGTCAAAATCATCTTCAGACCTTAATACTGGCAACATTCATCAGTAGTCATAGGAGGGCGATGTACTGCAATGATGCAAAGACTCTGATAAACTGGAAGGCAGTGAGGAGGGTTTTTTAGCGGTTTCACTGAGGAGGGATGGGTTTGCATAGAAGAGAGACATCCAGCCATCTGCCTGCCTCTGTCTATTTGGGTTACTTACCGGGCTTCTATCGAAATGCTGCCCAACACAAAGACAGTACAGATTCTAGGGACCGGCATTGCCACTTGTTAATTGCCTGGCTCTCTTATAAAGTACACACTAGATTTATTTTCCTACATGCAAGCACATGATCTATCTTTGTTTCCAAGCAATGATGACTGAAAGGTACCAAGTGGAAGACCTTTGCCATTTCTTCTTCAATAAACGTCAGCTAGTTCCCTTCTCATCCTTCCCATTTAAGTTGGCCATAGGAACCCCAAGGTGACCTGGGTTTTCCTTCTCTTGCCTCACAGTCGGCTTGCTGATGGTCAAGGGACACACCCAACTCAAGGTTATTTCAGGATCAACTGGGTCCATATGCCATGGAGCGATGGTCTTTTCAAGTAAGGCTATTTGAAGAGGTAATAAAATATTCATGTATTCTTATGTATTTCTTCTCTGTGCTTGCTTGTTTTAAAATGCAATTCTCCTCGTAAATATTTTGTTGCCAAAATTTATTGGAATATACAAGGAGTGTTACCTGATTATACAACTTTTACATTAGTATCTGTGGGAGCTCTGCTGCAGTGTTTTCAGACATAAAGTAGAACTAGTTTTTGATAGTAAAACCCCATGCAATATCCCATCAGTACTGGGAAGACTTTTAAAAAATGGATTGCCTTTGACAACATGAATAATGGGTTTCCTATTCACGTTATAAAACAAAAATTTATTACAAAGATAAGTCAGAAATGCCCGTGAGCAGAAAGTTCTATTCAGCTACTCATTTTCATAAGACCTGCAAAACGTTTTTCTGTGCAACATATTCAGATATTTTGAATTCAGCAAGGGAGTCAGATGTTCTATTATTAAAAAATATGTGTTTATATGTGGAGATTACCTGAATTATTTCCTACCTTCTTCTTTAATTTTCACTTCACATTGTTCTTTTGCATGTGTTTCTGAGTTGTGTTTTTACAATAAAGGCTCCCTTTTCTATAGATTCGGTGTTCTCTTCTTATGAAATTACTCAAAATTACTTTTCTAATTCTACAAAATGTAGACAATCAACACTGTTACTTTAAATTTAAGCTGAATTATTCATTTCTCCCCAACAGCATTACAGTTTTCCAGCAGTTGGGAAACTGAAACGAATGATGGGATTGCAAGCAACGGTGATGCACCTGTCAGACAGGTACAGGGCTGATTAACAGACATCCCCTGAAAGCCCCTTCTGTCAGTTCACTGCGAAAAAGCAGACTGCTCACCCCACCTGATCCCAGATATACGTCTGTTTCTGATTCTTCAGCAGTGAAGTTGTTGGGTCAGAAACCAGGTCTTTCTATTAAAAATTTCTAGGCTCCAAAGTTCCTCTAATGCAAGCAATATCAACATTTTTTTCTCTCTCTAATCTCAAATAAAAATAGCATTTTATTCAGCAGTTTTAAAATAGAAATTTTCAATCTCCAGTAGCAGATGGACTTGCCTGAATTTATTTGAAAATACCTTTTGGTCTATTTTCAAAACTTGCTTCATTGCTTCATTTTCACTGAGTGGAAATCATCTCAGTGAGTTAAGCCTTCATTTTAGTCATTACCAGGACGACCTAATGTAGGCTCTTTTGATCAAAACACACTACGACACTTTTGAAGAGACATTTTGAGTTCTGAAAAAGAAAGCTTCACCCATAATCTTTGAGAGTTATAAAAAGGTGGCAAAGTATGGATTGGTAGAAGCCTAAATAGGTATTGGTGTAAGATCACATAAGTATTATCATTATTACAAAGCTTCTCATAAGGACTCACTGGAGCATTGTTTAAACTTTATCGTTCAAAGAAACTGAAATGATACAGATAAATATAAAGAAAACATGGAAGTCGAATCCTGAAACTAAGCTGTGAGAACCCAGTTTCACAAACGTGAAGCCGAAAAGAATGGAGAACACCCTCTGAACAGCTCGGAAACTCCCATGAAAATACGTTTTGCGGGGCGCCAGCCAGAGCTCACTCTCTAGATCGTCCTTGGCTTCTGCAGGATGAATCCACATTTTCCAGATCCTGGATATTCTGATACCATGGTATGTCTCGCCCACATTTCTTAGGGAGTAAATGATGTGGAAACTTCCTTCAACAATCAGCCACAACACACAATTCTCCCAATTATTCAGTGTTTTGTTCGGAATCAAAGGCCCTTTTTCTAATTCATTGGTAGCACTGGGATATAACTTTCGCACACTTGTACTTAATCCAGCACACGCCGATTCCCTTGGCGGGACGACAGGAGAAGCAGAGCTCTGCATGGCACACAGGCCTCCAGCCCTTTGCCCACAAGGCCTTGTTAACTGTGAGCGAGCAGCAGAGGACGGGGGAAAACAATAGGAATATTTTAAAGCTGTGGTTTTCTGGATGAAAACATACCATACAGCCTAATTATTTCCTTACTCTGTGTGTATTAGCGTATATAACCCAAACTTCCGAGCTGTCAAAGCAAACCTCAGAGACGGGAAAGGCTGACAGGGAAAAAGCCAAACAACAAAACAGCGCGTTTTTCAAGGATGGGGACTTTCAGTTCAGTTAGATTTCCTTGCTATCGAAATAATGGGGCTCAGGGACCCACAGAGCCAGGGTAGAAAGTATGTCAACGTAACGTAACAATGTCCAAAGCGGAGTAGAAAATATGTCAACGTAACGTAACAATGTCCAAAGTATTTACTCCTTTTCCTATCTGCTTTGCTTCAGCCATTCTGCTTGAATTTCTATCATTGGAATTTATGGTACATATATTGAATGTCATGCGGTAAAGGTAACAACCTCTTTAGAGGATACCGAGTTTCACAGGCAACAAACACCAAATCACTTTTTAAAAACTCAGTGCCAACCAGTTCACTGAGGTCAGACACTCGCCATCATCCATCCTTGGTTTAAAACCCTTAAATCTTTGAAGGCTAGTGTCCTTGGGGTCTCTCCAGAATGACATGTGAGGGAGAAAATCAGAATCATCAGTAGGACAGGTCCAGACAATGGGGCATTGTATTGCCTGAAACAAGGACTGCATTAACTCTCCTGAGTATGAAGTAGAGAAAGAAGCTATTTTTCAGAACTATTTAAATAAATGTCATTCTGTTTATCAAAACAGAGAAATCTGGCAGGCATTTCGCACCATATGGGGCTTTTGAAAATATATGAGAAACATCTGATTATGTGTTTAGTTGAATATTATTAAAACTGTATGCAAACCCTTGGGAGAGCTTTTAGCCAAAGTTCCCTAAAATCACCCTCTGGAGCATCCTATATGACATATTATTGTGTGCATAAAATTATTCTGATATAAATAAAACAGAGCATCAGTGAAACCCACACCGTCCTCCATCACTGAGCTGATTCCATGTATAACTGTAATTATAAATACCCATAATCATTTATTTTGACTCGAAGGGTCATTTAGTAAAGCCAGAACCTATAATTTGTGACGGTAATAAGATCAGTGTAATAGCGAGGGTCTCATGCTACTCAGGAAAGATAAATATACCCCACAAGCCGGGAGAGCAGGTAGCTGGGAGACTGAGTGTGGAAGGAGGGAGAATGAGCGATGGTCAGCTATTGCTCCTCTGAGGCATGTAAACACCATCAGAGCCTCTGTCACAACCTCACATCCACTACTTAAAAACCAAAGTTTGCTCTCAAGGAATGCAAGTTCAAAACCAGGTACCATCTAAGGCTGGGGAGGTCAAGGACACTCTTATTTCCTTTGTACTTGCAAGGTTAACTAGATGTTTACCAAAGGAATAGACTTAGATGTAAACGTCACGTCAAGTCGCTAAGAAGAGCGCCATGCAAAATATTTCAGAGTCGGAGTTACGGAATGTAAGATTATGTTTATGAGTGGGACGTTACAGACGCTGCCATTAATGAACGAAAAATTAAATATATTCAAACCCAGTGCTCACTAACATCCATTTGAAACCTATAGTCTCAGTATGTCAGGCTCCGGTAAGGACAGCAACCAGGTGCTCTTCTCAGAGCAGGATTCCCCCTTGACGTGAAGTCCCCAACACACCCTTCGCGAGCAACAGGCAGCATGTGTCGACGCTACACGCGTTCACTCGTTCCTTTACTATCTCTATTTTCTAACATACTTTCGTGGTAAGATCTGAGGGTGTTTTCCCTTACTATTTCTTGGAGAGTGAGCGATAAGAAAACAGTGTAGAACACAGATTTAGGAAGGAGATACAAAAACATCGGTGAGATACGGAAGGGAGCTGTGCTGGCAGAAGCGTGCATGAAATCACTGTAGCTGCGACCCAGCAAGTTGTTTTTACTTTCTGGCAATTTCGGCGCACTGCCCATTCTCTCCTTTTTGCTTCCACTTGTACCTACCATCCAGAGACGATTCGCCACGTATTTATGAAGTGCCCGACTCCATGTTAATTTCCTACCTGTGGAACACGGGTTTTTCCCTTGTGTTTCCTAAGTGTGTATAACATTTAATCAATCTCGGTTACAGCATAATTCCTTTCCAACAAGGACTCAACGACTGTCTGCATCAATCTGTTTCTTCAATGGCTGGCATCAGGCACCACAATGGCATGCATTTGTAAAAGTGGACTTTTCAGGTCTTTATTTCAAGTCTATTTGCCATCGTTGGGGTAATTCCCTAGAGCTCTACCACCCTGGAAAACACACACACTATAAATTTAAATCATAAATAGAGTTACTAGATATAACCCAAGATGCCGTATTAAGTTTGAATTACATTTTCTTGGGACATACTTCTCCTAAAAAATGATCTGATGAATTTGATATGAAATTCAGCTTCAGGCATCTTGTATTTTTATTTGCTAAATGTGGCAAAGCTAGCCATAAATGCAAATTGTGCACGTCCATAAAACAGCATTAGAGGAGCGTGAATTAATATTTGTTTCCATTCATGAATAATATAAATCACATAAATAACAAAATACAAGTAGGTTACAAGTCAGTACTCCTATTGGTTGTAACAAGGAAGACTTGGATAGAAAATCCCTTGATCAAAGCAAACCTTTGATCAGCTGCAAAATGAAAGACTTGCTCACATGTGCCCGACATATGTTAATGTGCATGGCGAGAATAAAGCATGGTATGTATATTAGAGTCAGAAAGATACTCCGAAGACGTAACTGCAGCATCTGAAATCTCCTACAAAGAGTTATCACAGCTTGGCACAGACCAAGCCAACACCAGCAAGTGGGATAACATGCCCTGTGTAGAAATCTACAGTCTCTATCCCAACTACACAACTCCATCACTGTAGCTCAGATGCAGCTACAGACAGTAGAGAAAGGAAGGCGTGTAACTGTGTCCCAATAAAACTTTATTTACAAAAACATGGGGCTGCGTGGATTTGACCCGCTGGCTCTAGTTTGCCATCCCCTGACCCAGGGCAAACAAAGAGTTTGTTAGGAGCGCCTTACACCAGTGATAAGCTTTTTACTCAGAGGAAGAAACAGCAATTGCAAGAATTATTCAATGCTGTCAATGCTCTAATACAATAACAAGGGATTTGGTTTGGTGATATTATAAAAACTCAAACTCGCCATTATAGTTAAGAGGAGGAGTTAGTTATCTTGTTAATGAAATCAACTACATCGTTAAATAAGGTCTAAATTTGGAGTTTTGGAAAAATTAAGAGGTCTACATACCCATGGTGGATTAACAATACATGTTCTCTCTCTCCTTTTCAAAGCTCACAATAATGGTATGTCAATCAATGTAGTGATTCATAATGACAGACAGAATGCGGGAGGAGATGGTAGCAGAGGAGATTTTAACCCATTTTGGAAACTGGGAAGTGAATGTAAGATGCTCATTGAGTAGGAAAGCGAGTAGAATTACAATCCGAGCTCTGCTCACACACTCTGTTTCCGTTTGAGGAGACAGGCCAGGCCTGAGACATGCTGCAGAGGCTGGGCAGTGTGACACTGATGCCAGCCTTCCTTAACCAACCTCAATCTCACCTATCCCATTATCTTGGGCTGTCTTTCAAGAGACATCCTTTGCTACTAACAAAGCAAAAAGAACATTATTTTAAAATGCTGAATAAGAAGAGGTATTTTTCCCATGTAGCTCAATGCAAACAATCCTTTTCAGAGTCTCAACACACAGTCCAGTGCAAGTGGTGTGTCATGAGTTAGAAAGAAAAACTTCTCTAAGCAGGTGAATCGCTGCAGGCTAGTAACCTTGATTTTATTAAATGCAACTGACGGGAGTCAGCATCTACCCAATCTTCACATTACTTTGGATTTAAACCTTCAGAATAAAAAAATCCGATGCGCTTTCTTTGGGATTTGGTGTGTTATCCAATAACAATGGAAACCTACTTTACCAAAAAAAGCAATGCTGTATTTACTTAAATTACAGTCAATCCCACCTCATTTCATCATATAAAATGTTTAACATTTTATTTCTCATTAATAAGACATAAAACATACAGGCTCCTGGGATAATTAATTCTTAGTTTTTTCTTTTCTTTTTCATTAAACAAAGAGGAAAAGTAAGATCATGATGTCTCACAGAATTAATAGAGTTATGTCTGAATGTTTATAGATGATTCTTAATGATTCCCAAAAGCCTATCGACAGCACACATATTTACCAAAAGAACACCATGTCATTTATCACAACGCTTGCTTAATAAAAACTTGCAATTTTATACAACACATCACATTACATTTACTGCAAATTAAATAATGAGTAACAGGATATAGGTTTATTCTTGTTGATATAAACCTACAATAAAAATGGATAAATTCATTAGCTCTTTACTGCTTTTGATAATTAGTCTTACAAATGTCTACTGTAATTTATTCCCCGGTAGGTCTCAAGATGTTCTTTGAAACATAAATTAACTCATGCATTTCACTTGAACTATTTTGTCTGAATTTTTTTTTTTTTTTTTTTTTTTTTTTTTTGCGGTACGCAGGCCTCTCACTGTCGTGGCCTCTCCTGTTGCGGAGCACAGGCTCCAGACGTGCAGGCTCAGCAGCCATGGCTCACGGGCCCAACCGCTCCGCGGCACGTGGGATCCTCCCGGACCAGGGCACGAACCCGTGTCCCCTGCATTGGCAGGCGGACTCTCAACCACTGCGCCACCAGGGAAGCCCTTGTCTGAATGTTTTGACGGAAAGGAAGTCTGATATGGTTGATTACTTTGAAAAAGAGGCTGATTTGCTTATTAGTTTCATGGTAGAAATTTCTCATTTACTAAGAAAGGCTTATACATAGATCCAAGGTTTTGACAAAAGCGCATGTAGGGCACATTTTTATCAAAAAATGTAGTGTTGGGAAAGGTTTATTGTACTTCAACAATATTTAGATTGTTCTCAACTCTGTTCATTGGGTTAAAAGAGTACCTCTAAGGGAAAAAAATGTAAAATGAATCATCATTTTACAAGTCCTCATAACTATTTTTGGTTTAAGTATGAGAATTTGAGAAAAATTAACTTGGTGATGGGTAATAAATCCTTTGGAAGATCGTTATTTCCAAGTGTTTGTTTTCGCAAAACTGAAGGATGACCCGATGGAATAGCCAGCAGCTACATTTTGGAAGGGAGGGGAAGTTGGCTCCCCAGGGGAGATTTGGCAGTGCCTATAGGCATTTTTGGATGACACAACTGAGCAGATACCACTGACATCTAGTGGAAGAGGCCAGAGATGCTGCTAGAAATCCCGCAATGCATAGGACACTTCCTTAGCCTCCAAGTAATTACCCGGTCCCAAATGTTAACAGCGTCCAAGTTGAGAAACCCTTATATACGGATTTCTAAATAAATTTAAAATGGGGAAAAAACCTCTACTTATCTCATTAAAAGATTCACTTAAAGAAATTTTATTTAATAATTATGAATGTGTATGCTTTAATTAAACAATGTCTGTTTATGTTGCTTTGATTAACTATGTAATAATAATAAATGTAATGATAACACAAACTAGAAAAATATTTTAAACTCTTCAGTCTTATGGTTACAAGACATTTTTTAAAAGTAACGTTTAAAATAACTTATAGTATTGTTTCAGGTAAGTGTCTTAGTCTGTTCAGGCTTCTATAACAAAATACCAGAAACTGGGTGTCTTAGAAAGAACAGAAATTTGTTTCCCACAGTTCTGGAGGCTGCAAGTCCAAGCTCGAAGCACCACAATGGTCAGGCGAGGGCCCTCTTCCTGGCTCATAGCTGAGTCCTCACATGGGAGGGGGGGGGCAGTGAGGGTGCTCTCTGGGGTCTCATCTATAAGGGCTCCACCCACATGACCTGATCACCCCCCCAAAGTTCTATCTCTAAATACCATCATATTGGAGGTTAACATTTCAACACATGAACTGTGGCAGGCTAGGGCACAAACATTCAGACCAAACAGTAAGTAAAACAAGTTATCAATAAAAGATTTTGGAGCATCATATAATATTACTTTAAGATAAAATTCTCTGCAGAAATCAGAATGGAAACTAAAATTCAAGGAAGAAAAGAAATGACGTAAAATTTCATCCTGTTAGGAAAGTGCTTTTTCAGGGTCTTTAATTGCTTATAATAGGTATCAAATTGCTGTAGTGATTAGATTACACTGAGCATGTTTAAAAGAGTGATCTTACAGTTCTGTGTTAAGCTGTCTATAGTGACAGTACGCTGGAAATTTCATTTTTTCTGTCTAGTTAAGACGATGATGTATAATTCTGCATGTAACCAAAGTGGCTAGAAGTTGCGCAGGGTGGCAAGACCCTTTTAGAGAGTATTTAAGCGAGAATGTTTGAAGGCCATGGCTGTACAGATGGCCAATCCAATTCACAAAAAGCAAGGGGGTTCCAGACAGATGAGCAGGATAAACCCCTTCCCAGTCAAAGTCCTCATGCCTTTTCTACTCTTGTAGCCCCAAAGCATTTTGAACAGCAAATTTTGAAATCCAAATATACAGGTATATCTTGGAGATATTGCAGGTTTGGTTCCAGACCATCACAATAAAGCTAATATTGCAATAAAGCGAGTCAAACCGATTTTTTGGTTTCCCAGTGTATTATAAAAGTTCTGTTTATGGGGCAGAGTCAAGATGGTGGTATGGGGGGGCTTCCCTGGTGGCGCATGGTTGAGACTCCGCCTGCCGATGCAGGGGACACGGGTTCGTGCCCCGGTCCGGGAGGATCCCACATGCCGCGGAGCAGCAGAGCCCGTGAGCCATGGCCGCTGAGCCTGCGCGTCCGGAGCCTGTGCTCTGCCACGGGAGAGGCCACATCAGTGAGAGGCCCATGTACCGCAAAAAAAAAAAAAAAAAAAAAAAAAAAAGATGGTGATGTGGGAAGATGCCGAGTTAGCGTCTCCCCACAACTAGGGCGCCTGCTGGCCGCGGGTGGGGGAACCTGATGCCCAAGGAGACGGGAGGAACCCCCAAGTGACCGGTAGGACATGGTGGGGGGTACTGAGGGGGGAGGAGAAGTGGAGGCCAGGTAGGATCAGCGCCCCTGAGGCCAGGGAGATCAGGAAAGGCAGGCGGGAGGGGCCCTGCGGGAGGAGCCCTGCGGGAGGGGCAGGAGAGGAGCGGAGGGTGACTGCCCTGCCCACTTGGCTGGGGACCCTGCTGAGTTTCCAGGCCAGTCCCTTGCCCTCCAGGTCCCTCCATTCCCCCAGCCACATTGGTCCTGGGGGCATAGGAAGGAGGCCAAGGGGAGAACAGGAGAGGAAGGTGGGAGGGGCCCTCCGGGAAGAGAGGAGCGGAGGGCGTTTGCCCCACCCACTGGAGCCCAGGAAGCCTGCCGGGCTCCCAGGTGAGGTCCCCTGCCCTCTGAGACCAGGGGTGGAGGGCATGCCTGGGCCCCTTCTGTTCCTTGAGCCTAAGCCCCACCCCCAACAGTCCCCAGGGCCTTTTCCAGCCCTGTGGGTCCTGAGCATAGGCCCCACCCACTGCCCAAACCTCCTACTTGCTTAGGCCCCGCCCTCCACAGCCAAGGCTTTCTCTCTTTTCCCTCCTACTCTTTTATTTTTACTATTGTGGTACTGATGTACCTTCCGGTTGTTGATTCATCTATATTTTTATTTTCATATTCTTTCTAATGTATCTGTTAGTTTCCTAGTCTAATTTTATTTTTTACTTTGTTATTGCTTTCTCTCTCTCTCTCTCTCTTTTTTTTTTTGCCACCCCACGCAGCTTGTGGGATCTTGGTTCATGAGCTGGGGGTCGGGCCGAAGCTCCTGCAGTGGGACCTCCGTGTCAGAACCACTGGACTAACAGAGAACCTCAGACCCCAGGGAATATTCATCAGAGGGAAGTCTCCCGGAGGTCCTCATCTCAGCATCAAGACCCAGCTCTACCCAACAGCCTAAAAACTCCAGTGTTGGAAGCCTCAGGCCAAACAACCAATAAGACAGGAACACAATCCCACTCATAAAAAAAAAAAAAAAGAGACAGCAAAAAAATATGTCACAGATGAAGGAACAAGGTAAAAACCTACGAGACCAAATAAATGAAGAGGAAATACACAATCTACCTGAAAAAGAGTTCAGAGTAATGAGAGTAAAGATGATCCAGAATCTCAGAAACAGAATGGAGGCACAGATTGAGAAAATACAAGAAAGGTTTAACAAAGATCTAGAAAAACTAAAGAACAAACAAACACAGATGAACAACACAATAACTGAAATGAAAAATACACTAGAAAGAATCAATAACAGAAAGAGGCAGAAGAACGAATAAATGAGCTGGAAGACAAAATGGTGGAAATAACTGTCAAGGGGCAGAATAAAGAAAAAAGAATGAAAAGAAATGAAGACAATCTCAGAGACCTCTGGGACAACACTAAATGCACTAACATTCAAATTATAGGGGTCCCAGAAGAAGAAGAGAAAAAGAAAGGTTCTGAAAAAATATTTGAAGAGATTATAGTTGAAAACTTCCCTAACATGGGAAATAGTCACCCAAGTCCAGGAAGCACAGAGAGTCACATACAGAATAAACCCAAGGGAAAAACACACCAAGACACATATTAGTCAAACTATCAAAAATTAAATTCAAAGAAAAATATTAAAAGCAGCAAGGGAAAAACAAAAAGATAACATACAAAGGAATCCTCATAAGGTTATCAGCTGAGTTTTCAGCAGAAACTCTGCAGGCCAGAAGGGAGTGGCAGGATATACTTAAAGTGATGAAAGAGAAAAACCTACAACCAAGATTACTCTACCCAGCAAGGATCTCATTCAGATTCAACAGAGAAATCAAAAGCTTTTCAGACAAGCAAAAGCTAAGAGAATTCAGCACCACCAAACCAGCTTTACAACAAATGCTAAGGAAACTTCTCTAGGCAGGAAACACAAGAGAAGAAAAAGACTCACAAAAACAAACCCAAAACAATTAAGAAAATGGTAATAGGAACAAACATATTGATAATAACCTTCAATGTAAATGGGTTAAATGCCCTAACCAAAAGACACAGACTGGCTGAATGGATACAAAAACAAGATCCCTATATATGCTGTCTACAAGAGACCCACTTCAGACCTAGGGACACATACAGACTGAAGGTGAGGGGATGGAAAAAGATATTCCATGCAAATGGAAATCAAAAGAAACCTGGAGTAGCAATTCTCATATTAGACAAAATAGACTTTAAAATAAAGACTATTACAAGAGACAAAGGACACTACATAATGATCAAGGGATCACACAAGGAAGAAGATATAACGATTATAAATGTTTATGCACCCAACATAGGAGCACCTCGATACATAAAGCAAATGCTATAACAACCATGAAAGGAGAAATCGACAGTAACACAATAATAGTAGGGGACTTTAACACACCACTTACACCAATGGACAGATCATCCAAACAGAAAAGAAATAAGGAAACACAAACTTCAAATGGCACAATAGACCAGATAGATTTAATTGATATTTATAAAACATTCCACCCAGAAGAGGCAGAATACACTTTCTTCTCAAGTGCACATGGAACATTCTCCAGGATAGATCACAGCTTGGGTCACAAATCAAGTCTCGGAAAATTTAAGAAAACTGAAATCGTATCAAGCATCTTTTCTGACCGCAATACTATGAGATTGGAAATCAGTTACAGGAAAAAAACTATAAAAAACACAAATACATGGAGGCTAAACAGTGTACTACTAAATAACCAAGAGATCACTGAAGAAATCAAAGAAGAAATTTAAAAAATACATAGAAACCAATGACAACAAAAACACGATGAGCCAAAATCTATGGGATGCAGCAAAAGCAGTTCTAAGAGAGAAGCTTAGAGCAATTCAATCTCACCTCAAGAAACAATAAAATCTCAAATAAACAATCTAACCCTACACTTAAAACAACTAGAGAAAGAAGAACAAAGAAAACCCAAAGTCAGAAGAAGGAAAGAAATCATAAAAGCCAGAGCAGAAATAAATGAAATAGAAATGAAGAAAACAATAGCAAAGATCAATAAAAGTAAAAGTGGTTCTTTGAGAAGATAAACAAAGCTGATAAACCCTTAGCCAGACTCATCAAAAAAAATAGGGAGAGGACACAAATCAATAAAATTAGAAATGAAAAAGGGGAAATCACAACTGACATCGCAGAAATACAAAGGATTATAAGAGACTACTACAAAAAACTATATGCCAGTAAAATGGACAACCACGAAAAAATGAACAAATTCTTGGAAAGGTACAACTTTCCAAGACTGAACCAGGAAGTATTAGAAAATATATACAGACCTATCACAAGTAATGAAATTGAAACCCTAACTACAAATCTTCCAACAAGCAGAAGTCCACGACCAGATGGCTTCACGGGCAAATTCTATCAAACATTTAGAGAAGAGCTAACACCGATCCTTCTCAAACTCTTCCAAAAAATTGCAGAAGGAGAAACACTCACAAATTCATTCTACAAAGCTACCATCACCCTGATACCAAAACCAGACAAAGATGTCACAAAAAAAGAAAATTATAAACCAATATCACTGATGAAAATAGATGCAAAAATCCTGAACAAAATACTAGCAAACAGAATCCAACAACACATTAAAAGGATCATACACCACGATCAAGTGGGACTTATCCCAGGGATGCAAGGATTCTTCATATATGCAACTTAATCAATGTGATACACCACATTAAGGGATAAAACCATATGATCATCTCAATAGATGCAGAAAAAGCTTTCGACAAAATTCAACACCCGTTTATGATAAAAAAAAAAACTCTCCAAAACAAAACAAAACAAAACAAAAAAATCTCTCCAGAAAGTGGGCACAGAGGGAACCTACCTCAACATAATAAAGGCCATATCCAACATACCCACAGCAAACATCATTCTCAATGGTGAAAAACTGAAAGCATTTTCTCTAAGATCAGGAACAAGACAAGGATGTCCACTCTTGCCACTCTTATTCAACATAATTATGGAAGTCCTAGCCATGGCAATCAGAGGAGAAAAAGAAATAAAAGGAATACAAATTGGAAAAGAAGCAGTAAAACTGTCACTGTTTGCAGATGACATAATACTATAAATAGAAAATCCTAAAGATGCCACCAGAAAAGTACTACAGGGCTTCCCTGGTGGCGCAGTGGTTGAGAGTCCGCCTGCCGATGCAGGGGACACGGGTTTGTGCCCCGGTCCGGGAGGATTCCACATGCCGTGGAGCAGCTGGGCCCGTAAGCCATGGCCGCTGAGCCTGCGCGTCCGGAGCCTGTGCTCCGCAACGAGAGAGGCCACGACAGTGAGAGGCCTGTGTACTGCAAAAAAACAAAACAAAAAACAAAAAAACAAAAACAAAAAAAAAGAAAAGTACTACAGCTAATCAATGAATTTGTTAAGGTTTCAGGATACAAAATTAATGCACAGAAATCTCTTGCATTCCTATATACTAACAACGAAAGATCAGAAAGAGAAGTTAAGGAAACAGCCCCATTTACCACTGCAACAAAAAGAAGTAAATACCTAGGAATAAACCTGCCTAAGGAGGCAAAATACTTGTACTCAGAAAACTACAGAACACTGATGAAAGAAATCAGAGATGACATAAACAGATGGAGAGATATACCATGTTCTTAGATTGGAAGAGTCAATATTGTGAAAATGACTACACTACCCAAGGCAATCTACAGATTCAATGCAATCCCTATCAAATTACCAATGGCATTTTTTACAGAACTAGAACAAAAAATCTTAAAATCTGTATGGAGACACAAAAGACCCCAAATAGCCAAAGCAATCTTGAGAAAGAAACACGGAGTTGGAGGAATCAGGCTCCGTGACTTCAAACTATACCACAAAGCTACAGTATTCAAGACAGTAAGGTACTGGCACAAAAACAGAAATATAGATCAATGGTACAGAGATAAACGCACACACATATGGTCACCTAATTTATGATAAAGGAGGCAAGAACATACAATGGAGAAAAGAGAGCCTCTTCAATAAGTGGTTCTGGGAAAACTGGACAGCTACATGTATGTAAAAGAATAAGATTATAACACAACCTAACACCATACACAAAAATAAACTCAGAATGGATTAAAGACCTAAATGTAAGACCAGATAATATAAAACTCTTAGAGGAAAACATAGGAAAAACGCTCTTTGACGTAAACCACAGCAAGATCTTTTTTGACCCACCACCTAGAGTAATGGAAATAAAAACAAAAATACACAAATGGGACTTAATTAAACTTAAAAGCTTTTGCACAGCAAAGGAAACCATAAACAAGACAAAAAGACAACCCTCAGAATGGGAGAAAATATTTGCAAATGAAACAACAGACAAAGGATTAATCTCCAAAATATACAAACAGCTCATGGAGCTCAATATCAAAAGAAAAACAATCCAATTAAAAAATGGGCAGAAGACCTAAATAGACATTTCACCAAGGAAGACATACAGATGGCCAAGAGGCACATGAAAAGATGCTCAACATCACTAACTATTAGAGAAATGCAAATGAAAACTACAATGAGGTATCACCTCACACTGGTCAGAATGGCCATTATCAAAAAATCTAGAAACCATAAATGCTGGAAAGGGTGTGGTGAAAAGGGAACCCTCCTGCACTGTTGGTGGGAATGTAAATTGATGCAACCACTATAGAAAACAGTATGGAGGTTCCTTAAAAAACTAAAAATAAAACTACCATATGGCCCAGCAATCTCACTACTGGGCATATACCCTGAGAAAACCATAAATCAAAAAGAGTCATGTACTACAATGTTCACTGCAGCTCCATTTACAATAGCCGGGACATGGAACCAACCTCAACGTCCACCGACAGATGAATGGATAAAAAAGATGTGGCACATATATACAAGGGAATATTACTCAGCCATAAAAAGAAACGAAATTGAGTTATTTGTAGTGAGATGGATGGACCTAGAGTTTGTCATACAGAGTGAAGTAAGTCAGAAAGAAAAACAAATACCATATGCTAACACATATACATGGAATCTAAAAACAAAAAACAAAAATGGGACTGATGAACCTAGTTGCAAGGCAGGAATAAAGATGCAGACGTAGATAATGGACTTGAGGACACGGGGAGGGGGAAGGGTAAGCTGGGACAAACTGAGAGAGTGGCATGTACTTATATACGCTACCAAATGTAAAATAGACAGCTAGTGGGAAGCAGCCGCATAGCACAGGGAGATCAGCTCTGCGCTTTGCGATGACCTGGGGGGGGGATGGGGAGGGTGGGAGGGAGGCTCAAGAGGGAGGGGATGTGGGGACATATGTATGCATATGGCTGATGCACTTTGGTGTACAAGAGAAACTAACACAGTATTGTGAAGCAATTATACTCCAATAAAGATCTATGTTTAAAAAGTTATGTTTGCACTATATTGTAGTCTATCAAGTGTACAATAGCATTATGTTTAAAAAAACAAACAAAAAACCCCGAGAAACAATGTACATACCTTAAAGTGCTTTATTGCTAAAAAGTGCTGACCATCAATTGACAACACAGGGTTGACCCAAATTTTCAATTTGTAAAATTCAGAGTAACTAGCAGTGCAATAAAGCAATGTAAAGTGCAATAAAATGAGGTACGCCTGTACTAGTCATTCACCCCAACAGCTTCTAAATAATACAGGTAACTTTATCACTTAAATAAAGTTATTGAGATAACTAAGTAATATTTTGATGTAATGAGATCAAGGTAAAAAAACAAAGTCTGCCTTGTCAGACTTAAAGAGTGATTCTCCCGTATGAAGAGAAATGATCACGCAGGTGCTTTGTTGGATTTTAAATTTAAATATTAATTAAGTGAACTTAAATATATATTTATAATCCTCATCCTCTGATGAAGAAGAGCTTTCCCTACTTAGTGAAACCCGGGGGCTGGAAAGGTGGAGATTTATTTCCATTTTTCTCTAAGGCGGTTGAATAACATTTAACAAACGCAACACAAGATGGCAGTGATTTCATCCTTTAATTCCCATCCGTACTCTAGAAAAAGAGGCGGTGTTCCTCCGGTGACAAAAGTGAGGTGGGGAGACTTTAAAATCAGTATTGCCATTAAGTACAGTTGTTTAAATCAGGGAATTCTCTTTATACTTTAGATATGTGACACATTTTCCCCCAGAGTTCACTTAAAAAGTATTTCACAATTACCAATCTTTTTATTTTTTTAATTTATGAAGGCAACACCGTATAGGTAGGTTACCTATATTAATACTGACAGAGAGTAAAAAGGAAAAATAAAGAAAAAAGTAGAAATCGAAATTGCCAAACTAGCACATATCAGCAAATTATCGCTTAATTTAAAGTTTGTTTTTCTTTAAGTAACAAACCATGTAACTTTACCCAAGTCTAATATAATTACATAGATGACTAATACATAGGCGACTATTTGTAGTCATTTGTATATTACATGAAAATTAGACACACACTTAAGAAAGGGTCACAGTGTTTTAATACATATTCCATAATGCTGTATATACTCTGTATATACTCTTTTGATGTCAGAATTCACCTGAAAAAGTTTCTATCCGTAAAGCCAGGCAGACCTCACGGCCTGCTCCTTCCAAGTTGAACGAACTTTACAGCAATAAGAAAAAAATCTCTTGGTGCCTCATTCAACTACTTCCTCTCTGTAAAGAGGTATAGTTTCACCCACCTGGTTCTCAAGAGTGAAAGAGAGAGTCAGTGGGAAATTGCTGAATGGAGCACACATCACATAGCAGGTGCTCATTAAAATCATCATAATAATCATTGATTAGTTATTGCTTGTCATTAGGATCCTCTCTAAAATGCACATGCAGTGTATGAATTCTTCAATAAAAAGGCCAACCCAGGGGAAATCAGGGACTTCTAGCTTCTGAGCCTCTTCTTTCTACACTTTGCTGTCCCAACAAATGCAATATCAAGCCAATTACGCCCTTTTTAGGACCAATTTGCACCCAGGATCTCTCCCCATCAAGACTGGATTTTATACATTATTATTAACTATTTAATAAACGAGACTATTTCAGCACGTTTATGTTGGTGCTTTTTGTATCTCATTTACTCTGCGAAACAAACTTGCCAATTTTATCCCATCGTGCTCATTCGACAACACAAACACAGAGCAAGTGTTGTGACTTCGGTCACAGGGCAAATAAAGGGTGAATCCCCGAGATTTCGGCAAACCTCTGTCTTTTGGCAATTCCCACAATACTGGCTAACCCTCCACGCTGCCCTTGCACATTTTTTTCTCCTCCTTAGCAGAAACACAGAGGCCAGCGGAGCAGACAAGTCTTGGAGAAGACTGCTGGGAGTTGGGGCTTATCATTGGCAAGTGAGGCTTACTCTGGAACTCGGGCAAAGCCCAGCGCAGCCCAGCCGTCGCGGAGGATGCGCCCCATCCATCGCCCGCTTCCACCCGTTGCCTCTTCTGGCCTTCTCCCCCGTACCCTGGCTCCAAACCTGCATCCCTTAACTCTGCTCAGAGCATATGCTGTTAGTTCTCTCGAGCGAAGCTCCTTAGACTGGGGACTCCCTATTTATTTGCAGCTCTGGCATGGAGCCTGCAGACACTGATCTCTCCTGGTCCTACTGATGATGATGATGATGATGACGATGACGATGATGATGATGATGATGATGATGATGATAGGTTAGGCGTTTCCTCCCTACAGGGTTCCTCCCAACTGCACGCACTAGCTCTGGGGATCATGCATGTCCCACATTGCCCTGGTGATGGCGCTGTGTACATGTGAACCCCCAAACCAGCCTTTCCGGAAGGCACAGCCTGCTTCCCGAGCCTTTGAAACAAATGATATTTTCTATTACTGCAGAGCTCCCAGGAGCCGAATCCCAGCTGCTCTCACCTGAACGCCATCACAGACAAAAGGTCATATTTCATCCCAGTCATCAGACTTTCAAGGATCTGTAGTCAGTAAAACAAAGCAAAGCTGGCTGTTTCCAATACTGGAATCCCAGTACTTCCTCCCACAGGGTGCTGACGGCAGCTTCAAACAAAAAACTAGTCACTTCTCTCCCCGGCCGCCTTGCTCTGATTTTTTTGTGTGTGTGTGTGGTTTCCTGCCCCAGATACGGATGTGGTGTCCTAGTTCACGTCTAGGTTTGGGGATGGACACATGCACATCTGTGACGTGCACGTGACCACACACAGCCATCCTGCGAGGTAGAACGACCCGGTTCCAAGAAGCTTGGTCTGCAGAGACCAGGGGCCTGGCCAGTCGCTTCCACTCGTGCAGTCGGGCACTTCCGCGCACGAGCACACTGGCCGGGCGCAGGGCTCAGCACAAGCACGTGAACACACGCGTGTATACGGTATCCCACGCGGTGCCCACGGAAGCGCGGAGGCCGGGGCGCGTGGCGGGTCTCCTCCAGGCCTGCTCCGCCCGACACTGCCGTTTTCAGCCGCCTTGGCTTTCCTCACATTCTCTTTATTGACGTAAGCCGAAAGGGTTTTTAGAAATAAGCGTCAACTTGTACGCAACTAGAAAGCGAAAATATTTGGGGCTGACTGTAATGTCCTGACACCGTTTTATTTTATCTCTTTAACACTATACAGGTAACCTGGCATTTGGCTGCCTCTTTCACGTTGAATGATGGGAACACCGTCAAACACTGACCTGAAAGTTGTCAAAACGTTTGTGCAAAACTTGTCAAATATTAGATTACGTGACAGGGGTCTCTGTTTCCTTCACGAGTTTTTCCTTATGCCATTAAACTGCCATTTGGACTCAAAAGATTCAATTCAATTTCGCAGAAATATCTGTTTCCTGTCGACCTCACACTCAGCACCACAGAATTAACTTTCTGTTGATAGCACTCCTTGGAGAAAGATGCTATATGAGTATATTGGCCCTGTATTTCCAACAAGACCTCACATCCAGTCTCCGATATAAATAATGCTCTTTGTAAATAAATTATTTCCTGAGTTTGCCATTGTCTAGCCGGCAAATAAATCATTGGCGTGGCGTGTCCAGTGGAAATACTCATGGTCCAAATAGAAGGAAATCTCCCCAGCTTTGCATCTTTGCCAAAAGTTCTCCCTATAACACACACTTTGAGTGGCCTTCACCATATCCACAGATTCCCTGAGATTCCTTCTTATTTTGACTCCTTGATTCCCCAGATGATGACAAAATGGAGAAAAGACACCTTATCATTCAGAAACACTATTAAAAGTAGAGATCATTTTATTATTATCTTTATTATCTTATTTTTTATTATAACAGAAATTCTCAAACCTAGTCCCAAATAGACAGAATGGAGTCATAAACCTCTAGGTATCCATTGCTCAATTTCACCATCAACATTCTTCTAAAGCGCTCTCTATTTTTCCTTTAATGGAGCTTTTTAAAGCAAACCTCAGATGGAAAGACCCACTGTCCATATTTGTCCTGGACCATCCCATAGCACTGAAAGTCCCGTGTCTCAGGAATCCACCTGGTCCTAGGTAAACCAGAATGGTTGACTACCCTCTGAGTCAAAATATCATCATTTACCTAAAACTTCTTCACCCGATAGCTCTAATCCGGGCTTTTAAAAACTCAACCACAATGTCACATCAAAGAAAATTAACAAGTATTCCTAAGTATCATTTAATACCAGCCATCATCATTTGTTTTTTGACTTTTTGCAGAAAGATAACATTTCAGCAGTTAATCTGTTTGCGTCAGGCTTCTTATTGATACGTCACCTCAACTTCTTTCAGCTCCCCAGCACTCTCCTCCTATGTCACTTGTACCGCTCAGGACCTGAGTCCATATTCCTATAAGATGTCCCACAATCTAGAACGTTACACGTTGTGTTCTTGTGGTGATTTTTTACACGCTCCTTTATCACGTGTATTTTTACACAAAGTGCTGTTTATCTCCAGAGACTTGATGAGATTGAGGACTGATTTTTTTGTCGGGGGCGGGGGGAGGCAAGAATACTTCCCTGGTGGAGTTTATTGCATCCCAGCAGGAGGCACTGCTAATAAGGATAAGACTGACATGGGGTTCCGGGGGGGTCACCCTGATGGGACCATTTGAAAGCTCCCATCAACCTTTCACCTCAAGATTTTAGCAGCCACCGATGATCACTACCTTGATGTATGACATCATTAGGGGTAGCAAAGCGTGATGTTCTAATTCTATTATCCCTCCTTTGTTCATTAATGTGCTTCTCTACAAAGAATGGCTTTCCATCATAGACTATCTGAAGGAAAATCCAGATAATCTTGAAGTAAAATTACCTTGAATTAAAATCCTTGAAGTAAAATCCATTCAGAAAAGACAGAATATATGTGTGATATTTTCCTCCCATGTATGATATTTCAGAATAAACAGTTGGAGTCCTAAAGATGATCAATAAAGCTTTTGGGGGAGAGTAGAATAGGGAGAGAAGTGGTATTTTGAATTCTCTGGAGCCTGTACTTTGATTCGTTTTCATACTTCCTTAGCTGCTGAACACATGCAAATGTATCTGCTGCTCTACCATAATTTCCTGAACAGCTGTGCACCGGCAATTCTGCAAAAACCTGTAAACATACGGCACGGTACCTCCCTTCTGCTGTCTCCACCAGGAAACCTTCGCCCATTTCAGGGGCAATCATAAGATGACGACGGAAAGCACAAGGCAACATCGCTAAATCAGTAAAAGATGCCTGCCTACTCCTGTCTCCCAGTTGTTCTCATTCCTGATCTGTGCACATCAACTTCTCAGGTGACCGATTCTCTGTCCACTGCATCTAGCCTAGCAATCACCTAGCCACACTAGGCTTCACAAGTGTCCTCCCCTCTGCGTCCTGTCTCTCTGCTCCTTCAAATCCCACTTCTCACAATCACCTAAGATCTGGCCCGCAGGAGAAGACCATGAACCAGTCTGCACTGAGACCAGCGTCTCTGGCTGCTCAGTACCAACGGACTCTCTTTTCCTAACCCACTCTTCAACTCCAGAATTCAGATTTTCAAAGAAGTCAATCCTTGGGTCCAAAGATTTAATTGCACTTTTCCAAAATGTTTTGAATTATTTAGCCATAAAAAAGAAGGAAATTCTACCATTTGAGCCAACGTGGATGAATCTAGAGTTACGCTACGTGAAATAAGCCAGACAGAGAAGACACATAGGCATCATCTCACTTATATGTGGAAGCTTAAAAAAAAAAATCAAACTCCTAGAAACAGAAGGTTGGGGTTGGGTTTGGGGACACAGGGAAATGTTGGTCAAAGGGTCCAAACTTTCAGTTATAAGATGAATAAGATCTGAGGATCCAATGTATAAAATGGTGACTAGAGTTAATAACCCTGTATTATATCACTGAAGTTTCCTAAAAGAGTAGAACTCAATTGTTCTCACAAAAAAAGAAAGGAAGGAAGGAAGGAAGGAAAGGAGGGAGGATAGGTGATGGATGTGTTTAATTTGATGGGGGAAATTCTTTCACAATGTGTGTGTGTGTGTATAAAATCACACTGTACACCTTTATTATCGTAGAATTTTGTCAATTATACCCCAGTAAAGCTGAAAAAAATGCCTTGAGTTTTCCTCTTTGGGGATTTTGTTCACACTTTTCAGAAGTCCTAGAAGGCCTCCCCCACTTGGAATAATCCAGAGACTTGCAGTCCCTCCTTCCCTGAAAATCTGTCCAATTCACCTTCTTTGCTGTAACAGCCACCTATCTTTGAAACGCCTGTGATTATTATCATCAAATGCCTCATGAAAATGCTTCTACTGTTGTCCTGAACTCTTATTTCCTATAATGTTGTTTAACTCTTTGATGGACTTTAAGTAAGGTTTCCCTACTACATTGTACACAGGGCAAGGATGGTGTGCTGTTTTTAAAAATAATACCCAGCAGGCACAGCATGAATATTTGTATCGATAATAAAATGCTGGTAAATGTTTTATATGAGAATGGAGGCACAGGAGACAGTTCTAGAACATTCTACATATCACTAGTCTGATAAACATTTACACTGCCTATAGATCAGCATATTTCTTTTGAACGATTCTGGTATTTTCTAAACTTCCACTTTCATCTCTACTACAAGAAACTGATGCATTTCTGTGTCAACGATCTGGCTGTTGAATTTTAGGACACACACAGTATTCCAGTATGACCAAATTGCCAAAGAATTTTCATTAGACCACCAGCATGAGCTGAGGTGTGGAGAAACGGTGATTCATACATTCCACACACTGCTAAGACAAGACACGAACTGACATACCCTTGTACGGTCAGGGTGGAAATATATACCAAACCTTAAGACTGATAATACCCTTATTCCCAGCAATTCCACCTCTAGGAAGTAATTCTAAGAAAACAGAGATATATACCCACAAAGACGGATGCACATTGACCCACAACATTGGTATTTTAAAACAGTGAAAACTAGAAATGACCTATAAGTCCAAAAACTGGAAAATAAACCATGATAGACACGTAGCATAGAATAACTATTCAACCACTAAAAATATCTTGTAAAGGAATAGCTATAAAACAAAGTTCACGATTGAGTAAAAATAAATGGTTTAAAAGTAGTCCGCACACATAAAAGGTTAGCTAGGACACCTTGACTCACTAAGAGTGGCTGTCTCTGGATGTGAGCATTATGCATGATTTTTTTTTCTTTTCTTCGTGACCTTTTGAACTGTCCAAATCGTCTGCAATGAACCATAGTATTTTAAAACCCAAACAGTGTTAGCCTGTAAAATATCAATGTCTAAGCTACACGGCAGTTTCGTGATCGCTATCTTTATTTATTTTTAAAATTTTCTTAACATCTTTATTGGAGTGTAATTGCTTTACAATGGTGTGTTCGTTTCTGATTTATAACAAAGTGAATCAGTTATACATATCCACATATCCCCATATCTCCTCCCTCATGATTGTTATTTTTAAATGCATATTGGGTTGGCCAAAAAGTTCGTTTGGGTTTTCCATAGCATCATATGGAAAAACCTGAACGAACTTTTTGGCCAACCCAAATATATAGCTGTGACCCAGAAATTATACTCAGTGTGTACATACACAACAGAATGCGTGTACACATCCACCGAAAACGCACACAGGGAAGGATACTTAGAGCATCTGCAGGTGATGAAACTTGTACAGACCTTGACAGAGGGAATGGTTGCACACTGTTGTGAATGTACAAATAATAAATAAATAAATAACTACTCAGAGCTGTGCCATTTGTAATTGAGAAAAGAAGGGAAATGTGTACCAACAGCAGAATGGATAAATAAACGGTGGTAAAGTTACAACAAGAGACTGCAAGACAGTAATAAGAATCAAGGGACTATTGCTCCATGGAGGTACATGGAAGAATCCCACACACTTAGCACTGAGTGAAAGAAGACAGGCACAAAGAGAACATACAGTATGATGTATGATGTAGGTGAAGTTCAAAACAGACAGAAGTTATTTACAATGTCAAGTCAATTGTACGGTTAGCTGTGGAGAGCGAGATGCTTAGTGACCAGGAGTGAGCATGAGAAAGGGTCTGCGTGGCTGGGAATATTCTGCTCGCTTATCTGAGTGGTGGTTGCCTACGTTCACAGTAGTGAAAATTCACCAAGCTGTAACCTTACAATATGTGCAGTATCAAAAATACCCTGTTGGGGCTTCCCTGGTGGTGCAGTGGTTGAGAATCTGCCTGTCAATGCAGGGGACACGGGTTCGAGCCCTGGTCTGGGAAGATCCCACATGCCGCGGAGCAACTGGGCCCGTGAGCCACAACTGCTGGGCCTGCGTGTCTGGAGCCTGTGCTCCGCAACAAGAGAGGCCACGACAGTGAGAGGCCCACGCACCGCAATGAAGAGTGGGCCCCGCTCGCCACAACTAGAGAAAGCCCTCGCCAGAAACGAAGACCCAACACAGCCAAAAATAAATAAATAAATAAATTTATATTGAAAAAAGCTATTAAAAAAAAAATACCCTGTTGCTTTTATTTTTTTATCTGGTTCCCTGTAAATTCTCCGGCCCCTAATGACCTTCCCTGTTGCTAAATCCCTTCCTCAATTAATAAGTTAATTCTCTTCCATCAGCTATACATTTGCACTCTTTCTATAATTTCCAGTTTTAGACGTTCATCTGTAATTCAACAACAGCATCACTGAATTCTAGTACATTCTGAACACAGTACTAGGTGATGGGAGGGCAGAGCCAGAAGGAAAACACATACTGAAGAAAGTCTTTAATGTCCATCTAGGCGTGGACTTCGCTCTAAAACATGCACACAAAATTTGTATATAATTGAAAGGGGTCAAAACCCCCCCGAAGATGCTTGTTCAGCCCAGACTAAGGGACTTGCTTTACAGACAATGCTTCAGAAGGGGGAGGTAAAACTTCTCTCATGTTTTTATTAGGTAATAACTTTGCTTTTCTAAAAATTAAATTTGCACCTTATAAAGTCGTTTTTTAAGTCAATTTATGTGGCTATCAAGTTGTATGATTTCCCCCGCAATTTGTATGACATTTTCAAACTTTTTGAAATTCAGTGTTTCTTCTGAAAGGGTGTCTGTCCTATGAAGTATCCCAAATCTCCTTAAGCATATGTGAAGAAGTTCTAAGAACCACATTTCACTGCACTTAGCACATGAATTGGAACTGCTCAAGATAAAACTGATATTGCAATTTAATTTCTCCAAAAATACTTTGGCATATATGTTTTTCATTGGAATAAGATAACATAATAATGATGCTTTTCCACAGCTAAATTAGATAGGCTATTAGAATTTTAAAGTCAGTTTCTAAATGCTTAATACCATGCAGTCAAATATTCTGCTACACAGAAAACAGTCCCTGGTGCTCACACCCTGGTAACCCATGAAGACTTCAAGAATAAAACTTATCATTAATGTGACGAAAGAACAAAACCGTGTGTTAATTTGCAATGCTAATTAAACCATATAAGTTTATATCAATTTCCTTTTTAAAGAAATATAAGGAAACATGTCCTACGTAAATAAATAAAAAGACGACATTCTATTCTTATTGTTATTTAAAATTCCAAAAACCAAACCAAAGACATTACAGCGCTAGCATATGCATTTACTAATTACATATACAAAAATATCTATGACACACACACACAGACGTGTGTGTACCTATATCCCCCTTTTCAAGAAATCTGACGAGCTTCCTCAGACGGCTGACACATCAGCCATCCCTCGCCCTGTGAGAAACACCTTTATGATCTTATCTGAAGTCTACCATTTTCTAGATTTTACTAACTAAATGTTTTATTTTTTATTTTCTTACAGTTTTCTTGTGTCTTAGTATGGCCTTCATGTTACTGAAAACTTTGGAACTTTTTATTTGTTATATTTTCTTCTGCTGCATGGGTACCCCAAATTGCACCCTATCACACATCTTCTAGGCTCCCTAGCAAGAACCACATCTAATCTTATATTCTTTACGACAACTGAGATCTTGATTCTTTCTAGAATTAAATAAATTACATGTCGTTTGATACAGCAATAATGTATCCATCTTCTAGAGGAAAAGGTGCCTTGACTGTCAGTAATTATCTAGGGCTTCTATAATTAATTCTGTAATAAAAATGTGAAATCTTTTTTGCTCTATTTCATGCAAGATCCCTTCTCCAGCCCATTAAAAAACCTCCCATTCATTCGTGGGACAATATTGCATTGGGCTAAGATTTTGGCAAAACTGTAAACAGTATTTTCTCAAAACACTCAAAAAGCAGGAATACAAACATTGGCTGTTCTTCTCACCATAATTAACCTGGGTTTCTGGGGGTGGTATAGATATAGAGGTATTCGAAAGGCAAAAAGATTCTGGAGTAAGAGAGAAACTTCTGTCAGCTTGCACCCCTCCCTCTGCCCCACACCATCAACCACAGGTTACATGGTGTGGCCCTTTCTTTCTTTTTTTAAATTATTATTTATTTATTTATTTTTGGCTGTGTTGGGTCTTCGTTGCTACGCGCAGGTTTTCTCTAGTTGCAGTGAGCAGGGGCTACTCTTTGTTGCGGTGCACGGGCTTCTCATTGCGGTGGCTTCTCTTGTTGCAGAGCACAGGCTTCAGTAGTTGTGGCGAGCGGCCTCAGGAATTGTGGCTCGAGGGCTCTAGAGCTCAGACTCAGTAGCTATGGCGCGTGGGCTTAGCTCCATGTGGGATCTTCCCGGACCAGGGCTCAAACCCGTGTCCCCTGCACTGGCCGGCGATTCTTAACCACTGCACCACCAGGGAAGTCCCTGGTTGTGGTCCTTTCTATCTCCAACATGTTTATCCACACAACGTCTTTGTCCCCCAAAGAGTCCCCACACTCTACTACAGACACTAGTCCTGTCTTGTTTGAATGACATCTGCAGTCTCTAATGGGCTCAGTAAATCTAGGCTCTCCCGTCATGTGATATAAGGGCTTCCTACTCAATAAAAAGGATGAAGCCCTAGGAAACTTTAAATCTGATCATATCCTACAGTTTCTTCCATATTGAGCCATGCCCCTTTGCAAATCTTAGGCTTGAGCTATGTCAGACACCTCACGGATCCCCGGACAAGCCACGCACACTCAGGCGTCCACACCCTTGCTCTTCCTGGAAAGCCACGTCCTTCCTCTCCTCTCGTTGACAGACCTCTCTTCATCTTTCAAATGCATTCCTAACTGGGCATCACTTGATCCCCTGTCCAAAGGCAGAATTAATGCCTCCCTCCTCCCTATTTCTGTTGTTTGTCATTTATAAACCATAATCTTTTATAGTACAGATACGATACTAGTAGGAAGTTAGTTATCCCTCCACACCGGGAGTTCCTCGAGAATAGCATTCATTTGTTTGTTTTTGTGTCAGATACATAACAAGAACACGTTATTCACTCAACCAACCATCCCCTGATGAACCTATGCAATCTTGTGCCCTGATGCAGGGCGTACCAGGGGAACACTATGAACAAGACACAATCCTTGCTTTTAAAGAGCTTCTGGTCCAGTGATTTAGTGGTCCATAAACGTTTACTGAATCATTTAACTAACATTTATATCCTTTTTGCCCAATGGCATGCAGCTAGTTTGAATGATTACAGACAGCCTAGTTCAACTCAATCTTCATCTGAAACATAAGCAGGGTTAAAATTGTTTGGGCACATTTTATACCAGGCTTTAAAACGTGGAGGAGAGGTTGCTTAAGTCGGTGTGATAAGTGAAAAAGGAAAAGTGATCATCAGAGCCAATTCCCCCCTTTTCTCTTTATCCACCTACGGTCAGAGGTGAGGAGATCGCAACCATCTACCCGTCTTCCCTTGGGTGCACGTGGATGACAGCTGGGCACCCTGTGATGCCCCGTCTTGAACAATGATGGCACTGCAGACAGGTTCCGGTTTTGTGAAGTGTGACTCATCTCGTTCTTCTACTGAGACCCATGCACTCGAGCTTCTGACAGCACCTGCCCACCGTGTGCAGCTGGCACTAGGCTCTGCTCTCCACTGGTCTCTCAGAGGCTGGCATGCTCCAGCCAGCTCCCAGCACCTAAGTCCCATTACGCTGTAACCCCAGTACTATTCCCCAGGAAGAGCACAGGAGAATTCCATCCAGGCTCCTTTCCGTCACTCCTATCTGTCTGATGTTGTCAAAGACAGGGGCCTTGGAAATCTCTTTTCTTCACGAAAGGGTCATAGTTTCATTGCTTCACAAGCCCTATCTGACCAGATTCTGATGACCCAAGTTTAGCCTTCTTTATGAATGAACAAGTATCATTTTCATTGTCCGTGATGCTACTCTTCCCAAACCGGGTTGATTCCAACTGGCACTGCTAATAAGAGCCATCCTTGCCTCACTTACGGTCCTCCAGACAATGTTTCATTGTGGGAGAAGAGTTCCAGGTAGCATCAAATGCCCACAGAAATAAATTCTCTCCTCTCCCCTATACACCTCCCTTTAGGGTACAGATGCCTTTATGAAATTTTCAAGGCTCTTCTAAAAACCAGTCCATACTCTGAAAGCATAAGGAGTATAGACTCTACAAGATAGTCATTTTGAAGGTCTGTAAAATGGGTACACACTGTCCATCATAACTCACTTCTGTAATGTAAAGTTTCCCCTTTGGGGATTATATTGATATATCCCTATACTCACATCTTACTCATTTCCACAAAGCATAACCCTGCACACACTATCAGAAGGCCAACAAATACTTAGTAGGCTTTTTGGTCCTTAAAAGAAGAGGCTATTCTTTGGCAAAGGGTGAATAAACTCTCGTCTCTAGAGGCCTGAATTTAATTCACATTCAATCGCTTTGATTAACCACTAAACCCAGCAAATTCAGTTCCGCATTTGAGGCAACCCCCTCAGGCACTACTGGGAAGAAGGACAGAGGTTAGGGGAAGAAGAATGATATTTAAAGTCATAATTGAGACTTGACGCAATACCTAGTCACATTCAATCGCAATGATAAAAAGTTTTAAATCAGCCAAGGGTGCAAGAGGGTGAAAAGAGTTTTGGAATATTAGACCTTTTCCTATTCAAACTAACAGATAGGAAAATGTTGACAGCTGTCTACTCTACACAAAAGAATGGTTGTGATAAGAGTCTGTTGATAAAAAGATGAAACTGACAGTGATGACAATGAGAAAAGAAATCTCAGAGTATTTCTGAGAACACAGAGAAATCAACCCCACGTTACTGCCTTGTTATATTAATCTCCTTGCTCCCCGGGGCAAGACAGCACAGCCAAATCTTCCCTTTGTAAATCTGCAATAAAAACACGTAGTCAGATACGAGAAGAACACAGAAAATCCAGAACGGCATCATTAATATACAATGCAAATTGTCTAAAGAATGAGATCCTGAAAGCAGAGAGAGAGACTTGTTTCAGTGAGGCTCCCTCCTTTGTCATGAGATTACTGCCCTTAGCTTTGAATCTGACCTCAGAACTCTGCCTCAGGTAAAAACAGTCAGATTATTCCACCTTTAAATACTGGGAATGGATTACAGACTTCTAAGAAGTGAGCATTAAAAAAAAAAAAAAAATCTTATCTCCGCTTCTCTGTGAGATGCCGTCACACTATTTGTGAAGACAGGAGTGGCTGAAGATAACAGGGTGATGCCTGGCTCTCCTGCTGTGCCAGATGAGGTTAAGGAGGTCTTCTGGCTGTACACTTGCTCCGCGATGGAGGACACTGCTTATTTATAGTTCAGGACACACGATTTGCTGGGTGTCTTACTGTCCATAATTATGTTAGAATTTGGCAAAGAAATGGTTCTTCTACTAATGTATTTTTATATATGGAAGAATCTGATAGATGTCTAAATCGGAGATGATTCATTCTACCATGTATACCTGTAATACACACACACACACACACACACACACACACACACACACACACACACACACACATTAATTGACGGAGTCATTTCACCAGTCATTCTCTACTGGTAAAATAAACACAGTCCTTTAAGATGAGAAAAGATGTTATTTTCTCTCCTGGAAATGTTAGTGCTTTATGACACAGTGATTCAGTTATTTGTCCAAATGTCTATGGCGACACAGAGGGAAACAAGACCCTAATTTTAGCATATCCTCAACCAAGGGCATTAAATAAAGTCAACCTTTACTTGCAAGAAATGAGTACCTCCCATAAATCACGTCAAGAAAGATCGCTGCTCTTCACACAGAAGGAAAGTAGATTAGAGGTTATCAGGGGCTTGGAACAGTGGCTGTGGGAAGTTACTGCTTAATGGGTCAGAGTTTCTGTGTGGGGCAGTGGAAAAGTTTTAGAAGCAGTGGTGATGGGTTGCACAACTGTGTGAATATAATGAATGTCTTTGAATTGGACACTTAAAAATGGCTAAAATGGCCTATTTTACCACAATTAAAAAAAAAAAGAATGACTGTTGCTACACCTGGTCATAATCAAAGTGGACACTTACCCACGCGGGAAGAACAAGTGTTGAACGGTGGATGCATCTGATTCTAGAGGTTTCCTTTCATTTGACCAGTTTGTATGTAAATAGTTGACAACCAAAACTGGACAAAGGAAAATTCTCAGTCTGGAGCATGCCTGCTCTAGACACCAGGATAAAGTAAATTACTTTTCTTGCGGTGTTTCCACACGTCTGCCTTCCTACCTCACACCATGGACGTATCATTCCAGCAAACCGTTATATGGGGTATGTATGTCTTTATTTGTGGACTCTGAGTTGCAACGGATGCTCTCTCTCTCTGGTGTTGGGGGTAAAGCCTCATGCGCTAGATAGTAGTGCTAGGTCCTGGCACGACTGCCCTCTAGCCGTGTGATCCAGGGCAAGTATTTCCTTAGAAAATGCTCCTGGAGAAAATGGAACCACTCATTCCAGTGTTCAGGGACATTCTGATCCTTCGAGCTTATGTACTTAAATCACTTGGCACAGGATAGCTACATACTTACTACTTTGCAGAGAACATTCCAAGGCTTTAGAAAGGGTGGTGTCTCAAGAGGGCTAAGAAAAGCAAATGGGGTGGTTCTGACATCACCGTCCTAAGTTTTCCCCAGGAGGGAGAATAGGGAGGCTTCAGAAAGAAGACGACCATGGCTGAGCTTTCTCTATAATGAGCTCAGCTGGCCAAAGAAACTAGTCTAGAGCTCCTCCTTGCCTGTGGGGAGGTGGAATCTACATGACAAACCTTCATTTTTTTCCCACTGCATTTTATATATTGAGGAATAATTTTCATGCAGTAAAACACAAACCTTAATTGTCTAGAGCTCCATCACTTTTACATTTGTAAATAACCATAACCCCCCGCCCAGGTCAAAACAAAGAACATTTTGATCCATCAGAAAGTTTCCTCCTGCCCCTCCCAGTTACTGCCCCATCCTCTCCACCCAGGGTTGGCCCTTGTTCTGCCATCTATCACCCACTAGTCACTGCTGCCTCCTCTCCAACCCCCATGTACACCGGATCATACACTATGTAACTTTTGTGTCCGAATTCCTGCACTCCACAAAATGACTTTGAGATTCAGCCCTGTTGTTGAGTTTCTCTGAGGTTTGTTCTTATGCCTGAGTGGCTCTCCATTGTGTGAATATACCAGGTCTTTGTAAGTTCTCTTGTTGAGGGACATTTGGGTCTTTTCCATTTTGAGGCTATTAGGAGTGAACTTCTGAACATCCTTCATAAGTCTTTCTTTTTTCCACTGAAGTTACATTTACTTTTTTTTTCTTAGACATCAATTTCATACACACCAATGTATTCATGTCAACCCCAATCGCCCAATTCATCACACCACCATCCCCACCCCCCCGCAGCTTCCCCCCTTGATGTCCATACGTTTATTCTCTACGTCTGTGTCTCTATTTCTGCCTTGCAAACCAGTTCATCTGTACCATTTTTCTAGATTCCGCATATATACATTAATATATGATATTTGTTTTTCTCTTTCTGACTTACTTCACTCTGTATGACAGTCTCTAGGTCCAACCACGTCTCTACAAATGAACCAATTTCATTCCTTTTTATGGCTGAGTAATATTCCATTGTATGTATGTGCCACATCTTCTTTATCCATTCGTCTGTCGATGGGCATTTAGGTTGCTTCCATGACCTGGCTATTGTAAATAGTGCTGCAATGAACGTTGGGGCGCATGTGTCTTTTTGAATTATGGTTTTCTCTGGGTATATGCCCAGTACTGGGATTGTTGGGTCGTATGGTAATTCTATTTTTAGTTTTTTAAGGAACCTCCATACTGTTCTCCATAGTGGCTGTATCAATTTAGATTCCCACCAACAGTGCAAGAGGGTTCCCTTTTCTCCACACCCTCTCCAGCATTTGTTGGTTGTAGATTTTCTGATGATGCCCATTCTAACTGGTGTGAGGTGACACCTCATTGTAGTTTTGATTTGCATTTCTCTAATAATTAGTGTTGAGCAGCTTTTTATGTGCTTCTTGGGCACCTGTATGTCTTCCTTGGAGAAATGTCTATTTAGGTCTTCTGCCCATTTTTGCATTGGGTTGTTTGTTTTTTTAATATCGAGCTGCATGAGCTGTTTATATATTCTGGAGATTAATCCTTAGTCCGTTGATTCGTTTGCAAATATTTTCTCCCATTCTGAGGGTTCTTTTCATCTTGTTTATGGTTTCCTTTGCTGTGCAAAAGCTTTTAAGTTTCATTAGGTCCCATTTGTTTATTTTTGTTTTTATTTCCATTACTCTAGGAGGTGGATCAAACAAGATCTTGCTGTGACTCATGTCAAACAGTGTTCTTCCTGTGTTTTCCTCTAAGAGTTTATAGTGTCCAGATTTACATTTAGGTCTGTAATCCATTTTGAGTTTATTTTTGTGTATGGTGTTAGGGAGTGTTCTAATTTCATTCTTTTACATGTAGCTGTCCAGTTTTCCCAGCACCACTTATTGAAGAGACTGTCTTTTCTCCATTATATATCCTTGCCTCCTTTGTCATAGATTAGTTGACCATAGGTGCGTGGGTTTACCTCTGGGCTTTCCATCTTGTTCCATTGATCTATATTTCTGTTTTTGTGCCAGTACCATACTGTCTTCATTACTTTAGCTTTCTGGTATAGTCTGAAGTCAGGGAGTCTGATTCCTCCAGCTCTGTTTTTTTCCCTCAAGACTGCTTTGGCAATTCAGGGTCTTTTGTGTCTCCATACGAATTTAAAGATTTTTTGTTCTAGTTCTGTAAAAAATGCCATTGGTAATCTGATAGGGATTGCATTGAATCTGTAGATTGCTTTGGGTAATACAGTCATTTTCACAATATTGATTCTTCCAATCCAAGAACATGGTATATCTCTCCATCTGTTGGTATCATCTTTAATTTCTTTCAAAAGTGTCTTATAGTTTTCTGCATACAGGTCTTTTGTCTACCTAGGTAAGTTTATTCCTAGGTATTTTATTCTTTTGTTGCAGTGGGAAATGGGAGTGTTTCCTTGATTTCTCTTTCAGATATTTCATCATTAGTGTATAGGAATGCAAGAGATTTCTGTGCATTAATTTTGTATCCTGCAACTTTACCAAATTCATTCATTAGCTCTAGTAGTTTTCTGGTGTCACTTTTAGGATTCTCTATGTATAGTATCATGTCATCTGCAAACAGGGACAGTTTTACTTCTTCTTTTACAACTTGTATTCCTTGTATTTCTTTTTCTTCTCTGATTGCCGAGGCTAGGACTTCCAAAACTATGTTGAATAATAGTGGTAAGAGTGGACATCCTTGTCTTGCTCCTGATCTTAGAGGAAATGCTTTCAGTTTTCCACCATTGAGAATGATGTTTGCTGTGGGTTTGTCGTATATGGCCTTTATTATGTTGAGGTAGGTTCCCTCTATGCCCAGTTTCTGGAGAGTTTTTATCATAAATGGGTGTTGAATTTTGTCAAAAGCTTTTTCTGCATCTATTGAGATGATCATATGGTTTTTATTCTTCAGTTTGTTAATATGGTGTATCACATTGACTGATTTGCATACATTGAAGAATCCTCACATGCCTGGGATAAATCCCACTTGATCGTGGTGTATGATCCTTTTAATGTGTTGTTGGATTCTGTTTGCTAGTATTTTGTTGAGGATTTTTGCATCTATATTCATCAGTGATATTGATCTGTAGTTTTCTTTTTTTGTAGTATCTTTGTCTGGTTTTGGTATCAGGGTGATGGTGGTCTCATAGAATGAGTTGGGAGTGTTCCTTCCTCCACAATTTTTTGGAAGAGTCTGAGAAGGATGGGTGTTAGCTCTTCTCTAAATGTTTGATAGAATTCACCTGTGAAGCCAGCCGGTCCTGGAATTTTGTTTGTTGGAAGATTTTTAATCACAGTTTCAATTTCATTACTTGTGATTGGTCTGTTCATATTTTCTGTTTCTTCCTTGTTCGGTCTTGGAAGGTTATACCTTTCTGAGAATTTGTCCATTTCTTCTAGGCTGTCCATTTTATTGGCATAGAGTTGCTTGTAGTAGTCTCTTAGGATGCTTTGTATTTCTGCAGTGTCTGTTGTAACTTCTCCTTTTTCATTTCTAATTTTATTGAGTTGAGTCCTCTCCCTGTTTTTCTTGATAAGTCTGGCTAATGGTTTATCAATTTTGTTTACCTTATCAAAGAACCAGCTTTTAGTTTTACTGATCTTTGCTATTGTTTTCTTTGTTTCTATTTCATTTATTCCACTCTGATCTTTATGATTTCTTTCCTTCTGCTAACGTTGGGCTTTGTTGGTTCTTCTTCCTCTAGTTCCTTTAGGTGTAAGGTTAGATCAGGTATTTGAGATTTTTCTTGTTTCTTGAGGTAGGCTTGTATAGCTATAAACTTTCCTCTTAGAACTGCTTTTGCTGCATCCCATAGATTTTGGATTGTCGTGTTTTTATTGTCATTTGTCACTAAGTATTTTTTGATTTCTTCAGTGATCTCTTGGTTATTTAGTAATGTAGTGTTTAGCCTCCATATGTTTGTGTTTTTTACATTTTTTCCCCTGTAATTCATTTCCAATCTCATAGCACTGTGGTCAGAAAAGATGCTTGATATGATTTCAATTTTCTTAAATTTACTGAGGCTTGATTTGTGTCCCAAGATGTGATCTATCCTGGAGAATGTTTCGTGTGCACTTGAGAAGAAAGTGTGATCTGCTGTTTTGGATGGAATGTCCTATAAATATCAAGTAAATCTATCTGGTCTATTGTGTCATTTAAAGCTTGTGTTTCCTTATTAATTTTCTGTTTGGATGATCTGTCCATTGGTGTAAGTGAGGTGTTAAAGTCCCCCACTATTAATTGTGTTACTGTCGATTTCCTCTTTTACAGCTGTTAGCAGTTGCCTTATGTATTGAGGTGCTCCTATATTGGGTGCATATATATTTATAATTGTTATATCTTCTTCTTGGATTGATCCCTTGATCATTATGTGGTGTCCTTCCTTGTCTCTTGTAATAGTCTTTATTTTAAAGTCTATTTTGTCTGATATGAGAATTGCTACTCCAGGTTTCTTTTGATTTCCATTTGCATGGAATATCTTTTTCCATCCCTTCACTTTCAGTCTGTATGTGTCCCTAGGTCTGAAGTGGGTCTCTTGTAGACAGCATATATATGGGTCTTGTTTTTGTATCTATTCAACAAGCTTGTGTGTTTTGGTTGGAGTATTTAATCCATTCACGTTTAAGGTAATTATCGATATGTATGTTCCTATGATCATTTTCTTAATTGTTTTGGGTTTGTTTTTGTAGGTCCTTTTCTTCTCTTGTGTTTCCCACTCAAAGAAGTTCCTTTAGCATTTGTTGTAGAGCTGGTTTGGTGGTGCTGAATTCTCTTAGGTTTTGCTTGTCTGTAAATTTTGGTTTCTCCATCGAATCTGAATGAGATCCTTGCTGGGTAGAGTAATCTTGGTTGTAGGTTCTTCTCTTTCATCACTTTAAGTATATCATGCCACTCCCTTCTGGCTTGCAGAGTTTCTGCTGAGAAATCGGCTCGTCACCTTATCGGAGTTCCCTTGTATGTTATTTGTCGTTTTTCTCTTGCTGCTTTCAATAATTTTTCTTTGTCTTTAATTTTTGCCAATTTGATTACTATGTGTCTCGGCGTGTTTCTCCTTGGGTTTATCCTGCATGGGACTCACTGCGCTTCCTAGACTTGTGTGGCTATTTCCGTTCCCATGTTAGGGAAGTTTTCAACTATAATCTCTCCAAATATTTTCTTGGGTCCTTTCTCTCTCTCTTCTCCTTCTGGGACCCCTATAATGCAAATGTTGTTGCGTTTAATGTTGTCCCAGAGGTCTCTTAGGCTGTCTCCGTTTCTTTTCATTCTTTTTTCTTTATTCTGTTCTGCAGCAATGAATTCCACCATTCTGTCTTCCAGGTCACTTATCCGTTCTTCTGCCTCAGTTATTCTGCTATTGATTCCTTCTACTGTAGATTTCATTTCAGTTACTGTATTGTTCATCTCTGTTTGTTTGTTAATTCTTCTAGGTCTTTGTGAAACATTTCTTGCATCTTCTCAATCTTTGCCTCCATTCTTTTTCCGAGGTCCTGGATCATCTTCACTATCATTATTCTGAATTCTTTTCCTGGAAGGTTGCCTATCTCCACTTCATTTAGTTGTTTTTCTGGGGTTTTACCTTGTTCCTTCATCTGGTACATAGCCCTCTACATTTTCATCTTGTCTATCTTTCTGTGAATGTGGTTTTTGTTCCACAGGCTGCAGGACTGTAGTTCTTTTTGCTTCTGCTGTTTGTCCTCTGGTGGATGAGACTATCTAATAGGCTTGTGCTGGCTTCCTGATGGTTGGGACTCAGTCTGCTAGTGTTGGAAGGTCTCCTGCAGAGGCTGGGGGAAGCTGTGGTTCACCACGGGGGGAAGGACACTCCATAATTCTTTTTGTAGACATGAACACTCATTTCTTTTTGCTATCTACCCACAAGTGGAATTTCTGTGTCACATGGAAATTCATTAACTTTATTAGAAACTAGAAGTTTTCCAAAGTGATTGTACCACAGTACATTCCCACCAGCAATGAATAAGGGTAGACCTAACCGACCATATATTAAAGTAAATGTACTTTTAATATTACAATAATGAAGTGTGGAAAATAAAACATCATGGAACTGGCTCAAGAAATCCTTCTTTCTTTCCTTAAAAGTATCTGGAGTTCTTGTAAAGAACCACACACTGTTTTAGGTGTCAGTGTTAAGTGGAGAATAAAAGAAGACAGAACAAAATCCCTGATATCAAAGGGCTTACATTCCATTGAGAGAGAAGAATAAAGAAGGAGAAAATAATAATACATTTTCAGGTATTGCTAAGTGTTAGGAACATGTGGCAGGCTATCAGGACAAAAATAACCACTAAGGGGGCAGAATACAAGCTATCGAGTGTGTAACAAGGAGGCTGTGTCACAGGAGGAGATACTGAACTGTACTATCCTCAACCCTCGTATCCTATGCAGACTTCGTCCTAGCAGCTGGGAGAAAGGGTATTAAATACTTCCAGTACCATGAACCTGAAGACACCAGCAATTTTCTTGCTCTTTGGGATGGAAAGCAGAGATTTCTGATGGGCCTGGTGGGGTTATACACCCAGTCCTGACCTGTGGCCAGTGTGCCGGGCTCCACTAACTGCCAAGTCTCAGCCATATGCCTCCTGCAGGGAAATGGTCCAGACAACATGCGTTACAGCTCTTTCCATGTGGAGTGAGGGAGGATTCCAAAAGGTAGGAGGGATCCTATTATTAGAAGAAACTGGGCGAGGCAGAGAAGTTAATACACCAAGAGTGAATCTGGCTATCGGCAGGGGAAATAAAATCAAGAAATGGAAAAAAAAATCAGGATATACAGTCAGGTGTTAGCAACAAAAGCAGATGCTTATTGAGGGAGATCCATTCAGAATGAGATGGATGGGGCTGGGTCACAGTCCACAATGACCAGACTGAGAATCAAGGAAGCAGTTAGTGGTGGGCGAAATATGACAGAGAGGAGAGAGCTCTCCACTTACTCTCTGCCCCACTCTCCCACACAGACCCTCCCCACGAGGCCATACTATGATATGAAAGAGAAACTTTGTGCATCAGCGTTCTACCTCCTACAGAAAGAACAGTATCAAGCATGCAGTGGGTGCTCAATAAATACTTGTTGAATCATAAATAAATGAGAAGATGTGGTTTTATAAATTTTGTTAAAACAACGTGTTAGGAGCGCAAAGGTCCTGTGGTCATCTCTTAAGATTTGTAGATTAAGGAAGTTTTCTTTTCTCTGCTTCCTCTGCCTACTTAAACCTCAGAAAGAATTTCTGTTTCTAACCTAAATGGACTCTTCATCCTTCCTCACCTTCATGGTCAAGGAGAGTCCGTGACTCTTCCTTTGGGCGTAACAAGCTGTGGGCAAGAGTTTGCAAATTGATAGGAATTCGACTAGTTTACCAATTCCTAGTCTCAACGGAGATTGAATCACAACAAGAAATAAAACCTCAAGATGAGGCTAATGTATGTATAAGATTTATAAGAATATGCCTTTGGACACTTCTTTTCAACCTATAAATGGCAAAAACTTCAGTTGTTGTGTGTGAATTTTTGAATAATTGCTTTGGACAGTGTTTGGAGCGATTTGCCAAGTAAATGGTTCTGATTCCTTACGCATTTGCTGTATAGCCCAAGACGCAATGTAGTATAGCTTTCTTAGGAAAATGAACATAGATTCACTACAATTAATGCCACTGGCAATGATTACAGCTAACTCCGTGAAAGCCATTACTGGTAACTTTACAGGTAATAATTCAATTAATTTGATCTATTATGTATAATGGTTTTACCTTACACGTCCAGAATAGAAAACGATCTTTTGACTTAAAATACGGCTCCATTATTCATGAAACATAGTACTGGAAAGGGGTGATCAATACACTTAATTGATTTGACAACCTTGTTTTGAGTAGAAGTGCCGAATGTTCTTTGACGGGAGGATATGAGAATGAGGTGATTACTTCCAGGACAGATTCAGCCTCGAGTTTTCTGATGCTTGTTCCTGCTTTTGTCATCGTAACAGATTCCAGGTCATTCATTTCGGATAAAAAGTTGCCATGCAGGAACGGTGACTTCTAAGCAGACTTTCTTTGTCGGGTTTTGCTTGCCTTGGAATCAGGCTCTCCTCGGCATTTCTCGCCTCATCTCCCTCCCTCGCTTTATTGAGGTGCAATGTCCCAGGTGTTTAAGGGGAGAAGAAGACATGACGGGGTTTGGGTTAGGCTTCTGAAGATGGCTGCAAGTTTTAATACCTGGACAGGGAGAGAGCCGGCAGGTTTGTGAAACGGCAGCGAGCCTCCTGGGTAGGCGCACAGGGCATGCACGCAAAGTGTAACACAGAGTCCTGACTCCTGTGGTGTGTGTGTGTGTGTGTGTGGAGCTCTGGTTACCTCTTCCTACAGGTGTCACCTCGCACTTCTTTATTCTATGTCTCCCTGAGAGCAAGGATGACGTTCCACTGATGCTGCATCTTCCACTCTAGCCCGGCATGCAATGGGCACACCATGGGCATTCTTAGACTGAATGAACGAAAGTGGAAACCACCCAGGAGGGGATAATGAAGGCTTGTTGGGGGACCTGGACTTGAATCCGATGCAGAGCGCACCCACAACTCTTCCTCTTTCCTACCTGCTTCTCTCTCCCACCTTCTGCAGCAGGATCTTCATCCCCTCCAGCCTACCAGCTACAGGACCTCCCCACTCACCTTCAGCAGATGACCTAAGGCCTGGCTTAGGAAAACCCAAGAGGCCGTCAGTTGCAATCTCTTTATCTTCTTTTTTTTTTCACTTTATCTTCTTGCCTCTAAATTTACCTGCAACTGACACTTCACTTTTATTCTCTTTATAAATATGCTTATTCCCGTGAAACCCTGGTCGCCCAACAGCTGCATCTTCAGCGTCCTGGCTCTGAACGTGGGCTGCCCCCTCTCTCCTGAGCTCCTCGCCTCCCCTCTCCACTGGCTTCTTGTCATCAGCTTTTCAATGTGAGGATGTCTCTCCTACCTTAAAACAAACATTTCCCTGGAGACTCTTCTTCCAATTAAAAGCCACCTTCGCTTTCCCCTTCATCAAAAGGCTGTCTAGGGCCACTATTTTCTGTTTTCATTTCCCTGGGCCTCTCCACCCACCATAGGCAGGCTTCTGCGCCCACCACTAAACCCAAACTTTTTGTTGCTATGGTCAATGGAGGAAGTGTGGTCCTAATTACTCTTGACTTCTTAGGGGTGCTGTACACAGCCCCTTCCTCCAGGCTCCAAGAAGCTGCCCTCTCCCCTTCTTCTTTAGGCTCATTTCACTGTCCGTCCCTTAAACTCAAGCTTGCATTTCTACTGCAAGTGAAACTTGTATGGGGCCTAGAAACCTCTGCCTTTGAAACAGCTCCCAGGAGATTCTTTTATACTTTTATACTTTCAGAGGCTCTGTTATAAGTACTTATATTACTCAGAGACCTGTTCCATGTCTTCAATACACAATTTATAGCAGAAGTTGGTAAACTGCAGCCAAAGGACCGACTCAGGCCCACCACTCATTTTTGTAAATAAAGTTTTATTGGAACACAGCCACACCCACTCTTTGGCATATGGCCTATGGCTGCTTTTGAGCGGCTGCAGCAGAGCTGAAGAGCTGCAACAGAGACCCTATGGTGCACAAAACTTAAAATATTTACTCTCCGGCCTTTTATAGAAAAAGCATGCTAACCCCCAGTTTATGCCAGTCTCCCCAGCTGCCCTCTCAACATTAACAGCCTTTTCATGTGGCCTGTCTGCTACATTGCAGACTCATAAAGCCAACTACGTATTAGGAAGCTGCACGTGAATATGCCACAGACCCTTGAAGCCCAACTGCGTTTCCCATCTTCTTCCTGATTTGCTCCTCCCTCCAGGATGCTATAGCTCAGGAACAAGCGCCACCATCCACCCTATCACCCAACGCGTGAGCACCATTTCCCCCCGTCCTTCACCTCTGTAAGCGTCAACCCTGTGCTCACTCAGCTCCACCATCCCAGGTCCCCAGCTTTGCGTGCAAGCTCATCGCTGAGGTTCGCGCACATGAAGGACTCTGGCTGATGTGCCCAGGCTTTGCACTAAACTAGGGATTTCCCTGTGGTCCACAGTCTGGGTGGGGGCAGTTCAGCCCTGAGCTCTGCGTCTGCCCGAGGATGACTGAACCCGGCTTCCTGGGCCGCCTGGCCTCACTGCCCTGCAGCCCCCAGGCAGCGGGTGGCCCAGTCTGTGGCCCCTCGCTTCCCATGGGGTGTGCAGCCGGGGGGTGGTTTACACCTGGAGAAGCACCCAGAAGCACTAGCCTCCCCTTTGGGCCTCCTTTATATTCCTCCTTTTACTCTGAGCTGTGAGTATTTTTAACCCTGTACATACGGCAGCTCTTCTGACACAGAGGCTATCAATTGTCAGTACCAGCCCTGTAGGATGATTCTCCATGGGTGTTTCTAGACTCAGGCTCTGATGGACCAAATAAAAATGTTTTGTTTTGTTAAAAAAAAAAAAAAAAGGGTCTTTTGGGGAGAATACTGGGGGGACACACGGCAAAGCCACAGTGTCGTGGCCCATTCAGAATAATCACACTTGACACAGGTCTCATTACCCACATCTGTAGGACAGCAGTCAACACCAATGGCGAACCAAGAAGAGTAAAGGGCAGCGGGACCCAGGGCTTGAACCCAGTTTCCTGTATGGAAACGATGGTCCTGCCTGGGGAAGTGGGCAGGGAGCAAATCAGAAGAAACAACCATCCTGAGAAGTCAGGGCTTGAAAAGTGTTGAAAGGAAAGTGCATTTCTAACCGTCGACAGGGGGAAAGAACACACAGGACTGAGATGGTTTAAAGGCACAGAGATACACATCACGTATTCAGGTGCAATAAAGTGGGTGCCAGAATTGATCACCTTTCATCTGAAGAATTCAGGAGTCATAGTTCCCCAAAGCTGGGTATTTTTATCATTGCACCCCTGTTGGGTATGCAATTCTCTTACTGAATCAAAAGTCACGTTATCTACGGAAATACAATAGTCTCTGCTTAAAATTTCTTCACGTGGGAAAAAAGGCCTATTGCACTTTTTAAGCTGCATAATGTAAATACTATCATTTTTGTCCCATAAAATCCCCCTTTTTTCTTTTTTGCGGTACGCGGGCCTCCCACTGCTGTGGCCTCTCCCGTTGCGGAGCACAGGCTCCGGACGCTCAGGCCCAGCGGCCATGGCTCACGGGCCCAGCCGCTCCGCGGCACGTGGGATCTTCCCGGACCGGGGCACGAACCTGTGTACCCTGCATCGGCAGGCGGACTCGCAACCACTGCGCCACCAGGGAAGCCCATAAAATCCCCTTTTACTGCCTCTCAAGATTGGGAAATTGTTGAGAGGCAGAATATTCTTACTTTCGGCCACTTATCCAATCTTACTTCAGCTGGAAATTACAGCTTGTCTTCTGAAATAGCCATTTGCAGAACTGGAGACTCAGTATTCAATATTACTGAGCTTAAATGGTGAAATAGTGGGTTTAAACACGTCTAAACATAGATAAGTTTCCTATAAGTGTGGTAACCATTTATATGAAATCTTCTACTTAAGGAGGTGATATCTGACTCACTCATATTATAATCTGCCCTGTGTAAGACAACGTATGCGGGCAATTTGGGGTTATAAAAGTGCTTTCCTCTTTCTAGCGCACAGTCATGTAGCTAGGTACGAGGAAATTTACAAGCTGCGTTTCCCTATGGGTCAATTCCTGCCCTTATGGAACAGGCGTTGTATCTTCCATTTTCTGAGGTTCTTACGGAGTCAGAAATTCATTATGCCTCCCATGCAGGGCCATCTGCCACGCCAATACTGAAGGACAAACGAGACAGCTCATTCAAGGAGCGGTATTATCTACAAATGGAAATAATGGTACTCTTTCCAAAACAGCGGCAGAGAGTATTAGATTTTAGAACAGTATGACACACCACTGACCCCAAGAGGAGCTACATTTCTAGGCCAATTCTTTCCTGAAAAGGTAATAAGGGAGTGTTCAATTGTCTGGAAATACGGTCCCCTCTTCCCGAGAACATTATTATTTTCTTGCTACTCCACAAAGTGAATGTTAGGAAGTAACCTGCTCAGGGGCTTTGCTGCCAGACACTTCCACTGTAAACAGGAGGCAGACCTGTCAGTGGCACCCCAGAAACACCAGAGGTAAGGTAACCCGAATTCCGCTCTTTTGTGTCATTGGCACGCATTCCCTCAGTATACAGAAAACTCTACACAGACATACACGCAAGGTGTGTTCAGCGGCGTGCTTCAGAAATGCTCAGCAGTGCTCTCTACCGTAGGACTGAAAGCCTCTCTCCAGCATCTCCCTGCGCTCACGCTGGCCCTGTCTCTGTTCTGCAGGGGCCTTCAGTCTGCCTTGGGGGGTCTAAGAAGACTTCCATTCACGCAGGACACAGTATGGTTTGTCACAGGCAGAATGATGGTCTCCAAAGAATTCCACGTCCTTCTAATCCTGGGAACCTAGGAATACGTTACGTTGCGTGGCAAAAGGGATCTTACAGATGTGTAAAGGACACTGACGGGGGAGGGCACCCTGGGTCGTCCAGGTGGGCTCAAACGAATCGCAGGAGCCCTTCAAAGCAGAGCACCTCTCCCCGCTGGGCTCAGAGAGCTGCAGCAGCAGAACTAAGTCAGAGAGATGAGGCATGAAAAGGACACAACCTGCCATTACTCGCCTGGGAGATGGAAGGGACCGTGAGGCAGGGAAAGAGAGGGGCCTCTAGGAGCTGGGAACCTGACAGCCAACAGGGAATGGGGACCTCGGACCTCAGCATGGAACTCAGTTCTGCCAACAGCTTGAAAGCGGACAGCCCCCAGACCCTTCAGTTAAGAGCTCGGTCCTGCCACTAACACAACCTTGTTAAGTCAACTCTACTCCAATAAAAATTTAAAAAAAAAAGAGTTCAGCCCAGCCATGACTTTGATTTTAGTGAGCCCATGTCAAACTTCTCACCTACAGGACTGTGAGACAATAAATGTGTGTGGTCTGCTAAGTTTGTGATAAATGTTTATGGCAGCCACAAATACCGCTCTCAACAGTGCTTACAAATTCCTTGTACTCCTTTATTTCTAAGACACCATCAGTCGTATATCATAGCAAAAGTCTAATACTGAAGATTTTCAGACAGAAGAAACCTGCTACGTGAAACTGAAGGTAAGATGTGTCTTGGTTTCTGAAACAAAAAATGTAGATGGGGAAAGAAGATAAAATATTTCCTTATCTTTGAGTTGAGGAAATACAGTATTTATTTGTTGGTGTTATTTAGGAAGTATCCAACTTTAAAGAAGAACTTCAGGGACTTCCCTGGCAGTCCAGGGGCTGACTCCGCGCTTCCACTGCAGGGGGCGCGGGTTCCATCCCTGGTCGGGGAACTAAGATCCTGCGTGCCGCATGGCGCAGCCGTAAAAAAAAAGAAAAGAAAAAAAAAAAAAGAAAGGAAGGGAAAACCAGCTCTCCTGTTCCCCTTGAGGCATGTTTCAACACGCATTCACATGCGGGTCCCCAGAAATGTCTCCCCTTTGAAATGCAGATGTAATCAAGAAGGCGATGAACACTGGTCTCCTACCCTCTGTGTGCACGGCTGTTAAACGTTCAGGGCCCAGTTCGGTTTATGACTGCTCAGCTCACTCCATAGTAATTTCCTTACACACAGAAATAACGTGTGTGGCCTAAAACAGAGGGAACACATTCTAAAAAACTTCAAGTCTATTGAAAGTAATGACCTTTTTGGGATAAGAAGTAGTTCTCAAAATTAAAGTGTATAATTATCTGAGACTGGCACAATAGCTTTTTTTGTTTTTGGTATAAATACACTGGTTATGGTTCTGGTGTAAAATGAAGTATATAATTTATCTACTCATTCTAGCAAGAGTTGCCAGGAACCACTTCTTTCTCAAAGCCAGATCTTCTTCAACTGGAGTTTGAAATATCAATTGTTACTATAAGCTGGTAAAGTTTTATTTTAGTTTGATTTTCTAAGAAATATAGAAACTTGGCTGAATTCTATACCCTCCACCGACATATGCCAAACATATACTAGGTCAAAATAAGCATAAGGTAAACAATTATTGCAACTTCTGAAGCCAGGAAACTCTTCTGAAGATAAACAAACAATTGCATTTTCTGAGACGATTAAGCAATACTGGTTGAGTTATTAAATTTCATCCTCCAAAGTGACATCTGATGACACAAAATCCATAAAGATTTCTGAGCTGGTCATTGCATGGATCCTGGCTTACAAGGTGTGTGCGTGTGTGTGTGTGTGTGTGTAATTGTTTAGTGCGTGTGCTTTACAGGAACCTGCATAAGTTGCATGGCGGAAAATGTGAGGAAAATGAAGGAAGGGCTTTACCTTCTATTGCAAGCAAAGCTTGAAGTGAGTCAGGTTTTAGATTATGCAATATGGTTTCAAGAACACATTCTGAAGGGCTCCTGTGAATAATGGGAGTTCAGATGGTGCTTCCATATATGCTTTTTCCCCCCCATAAATAAGAAAAACGAAGAGGAATAGGCTTTTCTGTCGGTTTCAGAAAGCAGCCCAATTTGAAGTCACCTCATTTATATTAAATAACCGAATGTGGGTCATTTAACAGAGTGTGGAGCAGTATAAATGACAGAGTTCTGGAAAATGTTTGCCCTCACCAATAATAGGTCTGGTCGTAGAGAATGGACCTGAGGACACAGGGACGGGAAAGGGTAAGCCAGGACGAAGTGAGAGAGTGGCATGGACATATATACACTACCAAATGTGAAACAGATAGCTAGTGGGAAGCAGCCGCATAGCACAGGGAGATCAGCTCGGTGCTTTGTGACCACCCAGAGGGCTGGGATAGGGAGGGTGGGAGGGAGACGCAAGAGGGAGGAGATATGGGGATATATGTATGTGTATAGCTGATTCACTTTGTTATACAGCAGAAACTAACACACCATTGTAAAGCAATTATACTCCAATAAAGATGTTAAAAAAAACCATATTTGATGACTGGAACAAAAATTGTAGCGCCGTCTGATTCCCAAGACAATAATATTTTTAAATAGGGAAGACAAAGAGACTTAAATAAGAGTGAGGTTTCCACACTTCACTTAAAGTGCTAAAACGCTATTACATTAGACTGTATAATTCGTAGATTGATAGATATATAGATAAGTAGATATAGCAGTACTCAGAACAAGCACTACCAAAAACATACAAAGAGATGCACTTAAAAGCACTAAATCCAGATGGAATCCTAAAATATGTTCAAAATCATGCAGGAAGGTAAGAAAAGAGAACCAGAGAAATGAGACTGGAGGAAACAAATAGAAAACAAATAATAAATGGCAACCTTAAATGTTAACATATCCATAATTATCGTAAATGTAATCGATCTAAATAGATCAGTAAAAAGTGGATTAAAAAATGTGACCCAACCATACGGTGCTTATAGGAAACCCACTTCCAATTCAATGACATATGGCTATTGAAAGTAAAAGAAAGAAAACAAGGAAGATTTCCCTCACCAATGGGCAGGCAGCACCCAGTTCATTTAACGTCCAAATGGAACAAAAAGGTGGAGGAAGGATGAATTCTCTCTCTGTGTTCTCGAGCTGGGACATCTATATTCTCCTGCTCCTGGACATTGGAGCTCCTGCCTCCAGGGCCTTTAGATTCAGATTTTGGGACTTACACCAGTGTCTCTCCCCAGTTCTTAGGCCTTTGGCCTTGGACTGGGAGCTACACCATGGCTTCCCCGGTTCTTAGGCCTTTGGATGTGGACAGAACTGTACTGCCAGCTTTCCTGGTTCTCAAGCTTGCAGGTGGCATATCTCTGATTCTATAATTGTGTGAGCCAATTCCCATAATAATAAATCTCCTCTTATGTATCTCTATGTATCCTATTAGTTCTGTTTCTCTGGAGAACCTTGACTAATTCCTTTTTAAGGATAAAGACAACTTTATCTCTAAACTACTGTGCCTAATACCTAGGAGATGCTCAACAGTTTTTTACGGAAGACAGCAAGAAGAAGAGAAGGGAAGAATGGTGACCGAATTTTGTATGAATGGGGACCCTGAGCTTATGGGTCATTTGACGATGCTACCTTCCTGTGGTCTAGGCTAGAATCCAGGACTAGGGGCGTTGTGCCAGCTGGTTAATAGAGTAGATAGCTGGAGCTGAGAGGGAGTCCTGTGAGCTAATTTGCAATTCTGAAGTCCATGATGATCGGAGGTTCACTTGCAGATGAGAAGAGGACGTGTCTGACCCTGACAGTTCACCTAACATAAAGATGAAAATCCCCACCGGGAGAGTGAAGCCTCGGTCATTCACTGGGGCATGTGAGTGCGTGTTAGAGTTGAGAATGTGGACCTGGAATTTACTGAAAGGAACAGTTAAAGGAGGAGAGGGTTCAGGAGCCAAAGGGCAAAATAAAGCATATCTGGGAAGGGATTCAGAGTGCCCCGAGGAATGCTGCTCTAGTTTCTGTTCAATCTCTGCTGTGAAAATTTTATCCTCTTTTTGATTCCTCTCTCTCTTTATTGTCTAGCTTCAAGAACTAGTCGCTGGAACCTTAGGTCTCATCTCTGTGACGAACTCCTCTCCTTAAAAGTGCTTCTGTGTTGAATACAGTTACCTTTTTCTCTAATGGATAAAATCTTTCTTTTTCTTCAGGTGCTCATTTTATTAACGTCGCCTGCAATTTCTAATGTAGAATCCATCATTCTTTCCTGTATATATATATATTACAGGTTATATGAAATAGTATCAAAATTACCATATATTATATATCCAGCTGAATACTTATGTTTCCCCTGGTAGTCAATAAATTCTTTAGTCTCATAAAAAATAATAATAATAATAGGTCTGGTTACTCAGGCATTCCCCAAAGAGTACCCAGTGGTTCATTTTCCAAATGCTCCAAGCTGTCTTTTTAGAGTCCCTTTTTCTGACTCTCCATTGTCCTTGCTCTGAAGGACCAGCATCTTTACAATATGTGCTCTTACCCCTCCCCTGTACCTTTAAGATGAAGACACCTGAACACCTGTGGGTGGGAAGGAGGAGAATTCCTAGGCCTTTCAGAGCCTCTGAGGAAGAGCCGCAGGTACTGGGTGCTGGCGGCAAAACCGGAAATAGGACGATGAAGGGGACCCATCCAGTACCAATGCCAGTGCTTATACCTCTTCTGGACATGCTCTCCGCCCACTTCAGGACACGACCCCGGGGACTGGATAGATACCCACGGCCACAGCTGGAGCTCCAACTCTAGACTCATCCCAACTGGCCCCAAAACCCTTCCTCTGGAGTTCCACTGCCGCATCTTCACTGGGTTCAAACCCTGGCTCTGTCCATTGTTAAATGGGTGAATTCACCTCTTTTGAGTGCAAATTATTTTTCTTGTGTAAAATGTAAATAAGGAGAGTTGCCTTACAGGATTAGAAGGATTAAATTTGATGCTTAGGGGCTTCCCTGGTGGCACAGTGGTTGAGAGTCCGCCTGCCGATGCAGGGGACGCGGGTTTGTGCCCCGGTCCGGGAGGATCCCACATGCCGCGGAGCGGCTGGGCCCACGAGCCATGGCCGCTGAGTCTGCGTGTCCGGAGCCTGTGCTCCGCAACGGGAGAGGCCACAACAGTGAGGGGCCCGCGTACCGCAAAAAAAGAAAAAAAAAACCTGACACTTAAGTAAAGTCTTTGGCATACAGGAAATCCTCAATGAGAATTAAAGTCCTTAGGTCTTATTAAAGATCTTAAAGGTATGTAAGATTGCACACCTTCCTCAGTTTCTTTTAGGCCCTTTATCTTCACCAAAAGTAAGATATTGATTCTGAGTTGTAGTCGGGTCTCTCTTGCCATGAGTTAATGCCCATCCCCCGTTCTTCTACTACTAATTCTAATTCTGAATCTGCTTCTCAAACTCTCCTTCTTCAACCTTCTTCAATTCTCCCTTCCCCTTCCCCTGCTTTTCCTCTTCCTTATTCCTTACAGATATATACAGATTCCTCATCGACGACAGGAGGAAGTAAGCTACGTCCAGTCTTCCTGTGCTAAACGCTCCCCTGAATGTCGGAAGAGGCGCCTTGTTCACTGTGGGTGCTTGTGCGTCCGTCATGCACAGCCGACAGCTGGGAGGTATCAAGTCTGGAGCTGAAGAAAGGCGGACGGACTCGAACCCTTGCTTTGCCAAAGTACCAGCTTCTCTGACCCTCATGAACATTTCTGAATGTCAGCCACCCCGTCTGTAACACTTTAACGGCAATGCCAATTTCACAGAGCTGTTGCAAAGTAAGAAGGGTATCATGTGAAAACTTGGCTGACCTACCATATGACATTGATAGATAATGAATCATGGAAGAAATTACAATTATGTCACTGATATATGTCAAACACCTATCATACGCCAGGCAACTGGGGAAGTACTGGCCATATCAAGAAGGCCACCTTCCCTGGATGAGCCTCTGTGATTCTTATTAAGGAAATGTTTTTAGCGTAGTCGCAAAATTCTCTGGAAAATTCCTTTTCTACCAGACAGTAGATGAGACAATAGTCTTTGAATCTTAACCTGGAGACATCAAAGAATATCATTCTTTTCTCTTTTCTTCTGGGGACCCTGAAATAGATTTGTGCCATTAGGTCATTCTCATTATTGTCATCAGCCTATGGGGGGCTTCCCTGGTGGCGCAGTGGTTGAGAGTCCGCCTGCCGATGCAGGGGACGCGGGTTCGTGCCCCGGTCCGGGAAGATCCCACGTGCCGCGGAGCGGCTGGGTCCGTGAGCCATGGCCGCTGAGCCTGCGCGTCCGGAGCCTGTGCTCCGCAACGGGAGAGGCCACAGCAGTGAGAGGCCCGCGTACCGCAAAAAAAAACAACAAGTCAGTAGTCTTTATTACTCTAGCAAACTGAATTTCTCAAGCCATCTGACAGTTTAAAATGGCCATGGGGAAGAATCTGACTCTCAAGGAGAATTCATTCGAGCTTATTGTGGCGACTGATTATCAGCGTAAGAGCCGTGCGTCTGTCTACTACAGTAGAGGAGATAATTTAATTAGTCTGTTTTTGTAAATGTTCTGATTTTCATACATTAACTTGTGGCCCACAGCTGATAGAAAAGAAATTAACACTGACTCTTCTTGACTGTGGAATGAATTGGACTTTCCAGGCCAAGAAAATTAATTATAAATGCTCTCTATTTAAGATTGCAAGATTTTTTTAATGATAAATGATGTAACTGTTAGATGGCGAGTATACAAATAGTCATGCGTTGACATTTCAGCTTATTAATTCCAACGTTCACCACTGTGTATAACATTCATCACATTTAATTGCTTGATGAAGGGGAGAAAAAAACCAAATCATTGTTCTCACGGTTCTCCCTGTGATTTTTAGGCAGTAAATTTCTGAAGACACTGAATGCTAATGCACTAAATTTCCGATGACAGCCTCGCGTTTCATTCTGGGCCAAGACCAAAGCAAACAAAAAGAATCTGTGCAAAGTAGGTTAGGGCTACAGAAGCAGAGACTAACTTCTAGGGAATTATGAGTTCGGTGAAATGCGTCCAAGCACCCTGTCATCTGTGTTTTTCCTTCTCTCTTCGACCTGCTTTTTGGTGTGGGTGGCTGAGTACCCAGTGCCTGGAGGCCCCCTTGCAGGATCCCAGGAGGTTCTCCTTCCTAAGAGATGGCCTCCCTCACCAACCACTGCTCCTGTTCTTTGCAGCCGAAGACAACTGTATAGCTTCAAAAGACCCTCTTCCCTGCGACAATACATGCTAGTCATGACTGACGGAGTACGCTTTTTTTTTTAGTAAGTCAGTAATGCTTTCAAATACATTTGTATTTTATTCACCCCAATCTGTGATGGTCAGTTTTATGTGTCAATGGAGTAGGCTACAATTCCCAGTTATCCAGTCAAACACTAATCTACATGTTGCAATGACAGTATTTTGTAGATGTAATTAAAGTCCATAATCAGTTGACGTTAAGTGAGGGAGATTTTCCTGGGTTATCTGAGTTGACCCAGTAATGGAGGCAAGAGAACCAAAATCAGAAAGAGAAAGTGGGACTTCCCTGGTGGTCTAGTGGCTAAGACTCCACGTTCCCAATGCAGGGGGCCCAGGTTTGATCCCTGGTCAAGGAACTAGATCCCACATGCCGCAACTAAGAGTTCACATGCCGCAACTTAAGATCCCACATGCCGCAACTAAGAGTTCACATGCCGCAACTTAAGATCCCACATGCTGCAACTAAGACCTGGGGCAGCAAAAATAAATAAATAAATAAACAAACAAATAAACAGAGAAAGTGATGGCAGAAACAGAGTTTGAAGTGATGCACTTTGATGACAGAGGAAGATGCCAGGAGGCAGGGAATGCAGGTAGCCTCTAGAAGCTAGAAAAGGCTCTGCCCTAGAACCAAGGAACTAGCCCTGCTCACACGGTGGTTTTAGCCCAGTAAGGACCGTTTTGGACTTCTGATCCCCAGCACTGGAAGGTAATACATTTATTTGTTTTAAGCCACCACGTTGGTGGTAATTTGTTATAGCAGCCATAGGAGACTGATACACTACCTAATACATTTGAAAAGTTACTATGCAAATTTAGTGTGAAAATGATTATTTATTCAATCTACACACTTTTAATGCATATATAGCGTCATGTGCTTCCTGCAATAAACCCTGTGGTACCTCTAGAGCCACAGTCCACGGATTGATACGAGCTGTGATCAACCACAAAAGGCAAGGGTGGACCTGAAAACAATTCCCTTCAGTCCTCGCTACACTATGTCCTATGAAGCCTTGGTACAGTCTCATAATCTTTCTCCAGGCAGCCACTTCTAAGTGAGCAAGGTGAAAGCTCTGGCCTACCCCATCAGAGACCTGTATCCTTTTGTCCTCTTATTTTCCATCTGTGATGGGCAGAAGTATAATATGGACGCCAAGATTCCCACCCGCTGGTGCATGCATCCTCCACGACTATGGGCAGAACCACTGAATATGAAGGACATCCCTCCAATGAGCAGGTCCCTAATCAATGAACTTTGAGTTAATCTAAAGGGAGATCATCTGTGCTGGCCTGAGGAAAGTGACAAGCAGCAGCAGCAGATACGGTCCTAATCAAAGAAGAAAGCAAAAGCCATGCTGTGAAGTGCCCACAGGGACCACGTGGCAAGGAGCTGCAGGCAGCTTCTTAAATCCAAAAGCGGCCCTGGCAGATGGCCAGCAAGCGGAGACCTCAAGCAACAGCCGCAAGGAAACCAATTCTGTCAACAGTCCTCCGAACTTAGAAGAGGCCCCTGCGCGAGGATGGAATGTAGCCCAGCCCACACTTTGATTGCTACCTGGTAAGACCAAAGCAGAGGACACACCTCAACTCTGCCTGGATTCATGACTCATGGACACTGGGAAACAGTCATTTGTGTTGCTGTAAGCCACTGAGTTTGTGGTCATTGGTTATGCAGCAAGAGAACATAAGTCCACCACCTTGCAAAAAGCATTCCTCAGTTAGCTATCACTAAACAGGTAAAATTAAACCCTGTTATTTATAGTTTATAACCTTGAGTATGCTCTAGAGCAGGAGAAATGCTTTCTGAATGAAAAGAAGGGGTGGTCTGAGCAGAACAAGAGGTTGGAAGAGTTACTTTTCTACAGAATAAATGTCACTTCCACTCTCTCCACGTAAGCAGACACCTACATGTTCACTTGGATGCTAGACCAGCCCAGGTAGCGAGGAGATACACTAAAGATGTTCCGGACCACTGCTGTCCACTCTGGCTTCCACATCCTGTCATTTCCCATGGCCCTGTGGTCTCTGTCCCTCACTGGACCTTGTGCACGATGACAGACTCACAGAGTCGCCTGTCCTTTGGGAAAGGTAGGTTCCATCGCCCCGAACAGATTTGAAAATCTCTAGAGGCCTGGTCAAAAAGGCAGGACGTGGAACCAGAAGAGCTGGTTTACATCCCGATACACCATTTAATGTCTTCACCTTGCACGGAAAGTAGTTTACTCCCTCTGCACCAGATGTAAGGGTAGTCATACAACATGAGGAGGTTTGTGAAGATCACGGATCAGTTTATCTAAAAGTACGTTGCACGTGGCCTTTCAACCACCAAGTGTTCAATAAAAGTTTATTCCCTTGCTCTGGAAACATGGACCAAATATGATAATTTGTGACATGATGCGATTCATCTCTACCCTGAAAATGCCATTCTTCCACCATTCAGGTTTTCTGTCAGCCAAGAAGAGCGAGTCGTGCCTCTGTGAGCTGCCTGGGGTTAACAGATTAGACATCCCACACCCCACGTGGGGTATGAGCTCCCAGCAAAGAATGGCCTCTACAATTTCCCTCTAGAGAAAAGCACAGATTTCCTCGTAGCAGAGGCACTTTTTTTCACCTCATTAGCAAACCCCACAGACGATGACTTTTTGAGAGTGAGTGCCAAAGAATGAGAGGAATTTGGAGGCAGTAAAGGAGATTGCTCATTCAAACTGCAAACACAGAGAGTGGAATTTCCACTTCAGCTGGAAAATTCTCTCACGCCACACGCCTGAGAAGAGGCAAGCCTATGAAATGCTAATGAAGTGAAGCCCATTCACATGTAAATTTCTAGATATCTCTCCCCAAAATTAAGTTCTTACAAGCGATTTAAAGAGCAATTGCTTTCTGGAGAAACCTGCCTTAATATACATTTTCCAGGAAATAACACCAGTCAGAAGCTTGTTGTAAGCGTAATGCCGCCTATTCAAGTCGCCTCTGGGAGAACTTTGAGAGCGGGAGTTCTTTCCCTTGACTGTTCCCATAACTAATGCACTGCTTCTCTCCAGCAGACAAAACTGTAGTGGGGCCTCTACGTCACTAGGAATGGCGAAGACACAAAGGGTAGTTCTGCCTCGTACCCCGAATCATAACCGTATCACACATTGTCACAATGTTCGTTTCTTTGCCTCTCACTCCAGATAATACACCAGGTGGTAAATCCTAGGAATCATTTAACAGGTTTGGCAAAAATCCTCAAACCAAAATTGTTCTGAAAGCTGGATTTGAAGGAAAACGTGGAGCCAAGGAAGTACAGACCCAGTGCTTGGGGTAGAAGAAAGAGCGGTGAACGAAGCAGAGAGCGAGCTTTAGAGTTCTGTATTACTATGTCTTGAGTGTGTAGCTGAAAAGCCTTCAGAGTGGATACGCAGGAAAACATGATTCCCAGGAAGCCAAAGTCTACGATGAGTGGGAGTTAAGAGAATGCCCAATTGCTTGAAATCAGTTATGTCCACGCCTGGACAAACGATATCGTGGCTACTGGGAAGACATGAAGACAAGAGCACAGAAGTACCATCAAGTAGTTTGAGGATGAGAGAGAGTGGGTGAAATTCCAGACTTCAGGCAGACACCCCAGGTTTCATAAAGGGAATGATGGGTATATTCAACTACCTGTTTTTTAGCATCACACTAAGTCACACTAATTCCTGATTAGATTTTAAACAAATAATGCAAATGTCCTTGATTACTACGCTACTAGAGAGGAAGATCCTTGTAGAACTATCCGCCTATCCAACCATCCAAATGTCCTTGATTACTACACTACTAGAAAGGAAGAACCTTGTAGAACTATCCATCTACCCAACCATCCATCCATTCATTCAGCAACTACTTATGCGGCTACCACCCAAGCCACTTACTATGATAGATACATGGTACGTAAGAGGACTCCAATGCAATCCTTGCTCTAAAGCAGCATTCTGGTTAGAATGTGCTACACCGACTGTGATAAGTAAGGGCTGTTACAGAAAAGCACACAAGTATTTATAAGATTCCAGGTGAGAACATAGTAGAGGGCTTCCATGAATATTAGAAGATCTTCTTTCCCTTTAGGATTCTCTAAAGGAACTGATTTCCAAACAGCAGTCAAAAACACACTGTCTTTAGTGGCCAAGCCAGTGTTCAATATTCCCTAGAGTTCAAGTTTCTGTGGCCAAAGTTGGTTTGGAGAAATGGCCCAGGACTGATGCCCAAGTGTGGCATCCGCAGTCCTCTCTCCTGAGCTGAAGACAAGTCGGACCACTGGGCACAGCCAACCCGACCAGCTCCACCAAGCATGGTGGAGAGACTGAAAGACAGGGCTCGGGCAGCCCACCAACTGACTGGGGTGCTCCTCCGGGTGTCCAGGAGTCTTTTCTGTTTGGGAGCAGCATCTAGAGGAAAGCCTGGCCCTTCCGACGGAACCACGAGGAAAGGGAAAGGAGACGGGAAGAGAAGACGAAGTACAGAGGCTGCCCGCTGGCACAACGCAGGCAGTGCTAAAGCAGGCTTCCCCTCCCTCTCCCCTGCCCCATCCACACCACGCTACTGTGTGCTCACCGCAGACTGCAGCTCTGGGAAGGCCACAGGGCAAGGGGAATCACGACAGCGCATGCACATCTAGCAGCGTGGGCCTCGCTGACTGAAGGGGGCGAGAAGAACAGGCCTTTGGCAGGGCCTGTGAGGAACCAGACTTTCTCATGCACTCCATCAATGCATGTATTACCTGGGGTTCTCCAGAGACACAGAACCAATAAGATAACGCATATATACAACTGTGAGGGCTGGGAAGCTGGAAATGTGTAGGGTAAGCTGGCCGACTGGAGATTCAGGTAGGTATCGATGTTGCAGTCTCTGGTCTTGGGTCTGACGGCTGGAAACTCAGGCAGAATGTCTGCAGCGTCTGGAGGCAAAATTCCTTCTTCTTTGAGAAACCTCCGTCTTTGCTATTAAGACCTCCAACTGATTGGATGAGACCCGCACAACATTGGGGGGGCGGGCAATCTGCTTTAGAGTGGAATGATTGTCAACGTCAATCACATCTAAAACGTACCTCCACAGCAACATCTAGACTAGGGTTTGTCACCAAATACTAGTCAAGTGGACATGTAAAAGTAACCAGCACGGTCCAGTGAGTGAACCACAAACAGAAAGGCAGACCACACCCTAAAACATTTCAGCAGAGCCCCACTTGGTGAGGGCATGTGAGATGATGGAAATTGGGTTAGAGGAGAACACGCTCCTCTCCCTCAGCAGCTCATAATAAAATAACGGGAGCTGGTCAACTAATAGTCACTGAACCAGGCACCATGCTGGGTGCTGTGGGCACAGAAGTGAGCCAGTGGTCCCTGCCCTCCTGGTGCTGACAGGCTAGACCAGGGGTCAGCCAGCTACAAGCCCGTCCGCTCTGCCTCCTGCTCTTGTAAATCAAGTATTACTGGAACACACCACGCCCGTATGTTGACTTACTGTCTGTGGCTGCTTTCACACAACATGGGCCGAGCTGACTAGGCGGCGCACAAAGTCTGCAATATTTACTCTCTGCTTCCGCATAAAACAAATTCGCTCACCCGTGGTGCAGACCTTTGCATAACGGGGTAGCTAAACCTCAGGAACGCCATTCTTTGGTATGGTTGACAGTTACCAAAGTTGGACGTGAATTGCTTCTCAAGAATAAGAAAAGAGAAAATTACCAGAAAACCTTCAAATATGGGAACTTCTGCAAAAGTGTTTATTATCGGAACTGGAAAAAAAGGAGTTAAGATGTTGCCTCTAAAGAAGACATGGTTTCTGTGAAAAAGAGGCAGGAAGCCCACAGGAGAGAACAAGGGAAAATGGAAAGCCTAAGAGAGTGACATGCAGAAACCAGCAGGGACAGCGAGCAAGCCGAGTGACACAGAGTCCACAGGAGAGAACAAGGGAAAATGGAAAGCCTAAGACAGTGACATGCAGAAACCAGCAGGGACAGCGAGCAAGCCGAGTGACACAGGTCACATGGCTTTCAAGGGAGCCAGAATGACAAAGGCAGAATTACAACCCACACTGGATAGCAGAAGATCCAAACTGACACGGAGAAAAGCCCAAATCAAGGACGTACAAAACAAACAAGAGATACTCCAAGAACTCAGAGAAAAAGAACAGAAATAAAAAGCAAACAGAAAAACACGGAAGATAGGAACAAAGATTCCGTGTAAAGGAAGTGATTTTTCTCAAGGAAGCCACCAGAATGATTGCAAAAGCAATGACAACTTATATTAAGTAACTATTATGTTCTCCATGCTGTGGTAAGCACTTTACACCTATCATCACTTTCATCCTTATGACAACCCTTTAAGACACGAACTAATTTATCTCTATTTTTCCAATGAGAAATGTGTCATGGGAAGTGTGTAAATTACCCATAGTTAGCTAGTATATGGCTAAACCAGGAATCAAATCCTGGACTGACTAAATTTAACACCTGGTATTCTATATCCCTAATCAAAGAAACAAACAATGGACATTTCAGTGAAAGAAAAAAAATGATCCTAATTTGTGATGAAAATCATTCACCCTTATTGTGTTCCCTAAGTAATCAAGAGTAGTTCACATGTCCAAATATTTTGTCACTTTTATGCAAAACAAGGAACAAATGTATACATCACCCTAAGAACCAATAACGTGTCGTGCAAAAGCAGCAGATGCAATTTCAGGCTGTACCAATGGGGATATCGTGTCTGGTGGAAAAAAAGGTAATAATATTCTGTGCCTGACAAGCTATATCTAAAATATAGTCCAGTTCTGGGAGCCACTTTTAAGGGACTGAGGAAACGAGCCCTTAAATGGAAGGCAACCCACAGAGCACAACTGCATGAGGTGTTCAGAGGAAGTGTGTAGGGAGGTGCTGACTCACCTAAAGAAGGGAAAAGCAAATGGTGCCGGGGGCAGCGAGCAGGTGCTCGCTCAGGTGCCGTCCGGTGTAGACATTCTGTACCATGGCCGCTCACACTGACGTCTGGCCCGGGCTCCACATTTACAAAGCAAAACGTAATCCTCCTATTCTGTCACACAAACACTGTTCAAATGACTTGTTGAGCAGGAGAAAGGCCTGCTTGAAATATTAGAGGAAATGACAGTTCGTTGTTTGTTTTCTGTTGTTTATGAAACTACCTGGCCTATTTCAATCATTACTGTCACTTGGGAATTATCATTTATAAATGTGGCAGAAAAGAATGATCATAATCTAAAGATAAAGCCACTTTGAATTGCCCCCAGAAACCCTGGAAGGATCTGGGAATGCTTATAAGAGCCAAGTAAAAGGTCAAGCCAATAACAATGAACTCGTAAGAGGGCGGGAGTCGCCAAAAGAAACAAATAAATATGCAGGACACAGTTTCATAATTGTTACCACGCTTGAATTAGTGATACAGAATAATCAGATGAAATACGTTATAAGTTTTGTTCAGGATATGCTGGAATCATATTTTATGAACACCCATCAATGTCAATTATTATTTATTATTGATACCCCACCACCAAATTAAAAAGAAGACAAATGTGTGTGCTCTATTCCACTCTTGGTTCTCTCTTTCATCATAATATTCAGTCACTCCGTAAGTAATTAATGATTCAGCACAACTTGGAAACAGACACTGCAGCCTAAATATCAGATAGTAAAGTTGATACGGGGTGACATTCTCTTATGTTCTCAGGTTGTTTATAAAATTTTGATCACTGGTAAATATTTGATACTTTTTCTAAGATCTACGTTCAAATTCCAAGTAGTCCTATGTGATCATCTGAATCCTTGTTATTCTAATTTTGCAAAAAAAGACTCAACCCCACATAGCCTTCAATTCCAAAGCTTTTGCTTATTTCAATATATGCACCTGATGAGAAACCATTGTAACCAATGGCATCATCTCTGAGAACTCTGGCTCGGGCAGAGAAGTGTGAGCTCCTTCATAAAGTCAATCTTCCCCTTGAAACATGTGAGGCAAAGGTTCCATATATTCACATACCGCATCGTTGACAAAGAGCTTTCATATTCTCACTTAAACCTCACAGAAGTCCTATGCAGTAGCTACTCTTAATTTCCTTATCAGATCTGAGAAAATTGAGGTTTGGACATTTAGTGAATTTTCCAAAGTCTAAGAGCTTTGAAATTGCAAAGCCAGGTGTTCGAAATACTGGCCAGGTCTACTCGACCTGCCCTGCCACCGCTGTGACTGAAGAAAGGGACTGACGATCGGACTCAACACCAATGATGACTTCCCTTCTTCCCAAAGGTGAACAGGGATGTAACACTGAACGTGACCATGGAATGTAAAACATCTTTAATGTGACTTTCATTGGAAGTCTAAATTATCCTGGCGGTCATGAGGAGAGTATGTGATAGACAGGCAGTCTCTGAATATGGGAAGTCTGTCTTAAATGCTTTTGTTCCTTCCTCAGAAGCTGGTAAAGTGCCTTGTGTGAAACAGACATTAGATAATACCTGTGGATGGAATTTGTAGTTGAACCTCTATGTGCAGCATGTGTTAATGATTGACTGCCCTCCTTTAGACTCTGGCTATACAAGGCTCAAGAGAAAAAAAAATCTATTTAATCTGTTTAGCTTAACAAGTGATCAGTGGAATGAAAAAGAATCAAACTGACTGACTGACTATTTTTACCAAGTTACCAAACTGACTTCTCATTTCAGTTAAGCAGCCTGTCTGTCCAACCCAACCATTTGGCTCCCAGGAATGACACAGACGTGAGCTCCTGCTCTGAACATGAGGATTTCATCCAACAGCTCAGCACAGCTTTAGTGCCTGGGGCCAGAAAGGAACAATCTGTTCTCCTTTAGACATTTTGATACGGTAATAAAAAATGTAAACAACGGATTCATCCCCAAACCTTAAAATCATCACTGGAAGTTGAGGGAAATCTAACACCACAAAATTCAAGTCTACGTTCACCAAATTTAAGGCACAAAACCTCATAGAATGATGGAGAAAGTCCACCCAATCAATGGAATTCAGAGCTAAGAATTCAGCCACTAAGTGGCATAATTGCTGTAATTAGTCAAATGGTGTAATTACAGCAAACACATGGTAAGTTGCCACTGAAGCATGTAATTGCAGAGCATAATGGTGTTCTTATGAGTTCTGATAATATAACATGGTCTGGATATATAATAAATACGCATAGCAATATTACGATATTCTTCATTTGTGGATTTTCTCAGTACTTGATCTGGCTTTCTTAAAATTTCTGGGTTTAAATCTCAGTCACACAGGAAACCAAAGTATTTTTTCAATGAAAGGAAAACTGGATATTATCCAACATAATACCCTTGCTGAGAAGGTGGATAGGAAGAGATAAAGGATTTGAAGTTGAGTGTAAAGTCAGTCATTAGAATGACCCTAAACAGAAATTAATGGCTACAATGCAAGATGGTGTTTGTACGAATGTGGTTACTTCACATTTTTCAGAAATTTAATATAATGCTAAAAGACCCATGACAAGGAGAAGATAATGTTGTCAGCATTATGGTTTTTGACATATGTTGTCAGTCTCTGGTTTAACATTCCTAGAAGACAATGCTTTCAAGGCATTTGCACAGTGCTCGTGTGTGTGTCCAAGTTTTGTACCACGTAACAGTGGATTGATAATTATGAGCTGTCTTGAATTCTTTTCAGGTGTAGATTTTGAACAAGTGAAAATATTTTTATTCCATAGAATTTGAGAATGGAAGAATTCTTTGGGAGTTAAGAGAGGCTTAGTTAGAGGGTTCATGAACTCATTTCATGAAAGGTGCTGTGGCTATCGGCGGAGGGTATTTTTCTTGAAAGGGGTTTTCAAAAGGGTCTTCAGTGGATTTGTGAAGCACAAAGGTGCACCTGGGAGATTACATCATCCAGCTTCACTTGGGCTGGAATCTGCTCTACAAATGCCCATCAGATGTTCACTCCACTTGGCTTCACCGTTTGTAGTACGGAGGCTCTAACTAATCTGTGAAGGAGACTGTCCCGTTACCCATCAAAGAGTGCACGTGTTAGAAACTTACCCCAACATGTTGACTGTAATTCTTCCTCATCATAAATTCTACCCTGTGGTCTTCTTCTCTCTTCTAGATGAAAGATGCCTCTAAAGTATTTGAAGACAACGAGCATCTCAAAGCACTTCTCCTCTAGAATAAGCGTCTCTATCGCGAATGGAGAATAAGTGTCTCTATCGCGAAGGAGAATAAGTGTCTCTATTAATGATGCCTCACTGCTGCTTATTCTCTAGTGGGTCGCCAATCCAACAAGATTCTGTTTAGAGTGGGACACGAGTACTTAGACCAGGGGTTGGCAAACATTTTCTGAAAAGGGACAGACAGTAAGTATTTTTGGCTTTGCAAGCCATATGGTCTCTATCACAACCACTCAACTCTGCCACTCTCTGCAAAAGCAGATGTACATAATACATAAATGAATGAGGGTGGCTGTGTTCTAATAAAACCCTATTTTCAAAAACAGCAATCAGGCTAGATTTGATGTGCATGGTCTGCTGATCACTCATCTAGATGAGTCTGAAACAGAAAAGATCCCTGGGAAGCTATGAATGCTCTTCTCTGCATGCTACACTTTTGCTAATCTAGTTTAACTTAAAGCAAACAAACAAACAAAACCCAAAGCATACTGCCCATGCGTATCGAGGGTACGGTTAACAACGCTCCCTAGACTAGCACTGTCTAGCAGAACTTTCTGTGACCATGGAAAACTGTCTGTGCTGTCCAGTATGGTAGCCACTAACCACTTGTGGTTACTGAGCACTTGAAATATGCCTAATGCATATTAACGACCGAATTTTTAATTTAATGCTAATTAACTTATATTTAAATTTAAAGAGCTCTCGAGTGGCTAGCACATTGGACAGAACAGCCGCAGACACTGTCTCCTGTGTGGACGGCTCTTCCACACCACTCTACGCATGAATGCGCTGTACGTGATGGGCTATTAAATTTGCACACAAAGTAGCTCATTATCATCTAAGCAAATATACAGCTTGAAGCGTCACAGAAGTTCAATAAATATTAACGATGATCAGTAAACGGAATCACTACAGATAATGAAACAGCATGACGAAGTGTAAGACATAATTGCAATCAGTTTTGCTTTTATTTTTCTTTATTTTTTAAAAATTTTATTTATTTATTTATTTGCTGTACGCGGGCCTCTCACCGTTGTGGCCTCTCCCGCTGCGGAGCACAGGCTCCGGACGCGCAGGCTCAGCGGCCATGGCTCACGGGCCCAGCCGCTCCGCGGCATGTGGGATCTTCCCGGGCCGGGGCGCGAACCCGCGTCCCCTGCCTCGGCAGGCGGACTCTCAACCACTGTGCCACCATGGAAGCCCCAGTTTTGCTTTTATTGACAAAAATTTTCCATGCAACGGGGAGCCATGATCACATAGTGGTAGATTATTTTAATGGATTTTACACTTTAGATATTTATCTGAAGGTAATTCAAGCTTTTTCTATTTGACATGCCCCTGCCGTGAACATATATGGGTTTTACTGTAAAGTGAATTTCCAAGTGTCTTTTTTTTCCTCTTGTACCCAGATGATTCAGATTTGAGCACGCACTGTTTATTGGTTAATTTCAGAGAAAGGGGAAAAGATCACTTCATCCAAATGTTCACCGCGAGAAAGAAATGAACCAGAACACTAAACAACAAAAAATGAAGAACCCCATCCTGCTATAAAGTAAACAAGTTCATGTATTGAGAACTCAATTATTATTCAAAATACACTGCCTTGGGACTTCCCTGGTGGTCCAGTGGGTAAGGCTCTGTGCTCCCAATGCAGGAGGCTCGGGTTGGATCCCTGGTCGGGGAACTAGATCTCGCATGCATGCCGCAACTAAGAGTCTGCATGCCGCAACTAAGAACTGGCACAGCCAAAACAAATAAGTAATAAATAAATAAATATCTTTTAAAAATACATTGTCTTTATTGCATTCTTTCACTTATTTATGCAAGAAAACACTACCCTTAATGTTGCAGACTCAAGAATGAACTGAAACAAACGTAGATACTGCATCAGGGAGCCGGCATCACACGCAGATGACAGACATTATCATCAAGGAACCTCAGAAACAAAGAAACATTTACAAGTTATGCAAACGTGCCGGCACGCTGAGGGCATATGACCAAGGGGCGTGGCATTGCCCAAGAAGGGGTGATATTTGGGTGATGTCTCAAGAATGAGAGCAGAGTAGCAGCAGCTGCCTATCAGTGCGAGGGGGCACCCAGGTGACAAGTGCGGAGGAGACGGAGGGACGCGGAGGCAGGCGGAGTGCGCAGGACTGGGCCTGAGAGCTGGGGCAGGGGTTCTGGACCCCATCCCCAGACAAGTGCGGGGCAAGGGGGGGCACTCAAAGATAAGAGTGCTGAGGATACAGTGGGGAACTGGAGGTGCGGCAGAACTCACGCCGCCGTTTGAAATGAACTCTCTGGCTGCTATGACGACACAGGCTGGCGGGCCCCGTGCCAATGGCGCATCCAGCTTTGATGCTTCTGCCAGCCTTCCAGGGGAGTGATCAGAGCCGAGAAGGAAAGAAGTGAGTGGACCTGACAACTATTCACAGGGTGCAATGGAGAGGGCTTGGGGAAGGGAGGCGAGCAGGTAACGAGGGAGCTGGGGGCACGGCAGGGATGCCCTGTGGTGCGCAACGGAGCCTCCACTGGCTGGGAGAAAAGCCGCGGGGCTCCCGACAGGAGCAGTATGAGGGCTGCAGAGAACACGGTGAGCTGGCCGGCGCAGGGTCAACTAGCGCCCACCGCGGGGGGCGCTGAGTGTACTTCTGGAGTAAAGCAATCTTTCCAGAACAATGATAAAACAAGAGCTTCTTTTTGCTTTAGTGTGTGTGTGTGTGTGTGTTTCAAACACACATTAGGATGCACGATGAATCTCAATAATTCATATGGACCCTTTGGGAGTCTGTTCCATTTGCTGACTGCATATATCTTTGCCCGTGCCTCTCTCCAAGAAGCTACACTGTCTCTGGCTTACAACAATTACCAAGTTCAAGATAAGGGCTGCGTGAATACTTGCTTCCAACTGTGCCTACCAAATACCACCAGCTGAACACCAGCAATGCACCCGCGGGCTTTAGAACCTCTATTGCCGTGGATTAAAAAGGCGCAGACACCTGCACTCCACGGGCTGCGAGTTCTTGCTGACTCATACAGCGTATTTCCAATCACTCCCTCTTCCTGGCCAGATCCCTGTGCTTTCACAATGTGTATTGGTTTCCTAGGGTTGCCATAACAAAACACCACAAACTGGGCAGCTTAGAACAAGAGAAACCGATTGCAGGACACTTCTGGCGGCTAGAAATGGAAAATGTACCTGTCAGCAGGGCCTTGTCCATGTGAAGTTTCTGAGGAGGAATCGTCCCTTGCCTCTCCCTGGTTTCTGGAGGTAGCTGGCCGTCCTTGGCCTTCCCTGACTTGCAGCTGCATCACTCCAATCTCTCCCTCGTTGTTACATGGATCCTCCCTGTGTGTCTCCTTGTCCAGATTTCCCTCTTCAGTTAATACTAGTCATTGCATTAGGGTCCACCCTAACGACCTCATCCTAACACGACGTTATCTGCAAAGAGTGTGTTTCTAAATGAGGTCACACGCATAGATCCGGAGGATTAGGACTCCAACAAATCTTTTGGGGAGACACCATTCAACCCAGGACACCATACGCTGCATTTTCCTAACTGAAGTACGTGCGAATCTTTCTTTTCTACTCTCTTCTCCTGTAAGTCCTGGTATGAAAGGAAGAAAAACACCCAGGCACATTCAGCCAAATCCTGGCTCTCTAGCATTCGCACATGAGTTTACTGGCATCTGACTGTAACCATTATTTCACTATGTGTCTGTTCCCACCCCTGATTTGGAAGTGAGTCTTTGAAGACATATGTTAATAATTAAGACCTCTGTGTCCTTCATTAAATAAGACATATTAGACATAGGTCATACTCTAACTTAGTGCTTAATACCTGTCACAAAAAGGGACCTCAATAAATGTTTAAGTAAGAGAGAGAGGAGAGAAGGGGAGGGGAGGGGAGGGGAGAGGAGAGGAGGGGAGGGGTGAGGAGATAGTGAGGGAGAGGGAGAGAAGAGAAGAGAGGAGAGGAGAGGAGAGGAGGGGGAGGAGAGGGGAGGGGAGGGAAGGGGGAGGAGAGAGGGAGGGAAGGGGAGGGGAGGGGAGAGGGAGAGGAGAGGAGAGGAGGGGGATGGGAGGGGAGGGGAGAGGGAGAGGAGAGGGGGAGGGGGAGGGGAGGGGAGGAGGAGGGGGAGGGGAGGGGAGGAGGAGGGGGAGGGGAGGGGAGGGGAGGGGGGAGGAGGTGGAGGGGAGGGGAGGGGAAAGGGAGAGGGAGAGGGAGGGGAGATCATGAGGGAGAGAGAGAGGAGAGGAGGGGGAGGGGAGGGGGGAAAGGAGGGGGGGAGGGGAAGGGGGGAGGAGAGAAGGAAAGAGAGATGGAGTGATTTTCTGTTTCATGTTTAGCTTCAGTTTTAACCAGATTAACCTGCCTTTCCCCTTAACCTTTCCTAACGGCCTCCATTAATTCCTCTCTAGCCTTGCAAGGACTGAAACTCATCATCAGACAGTACTGATAAGCCATGAAGGGAGTGACAAAGAAGAATGGTTTAGGTATTAATCTAAGATCAGACAGTTGAACTCTGGGGAGCCCTTCAGGACCTGTGATTCTGTGGATGGCTAATAAAGACGGCTGTGGTGGGAGTTTTCCAGGCTGTTTCCATGGTCAGGAATTCTACTTCATTTAGAACAGCATTAGGTGTCACCCCCAAAATATTGTAGTTTAATGTCAATTACCCAAGTATCTTATTGGAAGAATGTCCTCACCTACAGAAAAGGGGTTGTGTTTGAACAGCCTCTATAACCAATCCACTCACTGTATTAGTTCCCTACTGCTGTGTAACAAGAGGGCCACGTAGTTGGCAGCTTACAACAGCAGTTATTACCTCACTGTTTCCTCCTGAGTCTGCAAGCAGGGAGGAAACTTGGGCTGGGGACTCAACTAAGGCTGGCGTGGGGAGGGATCCGCTTCTAAGCTGTCACGGGCCAAATTCGGTTCTGAGAGAGAGGTCCCAGTGTCACGTAATGCAATCATGAAACTAACTTCCCCGCAACCTTGCCATCTTCTATTGGTTAGACGCAAGTTACAAGTCCCACCCACACTCACGGGGAGGGAATTCCACAAGAATGTGAACACCAGGAGCAGGGATCAGCAGTGCTGTCTTAAGCATCTGTTCACTACACTGGCCAACCGAGGCGAGATTTCTCATGAAAACGTGAGTGGCACAGGTTTTTAAGGATACAGTGCTACAAGGATAACACGGCGAATGTCGTGTAAATATCTACACGTCATCATTGATCAATGACTAGCTTAACTCAGATTGAAGTTATGCTCTCTCCATGTCTTCGTTCATCAAATATTCATTAAGCATATATTAGTGAAATAAAGTGAATCTGTACAACTTACAACAAAAAAGGGACCTTCCCTTCCAGAAAGCATTTTTGGCGTAGAACAACTATACTTTCTGGATAAGCATGTTTACAATATCTTTGGAATAACTGACGCACTAACACTAAAGTGAGGCCAGACACGACAGGAGTGCGTGACCTGGGTGCTGCAGGGGCCCTGGAGGCCCTTACAGTGCCCCATACAGCACTGTGGGGCACTGCGGCTTCCTGCTGGCCTGGCGCCCATGTCCTCAGCACCCAGGAGATGAGGCCAAGGTGGCGCGGAAACCGATCCTGAGACTCCTGCATAGCCCTGAGCCCCGAAGGGCAGGAACCTCGGGGAGAAAAGGACGAGGAAAAATGCTCTGAGGAGGCTGAGAACTACGTTTGTCTGACCTGGCTCCAGACGGACGGCAGAAAAGCAGAAAACAGTTCCCCAAAATTCTCAGACCCTAAGTCCTCGCTTACATGCTTCCGGATTTGAAGGCACAGTACAAGTGATGCCTAAAAGACCCGAAGCCAAAACTGTAATAAAAATACCCTGTGTTTCTCTCTACCTGCATTACTGAAGTACATGAAATCCTTGCCTACCGTTCTCTGATGATTCTTGTGTCGTGTGTCTGTGTGTTAAACGACAACCTTTGCTGCTGATGCGGAGAAATGGGATTCCTGTATCTCGATCTTATTTTTGGCAACCTGCTAAGTGTCTTATTCATCCTGATACTTCCTTAGATTCTTTAGTGTTCTCTGTGTAGTTCATCATATCATCTGCAAATACTGGCAGTTCTTCTTTCTTTCCAAATTTTAGGTTTTATTTCTTTTCCTTTTATTTTGTGCTCAGTAGGACTGCTAGTATAATGTGGTATGGAAATGACAACGGGCTGATTACAGAGGCTCTTCTGGAGGATAATCTGAGCTGAGGCCAGAATACTGACCTGATTCCAGGCATGTAAAATCAGAGGGACCAGAGCTCCAAATCAGCTCCAAATCTCCAAGGGAACAGCAAGTGCAAAGGCCCTGAGGTGGGAACACACCTGGAGTGACTGAGCTGTGGCAGAGAGGCTAGTGGGCTGAGTACAGAGGTCAGGCAGGAGAGCTGTAAAAATAAACTGTTGCCCATCAACTCATAAAAACTCTGGAAAACGATGTTGCATTTCAATGCTGCATGCAAGTAGGTACTTGTTAAATGGTTTCTCTTTGTTGTGCTGATCAAAACACCCTTTCTGCTGACTGGTACTAGATGATCCTGGGCGCTGCTTGCCCTAGATCACAGTGATGAGGTTGGCTGTTTGTCACGATGACGACTCTCTTCCACGTTCTGCTCCCTGCTCCCCCCTGCATCACAGGGCACGAGCACTCCATTCTTTTCATGCTTTGCTCCTCACTTGGGTCAACCCCACCAAACAGCACCATCTGAAGACGAAGCTGCTGCTCTCCAAACAAATATCAGTGGTGAATCACTGCTTTGTGTGGGGATCAGAGAAACACCGTATGTGTGGGTTAATACGACAACCTCCCTAGGTAGTTGTTCTTGAAAACAGAACCACACGATAGAAAATATCTGAGCTATATACACTCAGCTCTCTGTATCCACAGACTCTGCATCCTCGGATTCAACCAGCTACAGAGCAAAACTCTTTTTTTAAAAATTCCAGAAATTTCCAAAAATCAAAACTTGAGTTTGCCACGTGCTGGTAACTATTTACATGGTATTTACATTGTATTTACAAGTATTTACACAGTATTTACATTGTATTGGGTATTAGAAGTAATCTAGAGATGATTTAAAGTATATGAGAAGACTGTGCAGGTTGTATGTATGCAAATACTAAGCCATTTTATATTATGGACTTGCACCCTGGGATTTTGGTTTCACCAGGGGTCTTGGAACCAATCCTGCCCCTGGAATACTGTGGGACCACTGTAACAGGTTTAGTTTTGACAGCACCCAAAGAGACAGGTTAATTTTTTCCCTTGCTATGACTCAGACATCCTAGGTGAACATATATCCATGAGGTTGTTCACTGGTGTTAGTTTAGAAAAGGCAGAGAATTGTAGTTCAGGAAAGGGAGCCTTGTTCTCAGTAGCACTCGTCCTATTCTTTTGGACTTTGCATTACATGGTGAGCAGCTTACGCGTGTTCTCTGTCATTTCTCTCTCCTTCCTACACTAGATGTCACTGTGCAGCTCATTATTAAATAGCCTAAGGAAACTCTACATAGAGAAATGGAAACTATAGGGCTTCCCTGGTGGCGCAGTGGTTGAGAGTCTGCCTGCTAATGTAGGGGACACGGGTTCGAGCCCTGGTCTGGGGGGATCCCACATGCCACGGAGCAACTGGGCCCGTGAGCCACAACTACTGAGCCTGTGCGTCTGGAGCCCGTGCTCCGCAACGGGAGAGGCCACAACAGTGAGAGGCCCGCGCAACGCCATGAAGAGTGGCCCCCGCTCGCCACAACTAGAGAAAGCCCTCGCACAGAAACGAAGATCCAACACAGCCAAAAATAAAAATAAATAAATTAAAAGAGAAATGGAAACTCTAAAGGATCCTGAAGGGTGCCTAACAGGGCAGCCTTCTCCTCAACCGGATGACATTCGGCAAGGAGACAGCACGCAGGCTGTGCGTGACTCACCATTAGGGAAATGTTAGGAAGACTTATCAACAACTTACATTTCTTCCTGTCTTTTCCCCATTTGCATACTTGTCAACCTGATACAAAGTGAGACTTTGGGGAATGCAAATAGCCTACTCATGAAATTTAATGATTGCACATATGCTCTATTTTATAACATTGCAAAATACACCATTCCCTTGATGCTTAGAAAACTGTTTCCCCTGAAGACAGCGGAGCTGGAAAAGAGGAAGGACCCAACTCTACAACCTTTGCTTTTATGGCTTCCTGTTTCTGTGGTATCATAGACCTAAAGCTGAAAATGTGTTGAATGTTTTCAGTAGGTAGGGTGACCAACTGTCCTGGTTTGCCCGGGACCGAGGGGGTTTTAAAAACCAAGACGAGTTGGCCGATCTACTAATGATGGACCCGTGAAGATTTGTTTTTTCACGTCATTACAAACCCACTGCCCCATATGAGAATTCCTCTGCACACACACACAACCCTGAGTTCTTATACTTAGGAACCAAGCACAAGACAAGTAATGTTACTCAGCCTACAAGGTTTTTTAAATTCCACCAGAATGACAGGTTTGAGTTGCTAGCTGGCAGTCAGAAGGAAAAAAAAAAAATTTCCAGGACGCTTTCCAGAAGCAGAACTATTTGGCCATGCCCAAAATTTTAACAAGAGTGACTCCAGAAATGGAATGATTTGAACAATCTCTAAAGAGTGCAGTGTAAGAAGTTTCCAGGCTAAGGTAAATATGATGCCATCCTGGCAGAAAGGATGTTCTAGATACGAGGGTTAACTTTTTCTTTAAAAAAAAATGTAAAAAACTAATGAGATGCATGGATCTAAGGTGACAATTCTACAGTGTGCAATGCAGTCTGTATCAGCGACACTGACACAAAGCGATGGTTTTGATGCAGATCTAAAATAAGATTAGATCATCTTTCTGCAGGGAGGTGCAGGTCAAATTGTTCTAACATTGCGTTAGGAGATGATGGTGATGATGATGACACGTACCTCTAATCTCACTCCTTCCTCCTCCCAAATACCTGCGAGGGATGTATCCTTATCTCCACTTTATAGACCAGGAATTCTGGGTGCAAGCCTGCTCAACTCTGCACACGCAAGGTGAGGGGGGCCCGCTTTGAAACTAACCCTCTCTGACGCAGGAAACAGGGCATTTCACCACCTTTCTTCACCGTGTCTAGCGTACCTGCCAGGGCTTTCTCCATCAGGAGCTGGGTCCTGCTCACGGACCCTTACCCGTGGGAGCCACTTAGCTGAGCACTGATTGTAAGGGTCTGGAGGAACTCTTTAGTTCCTAAACTTTAACCTAAACTCTTTAACCTAAACTCACCAGTTTAGGTTAACACTGCTTTCATTTCTCATCGGAAAGCTCTTTCATCTGAGGACTTTGTTTAAAAAAATTAGTTGAAATGAATAGAGGACACAGTGCTTCCTACAGACTTTTTACAGCATATAACCTAAGGATATAGTAATAATGTACACAAATGTCAGCAGAAAGAAATGAAACTGAGGAGAGTTTAACAAACGGATTATTTTCAAAGATGTTGGAGAGGAACGTTGAAGCATAGGGGGCAGGACCACTGACGAGCAGCTGCTACTTCCAGACTTTCAGTGACAATGGATAGACACGGTTACCAGAACCCCGTGGTAGCTGCGTCCCCAGGCTGGCCTCCTGCTTCCCATTAACCTCCTCCCAGAAACAGCATGAGGCCAGCTGGCAGATGCCCATAGCTGTAGTCCACTGGGTCTTCCTCTTAGATTACAGACAGAATGGAGAAGGATGAAGCTGTATGTGACGGGCGGACAAAGTGTACCCACCATAAGCTCTTGCTAGCCACTCCAAGCTGCTCTAAATGACTTCTGTCACTGCAATATCCCTTGAGAGACCTATTTGCTCATTCTTCCTACAAATGCTCCTAGTTCTACACCAAATACACAAATTTCATACAGTATCAACCAGCATTTGGTGTCTCCCCCAAACACCGCCATGCTAATTCAAGCAGATTGAGGAATTTTAGAAAGTCTTAGACTTCTGAATAATACATTTTCAAAGATTCTACTTTGCCTTGCGAACCCAGTTACATAATCTCTTCTGAAAGCGCTCTGTTGGCACCGTGGTATACAGGAGCTTATATAATCCAGTGACTCTAGTCTGGAAAAGACAACTTTGAGGTTAGTGTTTTCTGAAAGATGTTCCCAAGGTTCTCAGTAGCAATTTCCTCCAGAGTTATTTCCAGGCTCCCACTTTACGATTTTCACATTCTTACAGCAGATGAGTTAAAAGTCAACTGCCCACCGGTGTGACAAGCAACAGAGATGAACTCTTCTACTCCCACCCGCTGCTGGGTTCCTCCAGAGCTGCAGAGTCGGCTGAGAAATCACACAACACCAGGCAGGTATGTGCGGGATAAGCAGATCCGTCACCAGGAGGCACACCTCCATAACGACCACAACAACAAATCCGTGACTTCATAAACCTGCTCTCTCCTGTCACTTGGAGAGAAATGCTTCCACTGAGACTGAGGGTGCTTCGACTGAGAGAGATCGGCAAATAACAGATCTGACTTTGGATGTGCACCACAGTTTTTTAAAAAAATACATTTATTTTATTTTTTATTTTTAATTTATTTTTAATTTTTTATTTTTGGCTGCATTGGGTCTTCATTGCTGCATGCAGGCTTTCTCTAGCTGCGGTGAGCGGGCACTACTCTTCAATGTGGTGCGTGGGCTTCTCATTGCGGTAGCTTCTCTTGTTGCAGACCACGGGCTCTAGGATTGCAGGCTTCAGTAGTTTTGGCTCACGGGCTCAGGAGTTGTGGCTCGCATGCTCTAGAGCGCAGGCTCAGTAGTCGTGGTGCACGGGCTTTGTTTCTCCACGGCATGCACGATCTTCCTGGACCAGGGCTCAAACCAGTGTCCCCTGCCTTGGCAGGTGGATTCTTAACCACTGCGCCACCAGGGAAGCCCCTCTCATCACAGTTTTTGTTTTTGTTTTTTTTAACATCTTTATTGGAGTATAACTGCTTTACAGTGGTGTGTTAGTTTCTGCTGTAACAAACTGAATCAGCTATACGTATACATATATCCCCATATCTCCTCCCTCTTGCGTCTCCCTTCTACCCTCCCTTTCCCACCCCTCTAGGTGGACGCAAAGCACTAAGCTGATCTCCCTGTGCTATGCAGCTGCTTCCCACTAGCTATCTATTTGACATTTGGTAGTGTATATATATCCATGCCACTCTCTCACTTCGTCCCAGCTTCCCCTTCCCCCCTCCCCGTGTCCTCAAGTCCATTCTCTATGTCTGCATCTTTATTCCTGTCCTGCCCCTAGATTCTTCAGAACCTTTTCTTTTTTTTTTTTTAGATTCCATATATACGTGTTAGCATATGGTATTTGTTTTTCTCTTTCTGACTTACTTCACTCTGTATGACAGCCTCTAGGTCCATCCACCTCACAACGAATAACTCAATTTCATTTCTTTTTATGGCTGAGTAATGTCCCATGGTATATATGTGCCACATCTTCTTTATCCATTCATCTGTCGATGGACAGTTAGGTTGCTTCTATGTCCTGGCTATTGTAAATAGAGCTGCAATGAACACTGTGGTACATGACTCTTTTTGAATTCTGGTTTTCTCAGGGTATATGCCCACTAGTGGGATTGCTGGGTCATATGATAATTCTATTTTTAGTTTTTTAAGGAACCTCCATACTCTTCTCCATAGTGACTGTATCAATTTACATTCCCACCAAGAGTGCAAGAGGGTTCCCTTTTCTCCACACCCTCTCCAGCATTTCTTGTTTGTAGATTTTTTGACGATGGCCATTCTGACTGGTGTGAGGTGATACCTCATTGTAGTTTTGATTTGCATTTCTCTAATGATTAATGATGTTGAGCATCTTTTCATGTGTTTGTTGGCAGTGTGTATATCTTCTTTGGAGAAATGTCTATTGAGGTCTTCTGCCCATTTTTGGATTGGGTTGTTTGTTTTTTTGATATTGAGCTGCTTGCATATGTTGGAGATTAATCCTTTGTCAGTTGCTTCGTTTACAAATACTTCCTCTCATTCTGAAGGTTGTCTTTTCGTCTTGTTTATGGTTTCCTTTGCTGTGCAAAAGCTTTTAAGTTTCATTAGGTCCCGTTTGTTTATTCTTGTTTTTATTTCCATTTCTATAGGAGGTGAGTTAAAAAGGACCTTGCTGTGATTTATGTCAGAGAGGGTTCTGCCTATGATTTCCTGTAAGAGTTTTATAGTGTCTGGCCTTTCATTTAGGTCTTTAATCCATTTTGAGTTTATTTTTGTTTATGGTGCTAGGGAGTGTTTTAATTTCATTCTTTTACATGTAGCACCAGTTTTCCCAACACCACTTATTGAAGAGGCTGTCTTTTTTCCAACGTATATTCTTGCCTCCTTTGTCACAGATTAGTTGACCATATGTGTGTGGGTTTATCCCTGGGTTTTCTATCCTGTTCCATTGATCTATCTTTCTGTTTTTGGGCCAGTACCATACTGTCTTGATTACTGTAGCTTTGTAGTATAGTCTGAGGTCAGGGAGCCTGATTCCTCCAGCTCCGTTTTTCTTTCTCAAGATTGCTTTGGCTATTCGGGGTCTTTTGTATTTCCATACAAATTGTGAAATTTTTTGTTCTAGTCTGTGAAAAATGCCATTGGTAGTTTGCTAGGGATTGCATTGAATCTGTAGATTGCTTTGGGTAGTATAGTCATTTTCACAATGTTGATTCTTCCAATCCAAGAACATGGTATATCTCTCCATTTGTCTATATCATCTCTAACTTCTTCCATCAGTGTCTTGTAGTTTTCTGCATACAAGTCTTTTGTCTCCTTAGGTAGGTTTATTCCTAGGTATTTTATTCTTTTTGTTCCAGTGGTAAGTGGGAGTGTTTCCTTAATTTCTCCTTCAGATTTTACATGATTAGTAAGAATAAGAATGCAAGAGATTTCTGTGCATTAATTTTATATCCTGCTACTTTACCAAATTCATTCATTAGCTCTGGTAGTTTTCTGGTAGCATCTTCAGGCTTCTCTATCTCATCACAGTTTTGAATGACACTAAGCTCTGTGTGTGCTTTCTGGCTTCCCAATTAGAAAAACTAAAAAGCTAATGAGTGGAGTGCATTAACAACATGCAGACAGCATTGTGCCACAGTCGGTTCTCCCCTGTGCCAGGAATGAGGGAGTGGAAAGTCCACAGTATAGGTATTGTCCTCCATGTGTAAAGTCAGCATCGTATCCAAGGACACACCACTCGTACCTCTAACTCAGGGAGTGCACGTGACCAGGGTGCCACCGCCACTGCGCGACGGTGCGTGCTGTCTGGCCACATCTCCACCACACCTCTCATAGTGGAGCACAGCGGGGATACTACTGCACAATGCCTCCTCCCAAAGGTGTCTGCATCCTAACCCCTGAACCCCGTGACAGCGTTAGTGCACGTGGCAAAAGGAGCTTTGCAGATGTGATGGAGTTAAGGATCTTGAGACAGGAAGATGATCCTGGATTGTCTGCTGGGCCCAATGTAACCACAAGGATCGTGTTGAGAGGGAGGAAGGACTGACAGGGTGAGAGAGGGAGAAGTGAGGATGAAAGCAGAGATCAGAAGAAGAAAGAAACATTTGAAGATGCCACCCTGTTGACTTTAAAGACAGAAGAATAGAGCCTAGGGCCAAGGAATGTGGGCAGCTGTGTTAGTCAGAATAGGCAAGGAAATGGATTCTCTCCTAGACCCTCCCGAAGGGACACAGCATTGATTTTAGCCCCGTAAGACCCATTTCTGATCTCCAGGATTGTAGGTAATAAATCTGTGTCATTTTAAGCCACCAAGTGTGGTGATTTGTTATAGCAGTGACAGGAAACTAATACAACTTGTTTTCTCAGTCTCACTCGTTTTGCTCCTTTCTATAAGACCCATGACCCTCCTCCTTTTTTTTCTCATTCCTGGATCTTTCTCCCTTGCCTAAAACTCCATGGTCAGGGCCCATCCAGCACAGCTTTGGAAATACTAAGGTATGAATAAGGAATTTAGTAGTTCTTACTTGGCACTATCGTCTGGCTCACAGGCTACTTTCTGGTTGGAAAATCCAATGTGTGTTTGATATCAGAAACCAAATCTTGCCTTCATGCTTCTCCTTTCATTTCTTCTATAAGAGAATGAACCTTCCCCCACACTGTCATCACTGCCAGGAAGAAGGAGGACGTCAGAGAGCCACGGGAAAGGCTGTGCCCCAAAATGAGAAACAGAACGAAAAGGAAAAAATGAGTCACTTAATAATATTGCTCCTGGTATAGAACTATCACCTGCAGTGCACTACTGCCCTGTCAGGAGAAACATAAAGTCTTTATCTAGTCCAGTCAGCGCTTTCAAAACGAGAGTCGTGCATCAGAATCACAGGCAGGGTGTGTCAAAATGCAGGTTACCAGGCCCCACCCTCAGCGTTTCGGACTCAGCAGGGTTGGGGTGGGACTGAGAATTTGCTTTTCCAAGTAGCTCTCAAGAGAAGTTAGTGCTGCCTGCCTACTGGGAGAGACAAGATGCAAGCCGAACGCCGAAAAGCACAAGGCAGAGTGAGAGGAAGCGCTGTGTAAGAAGTACAACGAGCCAGGGAGAAGAGTGAAAAGCACCGAGTATGGGGGAGGGAGACACAGCATCACGGCATCTGGGCACCGCAGCTGGACCTTAGCAGATGCCAAGGAAAGACACAATTCCAGCTCCAAGGACGGACACATATGGAAGCAGACAAAGGCCGGAGACAAGGTCCAGCCAGGAAATGGCCAGCAGACCCCATCAGCAGGTTGTCAGCTGCGTAACGGAGTTGAGTGAGCCCGGGAAGTTAGATGGGTCTAGGCGAGCTGACTTGCGCGCCGGTGAGTTCTCTGCAATTTAGTGCACCGATTCCTTATAACAGATGATGCGCCAGGTGGGAAGAGGACAGTGAAGAAGAACTGGTCCTGCTGGGAGTCTGAGCCTACTTGCAGAAAAGAGGATTCTTTGGAGGATTTCATGCAGGGAAAAAAAGAGGATGAAGATGTTTCAAGCAGCAGTCAGAAGTGGGATCAGAGCCCAAGCTGGGGTCACACGCACAGGGATGAGAGACCAGCATAAAGCAGAGGCAAGAAAGAAAACAAAAGATTTGTGGCAGATGGTTCAGTGGAGGTCGGAAAGAGAGGGTTCAGAGTGGGTAGAGGAGCTAGAAGGGCCAGAATGGAGGACGGGCAGCGGGTCCAGGCCAGGGCTGGTCAGTCAGCTCAGCAACTGGACGGATGCAGCCGGAGGAAGCTGGGCTGCAGTTGGCACCTTACCTTTTCCAACTGACCCTGGCTCCAGAGTTCCCTTCTGAAAGGCCTGCCTGGCCACACCCAGGATGCATCCTGACAGTGCACTGAAATTAGATAGCACTGTGATTATAAGTTTTCCTGGGGGCAATGAAAAAATATGGTACATTTATTTCTGCAGGCAGACCCCAATATTCCTGTATGCTTGAGAAGTGGAAATGGATATACAGCTCTTAGGAGTCTTCCTGTATCCTAGCAGCAGAGGCAGATCTCATTACGGGAGGAAGATCGAGCTGTCATTTGCGAATATCAGTATCTCATTGGGTCGTCTTGATATGTAAAGAGAAAGCTGCATCCTATTCTCAAAAGGCAAAGTTCAGAGTAGCAAGGAGTTAAGCAATTCTGCATGTTAACAGAGGCCACTTCCGCCCCTGTGAGCAGAGATGTGGTCCCAGAGAGGTAACACATCTTCCTCAACTTACAATGGGGTATGTCCCTCCACAGCTTAGCCCAGCCCACCTTACATGTGCTCAGAATACTTACATCAGCCTACAGTGGGGCAAAATCGTCTAACACAGACTCTGCGTTATAATAAAGGGTTGAATACCTCACACAATTTACTGACAACTGCACTGAAGGTGAGAAACAGAATGGCTGTCTGGGTACAGAATGGTAGTAAGCGTACAGGTTGTTTTCCCTTGTGATCGCATGGCTGACGGAGAGCTGCAGCTCACTACCACTGCCAGCATCTGGAGAGAGTAACATACCCCGTATCGCTAGCCCAGGAAAGCTTCAAAATTCAAAAAAGTACGAATTCTACTGAATGTGTATTGCTTTCACATCACCATAAGCTGGGACCATCCATATTGTGATATTGACTGGGGAAAGGAAGGATTTCCTGCCCTCTCTGCGGAAGAATGGAAAGAGATCCTGAATTCCCGGTGGTGGCAGAAAACAAGGCCCTGGAATTGGCAGCAGGCCAGGAAGTGGGGAGGGAGAAAAGCGAGGTAGATGGATTTGGGGAGCCTGGATGCATGAAACATGACAAATGCACTGGTTTATGGCATTACGATTCCCGGAGACCAGCCTCACAGCTTCAGGGCAAGTTCATCCAGGACACGGATGAGGATGTGAAGATGTAAACTTAGATGTGGGTACTGGTATAGATGCAGATGCAGACGTACATGGAGATGGAGCTGTACACACGTATGTGGATGTACACAGTGTAGGGGTGGCTGAGAGTATACATACAGAGAGAGGTATGTAGACGTACATACAGACGTAGTTACAGGTGTAGATGTAACTTTAGATTTAGGCATAGGAACAGATGTAGATTAGATATCGGTGAAAAGTTATCATCACAGCCATAGACACAGATAAGGAAAAGATAGTTTTACAAATAGATGTGGATATAGAAGTCATTATATGTGTAGATACACACAGTCATAGGTGGAGACGTAAGTAAAGATGCAGAATATCTGGGCTGATACTCTTGGGTTCTTTCAACCTACAGTGACAAACATATTGGAGTTGAACATCCAGATGTTTTCATGAGTTCAATGCTGTCACTGAACAGACGCACCTCCGGGGACGTTTTAGGCACTGTCGTACTCTTCCTCTGACCCGCATAAAGTAAGCAGTGAGGACGGACAAGATGAGCGCCGCGGTCGACCCAGCACCTACGGGCTTCATCAGCAACACAGTCTTGTCTTCATAGCTATGAAATATTTACTTTAAAGCACAACCTCCTTCAGATGAGTTTGTGGCCTTAGCTCTACCAGCTCTGATTAGTCATGATGTTGACTAGGTGGGAAAAGTGCCTCTTGTATAAACTTGCCCAAAATACTTAAACTAAGTTATTTAAGAGCATATCAAAAATCTGGTAGCCATGACAACCAGCTATCATAATTCAATACCTTTGTTTACACAGTACCTGGGAAAAGAGATGTATAATCATCTTGGCTTATTAAATGACTTCATAATGATCTGTCACACTCACTCTGCGTTCACTTCAAAAGCAAATTACTAATTTCCTGAGTATATATATTTTAAACAATTGAGACTAACATTTCTTTATAAAAGGTAATCCACGGCCACGTGTTTATTTTACACCTTCTATTGTCAGAGTAAACAGAGTTATAAAAGTATTAAAACTGGCATCAATTTTAAATTCTAGAAAATATAGATAATTCAAATTTCTAGTATACAACATAAAGGTCAGTGTGGACCCTTAAATATCATACATCCTACTTTACTGTCCTATGTTTCCCCAATTAATTCCAACAAAATTAAATGGGACACAATTTGTATTTTTAAAGCTAGGTATTCTATTAAAAAAAATTGAAATTCACGCACCATTGTCTTTAATGGTCTGCAAATAAGCCTTCCTTCGTTTGAGGACACGTGTATAACCACAGATCTGGGTCCTCCAGGGAAGGAAGTAATAGTAGTGCTGGATCTGAGCCTGCGGCCAGGATGTAGAGCTGAGAGCTGTCAATTACGCAGATGAAGCAGCAGTAGTGAAGCAGAAAGCCAGAGCAGGTGGGGCTGGAGGTTCCATGTAAAACCCTGTACATGAGGTGCAGTCAGTGCAAAAGGCAGACAAGAGCTGGAATCTGGGTCGATTTATCAAAGGCAAAATGGAACGAGGGCATGGATTTGGAACTGTGGATAAATTCCAGGTGAAGACGACCAAGGGCTTGATCAGCTGACAAAGCAGGACAAACGGAACAGACACTTGTTTGGTGAAGAAATACGTAAGTGTTATCCAAGCGTCATGGGACTCCTCTAGGAGATCATGGCTTTGGAAGAGCAGAACTGGAATTAAAGAAGTACTAAGAGGGAGTAAATCTTTTTGAGGATTTTTATTTAAGGAGATAAGCCAAAAATATAGAAAAATCTTGTACACAGAGATTCTTCCCATAATATTATTTATAACAGCAGAAAATTAGAAACAGTGTAAACATAGAAAATAAAGGTATTGCTAAGGAAATTACGGTCCCTCCATTTGACAGGAAAGCGTACAACAAATAAATTGGACTTTTAGTAATAATAACAATGATAGCAGCAATAATAAAAGCTAAGAAAACAGCCATGGTTCAGGGAAGCTAGCTAAAATATCTCAAAGATTAAATAAAATGTCTATTAAAGTAATTTTTCAGAACTAGGTCCATCGTTTTGTTTGCAGAGTCCAAGTATATTTAATAAGACAGGGTACCAGCGTACCAGTCTGGACTTTTCCTAAAACTTTCTGGAAGATGTCTAAGGCTCTTAAAATCAATGACACCAGGATTTTTAACCTGGCCACCTGAGTGAGCCCTTGCAGTACTATTTCTAACTACGGACTTACTTTGAGTTTCAGTGCATTACCCTTAGATTCAATGGAAAATCTTCAGATGAAAACAGGCAAAAAAGGGGACTTCCAACTCTGCGCTCCCAACGCAGGGGGCCCAGGTTCAATCCCTGGTCAGGGAACTAGATCCCGCGTGCCACACCTAACAGCCCACATGCCACAACTAAAAGATCCCGTGTGCCACAACTAAGACCCGGCACGGCCAAATAAATAAATATTTTTTAAAACATAGGCAAAAAAGGATGGAATAATGCTACTCGGAAGCAGGGGTCTGGAAGTGGTTTTTATGTGCTCTTTCATCCCCAAGCCTCCAATCTAAAGACCTTATTTTGTCCTGTCCCCGCCCCCCGCCAAGAATGCAATCTACCTTGGTTTACCGTCTTCTGTTTCTGACTAGATTTCTCAGGACCTGTTTGGTGTTTAAGCCACAGATACAGATCTCACTAAACTCATTCATTTGTTTCTCAAGTAAGTACCTATTGTGCATTTACATCTGCCAAGCATCACGTGGACCAGACACACACACGCACACCTGTCACGTAGTCAGGGAGACAGGCGTGCAATACACGAATAACCACACGGTCACAATTGAGATGAGGGCTAATGAAGAAACAGAGCGCTTGGAGAGCATTTCAGAGCCGGACCTGTTTAAGCAGGTTCTCACAGAAACAGGTCCTGAGGGAAAGGCTCCAGCGCAAGTGGTCTGTTTGGAGGGACTGGGGCTCCAGCTGGGAAGAGGAGAGGTGAGCTAGGGAAGGGCAGGCAGCCCGTGAAAGGGGCGCTGACAAGCAAGCTATCATGGGTGGCAACTGGAGCTTACTCCCATCAGCAAACCGTGGAGAATGGGGCAAAATGCCCGTTCTGGAATTATCTCACCCCAGGAGCGAGGAGGCTGGGGCACTGTATAACAACTTGCATCTGTCATCTGTGGAAGACGCTTCCCAGGGAGCGTTAACTCCCCGGCACTTTGGGGCCCATGGCACACAAAGGCAGATCAGCCTTCTATGGTCCTGGAAGTTACTGGTGCAGGTTAAGGTCCCAGGGATCTGAGTCACACATGGACAGCATCTGCTACTGGGCATAATCTTACTGCTCGAGCACTGTAGTGATAAAAGACAACTTCAGCTGAAGGAAAGTCTTAGAAACCGATTTGACTACATAAAACCAGGGTTACTTCTTTAGGAGAATAAAGATGTCAGTGCAGCCAGGTTACACCATGGAGCAATGAGTGCAAGTAATGTGCTTCAGGACCTCCAAATCCACATGGAGAGTGAGGACGGGCTGGGGGGGGGGGGGGGGGAGTCTGGCCAGCGCACAGCTGTGGATGATAGTACTGAGTGAAGAAGGACCTCTGGGCTCCCTTCATATACACGAGACTGAAGGAGTCCCGTATACTGGCCCGTCTGGACACGTATGACATAGCATCCCGCCCCAGCTGACACTACTTCATTAATCACGGGGTTGGACAGCACACGACATGACCGCAGGGCACAGTATGGGAGAGCACACCCCTCTGGCTTGCACAGAGCCCTCATTTACTACCCTCAGATTCCCCAGGCAAGCACACCTTGGTCCACACACATCCCTGAACCCAGTGCTGTGGAACCACATCAGACAGAGGCTTCCAAGATGTCTGTCATTCAAGACCAAAGATCTTGGCTCCAGCTGTGGGCTCTATTTTGTCTCCTCAGGAATCCAAGACTGTGGTGGATTTCAAGCATATTTAAAATTTTTCTCATTCAGACCCTCCAAAACTGCATTTATGAGAATAGTAAAAGGAATCCTAAAACAATACCAACTTTTCTAAAGATTACTATCAAAACAGAGACGACAGTTACTTGGAAAATGTGTGAAGCACTGATTCTTCGACATATGTCACAAATTTGTTTTCCTTATGCATATGTACATTGGATCTGTGGCTTTCAACAAGTTATTTTACATGCTTAAGTCTCATTTTCTCCTTCTGTAGAGTTCCATTTAATAGGACTAAAAAAGATTAAATGAGTTAATTGCTCAGCAATGGACTTGGCAAAGAGAAAGTAGCCAATAGATGTTAGCTAGTGTTGCCACTGTCAATTTCTAAAAGATGACTGTATAATTTTATCATCCAGACCTGGCGCCTTTTACTAGTAAAAGCAGAAGTTACTATTAATTACGCCAGGACTGCAGGCATAAACCTGCACCGTGCCAGGAAAGGCGGGATGTGCATGTCCATGTGCACAATCACCATGACGCAGGTGTAAGGAGTTCACACCGTCCTGTCAGCCGAGATCAGCTGTGCTTCATCATCAGAAGGGTGACTTTTGATTTACACACTTGTATCAATGACATGTGTGGGTGTGGTCGTAGCTAGAAAACAACTTTGGAGAGGGGACAATTGAGAACATCATTCCGTAAGTACCCTAAACCTCCAGGCCAGTAGCTGGTACCTTACTGAAGATTCAGTGGTTGAGCAAAACAGACCGCTGTGCAATTAACTTTTAAACGTCCTTTCTGCATAAATGCCTTCTCTCCGTGTAGACAAGTACTGGAAGGTTATTATTTGGCCAACCGCCGACCACTGCAACATGTTTTTATGGCATGAGTTTGTACAGCAGCCTAGGGGTGGAAAGTGAAAGGCTGGAGTGCAGTAGAGAAAGCCTCAGAGCATGGAAAAAATCATGCTGCGAGTCACGAGGCCCTGTTACCTCACAGGTTCCCTTTTAAATACTATAAGACAAAGACTTTGAGCTTTTTAAAAATGTCTAACTCCTAACCCTTTTCTACATATCCTTGATGTTGAAGAAGGTGGTCAAAATCTTTGAATGGATCTCTTGTGCTGTTTGATTTCTCACCTCACTTTTGTGTCTGACATCTGTCCTCTGTGAACCTTGACTCAACCTCCAAGCCGACCCCCTTGTTACACGTTTCAGCAAATAACTGCAGAAGATGATAACTCCTGTAGCGGTTGCATAAGCCAGATACCACGAGGGCAAAGATGATGGCTCTTGTCTGCTTTGAAATGCCATCACCTTCTCAGATACCCCCTCCATCGGCTGTGTCTTTCCGCACCCGTCAGCTTCTCTAGGGTGCATCCTAGGAGTGGAATTGCTGGGACGCGGAGCAGGCACTGGCGTCACTTCCCTAGATATTTGCAAACTGCTCACACGTACCGGCCTTGCTAATACAGTGTTGTCAGATTCAGAGATTCTGCCACTTTGATGGATTTGAAAATGTCTCTTATTTTTATTTCAATTTACACTTTCCCCAATACTACTGATCTTGAGCGTCTTTTCAAGTTGTTATCGCTATTCCACTTGATTGCTGTTATTGCTGATTTACATACTTTGGCGGATTTTCCCTGCAAGGTCTTTATTTTTCCTCTGATCTTTTTTCCAATTTAATTGTTGGATTTCTGTATCCTAAACAATAATCCCTTGGTCTGATACAGATACACGGTAGAGACAGATAGATAGATGGATAGATGGATGGATGGATGGATGGATGGATGGATGGATGGATGGATAGATGAATAGCTATGTAGATAGCAGATACCATCATCTGTTCTCCTGTGTGCCTTTAAGTTTCAAATTTATGGTGACATGTCATGAAAACATTTTAGATTTTGATAAAAACATATTTAGCAATCTTTTGTTTATGAGTTTTGGTTTTTGAATATGGCTTTAAAATGTTGCTTCTTACCCTAAAATTATAAGGATATTAACCATTTGCATTCAAAGAGTTTCAAAACTCTGTTTTTCATCTTTAGGTTTTAATCTGTCTCCATCTATGCTAAGAGATGGAGATGGAATTTTTAACATTTTTCCTAGATAGAAGGCCGATTGTCTCTGCACTGTTCATTGAATTCAAATCTATGAAAGGGCATATATTTATGGGTCAGTTTCTGGACCCAAACATCCATGATTTGATTACAGCACTTTGCAAACATCTTGATTTCAAATTATGAAAGAACCCCTCATTATGCTCTTATTTTTCAGAATTTTCAGTATTATTCTGGGAAGATTGCTATTATTCATAAACTTAACCATGTTTGCTGAATGCCAACCAAACAAAACAAACTCATTAGGATTTTTATTAAATGCTCTTTGTACTTATTCACCTCTTTCTGGAGAGTCAATATCATTATTATAAAGTCTATCCATCAAACAACTTCTGTTATTCACTTATTGGGTCTATCTATATTGTTTAGCATTATTTCATAATTCTTCTCTATGCAGAGTTCACACCTCTTTTGTTTGGTATGTTCCTAGGCAATTTATAGAGTTTGTTGCTACAATGAATGAGATCAGTTTCCTTTTATGTTTACTAATTTGGTTAGTTCTGGTGTAGTAGAACACTATTGCTTTCTGTCTATTTAAGCGAGTGAATAAAAGTGCATAAATAAGAACTGTCGTTTGACATTTTATCAGCCACAAGCATGTTTAGCTGTGGGTTTTAGTCAAGATGCTTCTTAAAGGCACTGAATTTTAAAAGGGCTAAGTCAACCCACAGACAGGTAAAATGACACATTGCATGATATATCCCAGAGTTTACAACAATTACATAGGTGTTGAATTCAAGCAGAGCTGAGAAGAGGAATAAACTGACCTCGTTAGGAAAAACCACCTGAAACAGGTAAATCACATAGAAGTTGAACTGAAACAGGTAGTGAAGTTTGGGCATCCATTCGAGAAGGTCTGAAATAAATACAAATGTTTTTAAAGTTCCCCCCATTTTAACGCCAGTTACAACCTAACAATATATACTTTCTAGACCTAGAAAATGATCCTCAGTCTTCTGATCCTTACATATCATAGTCAAACTCACTTCAAGTGACTTGCATGCATGGCTCTGTCTTTGCATAAACCTATAAAGGACACCATTTTGAAAGCACCAACAGGGCTTGAAGCCTGTAGCCCAGGACATGAACTCTGTGTGTGCTCTGGATACGTGCACACAAGGTGCGTGAGTGGCTGTGTGCAGAGGCACCTAAGAGAACGTTGCAGTGCCTAGTGCCTTCACCTGCAGCTACCTGTGATCTGGTCAGTGGAGCCTCAGCTAAGGGGGATTCATAGGAAGGGCGCTCCTAGAGTCAGTCCCCACAGAGACAGGTGGGGGGCACACATGCGTTTGCTGAGAAGCCTGGAGGCTCCCAGCACTTGTCAAAGAGAGGTCAGGAGACCAAGAGGTGGAGGAGAGAGAGGGATGGAGGACAGGCTACAGGGAGTGCAAGCAAGGGGATGCTGCCCACTCCGGTCCCGTGCACACTCGCTTGAGGGTTTGGTTCATTTAATGACGGGAGCAAAGGACTGTGGAACTTGGCGGTTGTTCCGTGGTTGAATGGGGATTCTGCAGGCAGTGTTCACTCTATTGGCCACATCCCAGCATTTAAGCCAGGTTCTGCACCCACTGTGAGTTTTTTGTTGTTTTTATTTTTGTTTTAACATTAGAGAATGTTCCTCAATTTTCTCCTTGTGTACCTATAGCACTTTCCCCCTAAATTAACCGGCGCATTATAACCAACTCTTTGCAATTTCTTCCGTTTTGTTTTTTACTGTTCTCTCTATACCACCCGTTTAAGTGTTGGCTAATCCAGAATTCAATCATCAAGCCTCTCGCTTTCTCTTTCTAATTCTCTTGCTACGAGTTTACCTCAGATGGCTCAAATATCACCTGTAAAATGATACTCAAACTTCTGCATCCAAAGCTGGAATGCTGTCCTGATGTCTACATTGATTATTCAACTCCCTATTTAACATATTCAGTTAAAAGTCCAAAAATACATACGTACTCTACTTTTTCCCTATTTCTATAAAATCACTATTATCCATTCTCCCCACTGCTCAAGCAGCTCACGAGCCTTCCTCGATTTAGCCGTTTTCTTCACATTCAATCCATCTGGGAGTCCTATGTGCTCTACCTCTCATGAATGAGTTTACACCTTCCGCTAGAGAATGTTGGCCCTAGGTGTCTTTCTTACACATAAACATACATACATAAACACACAGTATTTAATGTATGTAGTATTTATGATTTGACAGGTAGATATTGTGCATGTGTGCGTGTTCTGTGTGTGTTAATCATCTACTGCTACATAACGAATACCACAAAGCTTAGGGCTGAAGGTGACAAACACGTATGATCTCACAGATTCTATGTGAGGTGCTAACCACAGTGTTTGCAAGGGGTGTGACCACCTGAAGGCTCAACTGCGGGTAGACGTGCTCCCAACCTCACTCAGCCGGTTGTCTGCAGTGTTTAGCTCCTCACTGGCTGTGGAACCAAGGATGCCCTTATTTCCTTAATACACGGGCTTCTCCACAGGGCAGCTCACAATGTGGCAGTGAGGTTCCTCAGCGCAAGCCAGCAAGAAGAGCCACGATCGAGAGAAAGACCGTGCACGCAAGACGGGAGTCACAGTCCTTCACATCCTAATCTTGAAGTGACATTCATCACTCTGGGTCTATTCTACTTGTTAGCAGCAAGTTACTAGATCTGGACAACACTCAAGAGGAAGGGATTACACAAGGATACAAACACTGATCCAAAAGACCGAAACGTTCCCTTCAGCTTGTCGAAACTTCAGAGAGATTGCTTCCTGACTCAATGCCCCTGACCTCCCTTTTCTCAGAGCACTCACTTAAGAAAACTGGAATTGGAAACTCATTCTCGGGCCCTTTGAGATGTGCAACTTCTTCCAGCCTCGTGCCAGTTTTACCACCCAGGAAAGTCTTTCTCAAGCACCTGGGAGCCCTCCTTTTGAAATGTAATCATCAAGGAAGATAGGGCCCTTATCTCCCAGTCTCTGTAGGAGGGCAGGAGCCCAACTCCACTCCTACCAATCAGCAAACACAGATGGCCTCACCACGTTGACCAACCTCTCCCAACATCTTCCAATGCTTTTTAACTGGTTTTCCCCAGGACTTAAAATCTCTCTCAATTTTTGTGTCAGAAAAGTTGAGTTCAATTTCTCTCCCCTATTGCAATAGTCTTGAAGAAAATCTTTCTTGCCACTTTAAAAAAAAGTCCAGTGGAATTTTTTTTTTTACAATAGCAAGAGACGGGGATCCTAGAGGCCGTTTTAGAAGCTGCCTACCACTGCGTGAGTGTGTGTGTGTGTGTGTGTGTGTGTGTGTGTGTGTGTGCGTGCCTACCACTGCGTGTGTGTGTCTACCATTGCATGTGTGTGTGTGTGTGTGTGTGTGTGTCTGTGTGTCTAGTAACTGCATAGTTACTAGCCTGCAAGAAGATGACCAAAATGTTGTTTCAACTCCTTTTAACTGATACATTTTGGGTATATCTACATATTAAAGAAACGCGTTTAGTGTGGTGAAGTTGGGGTGGCCGATCCTCATGGATACAAACACAGTCCTCATACCCTTTACAGGATCAAGGCTATTTAGATGACCCCGGTACTGACAACCTACAGAAACATCAAGAAAAACCCCGTTGGGTGAAACCAGGAAGAACATCTCCGCAGTACCCCTTCCACAGGGGAAAGAGATTAATTTCCCACTGGTAGCCAGTAATTTGGGCTCCATTAGACCTAGGATTGTTCCTGGGTCCCATCATTAATACTTACAAAATGAAAACAAACACAGTTTAGGGGAAATAAATAAACCTCCACTGCGTTCATTGAGAGTTCACTTTACCGCACCCAGACTTGACATGAACATCTTAATAGCTCTGACAGAATCACTTAGGAGCCCAGCTTCATGGAAATAGAAAAAATGTTAATGAAGAGAAAATGTGGGTGATTAATAAATGTGATTGAAATGCAATGACCTTTACTTACTCACTGAGTAATTAAAGTAATCAAAGGAGACCCAGCTGTGATGAGAGCTGTCAGAGAATAGACCAACATATAGTTCGAAAAGCCACAACATTCGATGTGGTTTGCAGAGGACAGTACTTTTAAAAATGGCTTTTTCAGTAAACTAGAGGGTTTTTTTCTGACTTTCTGGAGAATGTTCTTACTTCAGGGCATGATGAGCAGTATAAGAACACAAGACTGAAAAACACAGTCCCTACGGAGTAAAACAGGAACATGCGAAGATCTCTCTAATGAGTCCTTAGATATCCTCTGAATTCCAATTAGGCGTTCCCCCTGGTGTGCGATATCAATCAGAAAACAGTGGCTTAAAGGCACCAGATCACTTCAAGTGCGTCTCTTGTTACTCTTGGGGAAACGGATGAGGAATGAATGTGTTGTCCCTAAAAAGCCTCTGTCCTTTCTTTTGGCAGCAAAGTAAGCAACCCTGTCCAAAAAACTTGGCAGGAAATGAATCCACATTCAAGGGTCAGTGATAAAGCCGTCCTATATTGGACTGGCCAGGGACCTCTGGGCAATACCGCCCTAATTCCAGCATTAATACAAGTAACACAAACCACCGTCATTGCCAAATTTCTCTCCCACTCCTTTCATCAAAAAGTACCACCTGCCAAACCTCTAAGCTTTCTCCTCTAAGCTGTATGTTACCTGAGGGCAAAAACTGAGGTTTCATTTCACAACCCCACACACATTACACACCCGGGCACTCAACAGATGCTTAACACACACAAAATGTATCACTGAAGTAGAGATCTCAAATAAAAATGGTTTTGACTCAGTGAGCTCATCACTTCTACCAAATACAGATTCACGCAGGTGATAACGCTGGAATCCCCCATCAGTATTTTTCCCCTGCTGCTATTTCGCTCCTTATTTTGAAATAACTGTAAAAGGATTAACTTTGGGGCTACTATGGGATCGCATCCTTTGTTTCAGTCTTTTGTTGCCCTGAAGGCCTCCTTTTCATGTTGAAATATAGGCAGGAGAGTCAGGGGAGCAGAAATATTATATAGGGGATTATCAGGTTAGAGAGAGCGAAAAGGAGGGCTGCTTTTCTAGACTCTCTGGACTGTCTTGTGAAAAGAAATTACCATTCTATTTTTACTCATTTCATTTTAGCTTGTCTTTCTCTTCCTTTTTTTTTTTTTAATTTTTCTTTGGCACTTTTCCACTTTTATCTGCCTGCCTACGTTTGGTTTCTCCCTTCTATTGAGATGTTGGATGTTTTCTCTTTCCCAGGCTTCTTCAGTTTGGTGGCTGCTTTGTCTGGTGCTTTTATCCTTCTCTGCACAGTCCTCCCTCCTCCTGCTTCATTCTTTTGAGCCCTCTTTTCCTTTCTGTATCTGAGGTGCTGACTTGAATTTATCAGTTATTTACATACTTGTGTGACGTCCACAGAGCACGCAGAAGCAGCCAGCTGTGGAACTGGGATTCCATGAGCAGAGGCCTAAATCATGAGTAACACCCTGCTGTGACAAACGCAAAGAAAGGCTCTGCTTTTTTGTGTGTGTGTGTGATACGCGGGCCTCTCCCGTTGCGGAGCACAGGCTCCGGACGCGCAGGCTCAGCGGTCATGGCTCACGGGCCCAGCCGCTCCGCGGCACGTGGGATCTTCCCGGACCGGGGCACGAACCCGCGTCCCCTGCGTCGGCAGGCGGACTCCCAGCCACTGCGCCACCAGGGAAGCCCGGCTCTGCTTATTTTTATGAAGAGAGATCGAGCAGCTGCATGAAAAGATAGACAGGGCAAACTGGGCACTGGCTGGAAATGAAATAAATAGAAAAAGTATCACCCTGCCAATGCCTGCAACGTTCTAATTTTATGTGTTCAGCATTCAAGCAATAAATTGTAAGACAGTCAAATTGAACTGGAGCCTCTAATTTTAAGTCCTAAGAATTTTCCTTCCACGGTGTGAATTTTCCTACCGTCACTGGTCAGTGCTGAACGTGATGTCAGTATTTTCCAAGTAAATTCTTGTACACCTCCATCCCTAGAGAGGCCAGGCATGTACATGCACGGGTCACAGCTGGAAGACTGAACTGGACTGAGTTCAAACACCTCAGTTCAAAACGCTCATAGTTAATTTTATGTCAACTTGACTGAGCCATCGATGGCCCGGATATTTGGTCCAACGTTATTCTGGGTGGGTCTGTGAGGCTGGTTTTGGATGAGGTTAACATATTGGTAGACTGAGGAAAGCACACTGTCCTCCATCATGTGTACGGGCCTCGTCCAATCAGCTGAAGACCTGACTGGGACAAAAAGGCTGACTACCCACAGGTAAGAACGCTGGGAGCCTGACAGCCTTCAAATTGGGATATCAACTTTTCTCCCGCCTTTGGACTTGAACGGAAACACTGGCTCTTCCTGGGTCTCAGGCTTTGGGACACACACCAGAACTAAAGTCTCCGCCTTCCTGAGCCTCCTCCAGCTTGCTGACACACCCTGCAAATCCCGGGACCAGCAAGCTTCCACAATCACATGAGCCAACTCCTTATAACTGATCTCTTTCTGAAAGTATACATATCCTATTGATTCTGTCTCTCTGGAGGACCCTGATTAATACAAAAATCTTGCCGCTGTAAGAACACTTCAAGTCATTTATCAGAGCATCATATTCTGACACGTAAGGCAGATAAGGCCCAGAAAGACTAAGCAATGTGATGAAAGTTGAACAACAAATCAGAAGTCGTCGGTCACTCTCTTTCTTCTCAGGCCTTGGAGGGGTTCTGGGGCAGTCACAGCTTTGTTTGTGATGTTGGGCAGATCTGAATCCAAGTCTTTAGTCTCCAGATGCCAGAGAAGCTACAGCAAGTGAAACATGCCAAAGAAGAGACAAAGATTTTTCCAATATTAGGAAGTTCGTGCTGTTCCAGCAAAGATTATCTAGAAAGTTTCTCAGATTTTCCTCGTTATGAATTTAACGTCCTCAAAAAATGTCTGTAGCACTCCCCTAAACCCCCAAGACGTATACCTATCTCTGGTTTGCCTTGTCAGTTTAATGATGCTAGAATTGTAGTGCTTGCAAGGGACACAAGAGGGTAGTGAGACCAAACCATGAGAAGCACTTTGGGGGTGTGATAAGCAGAAAGGGCCCCCCAAACAGGTCTGCTTCCTAATCCCCGGAATCTGTGAATACATTACCTTACATGGCAAAATGGACACTGATGATGTGACTTAGTTAAGGATCTGCGATTGGGAGATGATCCTGGATTATCCAAGTGCGTCCTATATAATCACAAGGGTCCGTATAAGAGGGGACCCTTATAAGAGTGGGAGAAGGAGGTGTGAAGATGGAAGCAGAGGTTGGACAAAGAGAGAGAGAAATTTGACGACGTGATACTCCTGGCTTTGCAGATGGAGGAATGGACCACAGACCGTGGAATGTGGGCGGCCTCTAAAACCTGGAAAAGGCAAGAAAACAGATTCTCCCCTAGAACCTCCAGAACGAATAAAGCCTCTCAGAAACTTGATTTTAACCCAGGGTGACCTATTCTGGACTCTGAGCTCTACAATGATAATATATTTTGGTCATTTGAAGTCACACAGTTTCTATTAGACTGTCACAGTAGCAACAGGAAACTAATATGGTGGGGCTTGTGAAAATAAACGTGTGGGTCCAGTTCTCAGGGACTCCAATTCACATCTTCTTGTACCGATCAAACCTCCTATTTCAGAAATTCTGCCTCCTACTGGAGGTACGTAAAGCTGAGTCACGTTATCCTCCAAGGAGCTTACAGTCCGAAGGGGAAAGCAGTTTTTTCAACATGAAACATGTCTCCTTCCTGATTAAGAAGCTTAACGACCACCCACTAAGCACGTATTGATAGATTCCTGGTGATCCATAAACCTTTACTAAAGGAAATTGCAATTCCATGTAGTGAGCTTACTTAGGTCAGCTTTCCTAAAGACTTATGTTGGCCCTGAATCCTTACATTTTTCTTTCAGTCCTCCACATTTCTTCCATACACCCGCTCCCCGAGAACCCTGGTTGTTATTTTATCTTCAGAGACTGCCCAAATCAAAAAGTTGTAGGGTTCGTGTTAATGAGTTTATTTGCAATGCCAGTTGGTTGGCCATATTCTGGGATATCTTTATGTCACTGAAAGTTCACTAGGAGGAACACTCAAGAAGCCAGTGGAGATGTCTGCGATACAGCTAAGTCTCTAGGTTTGACCGCATTTCTAGACCTACAGAGCGGTCCACGGCGTGACATCGTGTTGGAATGCCTTTCTACGTGCCCGCCTTTCCCCAAAGAGCAAGACAGCCAGCTTCTTATGCTTCTTCTAAAGCTCTGTCCCTCCTCCCTATCATTCCATGATGTGCTAACCAAGGAATACAATTCAATGACCATTGCGTTGGTTAGCTTCTGTTCCTGACTTTTCATCGCTCTCAGCAGCCCCATCCTTTGTCGTGTGACTTTGTAGTGTCTCCCTTCGTTGGTGAGTGTACTTCCCTGCTGCACAGATCCTGGGCTTGAAAGACGGAAGTTGGAGACTTGAGATCGGAATGTCACTCATTCTTCACATTCAGGGACAGCCCCCGTTTCAAATATCCTGGTCAGCATTTCAGGTCATTGGACAGCCAGTGTGACCTGATTTGGGTATAAGAGCATAGTGCTTTGATGGCTTTTTACAGATTTTTAACCATTTATTCTCCATCCCAAGAAGCAAAAAAATGAGCTGATTTTTAAAAATCTCTATAAAATATTTAATGTGTTTGCCATGCAGAGACAATTAAGTGAAGAAAGGAGCTAACTCTAAAATACGCACATTGCTCTGAAAGTCGGATATGATTTTTACTTGCGAAAGGACACTTAAAACGTAAACGGAAAGTATTCAACATAAAGATCTCAGCTTTTTCAGAACTGCAATTTTAATTGCTAAGATGAATGCTGAAGCTGATTTAGCACCAGAATCCTAATTGACCATAAACTTTCTCTTGTTTTTACCACCGTTTCTGCAATAATGAACACAGTTTCAAAGCTGAAGTGAAGTCTCCCCATATGAGTTTGTTATGGGTTGAACTATATCTCCCTAAAAGATGCTGACGTCCTAACCCTCATGTGAATGTGCCTCATCTGGAAACAGGGGCTCTCACCTGACTGAGGTGACATGAAGTCCTTAGGGTGAGCCTTAATCCAATGTGACTGGTATCTTTACAAAAGGGGAAATTCGAACACACAGACAGACAGGCAGAGAAGACAGACGAAGTAAAGACATAGGGAGAATGCCACCAACAAGTCAAGGTATAGCTGAGGCTACCAGAGACTAGGAGCGAGGCCTGAGACAGACTGTCCCCAACAGCTCTCAGAAGAAACCAACACTGCTGACGCCCTGATCTTGAACTTCCGGCCCCCAAAACCATGAGACAACAAACTTCCGCTGTTTCAGCCCCACAGCTTGTGATATATTGTTACAGGCTTAGGAGAATACACATATTAAATTTGCCTTGGTTCCTTTGACACATTACAGATTAGCAGCTTTCAATTACAATATTCAGATGAAAATGGTTCCAAGAATCACGCACAAAAATATGCATGACCCTATTCTTCCACACACGTGTGCTACTGAGCAAGTACCCATTTCCTGTGCCCCGGGTTGAGGTTCTTGACCCAGTCAAACCTACTGAAGAAAACGGTCTCCTTGTTTTTTAAATTAAAATTCCTCATGGAATATGAAATAGGCTCCAAATATTTCAAGAATCAAAGTATGTAAAAATTATCAGTATTGTAGGGGCTTCCCTGGTGGCGCAGTGGTTGGGAGTCCGCCTGCCAATGCAGGGGATGCGGGTTCGTGCCCTGGTCCGGGAGGATCCCACATGCCGCGGAGCGGCTGGGCCCGTGAGCCATGGCCGCTGAGCCTGCGCGTCCGGAGCCTGTGCTCCGCAACGGGAGAGGCCACAACAGTGAGAGGCCCGCATACGGCAAAAAAAAAAAAAAATTATCAGTATTGCAAGTTATTTCTATTTCTTCTGGTTCTTAAAAAGATTTAATTGGTCAAATATTTAAGACAGAATCTAAACCAAACAAGTGGACCCTTTCAACGTTACTGGAATATCGGCCAGACAGCTATAATATACTCAGATTTTCACTGATGGTATAAATAATTTCAAGGCATTGGGCTCACTCTCTTAGGGAGCCCATACTTTTACTACTGCTTCCTGCATTTATTTTGCAACTTCAGGAAGCCCCTCACACTCTTTCTCAGTTGTACTTTCCCTTCCTTCCTTGTCAAAGCCTGCCTCAGGATTGCCTCTGTAATTCTTCACACCATAGTGTGAAGCAGTTGAAGGCAATATGTTAAGTCACTCAGGACCAGCCTGCACCTGTTCTTATATATAAAGTTTTATTGTAACACAGCCAGAGTACATTTACATATGGCTGCTTCGATCTACCTCAGCAATGCTGAGCAGAGTATATGTGCATACAACAGAGTATGGGTGACCCACAAGGCTGAAAATATTTACTATCTGGTCCTTTACAGAAAAAATTTGCCAACTCTTATTTTAAGGCTTCTCTCTCAATAAAAGCAAGAACAAACAACATAATCCCCACGTAATATTTATATTATATTTAAAATTTTCAGGACATAAGAGAGCAAATAGCGTCCTTGTGTGGGATGTCAACAGCCACAAGTTTCACATCAAAGAAACCACAAATCCACTTTATCTTTGAGTCCAACACAAGCAATGTGAAATGAGATCAGAGACCACATTTCAGGAACTACATATGTATATGGGGTGCTTTAAATAACTGTACGTTTACGTGTAAGTCTAAGTCTCTGTATGTCTATCTTGGGTCTTGTTCATTTCTGTTCTCATAATCTGACCTGTTGGTTTCAGGACATGCAAAATATTGACTTATTCCCAAGCCTTAAAGTTGAAAAGATATGTTTCAGTAAATGTAAACTAACATTTCATTTTCAAAATTAGTATGTGACTGATTTGGTTGTATACCATGTGTCAGTTTCCTAAGTCACACCCCCAAATTGCTATTGTTTGCAAAGGAACAATCTGGATGCTGGCAGCACTGACTCCAAACCTTCAAAGGGAAGTATTACCAACAGAGATGGGTCCTTCCTTCCATGGTCTCAGTCTTCCTCTATCCCAACTCCAACAGCTGTTCCTGCCTTTTGGATGATGAAAATACGATGCCTATTGCATAACCAAAACAAATGCTTCCTTGCTTTTCGCACTTATATTACTGCTCTTGACAATTCACCAGCTGATTATCCTACTGAATTATGCACCTGCCACTCCTCCTATTTACCTTTTTTTTGTTTATTAGCACCGTGACTACAAAGGGAAACAAAGAATGAAGGAAGTCAACCAAAAGCGTCTCTATTGTGTTGCTGGAGATGTCTTGAAGTCTCTGAGTAATCAAGATATAATTTCCAACCACTTGCTCACAAACGTGGGATTTGGGGCATAGAACATCCCTCATGGAAAGTGTAAACAGAATTTTAAGTGAATGGGAAACATCTTGGATTATATCCTGGGACTCGTAAGTTTGCCTACTCTCAGTAGCTTGACTTTTCAAAACACATAAACCAAACAAATCCAAGTAACCTAGATTAATACACACATTTTCTCAGGTGGGACCGCAGCCAACTGCAATCTGTTCATTCATGCAACAAATATTTATTGTGTATCTATTGCGTGCCCAGCACTGTTCAAATTCTCAGAGTACAGCTGCCAACAGCAAAGCAAAATACCCCTAACCAAGATGAACTTGCATTCTAATGAGCCTGTCTCTCTAATGTGGGTAAACATGATAAAGGGAAAGTCTTAATGATGAAATTAGAAACATCAAATTACAGTTAGTCAAAGCTCTTTATACAGCTCTCACAAAACTGTTGGCCTGTTAACTGTGTTACCAGTGCATCTTTTTCTTGTCAGTCTTTTCCTCTCCTTTCTTCAAAAAACATTTTACCAGTGTCTCTCCATTTTCCAAGTGTTTGTTCAAATGCTTCAGAGTCATCTTATTGTCCTAATTCCAGAGTTTTAACAATGTCAATTTCCCTCGTCACTCACCCAAGGGATATCTCTTGAGCAGTGTTCCAGTATTTTATTGCTGCGTAACAACCATCCCCAAACATCAAATGGCTTAAAACAGCAACACTCATTTATTTGGGCAGGATTAGGTGGCAATGACTCATCTCCCTTCCCAGTAGTACCAGCTGGGGCAGCTCAACAAGGGGATGGAAGACACTCTCCTGGGCAGGCAAGCTGCTGTTGGCTATTTACTGGGAACTTTTTAGATGGGGCTGTTACCTTGGGGCCTCAATTCATCTCCACCTGGGCCTTTCACTGAGGCTGCTTGGGCTTCTTCAGAACATGGTAGCTGGGTTCCAAAAGGAAGTATTTCAGATGACAGGAAGTATCACTATAAGCTGCCAGTCTCTTAAGACTTGGGCATGGAGAGTGGAACAGGGCCACTTCTGTGATGTTTTATTGGTCAAAGCAGTCACACATCTACCCAGAACCACTGGAAGAAGAAAAAAACCCCACTTCTCAAAGAGAGATGTGTCAAAGGATTTAAGTCTGCTGTGTGCCAGGCATTATGGAAGGCACAAATGAGTAAGATATAGCCAGAGCTCCCACAAGAAGCTCAGAGTCCAGCAGGAGAACTGAGCCAATAAAGAGTTGGTTACAATACACAGGTTAATTTAGGGGAAAAGTGCTGTAGATACACAGAGAAAAAACTGAGGAAATTTTCTAAGTAGGAGTTCAGGCAGTTAAAACAAAACAAATAAAAACAAATAAACAAGCAAACAAAAACAGTGAGTGACAGAACCTGGCTTAAATGCTGGGATGTGGCCAATAGAGTGAACACTGCCTGCAGAATCCCCATTCAACCACGGAACAACCGCCAAGTTCCACAGTCCTTTGCTCCCGTCATTAAATGAACCAAACCCTCAAGCGAGTGTGCACGGGACCGGAGTGGGCAGCATCCCCTTGCTTGCATTCCCTGTAGCCTGTCCTCCATCCCTCTCTCTCCTCCACCTCTTGGTCTCCTGACCTCGCTTTGACAAGTGCTGGGAGCCTCCAGGCTTCTCAGCAAACGCATGTGTGCCCCCCACCTGTCTCTGTGGGGACTGACTCTAGGAGCCCCCTTCCGGTGAATCCCCCTCGCCAGACAGGGAGTTTCCTTAGCTGAGGCTCCACTGACCAGATCACAGGTAGCTGCAGGTGAAGGCACTAGGCACTGCAACGTTCTCTTAGGTGCCTCTGCACACAGCCGCTCACGCACCTTGTGTGCACGTATCCAGAGCACACACAGAGTTCATGTCCTGGGCTACAGGCTTCAAGCCCTGTTGGTGCTTTCAAAATGGTGTCCTTGATAGGTTTATGCAAAGACACAGCCACGCATGCAAGTCACCTGAAGTGAGTTTGTCTATGATATGTAAGGATCAGAAGACTGAGGATTATTTCCCAGGTTAGAAACTATATATTGTTAGGTTGTAACTGGCCTTAAAATAGAGGGAGCTTTAAAAACATTTATATTTATTTCAAACCTTCTCGAATGGATGCCCAAACTTCACTGCCTGTTACAGCAGGGATCCCCAGCCCCTGGGCCATGGACCGGTACCAGTCGGAGGCATGTCAGGAACCAGGCCGCGCAGCAGGAGGTGAGCGGTGGGCGAGCGAAGCTTCATCTGTATTTACAGCCGCTCCCCATCGCTCGCATTACCGCCTGAGCTCTGCATCCTGTCAGCATTACGGTGAGGTGTATAATTATTTCATTATATATTACAATGTGATAATAATAGAAAGAAAGGGCACAATAACTTTAATGCGCTTCAATCATCCTGAAACTATCTCCCTCCCCGCCCATCCATGGAAAAACTGTCTTCCACCAAATCAGTCCTTGGCGCCAGAAAGGTTTGGGACCGCTGTGTTACAGCTCAACTTCTATGTGATTTACCTATTTCAGGCAGTTTTTCCTAACTGAGGTCAATCAATCTTTACCTCTCTTCAACAATTCTGCTTGAGTTCAGCAACTATGTAATTGTTTCAAACCCTGGGATATGTTGTATAATGCATCTAATGGTAGACTCAGCCCCTTTAAAATTCAGTACCTGTGAAAGGGATTGGAAGAAAACTGGCAGCTAAGCACGCTTGAGGTTGACAGAATGCCACTTGGCGGTTCTTTATTTATACTTCTATTCACGCATCTCACATTTATTCAACTACTACATACCAGACTCTGTATTTAAAATATGTGAGGTATGCTCACAGGCACACACACACACTCACACACTTATGCTTATGTATGTGTGTGTCTCTAAGAGTTTATCAGGTAAAGATATAAAATGTATACTCAGATCATAGACAAAAGTGTGCTTCACACAGACTGACCAAGGAAGGCACTCAGGCCAACATGGAATCTGAGGTGTTTTTTAAATGGCTTTTCGTATGTGATTAGGAGGACATTAGAAATGATAAAAAGTCTCTAGGTACAATCCACTAACTTGGATTTGTATTATTATTTGATACCCAAACTTAACTCTAGTTGCCTACAAAATAAGAACTATGGAATTATTTAAAAGCGACCTACTTAATTTTTTTTTTTTTCTTTTTTTGGCCGAGCTGCGCAGCTAAGCGGTACAACTAAGCGGTATCTTAGTTGCCTCACCAGGGATCGAACCTGGGCCCCCTGCAGTGAAAGCACAGAGTCCAACTAACTGGACCACTAGGGAATTCCCAAAATTTTATATTATTATAAGAAACATTACTGACACAACAAATTCCAGTCACATGTGCTTATCCTCTCATCATATTTCTGTGTCATGATGGATATAAACCCTACGCAAGTACTGATTTAACTGTGAACACAGAGAAGTGGAAATACCAGACTGAATTTACCTTGGAAGGTTATTCAGTGCCCAACACTAAATCCGAGATCTACCAAAATGCAAAGTAATCATTTCTCCACTTATAAACTGGTCACCCTGAACCTTTTTAAAAGAGCTCTGTCCACAAATACAGAAACGTATTTAAGCTGACATCAAACTTTTCTGCAGTTTCTGCTCTCCAAGCCAGTGGAGTGCAGTGGTGATAGCCACTGTATTTTCCCACAACTTCCGAACAAACTGAGAGGCAGGTATGCATGCTCAATGCAATAACACATATAAACCCATCACGGGAAGCCACGGGGACCCACTGAATACACAATGTAGACTTTCTATTCTAAGAGCATAAAATAACAGTAAACATGATTCTAACATTAAGGGCTTTACAAAATATAGTCAGAGATGAAGGCAAAGTAGAGGCATATGTTTTCCATATTTGAAGTTGATCTTCAGCTCCATGGAATTGAAAACTGTAATCTTTTTACAATGTATCTATAGGATGAAGCCCTGCTAAGCCCCCTGTGAATAAAGACTATTCCTTATAGAATCTAAAACCATATAGATGCTTAGTAACTACTGCTTGCAGTGGAGAGAGAAAAAACACCTCAAATTAAAGGACAACTTTTCCATCTGCAGAATATCATACCCCATCACTTAGATTCAGGTCTAGCATCAATTTAATACTATGATGACGCCTCATACTTCTGTAATAACCCTTCGGTAATAAGGGTTATTAGGGTTGAGTAAAGAGGTTGATGAGTTTTTTTTTAAAATGCATTTTACACTATCATAATAGACCAATTATGTTTCAATTCTATAGCACCACATTCCTGTCTTGTCCAGAACAAAAATGGATCACTCCATTATTGAGATAATCAATGTTTTAAAATACAATTTATCAGATGCATTTTACTTCCATTTACTCTCTTCATTCACTGTGAAAAACTGTCTAGTGGGCAAAAATGATAATTTGGAACTGAATGTCTCATTCTGTCCCTCCGAACAAGAAAAACTAATAGAAGCAGTTCAGGGTTGTGTTTTGAAAGGAAAGCAAGAGACTTCTAGCTACAGAGATCCAATGAGACCATTTTCCATCTCTTCCCTGACTCAGAATCCCACCGAAAACAACAAAATATAAACAATCAATAAATTGACATATTTCATCAATGAAACTACCACAAATAGAACAAACTTGACAAGGATTGTGAAGTCTGGACCGAGGCAGAGAGTGTGACACTGGACTCCTAAGAGGATACGTGTTTCCCCACGTTAATTGCCAGTATCCTGAAAGGTCTGCCCCAAACGTCTTTGATTAGAGACCTGAGACCCAAATTTGGCAGGGGGTGGGGCGAGAAGAAAGTGGGGGCAATTCCCCACCCAGCGGACTCCTGGCAGCAAGTGGAGACGTTCTTGGGTTGTCCCAGCTGGGGGCGTGCTACTGGCACCTAGTCAGCGGGGTGAGGCCAGGGGTGCGGCTAAACCTCCTGCAGCGCCCAGCACACCTCCCCACCACAACAGAGAGCGATCAGCCCCAAACACCTACAGTGCCGAGGTCGCAAAACCCTGTTCTGGAGACCCAGCCTAGCAGCCAGATGAGGAGGAAGTGAAGCTTCCATCGTGACAGGCACTTCGTACGGTCTGCAACGCAGCTGTCCAGCGAGGAAGCCCGTCAGAGATGACGCTCAGGGGAAACGGAGAGGAGGCCACGAGGAACTGGTGACCGTACCAGTAACGACGCTCCTGAGGGCTTTGCTGGGAACCCACCAAACCGCCTGAATTTTGAAAAGGGAGACATAGTCCCAGGGCACAGAAGTAACCGCTTTGGCAGGAGCGTGTTCAGGACCACGGATTCCAAGCGGAGGCTGCGCACAGCCTCCGTTTCTCCTCACCTTCGGGGCCTCCTCCCAGTGTCTGGAGCGACTAGCAGGTCCCGTTCAACAAGGTACAGCAGTGTGAAAGGAGGGCCCTGTCTCTTCTGCACACAGAGGAAGGGAGTGAGGAAGAGATCACAGACAACACATGTACATGTATGACCAAACTTATCTCCCCAAAAGAGAAAACCACAGATATCAGACCAATATTTCTCCAGAGTCTCAAATAAATTATACAGAAGAGATATGAGATTATTATCAAATTATAACACAACAAAAGGAAAATTTAAGAAACCTAGCCAATGGAGCCTAGGAAAAAAATGGGAAAGAAGAAAAAACCCAACATAAGTGAAAAGAACAACTGGATCAAGTTCCTGTAACAGAGAGCAAATTCAGAAGCACGAGCTCTAGAGGTGAGTCCATGAAATAGAGCAAACAGAAGGGAACAGTGCTATAAAAGAAGTACGAAGATGGTTTGATGAGCACCACACGACAGGCGTCCAGCGCAGCATACCTGACGTTCCTGCACAAGATGCGACAGCAAGTGCACGCAAATCAATTCAGAGTTATAATAAATGACATTTCATTCTGCAGTAAACACTTGAACGCGTTGATAAAGACAACACCATATCCCACGGAATGTGCTGAGCAATTATCAGCAGGAAGACATCATGAAATTCACCACTTCCAAAAACAAAGAATCATGTGGGAATGCAGGTGGGAAAAGGTAGAGGTACGTAAAAGGGGAAAGCCTCAATTTGATCTTAGATTTCCCAACTGCAACACTGGATGCCAGAAGATCACCAGGCAATGACTACAGAATGCTGAAGGTAAGGAAGTGTCCTCCCCAAAGTTCACGCCTGGCCCCACTGCCTTTCAATTATAAATGCCACAGATGGACATTCTGCAGCATGGAAATGCTGAAAGAATGCAGCACACACAGACTTGTCTTCAAAACATTCCTGGGTGACAAATTCCAGGCAAGAAAAGACCAATTAGAATAACTCAGGAATGGAGAAACAGTGATCAGCAGACTGAGGTGAAGAATCAAATAATTTTAGATTCAGGAATAAAATTATGGTTACATACAAAGAAAATAATTATTATAATACAAAAAAAAAATCAAAGGTCATTGGGAAAGATACAAAGAGGAAATTGTATTTTAAAAAAAGCCTCATTTTCATAACAAGGCAAGAATAGATAATGGCTAAAGTTGAAACATGTAGTTAAACAACAGCATCGGGGCTTCCCTGGTGGCGCAGTGGTTGAGAGTCCACCTGCCAATGCAGGGGACACGGGTTCGTGCCCCGGTCTGGGAAGATCCCACATGCTGCAGAGTGGCTGGGCCCGTGAGCCATGGCCGCTGAGCCTGCCCGTCCAGAGCCAGTGCTCCGCAACGGGAGAGGCCACAACAGTGCGAGGCCCGCGTACCGCAAAAACAAAAACAAAAACAAAAAACAGCATCCTTTTGGGCTTCCCTGGTGGCACAGTGGTTAAGAATCCACCTGCCAATGCAGGGGACACGGGTTTGAGCCCTGGTCCAGGAAGATCCCACATGCTGCGGAGCAACTAAGCCCGTGCACCACAACTACTGAGCTACTGAGCCTACATTCTAGAGCCCACAAGCCACAACAACTCAGCCCCCGTGCCACAACTACTGAACCCCACGTGCCTAGAGCCCATGATCCGCAACAAGAGAAGCCACTAGATAGCCTTATCCATCAGACGGCAGACAGCAGAAGCAAGAAGAACTACAGTCCTGCAGCCTGTGGAACAAAATCCACATCCACAGAAAGACAGACAAGATGAAAAGGCGGAGGGCTATGTACCAGATGAAGGAACAAGCTAAAACCCTAGAAAAACAACTAAGTGAAGTGGGGATAGGAAACCTTCCAGAAAAAGAATTCAGAATAATGATAGTAAAGATGATCCAGGACCTCGGAAAAACAATGGAGGCAAAGATTGAGAAGATGCAAGAAATGTTTCACAAAGACCTAGAAGAATTAAAGAACAAACAAACAGAGATGAACAATACATTAACTGAAATGAAAACTACACTAGAAGGAATCAATAGCAGAATAACTGAGGCAGAAGAACGGATAAGTGACCTGGAAGACAGAATGGTGGAATTCACTGCCATGGAACAGAATAAAGTAAAAAGAATGAAAAGAAATGCAGACTGCCTAAGAGAGGTCTGGGATAATGTTAAACACAACAATATTCGCATTGTAGGGGTCCCAGAAGGAGAAGAGAGAGAGAAAGGAACCAAGAAAATACTTGAAGAGATTATAGTCGAAAACTTCCTTAACATGGAAAAGGAAATAGCCACCCAAGTCCAGGAAGCACAGACAGTCCCACATAGGATAAACCCAAGGAGAAACATGCCGAGACACATAGTAATCAAATGGGCAAAAGACAAAGCAGAAGTATTGAAAGCAACAACGGAAAAACGACAAATAACATACAAGGGAACTCCCATAAGGTGAACAGCTGATTTCTCAGCAGAAACTCTGCAAGCCAGAGGTAGCGGCATGATATATTTAAAGGGATGAAAGGGAAGAACCTACGACCAAGATTACTCTACCCGGCAAGGATCTCATTCAGATTCGATGGAGAAATCAAAAGCTTTACAGACAAGCAAAAGCTAAGAGAATTCAGCACCACCAAACCAGCTCTACAACACATGCTAAAGGAACTTTTCTAAGTGGGAAACACAAGAGAAGAAAAGGACCTACAAAAACAAACCCAAAACAATTAAGAAAATGGTCATAGGAACATACATATGAATGGATACACAAACGAGACCCATCTATATGCTGTCTACAAAAGACCCACTTCACACCTAGGGACACATACAGACTGAAAGTGAGAGGATGGAAAAAGATAGTCCATGCAAATGGAAATCAAAAGAAAACTGTAGTAGCAATACCCATATCAAATAAAAAGACTTTAAAATAAAGAATATTACAAGAGACAAGGAAGGACACCACATAATGATCAAGGGATCAATCCAAGAAGAAGACGTAACAATTATAAATATATATGCACCCAACATAGGAGCACCTCAATACGTAACACACCTGCTAACAGCTATAAAAGAGGAAATGGACAGTAACACAATAATAGTGGGGGAGTTTAACACTTCACTCACACCAATGGACAGATCATCCAAACAGAAAATTAATAAGGAAACACAAGCTTTAAATGACACAACAGACCAGATAGATTTTATTGATATTTATAGGACATTCCATCCAAAAACAGCAGATTACACTTTCTTCTCAAGTGCGCACGGAATATTCTATAGGATAGATCACATCTTGGGTCAAAAATCAGGCCTCAGTAAATTTAAGAAAACTGAAATCATATGAAGCTTCTTTTCTGACCACAACGTTATGAGATTAGAAATGAATTACAGGGGAAAAAAACGTAAAAAACACAAACAAATGGAGGCTAAACAATACATTACTAAATAACCAAGAGATCAATGAAGAAATCAAAGAGGAAATCAAAAAATACCTAGACAAATATGACAATGAAAACACGACGATCCAAAACCTATGGGAAGCAGCAAAAGCAGTTCTAAGAGGGAAGTTTATAGCTATACAAGCCTACCTCAAGAAATAAGAAAAATCTCAAATAAACAATCTAAACTTACACCTAAAGGAACTAGAGAAAGAAGAACAAACAAAACCCAAAGCTAGCACAAGGAAAGAAATGATAAAGATCAGAGCAGAAATAAATGAAAGAGAAACAAAGAAAACAATAGCAAAGATCAATAAACTAAAAGCTGGTTCTTTGAGAAGATAAACAAAATTGATAAACCATTAGCCAGACTCATCAAGAAAAAGAGGGAGAAGACTCAAATCAATAAAATTAGAAATGAAAAAGGAGAAGTTACAACAGACACTGCAGAAATACAAAGCATCCTAAGAGACTACTACAAGCAACTCTATGCCAATAAAATGGACAACCTGGAAGAAATGGACAAATTCTTAGAAAGGTATAACCTTGCAAGACTGAGCCCGGAAGAAGTAGAAAATACGAACAGACCAATCACAAGTAATGAAATTGAAACTGTGATTTAAAATCTTCCAACAAACAAAAGTCCAGGACCAGATGGCTTCACAGGTGAATTCTATCAAATATTTAGAAGAGAGCTAACACCCATCCTTCTCAAACTCTTCCAAAAATTTGCAGAGGAAGGAAGACTCCCAAACTCATTCTATGAGACCACCATCACCCTGATACCAAATCCAGACAAAGAGACTACAAAAAAGTAAAATTACAGACCAATATCACTGATGAATATAGATGCAAAAATCCTCAACAAACTACTAGCAAACAGAATCCAACAACACATTAAAAGGATCATAAACCATGATCAAGAGGGATTTACCCCAGAGATGCAAAGATTCTTCAGTGTATGCATATCAATCAATGTGATACACCATATTAACAAATTGAAGAATAAAAACCATATGGTTATCTCCATAGATGCAGAAAAAGCTTTTCACACCCATTCAACACCCATTTATGATAAAAACTTTCCAGATAGTGGCATAGAGGGAACCTATCTCAACATAATAAAGGCCATATATGACAAACCCACAGCAAACATCATTCTCAATGGTGGAAAACTGAAAGCATTTCCTCTAAGATCAGGAACAAGACAAGGATGTCCACTCTCACCACTATTATTCAGCACAGTTTTGGAAGTCCTAGCCACAGCAATCAGAGAAGAAAAAGTGATAAAAGGAATACAAATTGGAAAAGAAGAAGTAAAACTGTCACTGTTTGCAGATGACATGATACTATACATAGAGAATCCTAAAGATGCCACCAGAAAACTCTAGAGCTAATCAATGAATCTGGTAAAGTTGCAGGATACAAAGTTAATGCACAGAAATCTCTTGCATTCCTATACACTAATGATGAAGAAGCTGAAAGAGAAATTAAGGAAACACTCCCATTTACCACTGCAACAAAGAGAATAAAATACCTAGGAATAAAGCTACCTAGGTAGACAAAAGACCTGTATGCAGAAAAGTATAAGACACTGATGAAAGAAATTAAAGATGATACCAACAGATGGAGAGATATACCATGTTTTTGTATTGGAAGAATCAATATTGTGAAAATGACTATACTACCCAAAGCAATCTACAGATTCAATGCAATCCCTAGCAAATTCCCAGTGGCATTTTTTACAGAACTAGAACAAAAAATCTTAAAATTTGTATGGAGACACAAAAGACCCCGAATACCCAAAGCAGTCTTGAGGGAAAAAAACGGAGCTGGAGGAATCAGACTCCCTGACTTCAGACTTACTACAAAGCTACAGTAATCAAGACAGTATGGTAGTGACACAAAAACAGAAACACAGATCAATGGAACAAGATAGAAAGCCCAGAGGTAAACCCACACATCTATGGTCAACTAATCTATGACAGAGGAGGCAAGGATATACAATGGAGGAAAGACAGTCTCTTCAATAAGTGGTGCTGGGAAAACTGGACAGCTACATGTAAAAGAATGAAATTAGAGCACTCCCTAACACCATACACAAAAATAAACTCAAAATGGATTAGAGACCTAAATATAAGACGGGACACTATAAAACTCTTAGAGGAAAACACAGAAAGAGCACTCTTAAACATAAGTCACAGCAAGATCTTGTTTGATCCACCTCCTAGAGTAATGGAAATAAAAACAAAAATAAACAAATGGGACCTAATGAAACTCAAAAGCTTTTGCACAGCAAAGGAAACCATAAACAAGATGAAAAGACAGCCCACAGAATGGGAGAAAATATTTGCAAGTGAATCATCAGACAAAAGATTAATCTCCAAAATATATAAACAGCTCATGCAGCTCGATATTAAAAAAACAAACAACCCAATCCAAAAATGGGCAGAAGACCTAAACAGACATTTCTCCAAAGAAGACACACAGATGGCCAAGAAGCACATGAAAAGCTGCTCAACATCACTAATTATTAGAGAAATGCAAATCAAAACCACAGTGAGGCATAACCTCACACCAGTTAGAATGGGCTTCATCAGATATTCTACAAACAACAAATGCTGGAGAGGGTGTGGAGAAAAGGGAACCCTCTTGCACTGTTGGTGGGAATCTCAATTGATACAGCCACTATGCAGAACAGTATGGAGGTACTTAAACAACTAAAAATAGAATTACCATACGACCCAGCAATCCCACTTCTGGGCATATACCCAGAGAAAACCACAATTCAAAAAGACACATGCACCCCAATGTTCGTTGCAGCACTATTTCCAATAGCCAGGTCATGGAAGCAACCTAAATGCCCATCAACAGACGAATGGATAAAGAAGATGTGGTACATACACACAATGGAATATTACTCAGCCATAAAAAGGAATGAAATTGGGTCATTTGTAGAGACGTGGATGCAACTAGAGAGTGTCATACAGAGTCAAGTAAGTCCAAAAGAGAAAAACAAGTATCATATATTAAGAGATGTAGAAAATTGTAGAGATAAACCAGTTTGCAGGGCAGAAACTGAGACACAGATGTAGAGCACAAACGTATGGACACTAAGGGGAGAAAGCAGGGGGCGGGGGGATGGTAGTGTGCTGAATTGGGCAATTGGGATTGACATGGATAAACTGATGTGTATAAAGTGGATGACTAATAAGAACCTGCTGTATAAAAAATAAATTAAATTTAAAAAAAAGAAGATGTGGCACATATATACAGTGGAATATTACTCAGCCATAAAAAGAAACGAAATTGAGTTATTTGTAGTGAGGTAGATGGAGTTAGAGACTGTCATACAGAGTGATGTAAGTCAGAAAGAGAAAAACAAATACCGTATGCTAACACATATATATGGAATCAAAAAAAAAAAGAGAAGCCACTTCAATGAGAAGCCCATGCACTGCAACAAAGACCCAACGCAGCCTAAAATAAAATAAAATGAATTTTTAAATTTTTAAAATAATTTTTTTTAAAAAAGCATCTTTTTTACAAAACCAGCTTTTTACATTTTATGCTCCTTCATCATGGTTTATGAGTTGGGTATAACTCTTCTAGGAAATGAAGTACCTTTTGAAAAAGAAATATTCATTTAACATTTAACAATTCCTTCACTTTTATTTCCACTTACTGTTTTTGGTTAAATTTAAGTAAAACTTAATAAAATATTTGTTACTACAAATAACATGTATAAGTTTGATGCCATTTTTCATGTACTTTTCCCCTAGTTATCTATCATTTAGGAACAATTTATGGCTCTTTCAATCTGAATGTTTCTTAAGAGAGATGCCTGTTAACAGTGATCAAGTGCTGACCACAATGAGTTCTGGACGGTGGGCATTGGAGTGATTTTTTTAATGTATACTTTTTTGCATTGCTTTATTATTTTCATAATAAAAATATATCTTTTTAGAGCAAATAAAGTCACTATTATCTTAATAGAAATGGCAGGACTGAGCAGATGTGACAGAGACCAGATAACCCACAAAGCCTAGGATATTTAGTATGTAGCCCTTGAGAGAAATAGTTTGCCATTCGCTGCTCTCTCTGCCTGCTGCAAGGAGATGCCAGCCCATCCACACTCCCACTACACAGACAGAGAGCATGAACCGTCTATCGTCACATGACACACGTTTTTTTCCAACATGCCTAAGCGGCCTGTAGCACCACTCTCCCACAGACTCGGTGTTTTTATAATTAGGGGCAAGTTTACACCAGACCATCAGCCTCCCTCAGAGGTGACCAAGCATATTCACTGATGGTTACGGCGCTGTCACAAGCAAGCTGCACTTCTCCTAAACCACCAGATGGGAAGGTTACGAGGGCAAAGACGCAGCATCGCAATCTGACACTAGTAAGAATGCAAGACGGGCTCACTGAGATATAAAATGCTGGAGATGCTGAGTAACAACAGAAAAAAGGTTCAGATGTCTTCTTCTCTAGGATGCCTGATCACGGCGATGTACTGTCCTATTTCCTTTCTGAAACACAAGCCCAGACAAGAGGTGTGTGGGTAGAGACGATACTGTTTGGGGAACATTTTTTTTTCATCTGTTTGTGAAATAACTGTGACTTACTCTGAAGTACAGATAAGAAAGAAAATGACACAGCAGCGTGTGTAAAGACTTGAGATTTTAGAAGAAAAGGAAACACACTCATTTTAGGGAGCCAGAAAATGCAGAATTATGGGGCACTTCTAAAGATAATCCAGTAACGGTTTGGTCCAAACAAAACAGCAGAGAATAAGGAAGTTGTCTAAAGATCGCTCTGACAGATCAAAGCTAACGTTCTTCAAGGAATTACTTGTTCAGCCAGTTCCTCTCCCCACAGCTTCTGTCCTCACGTAAGGAAAGCTCTGGCCCCTGAAGCTTTCCTGTGCAGGTCAGTGCAAAGGTCTAGAGGTCTCTGAGGTCCCCTGGAAGCCAGAGCAACTTCCTGCAGTCCTCGTGGGGAAGTGTCTGCCTCCCAAGTCCCTCCCCGCATGGAAGAAGTCAACACAGCTGTCATGACAAGCTGCACCTCCTTTCTCTGTTTTTGCTTAAAGGGTTAAACATCGTTTATTGCAAAGAGCCCCTAAAAGCAACTTATGCTTCAGTTCCTCACTCTCTAAGGCGAGAAATCGCTCCCATTACTGATGGTTAGGGTTCTGTTGATTCTGCCAGACGTTCACTTGAGCCTTACAAAGCCGGTCTTTAAAATAAAGTACGATTTTGGACGACTTTTAGCAATGGCGTAGAAATCCAAAACGTGGCCGCGGGTGGGGATGGGACGCTCAGTGACCCCAGAGGCAGCACCCCTGAGTGGAAGATCTGCAGTCTAGCCATAAACAGACTTTAAATATCATTAGTCGTGTTTGTATATAAAAATCTTCTATAATACATCAAAGTCAAGGACTCCAAGTGTAAGTGGCGGTCCTTCAGAAATTGTTCTTCAGGACATAAGAGTTTTTGTCCTAAGAGTGAAAATGAATGCACAGCAAATAATTTGATACGGCATCTAAATTTAAATGGACTAGATTGCCATTTTCACTTTTAATAACGGTGGCGGTTCTTGCTTTCTTCACTGCAAGGATAACCGTGAGCGTGTGCAGATACTGACCAAACAGGTAACAAGAGACGCAATAATCCATCAGACCACGAGCTGACAACTGGGGCTATTTTTCTTCCTTACTTAGAAAATAACTCTCTTTCCTCCCAAGAAGGAGCCCCATTAAAATTGTGTTTTTACAGGCAACAGTATTTACTTTATATGAAATGTATCTTCAGCAGAGTTTGCTTGTCTTGTTAACAGTTTTCTTCGGTTTTACGAGAGGCTAACTGGGGAAGATCTGCACTGAGAAACTGACACTAATTGGTGAAGAAGGTAGCAGATAAAATATGTGTTGTCAGGAAACAACTGTCGTGGGGAATCTGAAAAGCGATACACATAGATGTGGATTCCTTCTGATGGTGTTGCTACTGTAGCTTAGCTAGTATTATTTCCATAATGTAAACTCTGACATATTGGAAGTGAAGGACACGCTGCTTCCCTTCAGTTTTCATTACTTGGTCATAAAAGTATGAGATCCTTTAAAGTAAAAACACTCTCATTGGCTGAAGGGATGGCAACAGAAGGATGAGCTGTCACTAGGGGCTGGATATTACTCTGCAAGTACCTAAGTGCCCCTGACAAGGACCTAACTATCCCTGAAACTTACCCAACACACCACTCCTGAAAAGGATCAAAAGACAATGGATGATTCAACAAATCTGCTCCAGAAATGTCCAGAAGCCTAAAAGCACAGTGGCTGAGGACACAGGTCGATGAGTCAGACACACCTGGCTTCCCGTCCAGCTGGTCTTACCACCCAGGGCTAACTTCTCAGCTTCCTCCTCTGTGATTTGGAAACAATAATCACAAGGGTTGCAATAATCACTGCAGGAAGTTGCTCAATCATCACAATACCACAAAGCCTTGTTGTGCAAAAATAAAAATAAAAACAAAACAACTTAGCAAGGTCTAGAACATCCTAAGCATCCCTGATCTGGTGGGTATAATTATCATTGCTGTTGCTGGGCTGAATCTTGTCAGGCCACAATCTACGTAAGTGTGTCACCACCTCTATCAAACAGAAGACTTATCAGTTAGACAGAGACATAAACATGGGAAAAATAAAATGAAAATGTCAGGGTCTTATAATATATGCCAAGTGGGCACTGCAAGCCCCAAGTGGGTTAAAATGAAATACGACAATGACTACAGAATTGGGTGGTCAGCAAAATGTTGTGCGGGAGGGTGACCCTGAATTTCCTACCAGTGTCAAAAGAAAACAGGGACTTCCCAGTGGTAAAGGTCCAGTGGTAAACAATCTGCCTTCCAATGCAGGGGATGCAGGTTCGCTCCCTGGTTGGGGAACTAAGATCCCACATGCTGGGGGCCACTAAACCCACACGCCATAACCACTGAGCTTGCGCGCCTCAACGAGAGAGCCCGCGTGCTGCAAACTACATGGCCCACGCGCCCTGGAGCCCACGCACCACAACTGGAGAGAGAAAAAACCTGCACGCCACAACTAGAGGGAAGCCCACGCCGCAATGAAAGATCCCACACGCCTCAACGAAGACCCCGCGTGCCACAGCTAAGACCTGACGCAGCCCAAAAAATAAAAGAAAATAAATAAATTTAAAAAAAAAAAAAGGTTGAGAAAACAGGAGAACAAAGCTGGTAAGTCAGGAGAGAATGAGGCCTGTCACGTGGCAACCAGGAAGGCCGCAGACCTTTCAGAGTCAGTCACTGTGGCCGCACGCTTCACTGGCTAACAGCATGGTACCACCTGGGAGCCCGGCACACACGCAGGCTCCCCAGCCCCTCCCAGCCCCGCTAAACGGATCTGGGCTTCAGGAAGGTCCTCAGGTGTTCTATACATACACTTAGGTGTGAGCAATGCTGACCTGAGCTACGCAAGCTCAAGCACAAGGTCTGTTTGTTCCAGTCGCTGTGGGAAAGAGGCTCCAAAGACAGCCCCCAAATACCTCCTCTTCCTGGACGTACATCTGCTCCGTACATCACCGATGGACCTTGTTTCCCTTGCCTTGACTGTGGGCTGGTCTTTGAACTATAGCTTTGGCAAAAAAACGCGTGATGCTCTTCGTCAGAATCCACGGAATGACCACACCAAGAGCGAACCCTAATGGAAACTATGGACTTTGGGCAATAATGACGTGACCAGGTAGGTTCCTGGACTGTAACATATGCACCACTTTGGTGGGACACGTAGCTGGTGGAGGAGGCTGTGTGTGTACGGGGCGCAGGGGCCTTTGTACACTGTACTTTCCAGTCAATTTTGCTGCGAACCTAAAACTGTTCTAAACATTACGTTTATTAATTAATAATAATGAACAAGTGATGCTCTGGGAATTCCAAGCCCAGGCCTAAGTTCTTCCTGTTCCCTGTGTTCCAGCCACCAAGCTACGAGAAGCCCAAGACGCATGCAAAGGCCTTGTGGAGGAGACCCGGGGCCCTCCGACGACCGCCCAAGCGGAGGTCCCGGCCAACAGCAGCAACTGGAGGCCACACGCGAGAGCCACCGTGGACAGCGCAGCACAGTCAGGTCGCGAGAGATATGCAGCCTCAGCCAGCATCACGTGAAGTGGGACCAGCTCTCCCAAAGCAGCCAGTGTGCAGGGTCATGAGCACAGCAACAAAGTGTTGTTGTGTGAAGGCGCTAAGTCTGGGGGATGGCTTATTAAGCAACAAAATGTACGGGAACCGTGTGAGGGTACAGGGCAGCACAGTTTCATACCCATCTACTTGGGGGGCCAAATAAAAGAAAATTAGGGTCTCTATGTGAAGATAAGCCTTCACGGGAAAATACGTGGTTTGTTGACTATCGAGAAGTGCAGATTCACTGTTGACAAGGTTCTTGTCCAAAACGAGTCCTGACGGTACGGTGCAAAGAAGTAAACGGGATTCGTAGAGCTACAAGGAAGCAAAGGAAGGCTCAGGACGTTCCTTTTTTATGCATGCGCCTCTTTTCTTCAGAACAATAGGCTGTATCTACCTAAAATGTGGGCAAAGTAATTAGACAAAAAGTTTAAGAATGTTTTTGAGAAGGTGTTACCATTCTGCTAATAAATCAACCCAAGAAAATAATTGTTTTCTCAGGCTTTCAATGATGTTCTTTTATTAATTTAAAGTTCCTAGTTGCCTCTGAAATAAATGTCCAAAAGAGGGAATAAATGTCATTTATGTTCCTAGAACATGTGCTGTATGTGAAACGTGGGTTTCTCATAAGAAAAAAGGCATAATGTGGCATTCTCTTCTCAACCGTGCAACTGTTGCTTAATGTTTATAGAAATGACAACAAAGATCATATTGAATTAATCCAAGTGCTGTAACTTAGAAGAATTAAGCTTCTTAGGACATGTATTAACTAGATGACATGTGGATTAACAATCAGAAATAATAATGTGTACTACAATGTTTTTATCCTACTATTTTATAATCTGTCCTTTATTCCTACCAAAATAAATCCCAGGATAAGAAAACACTTTCACCAGAGCACAGCATGGCTACAAACTCCAAGAATGGAAGGCATACCCTTGGGTCCCAGAAGGTGGACAGGCTCTAAGTCTCATCTGATCATGTGAAATGAGGATAGTACAGTTCATTCCCAAAAGGCTGCGATTAGGATTAAATAAAGGAACCTGCACCATGCCCCCCACTTAGAGCCCATCACGTCATAAGGGCTCCACAAAGGTGGAGAAATGTAGGTGAGTGAGAAACTTTAGATCCCTCACCTAAAACACTGCAGACCCCTCCCAGGCATCGGAAATGAAGTTAATTATTTCTCTGCCTTCAAACCACGTCTTCCTCCTGGAAATGCCACTCAACAGCAAGTGGAAACAAGTATTCATTCTGCTTCACCACGCACCGTGGAAGGCATGTGAATGGGTGGTGGGCAGGAAGGAGTGGGGAAGACAGACCCCCCTCCCCTCAAGGGGGGCACACACTTCCCTAAGCTCTTTCACTGAGCCCAGCTGGGGATAATGGGGTTTGTTCAACTGTTCGCCACAATCTTACGGGGGGTGTGTTCGGGGAATAGCAAGGAGGCCAGAGGCTGGAGCAGAGAGAGACAGAGAAACAGAGAGAGACAGAGAGAAGCAGGAAGTAGCACTCAAGGATGACGTCGATGGCACGTTCTTCTGGATTTCTGTTTTGACGCTGAGTAGAGGAGCCATTTGATCTTTTAGGAGCAGGATACGGGTAGCTGTGGATGGGCGGCAGAAGCAAGCAGGTCAGGTGTGAGGCTTCTGCAAGCATCCAGGCAGCGGGAACAGGCGGGTGCGGCAGAGATGGTGAGAAGCACTTACATTCAGGCGTCATATATTTTAATGGCAGAGCCTACAGGACTGTATCACAACTCAATGTGGAGTGACAGAGACAGACAGAGGAGTCAAGACTGACACGAGAGCGCCTGGTCTGAGCAGATGGGGACCAACCCTGCCACTGACGGAGAGGCTGGGCGACCACCACGATGCAGCTCGTCCCTGAACTCACCAGAGCTGTGCTCCGTAAAGCTGCAGCAGACGCTGAATTAGCAAATACTAACCACGCTCCTAAGGGGGAAACCTCCATTGATCCTGAACTCAGGGTCAACAGCACTGTAGCTCACGCCTGAAGGAAGCTTGTCTCACACTTGTATTTTCTCCCTAAGGCACACGGTGGTATTCCTGCACCTACGTGGGAACATGAGACAGCACTTCAGCACAGGGTTTGGGGGCCATGTGAAACGGCAACATTACCAAAACCAAAACCAAAACAAAACAAAACAAAGCACCTGTGGCACTAAAGAGACAACAAAAAGGACCCTAGTTTCCAGTGTGAGAGCTGAAACAAGAAGGCAGAGCGTCGCCCTGTTCCACCTCGGCTGGGAACACGCACATCAGGCAGCTCGAGCTGACCTCCGCTCTGCCCACATTACTGAACAACCTGCAGGGAAAGTGCTGCAAGTGTGGATCTCGGGTTAAAAACACAGTTTAGCAAGTCGGCGAATTCACAGATACAGAATCCGTGAAAAACGGGCATCGTCGGGAGGTCTAAGTGCTCGGATACCTATGCTTAAGGACAAATGGGGACATGCAAGGAAGGAAAAGGCAACGGTATCAGAGAGGAGGGGGTGGAGGACGGGCCTCGGTTTGCCCCTTGTGCCCGCAGATGAGGGCTGGCTTACCTGCCCTGCGCCTGCCCGAACCCCTACAGCACACGTCCCACTCCTGTACGTCAAGGGACCCGGCCACATGTGTGGGAGAAAGAAACAGTGTCAACCCAGTGATAGAAGTCCCTGATGCTCAGTTGTGGTGTCACCGAGATGAGAGGCAGGGCAGAGAACTCAGGTGGCCGGTCTGGCCTGAAACACACTCAGCTGCAGCAAACTGCGGCTAGCACGCTTAAAATGCTACTCTTTTAGCTGGAAAAAAAAAAAAGTCAACTAATTCAATTAAAAAAATTTACTGCTGGACAATTTTTTTTTTTAAATGCAGCCCCCTTGGGCTCAGAGTTCCTCACCAGTGGTAGAAATGGGCCTAATTTCCACTTGTGTTTTTACTTTGATCTCCTACCACATTCACGTTTTACAGACGCGAAAAGTCCCAGAGCTAGGTTTCAACAGTAACTAAACAAAAATGTACATGATCTCAAATCCGCAAAACAGAGGATCTATTTGCGCTTTGCCTTGTACCTGTGTACCATAACCACGACTCCAATTCTGCCTTTTTCTTGCATGAGCATGTTCATGGGCTGTGATAGAGAAAGCGCCAGCTGCATTTTTAAGCAGACTACCGGGGTTTACATAAGCAGGTGCCTGTTTTCCGTCGCCGTGCTCCCTCGAGGGCCTTCACTGTCACTCCACTTGCGCCCGTCATCCTCATTCTTAGAAGTGGCTTCAGACTCAGCTGACCTGTGGCACCATGAGGCCAGCATTCCTCCGTCACAGCCGAGCTACTTAAGTCCAGGGATGCGCTGCCCGCGGAAGTGCGCTTCACCAAAGGGTGGGAGAAGCCACGGGATAAGCAGGGGTCTGCCTGAAGCACCACGCTCACCCGAAGCTGTGGGAAGGAGAGTCTGAATCTGTGTTCTCAGAAAGACTCTTCAGCAAGACCAAGTGCAGTGTCTGTGACACATGAGTGAGAGAACGCGGCAGCTTCCCTCACCGGGGAGTGAGCTCTGAGTTTAGATCCCTGGGAGCAAAGAGCAGCCCCACAGTAGAATCAAATTATTTCAGTGACTTTCTAGATGCAACATGTGATGTTGGGGGAAGTGTCAACGGAATCCTACCTCATTTTTGCATAAAACAGCTTCTTACCCCGCGACTCAGTATTTTTGTGAGAGGCCTATTAGTGTTCTATTGCTGTGTTACAAGTTCCCATAGTCTTAGCAACTTAAAACAACTCCCTTTCACTAGTTCATAGACTACCATCAGGCGTTAAGCGGAAGGGTGGTGATTTTCTCTGCACTCGGTTTCACAGGCTGAAATTAAGGTGTCAGCAGCAGTATCTTTATCCAGAAGCTGGGGCCCCTCTTTCAAGCTTACTGGCTGTTGGAAGAATCCATTTCCTTGTGTCTGTGGGACCGAGGTCCTGATTTTCTTCCTGGCTGTCAGCTGGAAGTCGCTCTCAGCTCCTCAAAGCTGCTCACAGGTCTTAGCTAGGAGGCCCCTCCAGGATCCTTTTCACACTCCCAATACCTCTGCCTTCAGGAGAAGCTCAGTTCCTTCTAAGGGCTCACCTGATTAGGTCTGGCCCATGGGGTATAATCACCCTTCGACTGACTCAAGGTCAGCGACCGGTAACCTAATCACAGGCGGGGTCTCCCATCACATTCATGAGCTCTCCTCACCGTCAAGGTGTGGAACGTACAAGGTGTGTACATACACCAAAGGGCAGAAATCTTGGGACCACCCTAGAATTCTGCCTACTAGCAGATGTGAGTGGTACACATCTGTGCACCAGGCATGAAGAATTACTTGTTGCCATAAATGATTTCAGAGTCCGGCTACAACTGTGATAATGAAAATAGTTGAGTAAAAAGGAACAAAACCTTATGGAGAAATCTATATGAAACAAGGATCAAAACTTCTGGGTTTTATGATTAGTGCCCTTGTCCATACACTATTTGGAAGCATACGAAGTTAAGTTTTTATTTTCTACCAGGACTAAAATAGAAAGCTTGAATCTCAAAATTGAAATAAAACATAAGATAATAAGGGAAATTCATAACAGTCTGTCACGTAGAGAGGTTCTGAGAGTCATGGACTTACGTGTGGGGTTCCCAGCAATAAGTCTCCTGTCTTAAAGAAAAGTAGGTCACAGGGGGTCCTAGGCAGTAGCTGTCAACCCAGATGCTTGGCTGCACTTAAATGCTGTTAAATGTGCCTTTGGTTGGGGAGGTGGAAATGAGGGTACTGTTTCACTAAGAAAACCCTGAGTAGCAGCTGCACGAAACCGTCACCGGCCGACACAATTTCAAATGGATCCTATAGAACCTCCCTACACTGCTGGAAGGAGTAGAAAGAGCACAAACACTTTGGAAAACTGTTTCACAACGTCTGTCATAGCTGGCTACGTACATGTCCCACGACCCGGCCACTGCACGCCTAGGATCGCATGCAACAGGATGTGACTCTGAACACCAGGGGGCATCATATCCAAGAATGGTCACAGCACCAATCCTTGTGACAGCCTCAAACTGGAGACAACTCGTCCATACGCGGTCAACCCAACTACTGCCTGTCGACAGCAGAATGGAGAAGAAGTAACTTAGGTTACAGTCACACAAGGTAATGCTATAAAGCAATGAAAATATATAAAGTGCACCTACACAGAACAGCACATATTCCACACACCTAACTGTGAGCAAAAGAAGTCAGAGACCAAAAGGCTCCTATTACATCATTCCATTTATAGAAAATGCAAAAAAAAAAAGGTAAACGATAGCATTTGAAGCCAGCAGAATGGTTACCTTTGGGGAGAAGGGTTTAGTCATTGGAAAGGTTCCTGCGGGCTTCTAAAGTGCCGATAATTTTCTACTTTTTATATCAGTAGTGGTTACAGACAGGTGTTAATTCCAGGAAAATTTCAGTCAGCTGTATAATCACATGTGTACTTGTCTGTGTGTTTTAATTCAATAAAAAGTTTACTTAAAAATCATTCATTCCGTAATAGGCTTAGTTGCGGCAATCAGAGGCTACTCTTTGCTGTGGTGCGCGGGCTTCTCATGCCGGTGGCTTCTCTTGTTGCGGAGCACAGGCTCTAGGCGCGTGGGCTTCAGTGGTTGTGGAACATGGGCTCAGTGGTTGTGGCTCGTGGGCTCTAGAGCGCAGGCTCAGTAGCTCTGGTGCACGGGCTTAGTTGCTCCGTGGCTTGTGGGATCATCCCGGACCAGGGCTCGAACCCATGTCCCCTGCACTGGCAGTCAGATTCTTAACCACTGGGCCACCAGGGAAGCCCCTGGAGATTTACTTTCATTTGCTGTTGAGCACATTGTTGGAGAGATAAAGAAGCAATGCTTTGTGTTAAGTCATTTCACCTTGGCCTCAAAATTGCTTCACCCTCCTCTCCATTTTCTTCCCTGCTCTATTCCTGGAAAAAGCGTAACTTTACAGGTGAGGCTTAAACTAAGAGACCCTAGGAACAAGCCAGGTGAAAGGTGGGGCCAGAGCTATGAGTTCAGATGACAGGAAAAGGAGAGAGAGCCTGTGTAGAGGGGCTCCAGAACATTCCAACCAGCTGTCTGCTGGCTATAAATATCTTGGGTTGTCAGAATAAGTGTAATTGACTGAGAGCTACAATTACACGTTCCTGCAAGTCATTTTGTCACGGGTCAGCTCTCTATATAAGCAAGGATGCATTTTAGAACCACCTACTTTCAACAGTAAAATGTTATTAACTATACAGCACTAATAATAATCTGCATCTTCATACTGCTTTATTGCTTCCAAAGCATATCACAGATCAAGGCAATGCACAATTATCCACAGACTATTTACAAATTGGTGGATTTTCCAGACCACTGACGTTTCCCCATCTCTCTGCGACTACCTTGCGTCTCACTGCATCTCACTGCTTTTTCTAGCACTGTGGGGAAACAGGAGATGCCAGTAAGTCAAGCTTACTGTATATTAGTAACCCCCAGCATCGTGACACATGGGGAAGCCTTAACTAATGACTTCAGTGGTGACTCTGAGTTTGGGGGCCACTTTTCCCATTCATGCATCCCTCTTATGCTTTAACTATAAGGGGAGAAATCATTTCTAATATGTCTTTCCTGTTATACCAGAGTCATGCCAAACACAAGCACTTCCCACAATCAAGAGCGCTTCTAACTCCCAAAGTCTGTACAGTTCTAGGGACTGTCACTGAGGCACTGAGACTGTAGCTGGAGACCCTCAGCTCTTTGCTTTTGTTCCTTGTTTCTTGCTTTTCAGGACTTGCTTGTGAGAGATTTATGACTTGATGTTCTGGCGGCAAGAAAGACTTGATGGCTGCTTGGAACTGCACGACCAACACAATCGTCTCTGAAAACAGATGACTGCTCTCTCCCCAGCACGAAGCCCCCTCCACTTTTCCCTATAAATCTCCGAGCAAAACCTGGGGAGTTGGCTCTTTAGGACAGGAGTCCATCTTCTCCCCGGGACTGCTGGCTTCCCCAATAAAGCTATCTTGCCTCTTGCCCAACACTCATCTCTCAGTATTGGATTCTTGAGCAATGAGCAGCTGAACCTGAGTTTGGTAACAGGAAAGGCACATTTCTTAAAGGTTCTGCTGCTTCTACCTGCAAATATGTCCTCAATTTCCTCCTCTTTTCTCCATTTTCACCCTCAACAATATGTCTGCCACCCAAGGCCCTGCTACAGAGAGGTTTTAGAATTTTCAGTCACATGCTGGCAGCCACACTTACCCTAGGGAGGAACAGCCAACCTTGAAACCAGGTCAACGTGGGACCTGAAGTGAAAGGTCAATGAAAGCAGTGATTTTTTATGTTGTCCCCTATACCTACCAGGGCGAGTTGTGTCCCTACCAAGGAAAGAGTCCTTTTTTTTTCCTTTTGTGTGAGTACCAAGGAACAGTTAGCTGAATCAAACCATGTGGCAAAGCTTGAGGGAAGAGAATGAGACTGTTTAAACACCTCAATTCAGGTGGCTGCTTCAAAGGTGTATTTACCTCTCATTGTTTTGACCTCTCTGTTTCACCTTTTAGTAATTTGAATACGCTTTTTAGATTGTTTATAAAGAGATGCCATACACCACAGAGTCGCAAGGGACACAGAGATGAGTGAGGACATATGCAAGCATCCCGCATGTGTCGGAAGCAGGCTGCTGTGAGGCAGGGTGGAGGAGAAAGAGTGGCGAGCAGCTCGACAGCCCCTGATGGGCTGAAGACAAACAGACAGTACATTGCCTGTGACTTCGGGGTTGCAAACGAGAAGCCAGGCTTCAGGGCGAGTGTTGGAGAGGAATGCTCTGAGGAATCAGCTCGAAAGCCCAGCTGCCCCGCACTGGCTCTCCCTTCCCCTTTCCTCGTAACATTTCCCCAGAGAACCAGCATAAAATAAGGAAATTCCCTCCTTTTTTGAATAAGACAGTCATCCACATGGAACCCACGCAAATCTACGGCAAGAAAATAAAAAATGAATTAACTGAATGGAGTCAATTAAATGCAATTAAATTGGATTCTCTGAGGAAAGGAGCATGGGAGAGGAGCAAAGGCTATAAGGAAGGCCAGAACAGAAACGGAGATGAAGAATGGGCACTCGAAGGCTTGGAAAGAAATGAATGAGAAACACAAAATCGCTGCAGAAATAAAAATCACACACGAGATTATAGATAGGGTGCACTAGAAACACAGTCAGGGGATGACAGCAAAGACTGGGAAAGTTTACCATCTCCTCTTCTTTTATCATAGACTCTGCTCTTTTCATTTTGCCTTTGTAACTGCGTGATCAGTAAGTGAGCTGGTTGGCCTGGGGTCCAGCACCACAGCGGGGCTCTGCTTCTGGTTACGGGACACGGGGGTAAGGCGCACCTGAGCCATGCATTTGCTGTGGTCGAACAGATTGTCATTGCTTTATCAAAGGCCTCTATGGTGCCAGGACCCAGCCCTCTCCCAAGACAAAGGAAGAGAAAGAAAGCTCTGTGAGGTTCTTCAGACCCTTGCCCCAAGGGCAGACTTCTTCAAGGAAACATGCAGTGGCTGAACCTGCTCGAACAGATTGAGAGATTCATGTAGACTCATTAGTCCAACCTGAATGCAAGCTTTGCTGGGCAAATGGAGAAGCTCCAAACAGTGAAGACAGACCTGGCCCACACTTAGATGAGGCCAAAGATCTAAGAATTGTCTTTGGGGCAGACATTCCTAAAGACACATTGCAGGGTTTCCCTGGTGGTGCAGTGGTTAAGAATCCGCCTGCCAATGCACGGGACACGGGTTCGAGCCCTGGGCTGGGAAGATCCCACATGCCGCGGAGCAACTAAGCCCATGCGCCACAACTACTGAGCCTGCGCTCTAGAGCCTGTGAGCCAAAACGAGTGAAGCTCGCACACCACAACTACTGAAGCCCGCAAACCTAGAGGCCATGCTCTGCAACAAGAGAAGCCACCGCAAAGAGAAGCCTGCACGCCACAACGAAGAGTAGCCCCCGCTCGCCACAACTAGAGAAAGCCCGCACATAGCAACAAACACCCAACGTAGCCATAAATAAATAAATAAATAAATAAATAAATAAAAAATAAATAAAAAGACACATTCCAGAGGATGACAAAGAAAAGACACAAATCCTTGGTACTGTGAAGTTCCATTTCAGAGAAGGTTGTCAACATAGGGGCAATTTTGAAACAAAGTGGGAAAAATCAAGCAGCATGACACCTCAGAAATGCATCTTCCCTGGGAAAAGTACTCCAGGAGTCTAACAAAGTTGGAAGTAGCTTCCGCTGGAGCGTGTTATAATTTTTATTGATATTTAATTACTATTTTATTATTATTAAACTATTATTATTTAGTTTACTATTTTATTATTATTAAACTATATTATTTGATATTATTATTAAACTATTATTATTATTACTATTACAACAATAAACACTTATGTACAGTTTGTTATGTGCCAGCTACTGTTCTAACATTTTTATGTATGTTAGAGCTCATGTAATCCCCCAAACAATGCTGAGTTGCAACTACTATTATATGCAACGCAAATGAGGGAAACTGAGGCATAGAAAAATTAGGAATCTTCCCCCAGATCACACACCTCTGAGGGACAGGAGCTCCTGCTTTTTCCAGATCCAAATAAAGGGAAAATGTCTTGTCAATATACTGTATGTGGAAAAGGCTCCATTTGTTAATCACACCATCTAAGATACGAATAATCCAGACTGGGAAAGATAAAAAAGGTATCCTGAATATGAACAACCATTGTGCACCACCCAGACCTGACTGAACATCAAAAATTTCATACTGGGGAAAATAAAAACAAAAACAAAAAAAACCATGTTGAGATGAATGCCTTCCGGACAGGACATTATTTTTTTCCACCATAGAAGAAGACTTTTACTGGAGAGAAGTCCTAGAATGCAATGAAAAGTGGCCCCTAAGGGGTATTAGATAAATAATAATGGAAAGAAATGCAACAAATATGATTAGAGGAAAATAGCATTACAGTGTGACTCAGTCAACAAACCTCCTTGGCTTTGAGATTATTTGTCACTCAAGACCAGCTACATATGCTGGAGGCCTTGTCATTTCTCCAACACAAGCCCTGCCCGAGGGCGCGGCCCAACTATCCCCTCTTTCCGACATCCTGCAGGTACCCTCAGCAGGTTCCTTCGAGTCTGCTTAAACGTCAACGAGGCCAGTCAAGATTGACTCACTCTGTGGTTTTTCTCTGAACAACTGGCAGAAAGAAATGTTCATTAACTGCGGTGTTGGTAATAAAAAAAAAATCAGCGTGCCTTTGGAGAAGTGTTAAAATAGCTATGTGTTTACAATACAAAGGAAAACAAGAAAGAGAAAAATGGGGCGGTGTGGGGGGGCAGTAGGGCCTTTCAAAGCAGGAGTCACGAAGGAGTGATGTTTGCACTCCACTTTGCGTTTCTCCTCTCAGCTGCGTGAGGCGCATCCACCTCTACCATGCAGAATCAGGCCTCATGGGTTCCAATGCTTACTGGCTGTGCAAAAAGAAACACCTGGGCAGAAATCCAAAGATCATCGCAGTGGGTGTTTACTTAGCGCCAGCAAGGTGATACTCAGTGCGTATGCAAGACCAGTATTACCGGCTTTTCCAGTTCTTCAAGAACAGCTGAAAAATCTGGAGTTTTTAAAATGTGAAACATTCTCATTTTTTGAAGTTGGTAAGCCACTCAAAAATTTTTAAATACTGAAATCCAAAGAAAAGATTATGTCATAAGGTTACATTCTTATATTGCTCTTTTATTTATTTTATTTTATTTTTTTTTTGCAGTATGCGGGCCTCTCACTGTTGTGGCCTCTCCCGTTGCGGAGCACAGGCTCTGGGCTCAGCCGCTCCTTGGCATGTGGGATCTTCCGTGACCGGGGCACGAACCCGTGTCCCCTGCATCGGCAGGCGGACTCTCAACCACTGCGCCACCAGGGAAGCCCCAACATTCTTATATTTGAGTGAAGAACCAGTTTAAGGTTTAGCTATATCATCCCTATCATGATTTGCTAAAATTTAAGATTTAATGACACCTAAAACATATCATAAAGTTGAAACAATTCTTACTGTCTGAAAATGTGTGGTCTTGTCAGCAAGGACTGTTTTTGTTTTTAAGTGCTCCTCAAGCCAGGCTGATGGGAGCATCTCTTTGTTGCTAAGAGAAGTTTATTTGATTTGTGAGGGCCAGTCTTTACGGTTATGTATTTGGTTTATTTTTAAGGTCTCATCCTAACTCTGAAATCTTTCTCCACTTGGGTAATCTATCTTTTTTTGGTGGGGATGAAAGAGAAGAAAAAAAAAAATCCTATGATTATCCGAGGACTCAATCCAACCAAGTGTCTTCTCCAGAGAAAAGAAAATCAAGCAAAAACCTGTAATGCAAAGAATATGGACCTGATAATAGAGGGAGAAGAAACAGAAGTGCACAATTAAACTGGGAAAATATACGATCAAAATTAAATGATTAATAATAATACCATTGAGAAGTATACTAAATGTTATTAAAGTATTCTTAAAATAGAGGAGGCATAATATAAAATTCCAAACAATGACGGTGAAGCATATGAAGTGACTTGTGGTGAGGGGAAGAATTAAAAATAGCAAAGATGTTTTCTTGTTTCTGTAGTGGGAAGGCAGAATGATTATGTAACCCTTGACACTAATGGAAAAATACAGGGTAGAAAGGTTGTAACAGTGTAACAGAGGAGAGGAGAACAGAATATAAAGAAGCCCCAGGATTGCTGAAATTGAAATACACAGGGATTTGAGTACAGTAGTAGTTTTAATATTAACATTAATACTATTTAATTAATTACTTAAAACTAAATATTAACTTACTAATTAATAATTGCTATTACTAATGGTATTATCCACACACTAATCATCAATATAAATACTGTCCTGCTACTAGTACTACCCAAGAATAAAGAGAAAAGCTTTTGGTCTTGCCAGACATTTCATCCAGGGGAAGGGAAAGAACAAACCTAGTAAACTGAGGAATACATTTAAAGGTAAGTTGTGAGTTTATTCTATGAAACTCTACTGTTTAAATATGACTATTAAACTAATTAAATTGAGACACAGTAATGCAAGATAAAAATTTTCTTAACTTTGTAACATCTGAATTGATATTTTTTAAAAAATATTTATTTATTTATTTTATTTTTGGCTGTGTCAGGTCTTAGTTGTGGCACACGGGCTCTTTGTTGTGGATCGAGGGCTCCTCTCTAGTCATGGCGCACGGGCTCAGTAGTTGCGGCATACGGGCTTAGCTGCCCCACGGCATGTGGGATCTTAGTTCCCTGACCAGGGATCGAACCCATGTTCCCAGCAATGGAAGGTGGATTTTTAACCACTGGACCACCAGGGAAGTCCTCTGAATTAATACTGATACAAACTTCTAACCAATTTGGCACATGTGTAAAATAAAGAAAAAAGCAATCATACTTACTAATGCAAGCAAAAAACACAAGCAAAATATTAGCAGAAATCAGAAGCAATTTCATTGACTAAAGCATCATCCCCAAGAAAGTAGTTGCTTAAGGAGAGCTACTCAATCATTAACCATTTTTTACAAAAGGCCATTTTTTTATAGGAATTTGAAAAGGCATTGGAGGAAATTCAACATCCATTCACCATGAAGACTCTCTTTAAGGAAGAAATACATGTGCCCATCTCTAAGATGTCAAAAGTGACTGTGTGTATCTCAAAGTCAGTATCCTGCTCAATGAGGAAAGAGACGAAATATATGTAACACACACAAAAGAAAAGAGACTAATTCCCTTAATATATAAAGATTTCAAATCAATTTTCAAAACTCAACAACTCAATTAAAAGAAACGAGCAAAGGATACAAACAGCCATATCACGTAAAAGAAACAACAATGACTTATAATCATAAAATGATGGTCTAATACCGATTCAAGAAATGTCCCTTAAAAAGAGAACTTTATTTTCACAAGTCCAGACTGGCACATATTAATATGCGTGGTTGAAGACACAGTTGGCTAGTTTTGTGAGATGGACGGGAGGAAAGGGGAGTGAGCCTCATCACCTTCCCTCTCAGGTCATGACTCAGGGGACACGCATCATCCTGCCTCATTACACAACCAGAACATTCACAAACGGAGGCTGTTCACAGCAGGGTGTGTATAACATGCCCCATTTGCATGAGCGGCATGCAGATACATTCGTTTCTGCCTGGTCATACGTTTATAATTCCAGAAAGCGCTCATTAGGCTGCCAGCAATTGCTGGGAACGGTGGCTCTAGATTACTTTGGAGTTTTATTTTATTTATTCAAGTATGTACATGTGTGTGTGTTCAATAAAACATGATTAATAAAAATGAAGTTGGAAAACCAGAAAATAAAAATGTTTAAATCAGAGGGAGGAAGGGAGCTAGGAGATATCGTTAGAATCATTTTGTTTTGTGTCTGGTGTTGATTCCCCCAGCTTTGCTGGTCCCTTTAGTGTCACTCATCCAAGTCAGAAGGCATGAAAGCTCTCAAGAGGGTAATTTATGTCACAGCCCTCTCCTCAAGGCTGAGCAAGGAGGCATCTTCTAGGAAAGCCACCTGCTGGGTAGTAACTGTGCTGAGCAGCACGGTCACAGAAATGCTCTGGGCAGTAGATTTACTTGGAAACAGAATGACAAGTGGCTATAGAACATTGCTGGGGAAAGACAGGTGGATATAAAAACACGCCAATGCCGTCCTCCAGCTCTTAGTCTGGGCAGATTTTTAATAGATTAACAAGCTCTTCTAAAGATATCAGAGTCTTCAATTCTATATCCATGCCACCTTCCTTTCCCCAGAAGTGTTTAGTGCCACCGGAAGGGTTCCTGAACAATGCCCACCTCTGAGAAACACCTTCCGCCAGCTGGTGGACCCCACTCACACCACCTTAAATTGCCAAGGTTGGCAAACTCAGGCACACACATCCCACCCCCACCCAAGGGAAATACCCTGCTCGACAAGGCCGCCTTCTGCCTTCTGACGGCCCCTGTAAAGGAGCCATCAACACTCCATGAGGTTAAACAAGCCACCCACAGACCTCAGGATCTGCTCTCACTGAGGAAAGCCCCCACTGCTTGCAACTAATTGGATTCAACTCCACGTGACAAATACTCTTGGTCAAAACAGTCCGAATCCTCAATAGAAGACGCAGGCAAATCTTCACGTAAATCATGAACTCTGCAAGAATGCCTGTCTTCCTGCTCTGCTCACTGCTAACGAGACTCTTGAGTCCCACGGCCTTGAAAACGGAAGCAGTTGAAGGGTCTCTGCTCGCAGCCCACCCGTACGGCTCTCATCGCCGTTCCAGCCAGTCTGTCCACACAGGGCCATGCACACGCGGCTTGCTTGAAGGCAGTGTTTTAAATCCCTCCCTCCCTCCCAAACAGTGTAAACATCCCTGGGCGCAGAGGTAACTCTAGAATGGAAGCCCCATACAACAGCGCAGCGCAGGACAGAAATCCACACCACGGCTCCTCCTTCCCTTCTACAGACATTAGTTTGGTCCTGCGCCCCAGAGGGACCGCCCCCATGGGTAACCGCTGCTCTAGGAATCTAAATGACTTCAGCACGAGTTACAATGATAATTTACAAGTCCAAAATTCTACCCTACTACTTAACACTAATGAGACATAACTACTTAATCCTTCCTTCCAAGGTGCCCTCCACCACACACAGCACTTAGCACTCAGCCTTCTCCTCGTCCAAATTATCCCCCATTAAGTAACGGGGCACATGTGTCTGTTTCTCTTTCTCAACTTATAAGATGCCTTCTTCCTGTTATCAAAGCAACTTGCCCTTGCAGGGGGAGCCCTCCCAGCTGAGCAGCTGATAATGTCAGAGCAGTTCTAACTGTGAGTCTATGGAATAATTGTTCTCATTGGAAATGGAACAAAAGGAGAGTCTGTTAGGATCTCTCCACTGTGTTTTATTCTGCTCACATGTGGATAAAACCCAGTGTAGAATGTGTGTAGCAAGACACTCAAATGATTTTGAAGGTTCCTAATGTAAGTTTAACACAAAACATGTCTACTGAAAACTCAAACGTTGAATATCAATAGGTGGGAATGTTCGTGTGCAAATTTGACCTGTAAAAAGATCTTTGATTATGGACATCAGGGCTTGTATATAAGGTCTTTATAAATCAAAACTCCCAATCCTCTCAGCAAAAGAGACCACTTAAATAAATCCAAAACAACAATTGACAGCAGTGTATCTCCTGCTACAAATAAATACACCTTTGAATTTATAGATTTTTCTTTCACTGGCTAACTTTTCCCTATGTTAATTAAAATTATTTTTCAAACTACATATAAACTTAAGGGGTATTGTGGTCCCTCCCTCAACTGGAAATATGTCATTTCATCTCCAAGGACACAAACAAAATAGCCAAGAGCTAAAATAAAGATTGATGGCAAGCCTCTATACGGAAAAATCAACATGCAAATCCATGCTCCACGGCAACGATTCGGCTTTAACTGATGTTAATGGTTATGTAAGCAATTATATCACATTGTTGAGCATGGAATATTTCTTGCAGGCAAAGAATGAGTGGACTTGAAGGATGACTGTTGATTTTGCTATGTGGTCATCACCTCAGAGAACTGAAGTGAGCTGACCTGAAATAAAATGCGAGTGGGCAGCAAGAATGTGGAGTGATCAGAAAACTCCTACAAGATCTACTTATTCGTCACCCCACTAGGTTAAACCCTTTTTCCACGAGCACCCAATAACAAGGAATCCTCTTATGTGTGTAGAGAGCGTTAAACTTTCCAGCAGTGACTGTGAGGGTGGGGGCTTGGAGTGGGTGGTATCCACCCTGAGAGGTGGAATAGTTTATCATTGACCTTGTACAGAAGTGCTAGTGCATGGTGATAATAGACAGAAGGCAGACGTTTAGTCTGTTTCATCATTGCATTTAGTTCTCTGGAACTCCTGCCCATGGCATTCCAGGCTGCTTCCTAACCTTCCCTTCTAGAGACATTGCTTTGGCCCTGCGCCCCGGAGGGACCATTCCCATTGCTGACCACCTCAGACACCACCTCCAAGGGTCTTACATCTTTGAGAAGTGGTGGGTGTCACTGCTGGTATTTTAAGATGAGGACATTGCGCCTCAGAGCTGCTAAATGACTTCTTCAAGGATGCTAACGAGCTCACACTGGATGGAGGGCAAGCGTTTTAAACCAACATCCTCTGTTAACCACACCAGATATTCCATATTCTGAAAAAGCAATCTGATAATCTATGATTGCTAATGTTTTAACAGCAGGGTATTTTCGTTACATGAAATAATGTTCAGAACTCCAGTGTTCCTTTCAGATGAATCCAAAGCCCCTTCTGTTTTGCGGCCCTGAGGATCCCACTGAAGCCTTGAGAAGAGGGTCTTGGTTGGTCCTGGGGAACAGGGTATTCAGACACCATCCAGGGTACGCTGAGAGCCCACACACCAGGATGCCAGGCCGTCAATAAGCCCAAAGGGGGCTCGAGAGACACGGCAACAAAAGGGAGACTGAGGACAGCAGGCAGCATACCCAGCGCTGGCTTTATTTATAATTTTGCCTCATTTCAGACCTGTGTTGGGGGATAATTCTATTTCCAAAGACAGTCGGTCTTTATTCTCTCAGTTGAGTACTCCCTTCAGGGCATCTCCGAAGTTTCCTTATAAAATGTGCTCTCAGTTCACTGCCTTTCATTTCTGTGGCCAGAGTCGACCTTTCTAAGCAACTGGGAAGGGAAAAGTAATTTTCATGGCTAAGTTGAATGCTCATGTGTTTGATCCTATAATTAATGTCCCTTGAAAATACGAGTTTAACCTTAGGACACTGGCAGGCTCTCGTGTTATTAATACACGGTTTTCCCCTAGGATTGTGAAGGCGTTTCAAGGAGCCAGAGAAAGCCTGGACTTCCTCCAAACCTTGGCCTTTTTTCATCTCTGCAGCTTTTGTTCATACAGTGCGGAGAGAATCGCTTTTTCCTGGAGTTCTCGGCTTCGGCCACCCCCCGTCTAAGCTAAGCCAGGAGGCGCTTTCTTTGAACAGTTGAGCCAGCTGTTCAAACTGCAAATGCATTTTCCAGGAAAGAAAGGTAGGCGACGCTCTTGGTCAACATGCAGGATGAGTTCACCAGCCCAAGGAGACCCGTGCAAGTCATTTTCTCTGCCGAGGAGGGGCACAGATAGTGAAAAGTAATGAAATTGGCAATCTTTTCTGCTCCCCTGGAATTGCAATTCTTTGGGGAGATAAACTCTTCCCAGCCATGTCCTCTAATGTTTCATGGGAGAGTCTTGAAACGTATCTTGCAGCTCGCCCACGTGCCCTTCAGCTGCATTCACCCTGCTACTCAGTCCAATGCCTGTATTCTTTAACTATAGGGTTTTCCACACTACGTACTTCTACTTGGTTCACTTGTGCGACTTTTCATGATGTGCTCTATATTGCTACCCTCTTTCCTTATGTCACTGAGTAGCGTTATTATGTTTACGTTCTGGGGCCATCTCTCTCTGTAATTCGGCTCCAGTGGGTATGTTTTTCCATTTGCTTTCTCTTTACAGGTTGTACTCTTTGAGTCTCTAGTCATTTCAGTCTAGGAGCGTGTGCTATTCCAAGTCAGGGCTGTCACCTGGAGGCGCTGTCGCCTCCCAGGAGACACGTGGCACTGTCTGGAGCTCCTTCCGGTTGTTACAACTGGGTGAAGGGAGATGCTACTGGCATCTAGTGGGTAGAGGCCAGGGATGCTGCTCAATAACGCACAGGATGCCCCCCCCCCAAGCCTCACAACAAACAAAAACCTGACCCCAAATGTCGCTATTGCCGAGGCTGATAGACTCTGAGCGAGGAATCCCAGCTGCTCTGTGGGCTGGCGAGTGGCTGGGTCCTAAGGCAGAAACGCCCCTGCAGCTCAGAAGCACTGTGGCCACTTCTTTTCCCTCAACAGCATCAGACAATCCTCTGCCCAGGGTCCTCTCTAAGGCTCTTGTCTAAATCTTGTCTCTGGAGGTTGAGGGGCTCACCACTGCTGGGGGTTTAGAAGGGGTGTGGGCTGAAGAGAAGATGCCCAAGCAGGGTAGGTCAGACCCAAAGAGACCCCTTTCATCAATTCTTCACCACAGTGGGGATGCTGTGCTGCCCTGGTACGATCACCCACCCCAGGAATATCAGTGGCCTGGCTAGTTTCCTTGCAGCAAATGGGGCAGGCAAGGACCACACACACACACACACACACACACACACACACACACACACACAGCAATATCAGAGAGAGAGGTAAGAGCAGAAATTAATTCTTTCTGCCAATTCTCTCACTGCCCCTTGGGCACCCTGGTTCTAGCTTAATGAAGCAACCTCCCACCTGTCACTCCACTTCCAACATCCTTCAGTCACCCCAGGTAGCTCTGTGGGTTTCTTTATGGGGTATAATCCTCTCTCTTCCAGCCTTCCCTTCTGCTTCCATAGTTGTCTATGGCTATTCTTGACGTTTCATAAGAAACTCGCTACTTAAAAAATTACTAACTGTAGATGATACTGAACTATTTCTGTACATTACATTCTTCCATAACAGATGATATAACAGATTCTTGTAAACATGGTTTAATGACGTGGGATACATTTATGAGTTGTTATTTTCCCCTGCTTCAGATGCAAAATTATTTTTCTCTTGACTCTGACAGTTACCATACACATAAATATCTAAATGAGAAGAAAAACTAAATGTTCTTCCCCCTTTTCAGTTTCTACTGAATACTGTTTAACGTCACACGTCCTTCTTTTATCTCAGGGAACAGAATCTCATTCCTAGCCACTAGTAACATGAATCAAAGCAGTCTTTCATGACATTGAAATAAATGAATTTTCCTTTACACACACAAGGACAATATAGATGATCTATAAAAACTAGGTATTTATCACAGTGGTATATTCCTGTTAGCACACTGCCACTAGTTAGCCATTGATTCAGGGAAAGGAAACTGCTTAGGATATCAAGGTAGCGTGATGGCAATGTGAAGGAAGGAGCAGCTTATGGAAATTCAAAGATGGGTTTCATGGCCTACTCTCTATTTTACTGTTAGAAATTACTTGCGTGGCTTATAATCAAACTTAAAACTCAGACATTAATAACACTTTTTCATGAGGAAGCAGTTTTTCACATATATGGGTAACATACAATGCAAATATGCATTTCAGAAAAAAATTAAAAGTAAGCTTAAATACTCTTTCTTGAAATTAGGTGTGTATATATTCAAATGGCTAAGGGAAAACTTTATTTTTTTTCCACCTAAATATCTATTTATCTGTCTATCCATCTACCCACCAATCATTTATTTTGGTGGTTTGGTATATAATAATTTTCCATAAACTGCCTGTTAAGAACAACTGGTAAACTACAGCCAATTATTTATCAAGCTCTAGAAATAATAACTGCGGATACAAATACTTTCACAACTTCCACTGTATCATAAGCACTGCTGAGGAGAAAAGAAACCCAAGTGGATGAAAGTGGCACATAGATCATCTCAGAGTAAATGCAAGAGTAACCCGGAGAGCTGTTAAGATTTTATTCATATAAATGTAACGTAGTTCTACAAAGTATATTTTAGGACAAAAACAAGTAAAGAAAGAATGCAAAACTTGTGCATTCTCCAGAGAACACAAACACTAACCAAGATAAAACAACTGTCTCCCAATTCAAGTTTTCCATTCTGGTCCTCTGTCTCAGGGGCCAGCCAACCACTACTCTCAAGCCAAATCTGGCCCGCCATTGTTTTTGTAAATAAAGTTTCATTGGAACACAAGTACATCCACTTGCTGGTAAACTGTCTATGGCTGCTTTCACACTGCAGGTGTCAGGGTTCAGGCCACCTGAACCACAAACCCTAAAACGTTTACTGCCTGGCCCTTTACAGAAAGTGCTTGCTTGCTGAACGCTGTCATAGGCAACAGATATACAAATGCACGTGGAAGAGGCCGCCATGCTCTCCACTGCTCCGCCTCTAGTGGTGGTTGGAATGTTCTCCCTACCTCAGTAAGGCTGTCTTGGAGCCTCCCCTGCATCTCTGATATGATGCATCTTATTAACAAGTACTCTCTTTCGCTGTGGGCTGGCATGAACACTCTTCCCTGACACTGGAGCTGCCTACAACAGCTTCCAAATGATCTTACACTTTCATTCTTGACTTATTCTAAAATTACGTGCAAAAATATTCCCTTTGTGTTAAGCTTGGACAAGCAGTGATTTATACATTTGTTGGAGAAATGAGAACCTTGATTAGAATCAGTAATATCAAAATAAATATAAATAAATAAATAAAAAGAATCAATAATATCAAATAGCTGTCATTAATTTAAAATGCTCCCAACAAAGCTTTAGAGCAGAGTTTTGTAAAGGGATATGGTCTTAATTTATTAGGGAAGTGGGGTGGACGCATACTGAAAGGTATTGATTTTTTGGTTTTTTTTTCCAAGATACTGGTAGCATACGATTGATTTACAATATCATTAGTGTTGTTATGGTTCTAAGCATTTTCTTTTTTTTTGTTTGTTTTGTTTTTTTTTTTGCGGTACGCGGGCCTCTCTCTCACTGCTGTGGCCGCTCCCGTTGCGGAGCGCAGGCTCCGGACGCGCAGGCTCAGTGGCCATGACTCACGGGCCCAGCCGCTCCGCGGCATGTGGGATCTTCCCGGACCGGGGCACAAACCCCTGTCCCCTGCATTGGCAGGCGGACTCTCAACCACTGCGCCACCAGGGAAGCCCCGGTTCTAAGCATTTTCTAATTGCCATTGTTACTTCTCCTGCAACCTACGAGTTCTTTAGGACTGCATTTTTAAATTCCCAAGTGCATGGGGTTTTACTATTTTTTTATTACTGATTTCCAATGTATTGCTTTGTGGTCATTCTCTATATTGGGGGTACAAGTTTTTGTATTTATATTATACCAGACTTCTTAATGTCATTACTTAAACCTTCTATCTACTTTCTAATATTCTGTTATCTTGATCTATCAGTTTCTGATAAAAGCATTTTAGAATCTTAAACTGCTGATGAATGTGCTCATTTCTCTTAGTAATTCTGTCACTTTTCTTTCTGGAGCTCAAGGTGCATACAATTTCATATTGTTATATCTTTTTGGTAGATTTGCCCTTTTGTGTTTATTATATACCACCTAATTTTACTAAAACAATCTCTATATTAAATTCTATAATGTGGGGTATTAGTATTTCTAAACTTTCTTTTTATTAGTATTCTCCTTGATTTTGTTTACCTGTGTCATCTTTATATAGCTGGATTTTTAGTAGGTCAATCCATTTATACTGATGATAATTACTGATATACTGAGACATATTCCCACCATTTTATATTGTATTTTCTATATTGCCATCCTTTTCCTTTCTTTTCTTTTCTCTCTCCTACTTATTTTTTATTTTAACTTCATTTCCTTTTATTTCTTCTCAATTTTGGTTATTTATCTCATTTTATATTTATAGTGGTTATTTTCATTACATATACGATACACTAATTTGTCTAATAAAATCTGAAGTTACTCAGTAATTGAATGCTTCATCAAAACACTTCATTACTATCATGTTACTGTTGCCAGAGCTTTTATTTTCAATGCACAATGCTATTTTTACATTTAGCATTTAATTAAATTAGTTGGTATTATTCCATCCATTTCTGTACACAGTTTCTTGAACCCCAACTCTTCTCTCTTACCTTCTCACTTACCTTCTTATTGAAGAACATCCTTGAATAGTTCTTAAAATGGTAGCTCTATAGTCTGTGCATATAAAGTTTGCCTGTGAAAAAATGCCTGTCTTTGATGCTTACTCTTTTTTTCTTTTTTTCTTTTTTTGGCTGCATTGGGTCTTTGTTGCTGCGTGTGGGCTTTCTCTAGTTGCGGCCAGAGGGGGCTACTCTTCGCTGCGGTGCATGGGCCTCTCGTTGCGGTGGCTTCTCTTGTTGCGGAGCACAGGCTCTAGGCACGCGGGCTTCAGTAGTTGTGGCATGCGGGCTCAGGAGTCGTGACTCACGGGCTCTAGAGCACAGGCTCAGTAGTCGTGGTGCACGGGCTTAGTCACTCTGCGGCATGTGGGATCTTCCCGGACCAGGGCCTGAACCCGTGTCCCCTGCATTGGCAGGTGGATTCTTAACCACTGCGCCACCAGGGAGGTCCCCGGATGCTTACTTTTGAATGTGAAGACGGCAAGTGCTTCCCTTCTAACCTGGATCACTGTACAAGAGAAGTCCACTGCTAGCTGAATTGTCATTTCCTTGCAGGTTTCACCGTGGTACCTTAAGAGTTTCTCTTCATTCTCAATGGTGCACAACTGACTATTATGTGCCATGGAACAGACTTACATTTATTCACCTTTTCAGTTCACAGAGCGCATTTTTCATGTGAAGGTTTTAATTCTGAATAATTTTGAATATTACTTCATCTAACTCTATCCATTCTCCAGCCATGTGTCTCTTAAGAAACTCCTAATAAAATAATATTAAAGCATCTTAATCTGGTTCTCAAATCTCACAGCTACAGGTTTCCCTGGTGGTGCAGTGGATAAGATTCCACACTCTCAGTGCAGGGGGCCCGGGTTCAATCCCTGGTCAGGAAACTAGATTCCACACGCATGCTGCAACTAAGAGTTCACATACCACAACTAAGAAGCCAGCGAGCTGCAACTAAGGAGCCCATCTGCCGCAATTAAGACATGGTGCAACCAAATAAATAAACACATATATATTTTTAAAGGTGACTAAAAAAATCTCACAGCTACTCTATTATATTTTTATATTTCTTAAAAAAATATTTTTCCTGTTATCCTGCTTGTTCTAACGTTGTAACAACATCTAATTACCAATTTCTCTTTGAGTACGTGTAGTAAGAGTTTATCTCCAAAACAGGATTTTGGGGGTTTTTTTAATACTGATAATTGCTCGATTTTTCTGTGATTTCTAACTTTTTATATTTATTTCTGCCTATCTTGATAACTTTCCTGTCCTTTTAGAAAGGATGTTGTGTACTCACTTAAGCATCTTCAATACATAAATTTTCAACTCAGACTGTTCTAGAATACTCTTTTCAAGGTAATTAAGTTTTTAAGTGTTGACTTATTGATTGTACCCAATTCTTATAATGGGTTTCTACACAGGTTTTGGAATTTTGGATTGTGGCTCACTTACAGTGTTGATTTCTGTATTTTCTCCTTTCTATTCCTTTCTCCTTCCCTGTTTCCCTTTCTCCCCTTTCCCTCCAGGCTTATGCCTTGTGTGTAATGATTTCATCGCTGGTTGAACTCTCAATCCCCCTATGATGGTTAATTTTACGTGTCAACTTGACTGGACCATGGTGCCCAGACATTTAGTCAAACACGTCTCTGTATGTTTTACTGAGGGTGTTTTAGGATGAGATTAACGTTTTCATTGGTGGACTTTGAAAAAAGCAGACTGCCCTCCATAATGTGTGTGGGCCTCATCCAATCAGTTGAAGGCCTGCACAGAACAGTAGGACTGGCCTCCCTTGACCAAGGAGGAGTTCTGCCAGCAGACGACCTTCAGACTTAAAGCCAACATCAGCTCTTCTCTGGATCTCCACCTGCTGGACTACCTGTGGATTTGGGACTTGCCAGCCTGCATAATCATGGGAGCCAATTCCTTACAATAAATCTCTCTCTCTCCCTCTTTCTCTCTATCTGTCTCTGTCTCTTTCTCTCTGTCTCTCTATATACACACACACAACTTTAACTGTTGGTTAAGTTTCTCTGGAGTGTAATGACTAACATACACACCCCAAACCCTATCCAGATGAGATATAATGATGGCATTTCAGGGTCTCTGCTTTGTGAAAGAGAAATTCAGCTAGAACAGATCTTGTCCCTGAATGACTGGATGACTTGGTCCAGTCATTGGTCTTGAGGCTATATCTGTGTCCTTCAGCCCCTCTAAACCCACAGTTGGCTAAAAGTCATAGCCTCAGGCAGTGGTCAGTCTCTTCAGTGGAGTTGGGAGGAGAATCTCACCTAAGCTCCTAACATGTCAAAGTGAACCTGGGTCCATGAATACTGTGACAGGAAATTCACAAGCCACATCTGCTGATGAATACCAAGTATGAATATGTCTGCTTTCTTTCTGTGATAATCAAGAATGGAAAAGAGTGATAACTTCTATGAAATAAAAAAATATATATATAAATATATATATATATATATTTTGTGTGTGTGTGTGTCTGTGTGTGTGTGTGTGTCTGTGTGTGTGTGTGGTATGCGGGTCTCTCACTGCTGTGGCCTCTCCCGTTGCGGAACACAGGCTCCGGACACACAGGCTCAGTGGCCATGGCTCACGGGCCCAGCCGCTCTGCGGCATGTGGGATCTTCCCGGACCGGGGCATGAATCCGTGTCCCCTGCATCGGCAGGCGGACTCTCAACCACTGCACCACCAGGGAAGCCCCTGAAAATATATTTTGAAAAATATATTTTGGAGAAAAGGAAATTCATCTATAAGATCCAGAAGAAGAACATTCGGATCTTTTTTTTTTTTTGGTATGAAAGAAGTTTTGTAATTGACTGACAGCATCAATGGGCATCATGAAGTCATGGTTTCTACAAAAACAACTTGCCACATAGGTTGAGGTTAAAAGACAATGTGATAGAAATAGACTTAGAGACAGAGAAAACAAACTTATGGTTACTGAAGGGGAAGCGGGGAGGGATAAATTAGGAGTTTGGGATTAACAGATACACACTACTAAATACAAAACAGATAAACAACAAGGACCTACTGTATAGCACAGGGAGCTATATTCAATATCTTGTAATAATGCATAATGGAAAAGAATATGAAAAAGAACAGATATATGTATGTATAAATGAGTCACCTTGGGCGTCCCTGGTGGTGCAGTGGTTGGGAGTCCGCCTGCCAATGCAGGGGACACGGGTTTGAGCCCTCGTCCGGGAAGATCCCACGTGCCACAGAGCAACTAAGCCCACGTGCCACAACTACTGAGCCCGTGTGCCACAACTACTGAGCCCGTGTGCCACAACTACTGAAGCCCACGCGCCTAGAGCCTGTGCTCTACAACAAGAACAGCCACTGCAATGAGAAGCCCATGCACCACAACAAAGAGTAGCCCCCGCTTGCCACAACTAGAGAAAGCCTGTGCTCAGCAACAAAGACCCAATGCAGCCAAAAATTAAAAATAAATTTATTTTTAAAAAATGAGTCATCTTGCTATACCTCTGAAACTAAAACAACATTGTAAACCAACCATACTTCACTTAAAAAGGAAAAAAAATAAATTGAGAAAAAATAAATTACATGTAAAAACGATTGGGCTTCCCTGGTGGCGCAGTGGTTAAGAATCCACCTGCCAATGCAGGGGACATGGGTTCGAGCCCTAGTCCGAGAAGATCTCACATGCCGCAGAGCAACTAAGCCCGTGCGCCACAACTACTGAGCCTGCGCTAGAGCCCGCGAGCCACAACTACTGAGCCCACGTGCCACAACTACTGAAGCCCGCGCTCCTAGAGCCTGTGCTCCGCAACAAGAGAAGCCACTGCAATGAGAAGCCCGTGCACCGCAACAAAGAGTAGCCCCCGCTCACCGCAACTAGAGAAAGCCTGCACGCAGCAACGAAGACCCAACGCAGCCAGAAAAATTTTTTAATAAAAAATAAAAATAAATAGAAAGATGATGTGGTAAGCTACAGGGAGACGGTGTTCTTAAAGAACACCCCTCTACCTGGCTGCCTCTTGTCCCTCTTTCAGATCTCAGATTAAACATTTCTTTGCTTTTGCCTTGTTTAGACCTCACCCCTCCTCCCAATCACAACTACCAATAACTGGCTTAATTTCTCTTCCACTTGATCCTAAGACACCCAGGGTTTACCCCACTGGCACATTCCAGAGGGTATTGTTATAGCTTGCTTATTATCCGTGTCACTCATAATAATATGTGAATCTTTTAAGGGCTGGAACCTCTTCTGCCGTAGGAATAATTGAGTTGGCGGTGCCTAGACTCGAGATTTGCACATAATTAGCCCCCAATTAGTATTTCTTGGAGCCAACTGGCTTCTCTTCATTCCGAATAGCCTTGCTATTCCTGAGCATTTACGGTCTAAGCACAAAGCTATTCCCATGAGACTGTATGTTTTACAACAAACATTTGATTCGCTGAGACACTGTCATTTTTTGGTGCACGGCGACGCTGTTGTCCTTCTCTGCACACCCCTCGGCATTCTCCTAGGTGGGATTAGCTCCCCTCAGCCTTCCACGCTGTTCTACCCCAGCCCACGGAGGTTGACTGTTTATGATTTTTCCCCTATACTTTCCTACAGAGGGTGACGCAAATCCAAGACAACTTCCAGCTTAAAAAAAAGTCTTAGCCTTTTGAATATTACGTGGCTCTGGAACAAATTAGAAATTTTACCAGCACTTAAGAAAAAGGCCATTTCATCTCAGTGGAACTCTGAACACATGATTACAGAAAAGCGAATTTAAAACATAAGCACTCTGTGAAGACTTTCTTCACACATCCTCCACTCAGGAAGGCAGCACAGGGCTCCGAGCAGGAGGGTGGGGTCTGATGTGATTGCAGAAAGGTTTGAACTGATCACAGCATCCGCCTCCTCATGGGCAGGAAGGGCCCAGAGAGCCTCCGTAGGAAATGGAACCTCAAGGAGGCAAAATCATCGCTCTTACCTCAAACACATCAGGCCAGGCCATTACACAATAACTGAAATGAGTTCAGTTATTGAACTGCCCCACGCAGTTCAATAACTGCCCCACGCAGTTCAAGAGAAAGCTGCCCCACGCCCTCAGGTCTTCACCAATTAACCTTTGGAAAACTCTTCAAAACGCAACTGTCATTTAAAAAGGCATTAGGGAGGATGATGTAATGCAGAACAGTCCTTACATAACCAGCACCTGAAAAGACGCGTGGCATAGAAAAGGGAGAAACGGAGACTCAATTCCAGGCAAAAATTTCTTTTCTCCCTCAGACTCAAGTGTGTTGAGGTTCTTTGCTTTTTCAAAAGGGTGGGTGAGAGGGAAATAAAGGCATCATCACATAGACATCCGAATATCTCAAGGAAAACAACAGATTCTCAAAATAAATTGTAATAGATATTTTTCAGCACTAAATTTGCAGTGACTTATCAAATAACCCACAGGAGTACAGATTTGTGTTAACGTTCCTATAAGCATTCTGAGACCTAAGCCACAGAAGGAAGTTGCTTTCAAATATTTTAGTATGAGGTTTCCATCTAAAGGGGCAAAGCCTAGTTGAAACAATGATGGTATCAGCAGGGAAGGGAGATTAGAGGTTGGCGAATAAGATAAGAAAATAGTAAAAGCTTCAATGCAACACTGATTTGCGTTTTCTCAGTGCAATTCTCATTGGCTTCCTCTCAGTGGAAACTGCAGATCTTTGTTTTACCGAGTACAGCTTAATTAAGCAAACCTAAGGCAAGTAGGACCCCGGGCCCTGGGGGGAGGGTACACAGAACTTCTCTCTTCCCCCATCTGCCTTGACAAACGGCAACCCTTCCAATGATCCCTGGTATCAGAGCCGTTGGCTGGTTTGCACACACACCAGAGTCCACAACATCATAGAGATAACATCCAAAAGTCCTTTTCTTTGGCGCCTCTAGCCAAAGTGAGGGGGTCCTGTTGGCAGGAAGAGGGCACCTTTTGAGCATGGGAGCACCTGGGCTGGTGCCCCAGGCTCATGACAGGACCTGAATGGTGACAGGGAAAAGCCGGCTCTGGCGAAGCCACTGGCCAAACACAGGAGGCCCCCTCGCCTTGGGGACAGTGACAGGACAAGTGGGGATGAAGTGAAAGGCTGTGACTTGGTTTGGACTCTCTTCCCTGGTCACAGAAAGTGAACCATGGGCACAAACGCACGCAGGGGCACGGGTGTCAGCAGCAGCCCCAAAGCGGCAGGCTGCTGCAGCCCAGTTGCTGTGAGGCATCTGGAAACATGCCTGACTTGTACGGCGTTTCCCTGAAGCCTGTGGAACATGTGACTTTCTCGCCTGAACGGTAAGCAATCAGCCTTCTCTGTGCTCATCTGAATACCACAGAGTCAGGGAATTTAGATCTCCATCTATTCACTCTTCCTTTTGTGGCTACCTAGTCACCCTCAACTAAAATAACAGCAAAAACAATGAGATACCCACCGCCAAACAGCACCTCCGCTCACGCTCACGAATAGACAAAGTCCCTTAGCACCTACTTAATGTTTGTCCGCAAATATTAGCTACCCCACCCTGGTTTAAGATGCTCCAGAAGGCTGAGCTCTGCTAACACAATTAATTCGCTCATTACACACATCTTCATCAGCAGGAGAAAGGTAAATTCCAGCCCAGCCAGGGATGGCATTCAAAATTCCAAATGAGTGGGTTTTACAGCAATAAGCATTGAACGTTTTTAAGTGTTTTTCTCTTCCAATACTACCAACGTTATTTAATTCGTAGTCAACATGCTATATTCCCTGTGCCCACGTCAACAATACTAACCTTTTAAAATCCCTTAACATAAACATATTATAGCTTTGGTTGAGGGTTTAGCCATCTGCAGCTGAGTTTCTGGCCGTAGTTACAGGCTGTTACCTTGCAAACCCAGTGATGTGTGAATGTCCCCTCTCCACTGAATGCTGTAAAGTTGTGGTCTCCGTAGCCCTGCTTCTCCCCCCACCCCCTTAATCTCCCCTTAAATGCCTGTTGCTGTCTCTACTCCAGAATTTGCACTTTGGGTCCTTGTGCAGAGGTCTGTGCTGTTCCCTGTGTGTGGAGGACACAATTTCTACATGTTAAGAGTTTACCCGCCCCCTCACCCATCTCTAATGCCGCCTCCTCCATGTAGGCCTCTCTGATATGCCAACCCCCAGGATCCTTTACAAGTCCTCCCAACGACACTTATCACCTTCTCCTTGACATTTATCTGTCTGTATTGAAACCTTATTCCTCCAGTTCTCCTTAAAAGCAGGGAATGAGACTTCCTTGTGGTTCTGAACTCATTTCCTGCCTCGGCTGAAATAGGCATTCAATCACAAAGCGTTGCATTCTGATTACTGCCTCGCCCTGCCAAAGCAGGAGTGCCTCTGGGGAGTATGATCTATTTACCTTCAAGGGCGGAATCTGAGGTCATTCTTCAGCACTGCAAACCAGAAATTCCACGGAGAGAAATCAGTTATTTCTCACTGAGCATCGGAGTCTCCAGATGCCAACTGTCATGGGAAAGATAATGTACTGTTACCTGCACATGCTGTTTATCAGATGGTTTTCCTGGGACAAAAAGAGATGGGGAAGACCAAGCAAGGACTGGCTCTTACAAGGGAAGAGAGATCAAAAAGAAATAGGTTAGAAATGCAGATGGAAGGGCCCAAAACAAAGAGAAGTGACTCCTGCCACACTTTTCCCCAGGCCCAGCTCTGCAGGTGACAGGAGCATTCTCAGAAGGTTACTGCCTTGAGGTCGTTCCGTGTCTCTTCTCACCAGCCACTGCACACGTGTCCTCCTGAGAGTGAGCTACCATCGGGCGCTATGATACCGCCCGTCGATAGGCTGTGGTCTCTGTACTGGGTAGGTCACCTCTGCAAACTTCGGGTATTCTTCAGCCTTTTGTTTCAATGGGAGACCTCCAGGAGTGTATTTGATTTCAGTTACTAAATTTGTTCTTCTTTCCTTCTAAATTGGATTTCCAGACCCACTGTAACTAGGCCGAGAATCCACTCTACCTTAACTGTCCATATGGTCATGAAGATAATGTGGACGTCAAATAACTGCATGTTTTAGGCATGGCGGGGTGGGGGGGAAACTCTACCTTGGGCTAAATTTCTCAAAGAGCCCAGTGGATTTGCTTATAATACAGGTGCATCAAGGACAGACAGACACACGCTGATGCACCAGAGAAAAGGCAGGAGCAGGCACAAACTGGGTAACAGTATGTGCAAATGGCCAGCGAAATGCACAATTATCCAATGTGTCTGCACAAACAAGGAGCAGATTATCTAAGCTACTGTGGGTTTTTCCTGCTGAGCAGATGCAAATAGCATATTTTTAAATTTTCCACTGTGTTTCTCCATTCACGGGAGGCTTTGATTTAATAGCTGAAATGAGAGATGGAAGCTTCTCAAAGTTCAGTGACCCGTTTCACTTCTAGACAATTCGGGCAAAGAGAAATAATTCTATAAAATGATCTCAGCTGCACGCATGGCAGAAGCGAGCCCATCTACATAAGGTGCATAATAGAGTCACCTTGAAGTCATTAAATGTTACAGAGAAACACAACCTAAGTGCAGATTGAACACCTTTTTCAAGCTCCGGTGCTGGGGAAGGAGCACAGGCATCCTGAGCAGGGCAGGCTCTCAGTGCGTGAAAGGCGAGACCTGTTTGGCAATGACCCTCCTTCCAAAGCAAGGGAATCGGAGCCTGAGGCTTTGCAGCTTGGTTCCCTAGTAAACCTCTCTCTGCCCACCGTGCAACTACTCGCATCTTCCTCTTCTCATTTATCAAATGGAAATAATAATACCAGTGACAGGGATGTTGTAGAGAGAGAAATTTAAAGACATAATACATGAAAAGATCTTTGAAAAACTAACACTAGAAATAAAGCACCTTTTTTTTTAACATCTTTATTGGAGTATAATTGCTTTACAAGGGTGTGTTAGTTTCTGCTTTATAACAAAGTGAATCAGCTATACATATACATATATCCCCACATCTCCTCCCGCTTGCGTCTCTCTCCCTCCCACCCTCCCTATCCCACCCCTCTAGGTGGTCACAAAGCACCGAGCTGGTCCCCCAATGCTATGAGGCTGCTTCCCACTAGCTATCTATTTTACGTTTGGTAGTGTATATATGTCCATGTCACTCTCTCACTTTGTCTCAGCTTACCCTTCCCCCTCCCCGTGTCCTCAAGTCCATTCTCTACGACGTCTGAGTCTTTATTCCCACCCTGCCCCTAGGTTCTTCACAACTTTTTTTTTTTTTTTTTAGATTCCATATATATGTGTTAGCATACGATATTTGTTTTTGTCCTTCTGACTTACTTCACTCTGTATGACAGACTCTAGGTCCATCCACCTCCCTACAAATAACTCAATTTCGTTTCTTTTTATGGCTGAGTAATATTCCATTGTATACATGTGCCACATCTTCTTTATCCATTCATCTCTCGATGGACACTTAGGTTGCTTCCATGTCCTGAAAGCACCTTATTTTAAGACAAGTTGCTGTTTATCCAAAATTTGCTTTTGCACATGATAGCTGTTCGAGATGCTTCTGTTGGTGACCCCTAACCTCCTGGTTGCTACATGCAGGGGATTCTGTATAGTCCTCATCCATCTCGCCTCTACAGCTTTCTCATGGACTTTAGTAGCCCTTGTCTGAAAAACCTCTCTTGGCTCAATCTGTACTCTGTTGCTTTCTTCCAATTCAAATCCAAGTTACAACTGCACGCAGCGTCTCGCAGGGGCTTGTCGCCCAGGAGTGCTGTCCCCGGCTCATCTCCTCTGCTTGCGTTTGTCCCTGCCTCCAGATCTTGACCTCCATCACCTCTGAACCCCAAACTATATGTCAACAGCCTTCTGGGTGTCTCCACCTGAAGCCCCTTTCCTCAGCGTCTCTGTAGAACCCAACACTCACGTCTCCAGCCCCTGCCCCTACAGGCGTCCCTGTTAGACTCCACAGTCCCTTATTTGTCATTAGCTACAAAGAACCGCCAGTGTTCACCCTTTCTCTTCATCCCCTGCTCCCAATAAGCTGACCCCAAGTCACCTAAGTTTGCCTTGGACGTGTTTGTGGAATCACTCACTTCAGCCACATACAAAGAAGATTCTTTTCATACCTTCATCAAATTACTGCAAATAACCACTCTGTTGATTTCCATGACCTCCAGACTTCACTCCTTCCAATCTACCTTCCCCACAGCTGCAAACTGATCTTTCTAAAGCTGAAATCTTGCCGGCAGTACTTCACACCGCCCCCTCCCCACACCAGCCGCCTCCTGGAGAAGCCAGCGGTACTTCGTGCCCTCGTGGACCTCCCACGGCCTTGGTGTAACTGACGGACAGAGAGCTTCAGCTCTAGAATCTACCACCACTTTCGCCGCGAGGTCCCACGGGCTGCTCCCCCCAACGATTAAGCATGATGGCAACGCTAACCCAGAGCCATTTCTGGGAGACATGAGACTCCTTTGTTGGCTGCAGGACTCCCCTGGCTCAGCTGAACCTTCCTGAGAGCTCACGGCTGTCCAGGATTCTTCTAGCCAACCTTCATTTCGGGTCAGACTTTACTGTGCTCAGAGCCCTCTTCCAGCCTTCTCCAGCTCCTTTCTCACTTCCCTTCACACAGGTATTTTCCCTAATAAGACCCTTGAGGTTTAATGCTGCCTTGAGGTCTACTTCTCAGGACACTCGGACTAACACACATCACAAATATTTATATTTCTGTCTTGCGAATTCCCATTTGTACCATGGACTGACGACACGCGTTTTTACATGTTTCAGTTCCCTCTGTCGTCACCATTGTTCTCTTCTGTATCAGTTTTTGCTCACAGATAGGGCATCCCTTTCTTTTAGCTAAATGAGGTGCCTCTCCTTGGTAATTACCTATCATACCATGTACTCTTCTCTATTCCCTATTGTAATTGTGTGTGTGCCATGTATTTCCGCCATTAGGACGTGAGCTTTTCAGAGGCAACAGTCCCGTGCATAGTCTGCACCTAAAGTCTAGTACAAGGTATCACCACACGCTCAGTGGCTGGCACTGTCTCACATCCACATTTCTTCCGGCTTGCTACTGCATATAGGAAACCTTCCAAAACTCAGTGGCTTGAAACAGCAACTACTGTATCTTATGCATGATTCTGTGTCAGGAATTCGAGCAGAGGCCAGAGGATACGTCCTGTCTCTGTTCTGCGGTATCTGGGGCTTCAGCTGGGGCCAGAGGCGCGGGCTCTCGGTGCTTCTCCGTGTCGTATCTGTTAGGGCTGCAGTGGCTCCTTTACTTGCGTGCCTAGTGTCTGGACTGAGATGACTGAAACACCTGGGGCTGACCAGCATGTATATATCTCCTTGCGGCTACCTGGGGCTTCTGCATAGCATGTTAGCCTCAGAACAGTCAGACTGCCTACACGAGTGCCTTACAGAGGAAGGAAAACCAGACCTCCAGGTAGAAGCTGCAGAGAGTCCTTTAACCAAGTCTCAGAAGTCCTTGAATGTCCCTTCTGCTGTATTCTACTGATCAAAGGGGCACAGGCCAGCCCACATTCAAGGGGACAGGGGTAGAGACACCGTTTTTTGTTTTGTTTTGTTTTGTTTTTGTGTGTGTGGTACGCGGGCCTCTCACTGTTGTGGCCTCTCCTCTTGCGGAGCACAGGCTCCGGACGCACAGGCTCAGCGGCCATGGCTCACGGGCCCAGCCGCTCCGCGGCATGTGGGATCCTCTCGGACCGGGGCACGACCCTGCGTCCCCTGCATCGGCAGGCGGACCCTCAACCACTGTGCCACCAGGGAAGCCCGAGACACCTTCTCTTAACGGGGAGATGCCATGCATACACACGGACAGCAAAATTGATGGTGGTCATGTGGAAGACAAGCTCCCTCAAGATTCCATCTTAAAGGACACATTCGGAAAGACCTCCTTTCTGAGACATCCCATCTAAACTGCACAGTCCCCACTAGCGATTCTGTCACAGTGTTTATTCCCTTCAACACAGTTATCAGTCTGAGACTTCTTGTCTATATGTCTAATTGTTCACTGACTACGCTTCTGCTAGAATATAAGCCCCATAGAGACAAGCTCACCATGGTATTCCGAGCTCCAGACACAGGGCATGGAGTGGAATAGATGCTAGTTTTTAAGTGTGCAAACTAGAGAGAGACTCTCTCGTTTAACAGATCTACAGGGATTAATTTTGCCTCCCAAATTAGACAAAGTTTCTATACGACGAGACTATGCCTTTTTGAACCCCTCTCAGTGCCAATGACAATACAGGGTTCACATGTGTCAATAAACCTTTGTTGAATAATAATAACAATCTTGGTCCTCACTCAGAAGGTCACTGGAGGCCCATTCTTCAAGTATTTTTGGTGGAAACCATCTTATATCAGAAAGGCCACTGGAGAAGACCACAGGTGCTAAAACTCACACCCCTCAGACTTGTTCCTTCTGCTTCGTAACGAAGGGCCACGTAGCAGAAAGTTTCCTACCACGGGAGTTGACCTCCCTAAGGTCCAGCTGGAGGGGGGAAGAGTGAAAAGGCAAAGGGCAGTCAACCCTGCACAGGTCACTGCTCTCCTCTGAGCCCGTCATCTCTTCTCTAAAGCGTAGCTCTTGAACCTACAGAGCTGTATTGACGGAGATAATCCACATGGAGAACTTGTGGCCGAGTCTAGCGGAGGTGGAGGTGGATGTTCAATGTATGATACTTTCCTAGTTGCTAAAGCCTGTGGTTACAAAGTGGCAGTGTACCTAATTCTTCAAGTCTACACTTTATGTATGAGACATGCCTTACATCTAAGGGAACTGATAACGTTTGCCTTTTATTTTCAGACAAAGAGGAAACGAAAGGACGTGGGAAAGGACCCCAGGAAACACAGTGCTCCAATTCCATGTGAAATAGCAGAAGTGAAAAATGCTTCCACTTAGATGCTCTGAGTTGGCTTGAAAGTGATTCATAATTGGCCCTGGGAGACAGCACGGTCATACATTAAGGCCATCAAAACAAGGCAGGGCTGACCTCTGTTAATTTTCTAAACTACACTGACGAAGAAAGGTTATAGAGAAAGAACTGGTATTTGTAAGCAAGTAATACATCATAAACACTGACAATATTATAACTCTGGGAACCATGAAGACAAATGAAAAACAGATACCAAGACTTAATGCAAGTAAATAACGCCGCTCTCACTGGCCTTTCGGAAGAATATTAACACAGATGGTTCAAATACCAGTAACCTCTAGTTGCGTGTACTGAAGGGAGATGATCTGGTTTATAAATCACACGTGTCACTGGCATATTCTATTTTTCTTCCTCCTACTACCAAGCTTTTGATCCAGTCACCAAATAATGAAAAGCTGTCCCAAACAGGAACCAGAGGACAGGAGAATTATAAAATAAAAACAGTTCCTTTTCACACGCAAGATTCTCTTGCCAGTTTGTGGATAGTAGAAGAGAGGTGAAACATGTCTGAGATCATATTTAGATTACACTGAGGTATGCTCTCACTCACCTCTCTGTAGTGATAGTTGCAAGTTACGTTGTTGCAGATAAAACGCGTGGTATCAAGAAGGTAAAGCCCACGTGAAGGAAAATTACATACTTGAAGCAAAGGAAAGAGGGGACCCTCGGATGATTTGCGGGGGCAGAGCGTACAAGGTGCGGAACTTGGTGTAAAATCATGCTATTATTTTAAAGTATCCCTTTAGTTAGATAATTCAAGTGTATAATTTTTTATTGCATTGAAACTACACAAAGGCCAATTTTTCAGTTTAGGTAATACTATGGACAGCGGGTCAGCAAACTTCTCTTAAGGGCTTAATGGTAAATATTTGTAGCATAAAAGCAACCATAGATGATATGTCAGTAAATGGGTGAGGCCATATTCTAATAAGATTTTAGTTAGAAGAACAGATGGGGGCTTCCCTGGTGGCGCCGTGGTTAAGAATCCGCCTGCCAATGCAGGGGACACGGGTTCGAGCCCTGGTCCGGGAAGATCCCACATGCCGCGGAGAAACTAAGCCCCTGCGCCACAACTACTGAGCCTGCGCTCTAGAGCCCGTGAGCCACAACTACTGAAGCCCATGCACCTAGAGCCCGTGCTCTGCAACAAGAGAGGCCACAGCAGTGAGAGGTCCTCTCACCGCGATGAAGAGTGGCCCCCGCTCGCTGCAACTAGAGAAAGCCCTCGCACAGAAACGAAGACCCAACACAGCCCCAAATAAATATTAAAAAAAAAAAAGAAAATTGATACTGTAATGCAATATTTAAAAAATTTAAATGAACACAAAAGCTCTCGAATTGTAAGCTAGAATCCCCTAATCCTTTCTGTGATAAAATGTTATTTACAAAAACGCAGGTGGCGAGCCCACGGGCCATAGTTTACCAACTTGATGTCTGAAAATACTGCATTATAATGTGACATATCTTGATGATAAAGGGTTTATTGGGGGCGGGCGGGGGGGGGGGGGGGTAAATTTTGTGCTTTAGATAAGTGCCTGGCTCTCCTCATCCGTGTCCCAGCCCAGATACTGTTTTCATTTTCTCCCCTTCATTTTGCCCTTTCCTTTATAGACTAGTGTAAACACGAAAACAATTTTTGAAAGGCTGATAGAAGGAAGGAAATTAGATGATTCACAAACTGGGTCGCCCACCTGGGAAGAATGGAGGCCTTCATTTTAGGTAAACAGTTGGAAGAACTCAACTCTAGAAATGACAAGGAAGCACACAGAGTTTCTGTAGCAACGACGCCCTACAGGGGCACCGAAACTCATGGTGCACGTTACCGAAACTCATGGTGCACAATGAATTCACTAAAACGACCTTAGGGAAAAGGTAAGTCGAGGGATAGTGAAACTTGCTGATGCTAATTTATTAAGTTAGTAAAAAATATGAAGGGACATAAAACGCAGAGACATCTAATAGGGCTCTGGAAGTGAGCCACCTGATAAAATGTAACCCCGCAGGGAATAATTTCAGGAATAAAACCCAGAGGTACTCAGGAAAAAGAGCCAATGATCAATGGCCCTAAGAAGCCATTGGTTTGGTAAGATGCAAAGCAGAAAGGTGTTTGCCTACGTTAGTGAAAGGATATGGAAAAATTCAAAGAGACACCAGACTGTGCATTCGGTGCCTAACGAACTCCCTCCTTACGTGATGAGTCCACCACCACCACAACCCCTACAGTGGGTGCTTTTGTAAAAATTCTCGTACTTTTGATTAAGGAGCCCAAGATGGGAGACAGATGTCCTGAACACAGCCATGTTTTTAAAAAGGAGGTTCAGTGAGGTCAATTCAGTCCAACGACAGGGGCTCTGAAGGACACACACAGACGAAACGTCCCATTCGGGTCTTGACACTCAAGAGGGCAGAGGAACAGTGAGGATTACTTTATCACACGTAGGAGGTTTCCGCAGAGAAAAGAGCGGTGGTAACCTGGGATCTCGCACGCTCACTGGCGATGAGACGCTAGAGTCAGATGATGAAGAGCGAGCACTGTAACGTAGAGGAAAAGGAAAGGCTTCCGGCCCAAGGCGCGATCTGTGGGAGGTGCCCACGTCGGCGGCGAGCTGGGGCTCGGGGTTGTGCCGCTGGGGACGTGAGTGGGTACAGGCAGCGCAGCCGGAGAGCAGCATGGGGGCGGGGCTCCTCCCAGCTCCGAGGCAGACCGCCTCAGGATGCGCGCACGGCTCACCTGAAAAGGAGGACGGGCTGGACCCACTTCACGTGCCTATCTGTGTGGGTTTTGTCTGCGCCCAGCTGCACTTTCTACTCTTCGCTGCGCTGTCTATGCTCTGCGAGTCTGACCTCCCCGGGCTGCATCTGCGGGTTCCTGCGCCTCCGGTTTCTAGTTCAGGAATGGGCAGCCCCGGGACAGGAAGAGGGAGAGCACGGCTGAGGCTGACCGGTGAGCATTTACAGCACAATGGAGAGTCCCCAAAATGACTGGGGGCGCGCCTACGACCTGGTCCACACCCTCGGTCGGCCCCTGAGGCTCCTGCCTTCCGTGCTTTGGTGCTGCAGCAGCAAGACTTCTCAGCTTTATTAGCGCACGCCGAGACTGGCAACACTGGGGTTACACCTGCCGTGTCTCCACGGAGACAGTGTAACTATGTCCATTTTACAGATGAGGCTCCTATGATGAAGTACAGCCCTTTCATGACAAGCCATGGACGGTCTCCCTCCCTTTTAGGGTTCCGGTGGTGTTTACTGTGGTAAGATACATGTAAAATGCGCCACGTTAACCATTCTTAAGCGTACAGTTCAGTGGCGATATTCATTCACGCTATTTTTCAACCATCCCCCCCATCCACGCCTAGAACTTTTTCATCTTTCCAAACTGAAGCTCTGTGCCCATTAAACACTAACTCTGCAACCCTCCTCCCCCAGCCCCTGGTAACCACCCTTCTACTTTCTGCCTCCGTGAAGCTGACAACGCAAAGTACTTCACAGAAGGGGAGTCACACGGTAGTTGTCCCCATGTGTCTGGCTTGTTCACTGAATGTAACGTCCTCGAGGTTCACCCACATTACAGCAGGTGTCAGAACTTCTGAGACTGTCTACACTCCATTATGTGTGTGTATCACATCTTATCCATTCGTCCACTGATGGACATTTGGGTTAAATCCACGTTTCGGTTATTGTGGATAATGCTGCCATGAACATCATTAATATACAATATCTGAGTCCCAGTTTTCAACTCTGTGGGATAAGAACTTAGCATTGCTGGGCCATATGGTAATCCTGTATTGAGTTTTTGAGGATCTCCATGTGACTTTTGTTCTTTTACTCAACAACAAAAAATAAAAGGTTAAAACCCTTGACCAACATATCCATTATTATGTAATTTTAATAAGTAGATACTAAACCTGCAAGAATTTCCAGTGAAACCATTTACAGAGCTTTAAAAACAAATACATAGCACTTAGGGAGGGTAATAATCCAACTCCTGGCACCTGGCTGGTTACATAACTGTTGTCAATGCAGTAATGTGACAACAGACACATCATCATTCTTTTGAAACTGAAGTAGTTTCAGAAACATCTTGCTAAACTTTATTTCTGGTGAAGGAGTCAGTTTTATACTACTATTTTTAGGGATATAATTGTGTGGGGGAAAAATCCTTATTTTGAAAATGAAAGCCGTGCCCCACCTACACACAGAGACAAGATGGGAGAGAGACTAAACCCCATCATTCCTGCGATCTTGTAGCCCACACCTGCACTAAAATAACCTCCGCCCTGCCCCAATCCGGAGCGTCTCTATAAGGGTTTTCTCCCTCATTAAATCTAACAGAATATCAGGGATAACTGTGCTTCTGCCTCACAAATAAGAAGGACGTCATTTATCATCTGGCAAGACGGGTGCAGAATCTCCCAGGCGGCGAGTCCTACTCGAAGCAGGGGTCACAACGAAATGTCATCTGCACACCCCTGTCTAGTAACCACGTCGGTGTGGAGATGCGTCTTGAAAAGAGATGATGACGCCGGGAGCGCACAGCCTGTCTGATCCTTCGTCAAGACCCACAGATCACTTCCAGGAAACTCGGCGCTTCTCCCGCAAACATCTACTCTGAAGTCCACTCTGCTGTCCAGATCTCCATGATGGCAGGGGCCCTGGGGAGACCGACGCACTCGTCTGCATGTGTTTAGAGGCAGGGTTTAACTAACACCAAGACCATCCAATCTGGAAGTCCCATCGGACACACTGCCCTGGACCCGGCCTGTAATCAGACGACTTTCGGCAGCTCTTTTTGAAACACAGCCAAATCCACTGCACCAAACCCAATTCTGGTTCAAACATCATACGAAAACTTTATGCTTAATTTTTAATTTTAGGGGAAACTTGCTGACCATTTTTAGAAAGCTTTTGTCTAGAAATCTTTTCTCCTTAAGAAGTGGAGGATGATTTTTAGACACACTTACTCAGTGGCTCTGAGGTTTTAAGATGTCACAAGTCACCTGCTATGTGCTGGTTGAAAATGCAGATTCCCAAGCTCCACCTCCGGAAGGTTCTGCGCACTAGGAATCTGCATTTGTAAGTCTGATGGAGCTGGTGTGTTGGTTTACTATCACCAGTTACCACAAACGGGATGGTTTAAAACGTGAATTCATCCTTTGACAGTTCTGGAGGTCAGAAGTCTGACCAGACCCTCACGGGGCTAAATTCCAGGCGTGGGCAGGGCAGTGTTCCAGGTGTGGGCAGGGCAGTGTTCCTTCTGGAGGCCCTAGGGGAGAATGTGTTTCTTTCCTCTTCAACTAGACTTTAGAGGCTCTGGTATGCCCTAGCTGATCGTTCTCTCCCTCCGTCTCCAAAGCAGGCAACGCTGCGGCTCTCTGACCTTGCTTCCATAGATACAGGAGATGTATACATATCCTACCCCAGCTAGGAAAGGCTGTCTCTCACCCTGCACCCCTCTTACACTCCTCTTCTGTAGTCAGATCTCTCTTCCGCCTTCCTTCCTCCTATACGGATCCTTGTGATGACATGGACCCACCCTAGATAGTCCAGGATTGTCTCCTCCTCTCAAATTCCCTAAGCTTAATCGCATCTGCAAAGTCCCTCGTGCCCCGTAAAGCAGTACATTCGCAGGCTCCCAGGATCAGGGTGTGGATATCTTTTGTGCGGAGAGACTGGGCATTATTCTGCCTAGCACAAGGGATCTGCAGACCAGACTTGGAAGAAAAACCGCAAGGAGCGGTGTTTCTTCCATTTCTCTAGTGACCCACGATACTCGCAAGCCAGTGCTCCTCAGGTGGGGAAGGGGCTGGTGTTTCTGCCCTGGGAGCATCTGGCAATGTGTGGAAGGAGTGGTGAATGAGTATGTGGGTGGTGATGGGAAAGAAAGAGAGCCTGTGGGTAGAAAAGCAAGATGGTGGCCCAGGGGTCTAAATAACTAGAGAGCAAGCGTGTTGTTTTCTGCAAGTTCTCTCCTCCCTGGGGCAGTTTTAATAGAAAGCACGTGCAGTGCAGGGTCAGGTGAACCTGGGTTTGTGTCCCTGCTCTGCTGTTCCTCTGGGCGTGATAGGGAGATCGCTTTATTAACTCTGAACCTCAGTTTCCTCACCTGTATAGTGAGAAGAGTCACACGTTCTTCAGAGAGGTGAGCTTGGCCCTGGGATGTGATGTGGCTAACACGCCCTTCACCTGGCTCGTTCCCCAACTGTTAATTGTTTCAGGCCTGTTCAGGTGGCCTCTCCCAGAAGGCAGGGACTTTGCATTACTTAATTCTGCCTAGAAACCGCCCAGACCTACGTATGTCTGGACACTTACATCTAACCAATACTGGTCAGATCAAAAGGTACACGAGCGAAGAAGCAGCTTTCACTGGACATACGCCCAAATGTTGCTCAAATGTGAGACCTCAACGACGATTGGGGAAAGGATTACGAGAAGTTACTGAAGTCTACAGAAATGTGCATATTACCCGCCCCATCCTCAAACCACTGCATACGAAGTGACTATCGTGGCGAACATGAATGGCAGATGTTCAACCAAAGAAAGGAATCCCCTTGTGAAAAATAAATAAGAGACAATGAAATGATTCTGCACACTTTCTAGATGGAGAGGAGACCTGGCAGAGCATTGCAGGTGGGGTCAGACGTGGTAAGGATGGCCTTGCAGAGCAGAAGGGGCCCAGGCGCGAGCCCCCACTACTGAGTTTTGCTGGAACAAAACCCATTCCGGCTGAGGCTCCGTGTGTATCCCGCGAGGTCCTGTCTGTGGAAAGGAGCACAAGAAGGTGAGCACCCCGAACTGGAATCCAGCTGGGCTCTGGGAGACCCTGCTGTGGGGGCCAGCTGCCCAGCTCACGCCTGCACCACAGGGCACAGCAGAGCACACCAGCACCATCCTCATCCTGGGCGTGGGTGTGAGGAACACACCGGCAGCCGTGAAGGGAAGGGTCCCCATGGAAGTGCATAATCGCGGACACTTCAGCTCCCACTGCCAGCAAGCGAGGCACTGACTGCCAACAGTTTATCAAGGTTAGAGGGGAGAACTGTGCCTTCTCCTAGCCACAAACAACATGGGTGTGTTTTTCCTCTCCTTCTTGCCAACATCCAGGAAAGGCTTTAAAAAGCAAACAAACAAAAACCACATTGGACCCTTTTTCATCTGCGACAGCCCCACAATACACAATACGGTTGAACGTAAAGGCCACATATCTATCAGGTTTTCAACGTGAGAAGGCATCCTTCCATAATATAGCTTCTTTTTTACTTAAAAAAAAATTTTTTAACTTTAATTAATTAATTTATTTTTGCCTGCGTTGGGTCTTCGTTGCTGTGTGCAAGCTTTCTCTAGTTGTGGCGAGTGGGGGCTACTCTTTGTTGAGGTGCTCAGGCTTCTCATTGCGGTGGTTTCTCATGTTGCAGAGCACAGGCTCTAGGCGCACAGGCTTCAGTAGTTGCAGCACGCAGGCTCAGGAGTTGTGGCTCGTGGGCTCTAGAGTGCAGGCTCAGTATTTGTGGCGCACGGGCTTACTTGTCCTGCAGCATGTGGGATCTTCCCGGACCAGGGCTCGAACCCGTGTCCCCTGCATTGGCAGGTGGATTCTTATCCACTGCGCCACCAGGGAAGCCTCACAGTGTAGCTTTTATGTCAGACCAACTGCTAGGTCATTGTGTAAGAATCATGCTGAGGACTGAAAGGATTGCAAAATGGAGCGCTAGACTGCTTCTTCCACATCACTGCGAATCTATCTCTATCGCATGCTTTCAGATACCAGGTGATGTGTCCCACGTTTTTAACTCTGTTATGATTGACAAATGGGTAAACGGGGCCACTCTGCATCCATTTATAGCAAAGATACCAAAAATTAAGAGTAGAAATTGTTAGCCTGGCTTTAAAATTAGCAAATTGATTTTTGTGTCTTGTGGTCTGTGAATGTGTTTCAAGGCTTCAAAGGGAAGAGTAAAGTATTAAGGGGGAAAAAATGTTCAGTTTAGATCTATATAAATATCATCATCTATATTCATTTAGTTCCTCAAGCTTTTTGAAGGTCTTTTATCATCATTATCTTATTGACCATTCCATATTCCTTTTTTTATAAAGAAAACATTTACATATATTTTTATGAGCTGAACTGTGTCCCTCTCAAATTCATAGGCTGAAGTCCTAACCCCCAGGACCTCAGAATGTATTTGGAGACAGGGCTTTAAAGAGGTAATTAAGTTAAAATGGGGTCAGGAGAGCAGACCGTGATCAAATAAGACTGGCGTCCTTTTAAGAAGAAGAGATTAGGACACAGACACGATGGACGACCATGTGAGGACACAGGGAGGAGACGGCTGTCTACGTGCCAAGGAGAGAGGCCTCGGGAGGAACCAACTGTGCCAATACGTTGATCTCAGATTTCCAGCCTCCAGAACTGTGAGAAATAAATTTCTGTTTAAACTACCCAGTCTGTGGTGCTTTACTATGGCAAGCTAACCCGTCAACTACTGGATTTGGGGGGGCCTCAGAACCTCCCTTTACTGAGGGCCTCCTATGCGTCTGGCCCGGGACGACGGGTTCAATCTTCATCACTCGGTATATTCTCTGAGCAAACACAAACAATACCCATCAGCAGCCCCACTTTATGAATGAGTACACTGAGGCTCACGGTGATGAATCTGCCCAAGACGACACTGCAGGAGGCAGCCAGACCTCCACTCCAATATACCCCCAACCAAGTCTCCTCCTTCTCCAGGACCCAGTGACTTTAATGAATGAAGTGTGCCCTGGTGACACCAGGAGCGAGCTGAGAGCCGTGTCACACCCATCTAGGAAGGGCCCACCCTCAGCTCTGTGGTGACAATGCATGGATCACCCTGAAAGGGAAGTGGGGCTGGGACTTTGCCAGCCTGCCTAGTCAACCACAGCAGAACGGGTGTGGAAGACCTCGGATGAGAGAGAACACAAACCTAGTTCTCTTCCCTTCCCCGTTCCACCACATCTCCCTGTGCCGGATTCCATTAGCCTCACGTCTGTACTTGTTCGCTACTGCCGCACAACAAACTATATAACGTTCGGGATGTTATCTGGAGTGGCCAGAAAGGATCCATTTCCAGGAGCATTCAGGTTGCTGCCTGAATTCAGTTGCTTTGGTTGTAGGACTGAGGTTCCCATTTCCTCGCTGGCTGTCAACCAGAGATCACTCTCTGCTCCCAGAGCCCCCCCCCCCCACCCTATACTCTCCCTCACACGGCCCCTCCATTCTTCAAACTACCAACAGCGCCTTGAGTCCCTGTTACGCTGCAAATCTGACTACCCCTTCTGCTACCAGCTGGAAAGACATCCCTGCTCTTAAAGGGCTTGTGTGCTTAGATTAAGCCTGCCCTGCCCCAGTAATCTCTGTTTTGCCAAGAAGGCAACATATTAAGAAAGTGATATGTGATCACATAACAGATGTCCTCACACTCAATGGGAAAGGGATTATCTGAGGCTGTGGGTCATCCTTAGGAGTCTGCCTGCTGCAGTACATCACAAATACCTGCTGTTCTTTCCCGTCTCTTCCTTCCGTGCCACACTGCCCCTCGAACTGACCTCTCTGCCTTCTAACCAGGCCTCCAACCTTCCGTCTTCCACAAGGGAGAGACAGTGATTTGTTCTCAAACCCAGACGCAGGGCACAGTCCCCACCCGTGAAGAACTCTGTGAAGAAATGCAGTCAGCAAGTGAGCTGCACCCTAGGTAGAGGAACACAGCCATCTGGAGGTGATCTCCTGGGGACGAGTTTGGGGAAAAAGTACCCGGACCTCCCTCTCCTCTCTGCCACCCTCTGTCTCCTGCCAGGGCTCACTGCTGGGCCACTTTAGGTGGGACCCAACCAGAAGCCCAAGGGCGTGCTTCCAGTCGATAGTGGTCCACGGCGGTCAGCCCCTGGGGCGGAGAGGAGATGGGAAGGGTGCAGAGTGTCTTTGGAGGGGTAAAAGGACCGGCACAGCCCTAACCTTCAAATCTGGAAATGTGCCCAAGTGGATGGTTGGGCTCCCCACTGTCAGGTCTCTTACACATTTAAAATGCATCAATGATAAATAATGCCATTTGCGGCAACATGGGTGGACCTCGAGATGATCATCCTGAGTGAAGTGAGTCAGAAAGAGAAAGACAAATACCGTATGATGTCACTTATTTGTGGAATCTAAACTATGACACAAATGAACTTATCTACGAAACAGAAACAGACTCACAGACACAGAAAACAGACTTGTGCTTACTAAAGGGGAAAGGGAGTGGGGGAGGGATAAATTAGGAGTTTGGGATTAACATACACACACTACTATATATAAAAGACATAAACAACAAGGACCTACTGTATAGCACAGGGAACTCTGTAATATTTTGTAATAACCTATATGGAAAAAGAATCTGAAAAAGAATATATATAGAGAGACACATGTGTCTATATACATATATATTGGAATCACTTCGCTGTACACCAGAAGCTAACACAACATTGTAAATCAGCTATACTTCAATTTAAAAATTAAATCCATCAGTGATGAAGCACTGCTGGTTTGCCAGGTTCTCTACTTCAGGAACCTCCAGGTTGCTAACGAACCCGGCACTGAGAACTCAGTCTCCCTCGGGGCTGCCTTGGCTCAGGCTGTCCAGAAGTGGGTGCCACCGCCCTGCTCCCTGCTGGGTGGGCAGCCCCCTTCTTACGTCCTAACCGCTGGGCCTCCAGACATTCTGGGACAGGAGACCCAGTCAGCCACATGCGTCACTTTCCTCCAGAGCTTTTCTATTGTGGGCTGCGTGTACCTGTGGCACAGTTATCACTCAGACAGAACCCTGGTTTCTGTCTAAATACCATCTCTTTATGCCTCCTTCAGAAAAAAGCTCTTGAAGTCTGCAGACCCTCATCCCAACCCTGAATGAGAATCACCTTTTCCCCAGAAGGGGAGGTGCTCCGTCCGTCTCACACCCTCTTTTATCCCCTATCTGTTGCACAGTTCCTGACCCTCGTTCAACATTTACTGGGAGGAAATCAGCACAGAAGGTTACATGTCCATGCTGGTGAAGTAAATGTGCTGGACAAAATCCAGAGGAGAACCCTGATAACCCTGACAAGATGTGCACATGATCTGGCGGGAAGGACAGGTACCCTAGGTCTTGCTGGTGAAGATAAACAAAGCGTCTCTCGACTCTGGGACCGTGCGCTTGTCACTTGCCTATATCCACACCAGCTGTAAACACGCTCCGGCGGCCGACTCCCAAAGAGCAGGCGGCAGGCGATGCTGACGTGAGTTCTCTGCGCAGCAACACGCAACGCAGTGTCAGGTTTATATTGCAGTGTCGACGTGTGAAACTGTGGCCATGTTGACTTAGTACCAGTTCAGGCAGCTAACCGCTCTTAGGTGCTGCCCGCATGCTGACGGTGGCACACGGTGCTAGGCCGGCTGTCGGAGAGTGCATTGCTGGCATCTTCCTGCTCAGCCTGAGCAGGCTGGAAACCTTGGCGCCATGGGCACTCAGGCCGGATCAGTCTGTGTAGTAGGGGCCGTCCGAGCATTGCGGAGGGAGCAGCCCTCCCCAAATGTGGGCTGAGGAGCTTCTGCACACGATGCTTTGTAATAAGAACCGGACCCGAGGACCCGGCCGATCAGCGCGCGATTGTGTTGCTGCTGAATGGTGACAACTCGAGCAAAGGATGCAAAGCTTTCACCTCAAGTGCTCATTGGTCGCATGCCTTATTTAAAAGTCAATCACTTGGGTTCTGTGCTTCCTAGATGAGTACTCATCTTCAACAGCTCCACCAACTTCCTTTCTCCTTTCGGGTCACGTCCCTGCGCAATGAGGCGTTTTTCTGGGGCCTGCGAGAGGCTCAGAGGCACACCTCCAGCCAGATGTCAGTTGGAAGGATGGGAAGAGGATGTCTTAAGGTGCAGAGCCGGCTCTGTGATTGAGAGACCAGGCAGCTCCTTCAGCAGCCCCGGAGCTTGAATCTGTTTTGCATTTACTGAACGATGCTCAAGGCAGTGCGGACTCCCACCAGCGGCCAAGCTGCAGGGTTTCTTTTCAACCCAGCAATTACGTCTTGCGTCTCCACAGGGCAGCAATGTTAGTGCAGCTCTTGGTTTTAGGGAAGTAAATACCTTTCTCTATCCACACGGAAGGCACCATGAGTCTTCTTTGTTCAGCCAATGCCGCTAATGACACGTAGTAATTATTAATGTCCCAAATGGCATCTTATTTCGTTATTTTCCTATAAGCTTGATTACGAATGACTGTAGATGACCCATCGCCCAGGTTCACTTGGCACTCATATAAAACGCCTGCTCCGCCGCCAACCCATCTCCTGCACAAAAACAAGCTTTAAGAATGAGATGGAATTTCCAGGTTTTGTCCAAAAACACAGCCTGTGTTTCTAGGCACCGCTTCCTATTTTTGCAGCATCCGGTCGGACAAATTTCTAACTTGAAGGAATGTGGGCTCTCCCTGGCTTTGAATCTGGGGTCTTGTTCAGCAACTGTGACCTTCTGTTCTCATCTTGATGATCCTGTGGTCGTCTATAAGCTGCTGCTTGTTCTTGATCTCACTGGACACTCATTGATGCCTTTTCCTATTCTTACGGGGAAACTAAAGGCAGAATGTGTCACCATGTGGGGAGGGACTTCCAGTGCTGGGAGGAGAGGGGCAGACTCCAGCTGTGATCTCCCCTCTCACCCTGCCCGACCCTGCCTCGAAGCCCCTAATTACAGCCAGTCTTGCGCCTCATTTTTTAAATCATTCTCAGCCATTCAATCTTTGTTGAGCGAATAAATGTACACATGAAGAAAATAAATGGTAGTAGCAGAGCCTTGCTCTCTGTCACCCCTCTTGCTATAATCTCAGCATGTATTTATTGTTACTGAGATATAATGGACACACAACACCATGTAAGTTTACAATGAACAATGTCTTGATTTGATACATTTACAAATCGCAAAGTGATTACTGCCATAGTATTAGCAACCATCTCCAGCCCTTCCTATAGTCAGCATTTCTTTTTTGTTCTGAGAACACTCAGGGTCTATTATTCTCTTAGCAACATTCAAGTATATGGTACAGTATTATTAGTTTACAATCACCATGCTGTACATTAATTAGGTCCCCAAACTTGTTAATCTTCTAACTGCAAGTTTGTATCCTTTGACCAGTATCTCCCCATTTCTCCCACCCCCAGCCCCTGGCAGCCACCACTCTACTCTGTTTCTTCTGGGTTTGTCTTTGTAGATTCCACATATAAGTGAGATCATACAGTGCTTGTCTTTCTCTGGCTTATTTTACTTAGCGTAATGCAAGCCGTTGCAAATGGCAGGATCTCCTTCTCTCTAATGGCTGAACATTTACACACACACACACACACACACACACACACACCCTTTCCTTATCCTTTCACCCATGGCAGACACTTAGGTTGTTTCCATGGCTTAGTTATTGTGAATAATGCTGCAGTGAACATGCAGGTACAGATGTCTCTTCAAGATAGTGATTTCAATTTCTTTGGATGTATACCTGGGAGTGGGATTGCTGGATCATATGGTAGCTCTATTTTTCATTTTTTGAGGAACCTCCATACTATTTTCCGTAGTGGCTGCACCAGTTTACATTCCCACCAACAGTGCACAAGGGTTCCCCTTTTTCCACACCCTCGCCAATGTTTGTTATTTCTTCTACCTCATTCTTTGAGTAGCCATTTCACTATATTTTATCCTCTAGGGTTTTTATTTCCCACTTGAGTTTGTTTTCCCTCCATTTTTTTTTTTCTATCTAATTTTGGATGTCCAAACTAAGTTGCAAACCAAGATAGCAGGAATCATCTTTTGGTAAATCACTCTTCTCCCCCTGAGGACTGAGCCTGTAGTAGGTTTACCCTACAGTTGAGACAATGACTGTTGTTTTATTTGATGTTCCAAAGCATGCTACATTTTCAGACTGTGAGTTTCTTGAAGGCACGAAAGGTGTCTTGTGTATCTTCATCTTCAAAGCCTTGCTCAGAGCCTAGTGCAGGGTGGATTCTCAAATGTGTATTGGATAAAGTGGGAATAATTTTATATTATTATTTTTATATTTATATTATTATTTTTATTAAATATATAAAATTTAATATATATAAATATAAATTATTAAATATATTTATATTTTATATTATTATTATTAATTTTATATACTAAAATAGACACCATTCATTCCCTTAATAACTATGGAATAAGAACCAACTATGCTTCAGGCAATGGGGACCTTGCCGTGCAGACAGTGCACTGCTCACTTGGAATTTAAATTCTAATAGGGCAGACAGACAAAACGAACGAACAACAAACACGTGAAAAGGGTGATTTCATATAGTGATAGGTACCCTGAAGAAAATAAAACCAGGGAGTGTGATAAAGAAGGGGACAGATATCAATAGATAGACAAAGGGTCATGGACAGATTCTCCAAGGAGGTGACACTTGAACTGAGAAAACTGAATGATTTAAAACGAGTCAGTCATGTTAAGACCTAGGAAGCAAAGTCTTCCAGAGACAGTAGAAGGAGTAGCAAGTGCAAAGGTCCTGTGGTAATAATGGCCTGGCACCATGAAGATGTAGGAGGAAGACCAGCATGGCTGGGGTACAATTTGGGGCTTAGAGGAGATAGGAAATGAAGTCCAAGAAGTAGCAGAACCCCTGGGCCAGCAACCTTGTAAACTGACAGTGCTGAACAGGAGAAGAGAGGACCCCTTCCATGAACAGCAGCCGGAATAGGGAGTTGGGGTGTACTCTCTGAGGCTACCGACAAAAGTAAGGGAATTATATAATGGCCTTTGGATGTCACTGCCAATAACAATACCATGGTGTTCATCCAGGACCCTCACGCCCACCATATATCCATTCATCCGGGACAGCTTCCCTGTCCCGGGCGAGGGGAAGTCTCTATCATGTGGAGTTATCAGTCTGCTGGGGAAGGCTTGTCATCACCATTTATAGCACGTGCTGCCTCCCTGAATCCTGCCTTGTACGTGCCATCCGAGAAGAGAAGATTCAATTATACCAAGAAGAGAAATACCCAACCACACCTCATTTTCTCTACCTGAGCAAATCACTTACATAAGCTGTAACAGAAACTGAGAATAGAAAGGTGCCTGGAACTGCCCAGATCTGGAACTTCCAAGATAAAAAAGCAAGCTTACTAAATAGGTAAATAAATAAACGAACGAGGTGTGATTTCACACATATCAGACTGGCAAAGACATGGCAAGTGTGATCAAAGCAAGAATATGAGGAAATGGGAACCTGAACGCTTGCTGGGTGGAAAGGAGAATTGGTACAACCCTTTTAGAGGCAATTTTGCAAAATCTTAAAGTTCAAGATGGGTATAATCCACAACCCAGCAATTCTTCTTCTTCTAGTCACATGCCCTAGAGCAGTTCTCCCAGGCGCCCACCAAGAGGGAGGGACATAGATGTTTACTGTCATTGCTTATTACAGCAAACAACAAATCAAGCAAAAAAAATCTAAGATCTAGCAATAGGGAAACTGACACATTACGATGCTTTCATAAAGTGAAATGGCTTATGGCAATTAAAACAAAGAAACCAGAGCTGCTTGTGTAAACACGGGTAAACTTGGAAACACTACGTTGAATGAAAAAAAAAAAAGCTGGAAAGTCTTTGATAAAATAGACCATTTGTATGAATTTTTAGAAATTCAGAACAATCCACATGCTGTGAAAATCTCAGAAAGATCATTTAAATGGCACTGACCGACTCTGGGAGGGAGGGAAGGGAGGAATGATGGCTGCAGAACCGTATCTGTAACACTGGGTTTCCTTTAAAATGCTCTAAAGCAAAATGACAAAATGTAAAAATTGCATTAAATCTTTTTGCTGGGCACCCTTCAGATACCATTTCATAAATGAGATTCTGGACCGTGGTCCTGTCGGCAACCATAATTCAACTCAGCAGCGGAAAGATTTGGGGGAAACTGGAGCGGTCACTGCTGCTTATTAGTGGAGGAACTCTGGGTGCTAAAAAATAAATGTGACGTCATCTGCATTGCCGAAGGGACAATACAAATCTTCATAATGAACAGTGTTCACATATTATTAAAAATTTCTTTTGTTTTTCCTAAAGAATTGTCACCTCAACAAGCTCTACCCAAGTAATCTCATGTTTGTCTTTTTAAAAAATAATGAATTGTCTAGTAACCTGAGAATGCATTTCCTACTGTTTTATCTGAAGTCTTATTAACAATAGTGGTTCTGTATTATTCATAATAAGAAACATAGAAATCTCCTGAACAGAAATGTGGGTTGCAGTTTCTGAAAAAGAGAAAAACGCTAGGGAAAAAACAAGCAAAAACAGACCTGGATTAGTTAGTAAGGAATTTGCTCACTGTTGTTTAAAGAGTATTATGTAATGGCATTGCTGAACCTGAATAAGCTCTTATTATCACAGATGGTAAGAAAATTTCTCTCTTCCGTTTCCCCAAATGACCCTGAAATTGTAAATATGGTAATACTGAGTTTCAAAATTGGTAAAATAAAATTGAAATGTGCAGTAACAAGGGGAAACAAGGAGCGTCTATAGTTATTATTTATGTTTTCCAAACATATCATTAGCAGGAGTGACACTTCTAATAACAAGGTTTCTACTTACCCCCGCTGGGATAATAAATTAAAATATTCACTGCTAGTTCTATCATTCTTTAACAGAGATTTTGCAGAGTGCCTGCACTGATCTCATTTGGGGGATGATCTGCAATCATTATATGAACCAACTCAGCACAAATGATGGGGAAAGGAAGTCCTAAAGCATTTCATATGTAGCCTCCGCCTTTCTCTTGCTTCCTGTCTTCAGAATATCAGCCCATCAACACCGCATGATACAGTATTTGCTTGGTGTCCCATCGTCCTCCTCCAAATATTTGTTCATAAATAAAAAGAAAGAAGAAAAGCAAACTGGTTCTGCGAGTACCTCCAGATCACCCAAATTCATCCTGAGGAGAGGTGGCCGTGAACCTCGCTGACCAGAGCTCCACAGGACTGGAGGGGAAAACCCAGGAATTTAGATGAGCATATGAAAATATATTACTTAAAAGTGCCCCTACCAGTTGTCTTTTGTCGACATAGATGCTCCGCAGTGAGAATTCCCATTGTTCTATCGGGTAATGAACACTGACAGAGACTCATCATTGCTTAATCACAGAACAAGGACACTACTCCCTGGGATACTGAGCGTTTACCTGAGTAACACAAGTTAACCCTTTGAAGACTACAAGTGCCACTTATAAATGTGCCCCCGATTCCTTAACCTCATACAAGGTTAATTCTCTGAGGTGCTGGTGCACAGAAATACCTGATTGAAGAACTGCCTTATTTAGTGCCTTAGGAAATTCTCAATTTTATAACTAACTGATTCAATATGATGATATTTAAAACCAGGTTAAATATCATATGCAGCTTACTATAATTCTAAACTTTGGCATGAAGACTTGAAAGTCTGGTTAAAAGGGGGCTCCCTTTTGGTTTCGTAGTTTGCAACTGGAACATTTCTCTTTTGAACACCACCAGAGCAGAAAATTCCACATTTTCCCAACAAGCATGGAAAACTAAATACAGAGATTTCTAGCTATCCACTTTCCATCACTTATTCATTCATTTGACTGTAAACATTTGAGTGCCTCCTCTGTGGTCGGCCGAGCAGTAAAGGCTGTAAACTGCACAGGCAGCAGAATCTGATACACTGCTATCAAAAAGCATGGATGTTGGTGGAGAGAACACAATGGCTCAGAGAAAGGGAGATAGAGAGTACCGAGTGGGTGAGAGGTTTTATACAGATGGAGGACGCAGCGCGGGGAACTGAAGAGAAATAGGGCAGTGGGTCCTGGAGATACAGGGGTAGTAGGAAGAGTGTCCAGACAGAGGCTCCAAGACAGAGCCTGCTGCGGGACCAGCAAGAAGCCACTGCAGCTGAGAGGTGGGACGGGAGGGTGGGGGAATCATGGGAGGGGAAATCAGAGTGGAAGCAGGGGCCGCCGTGCAAAGCCTTGCAGGTCAGCGTAGGAACGACATGGAAGCTGTTAGAACATGTTGAGGAAAGGGTGGACGTGAGGTAACTTATGCTCTGAAAGAATCACTCCATATACAAAGAGAAAAAGGGGAACTTGACAGGGAAGGAATCCACAGACAGCCCCTTAGCCAAGCCGGTCAAGGTCGACATCACAGAATGCTGAGTGAACACCACGTATCCTTGTTACGGTGTGGAGGGCCCTTCGCCTCTCGATGTTCTGGCCCAAGTCCCCAAACCCAACCTAATTGTGAGAAAACAGCAGACAAATCCAAATGGAGGGTCTTTCCACAGAATACCTGACCAGCTCTCCTCGAAACTGTCACGAAAGACAAGGAAAGAACACAGAATGCTCACAGCTCAGGGGAGAGTAGGAGACATGATGACTAAATGCAATACGGGATCCTGGATAGGATCCTGGGGCAGAGGAAGTTCATTTGTGGAAAAACCTGGGACGTCCAAGTACAGTCTCTAAAATTGCTAACGTGGTATTGTATCCATGTTAATTTCTTAGTTTTGACAAATGTACTGTCATGAAAGATGTTAACATTAGGGAAAGTTGGGCAAAGGATATATGGGAACTCTCTGTGGTATCTGCAATTTTTCTGAACTTTTTTATTCTAAAATAAAAAGGGTTTTTGTTAAAAAAAAAAAAAAGAGAGAGAGAGAGAGAGAGATACTCTGGCCATTTCACAGAGCCAAGTATGACAGGAAGAGGACTACTTAGATGTGAGAAGTGACCTAAAGGAGGTTGGGAGAAGTGGAGGTGATGGCAAGTGGGATGGTTTGGGACACATTTTGAGGGCAGAGCCCACGGAATTTGTTGATGGGCTGGAGGTGAGAAATGAGAGGGAAAGAGGAGTCAAGGCTGATTCAAAGCCCGGGGCCTGAGCCTCAGGAAGCAGGCAGGTGCCAGTGAGTGAGACGGGCCAGACAGCGCGTGGAGCAGGGTTCAAGGAAAAACCAAGAGTTCATTTTGGACGTCTGAAGTCTGAGATGCCTGTTAACAGTCTGACCAGAGAGGCAAAGTCAGTATATTGGAATGAATTAGTTTAGGGCTCCAAAGAGATCAGAGTTTGAGGTACAAATGGGGCATCATCAACGACAGGTATATAACCCCCATGAAAGTGACAACAAGCCCATACAGACTGAATGACTGGGTGTTCTGGAGGGAAAGAGGAAAGGAGGGAGGGAGGGAGGGAGGGAGGACAGGGGCACAGGGCAGGGAGGGAGGACAGGGCAGGGCAGAGAGGCGGGGAGGGAGGGAGACAGGGAGGGAGGACAGGGCAGGCAGGGAGCGGGGAGGGAGGGAGGTCAGCAGGCAGTCCAGTCCATCAACAGATAAAACTCCTGTAACCTATCTAAGGGCTATCACAAATCAAAAGGATTTTTTTTTTTTTTGCGGTACGTGGGCCTCTCACTGTCGTGGCCTCTCCTGTTGTGGAGCACAGGCTCCGGATGCGCAGGCTCAGCGGCCATCATGGCTCACGGGCCCAGCCACTCCGCGGCACGTGGGATCTTCCCGGACCGGGGCATGAACCCGCATCCCCTGCACCGGCAGGCGGACTCTCAACCGCTGTGCCACCAGGGAAGCCCGAAAGGATTTTTGATGGAGCCTTCGCAGCCAGGATGGTGAAGAGCCAGTGCAGCTGGGGTGGGAGTTTGTCATGGAATGGTGTAAGTGTGCATGTGTGTGTATACACACCGTATAACACACACATACACGTACGTATTTCGCTCTGCAGACTGTCTTTCCTTAAAAATAGGTGCCTTTTGAACCCTTGTACACTGCTGCTGGGAATGTAAATTGGTGCAGTCACTGTGGAAAACAGTATGAAGGTTTCTCAAAAAACTAAAAATAGAACTACCCTATGACCCAGCAATTCCGCTCCTGGGTATATATCAAAAAAAAAAAAAAAAACCAATACATTAATTCGAAAAGATACATGCACCCCAATGTTCATACCAGCATTATTTACAATAGCTTCTAGATACGGAAGCACACTAAGTGTCCATCAACAGAGGAACGGATAAAAAAGATGTGGTATTTAAACACAATGGAATACTACTTGGCCATAAAAAATAACCAAATAATGCCATTTGCAGCAACGTGGATGGACTTGGAGGGTATTATGCCAAGTGAAATAATAAGTCAGACAAAAAAAGACAAATACTGTATGATATGACTCATATATGGAATCTAAAAATCACAACAAACTAATGAATATAACAAAAAAGAAGCAGAATCATTGATACAGAGAACAACCTAGTGGTTACCAGTGGGGAGACAGGAGGGGGAAGGGGCAATACAGGTGTAGGGGATTCAGAGGTACAAACTATTACGTATAAAATAAGCTACAACGATGTATTATACAGCATGGGGAATATAGCCAATATTTTATAATAACTATAAATGGAGTATAACCTTTAAAAATTGTGAGTCACTCTACTGTACACCTGTAACTTATATAATGTTGTACATCAGCTGTACTTCAATTAAAAAAAAAATAGGTTCCTTTCCAAGATACTTGGGGATTCCTGAGATTTTTCATTATCAGCCACATCCATTCATTTACAGCCCATCTGCATAGCAAAACCCAGGTAACAAAGGGGCAATTTTCTATGCCAAAGGGCTTAATCTGGACATAACTACCACTGACAAGGGGTAATGACACGGGGTGGATATTCAGGAAAACTCTTTTGGCTTAAGAAAATAATAAGCTCAGTAAGTCAAACCTACCCCCAAAGGCAAAGTTCACAGGATTTAGTATGGTCAATGAGAACTTTTTCCCCTTTCCATTCAAGCTTAACACAAACACAGCCTTCATGAGTCCCGCAGAGAGAGTTCTATATCATCGTTTAGGAGGCTGGAGAGACCCAAGCCACAGTCCCCATAAGATTCACCTACGGGGAGATTTGACTGCAATGAAATCTGAGGGTACATGATTCATGTTACTGTTTTAAGTGGGTCTTTTTCAAACTCTTAAATCATACAGAAACAAGAGGGGTACTTTATTCCACGTATACTTTTCTATGCTTCATCTGCTTATTTTTATACAGTTCTTCTCAGCTATTTCCCTAAGCTTTCAGAACTAATTTGAATGGAAACTTTCTGCTGGTGAGAGCACATCACATCTTCACCATGAAGATTTCCATCATCTCTCCTTCCTGTCGGGTACCATTTTCCTCTGTACAGTGAGGCATGAATTCAAGAAGCCGCAAATAGTGATTCAGGTGTTGTCGTTTTTAAAGGATACTGTCAAATAAACAAATCTGGACTTAGGAAGGAGAGACTTTCTTAGAAAGGGTTATTGCAAGGGAGGGAGGAAGGGGACTGTTGCCATCGGGGAGAGTGACTACTGCAAGAAGGAAAATACTCTGACCCTAAGGACTGCAGCGCCTCAAAGGTTAGGGAGCAAGGGGGTTTCTATTACAAGAAGGAAGGAGCCAGGCTGGAAAGAACCAGGTGTGGTGAAGTGGATGAAAGGGTGGCCTGACTGGACAGTACATCAGAGAATGTTTTACCTGGAGGCCAGCCTGCCGTCGGGAGGGGCTGCCTGCAGGCTCAGGCTGAGGGTGGGACTTGGAGGAAGGAGAGAAGCTGAACCCAAGTTTGGTTCACAAGTGTCTTAGTCTGTTTTGGCAGCTGTAACAAAATGGCACCTTAATCATTTCACAATACATACCTGTATCAAACCATCACCTTAAACTTACACAATGTTACATGTCAGTTACATCTCAGTAAAGCGGGGAAAAGATACCAGAGACTTGGGTAGCTCATAAACAGTGGAAATTTAGCTCTCACAGCTCTGGAGGGGGGAAGTCTGAGATCAAGGTGTCAGCATGGTCAGGTAGGAGCCCTCTTCCTGGTTCACAGCTGGCATCCTCATAGGGTGGAAGGGGTGAGGCAGCTCTCTGGGGTCTCTTTTATAAGAGCACTAATCCCATTCAAGAAGGCTCTACCTTCAGGGCTTCCCTGGTGGCGTAGTGGTTGAGAGTCCGCCTGCCGATGCAGGGGATGCAGGTTCGTGCCCCGGTCCGGGAAGATCCCACGTGCCGCGGAGCGGCTGGGCCCGTGAGCCATGGCCGGTGAGCCCGGGTGTCCGGAGCCTGTGCTCCGCAACGGGAGAGGCCACAGCAGTGAGAGGCCCGCGTAATACAAAAAAAAAAAAAAAAAAAAAAAGAAGGCTCTACCATCATGACCTCATCACTTCCCAAAGGCCCCCACCTCCTAATGTCACCCCTTTAGGGGTCAGGATTTCTATACATGAACGTGGGGAGGGGGACACCAACATTCAGACCATACCAATGTGCATTTTGTCCCAACTGATCAGTGGGGACAAGCAGTTTGGCTAATCATTTGAGAGGCAAAGAATGGGAATTTGGAAGGACTGTGTCTGGCCTTGTCCTAGGTAAACAGGGGAAGCAGGGGTGGGGGGCCATCAGTGAGTCCTAGGTGAACAAGGGAGAGACTTGTGAATCCTACGTGAGTAATACAGGGATTGCTTCCTTACCATCAGCGATTTTCCAGAACACAGAGCGTGGAGATATTTCTTTTCTTTTTTTTTTTAAGTAGATTTTTTTTACAATTGATTAATTTATTTATTTATTTTTGGCTGTGTAGGGTCTTCGTTTCTGTGCATGGGCTTTCTCTAGCTACGGCAAGCGGAGGCCACTCTTCATCGCGGTGCGCCTGCTGATCAGAAATCAGCAGGATTCAGACAGGCATGGAGCTGTAGAGAGAATGGGGAGGCAGCCAAGACAAGCTTCCCTTTTGTAAATTCCCCCTGGCGCTGGCCCTGAAACCAAGGAGAAGTCCACCCTTCTGATTTCGTTCACCTTGATGATAAGTGGACAGAGGGGTTTTTATTTTGATTTGGCTTATGAGAAGGACCATCCCCTTTCCAAAGCTCACCTGCCTTCCCTCCACCATCTCCTTGGGGCACTGTACCCTTCACCACTCCACAGGCTGCTGGCTTCATCGGAACCTGTTCTCTGGGTGTTAATACAGTTTTCCATCTCAGTGGAATCCATACTGGGTACTGTTTTTCTTTAAATGTGTTCTTTACACATTATAGTGGTTGATTTTACAAAAAGCCTACTTTTATAGAAGGACCAAGACATATATTTTCTTTTCTTTTTTTTTTTGTCTGCATTGGGTCTTTGTTGCTGCTCACGGGCTTCTCATTGCAGTGGCTTCTCTCATTGCGGAGCACGGGCTCCAGGCGCACAGGCTCAGCAGTTGTGGATCACGGGCTCTAGAGTGCAGGCTCAGTAGTTGTGGCGCATGGGCTTAGTTGCTCCGCAGCATGTGGGAACTTCCCAGACCAGGGCTCAAACCCGTGTCCCCTGCATTGGCAGGTGGATTCTTAACCACTGCACCACCAGGGAAGCCCAAGTCATATATTTTCAATGCAAGAAAACTTCATAAACAGAAAAATAACACTGACATTACAATTATTAGGACTTTAGTGAGTCACTGTAACAATAATAATTTGGATGCCTCATATCGATTAAAAAGTAATGGCAGGGACTTCCCTGGTGGTGCAGTGGATAAGACTCCGTGCTCCCAATGCAGGGGCCCTGGGTTCAATCCCTGGTCAGGGAACTAGATCCCACATACATGCGGCATCTAAGAGTTCACATGCCACAGCTAAGGAGACCTCGAGCCACAACTAAGGAGCCCACCTGCCGCAACTAAGACCCAGTGCAACCAAATAAATAAACAAATAAGTAAATAAAGTAGTGGCATGTGTGTAGAAAATAGTGCAATTTAGAGTTTACGTTGCTCATTGAGAATGTAGACATAAAATCACCCACGACCAAAATATGTAAGTAGGATTGTAATTTTCAATATAACTTTGCTACTTATGCTGCCTGTTTGAATTATGTATAATCTTATTTAGTTGCACATTAAATCTATCACAGAGAAATCAAACAATCCCCTTATCTTTGTTATTAAAAGCTCTTATACACCTGAGAGATGACCCTATTAAATAAGAGAAAAATCAAGGAGAAACTTGGCATCCAATTTCTAAAGGAAGTCGAACTACACCAGAGGTTACTGACTGTGGACTCTCTAACCACCTAGCAAAAGAAGCCATGTCCTAAGGCTTTCTGACGATCCTCATTTGGATTAACATTGCTTAATCAAGGCCAGTTGGATTCTAGAGCCTGGGCCTCTGTGTCCAAGAATCTAATTCAATGAATGCTGTAAGTAAAGGTGTTTAAGCTTCATTTGGACCCACTGAAGTTATAACACTATTAGATAAGCTACATAAATTTTTCAGAGAACACACAGAATCTACTTGCAGTGAATAGCATTTTTAGTAAAGAAATTATAGGGCTTCCCTGGTGGCGCAGTGGTTGAGAATCTGCCTGCCAATGCAGGGGACACGGGTTCGAGCCCTGGTATGGGAAGATCCCACATGCCGCGGAGCAACTAGGCCCGAGAGCCACAACTACTGAGCCTGCGCGTCTGGAGCCTGTGCTGCGCAGCAAGAGAGGCCGCAATAGTCAGAGGCCCGCACACCGCGATGAAGAGTGGCCCCCGTTCGCCGCAACTAGAGAAAGCCCTCGCACAGAAACGAAGACTCAACACAGCCAAAATAAAATAAAATAAAATAAAATAATTTTTAAAAAAAAGGAAATTATAAGGATTCCTCAAGAAAAAGATGGTGAACAGGTGCTCACAAGCAATCGAATGAAAAACTGTTCACAAGTCATATCCAATACGCCAAATGCCACTTGTGCCAGTTTTACACCCAGTTGCAGCAGAGATTCAAGGAAGACGGTGCGAGAGGGGGCTTGGAGACTGCTCCTTGGGAATTCCGCACACTGTCCTCCCAGCTGAAGTCTACAGCGGGATTCCCCGGAGCTGGAGCTAGCTAACATTTATTTATATTAGTGATAGTTACTGTGGCAAAACCTACAGAGGTTGGGAGAGTTACAAGTATTATTGTAGAGAAAGCACTATCAGACTATTTTCATCTAAAGGTTTGTTCAAGATTTTTTTAAGTGAAAACATTAGATTTTAATGCATGTTATAAACAGAGGGCATGCAGTCTCCTTAGATGAAGGACATTTTATCAAGTTAACTCTCCACTAACCTCCAGAAGATTATCTATAATTCAATTCAACACAATTATTGAATGTCACAAGGCACTGTGCTAACTGCTGCAGATAAAAGAATAAAGTGGCATCCCTGCTGTCTGAGTGCTCACAGCCTAATGGAAAGACAAATACATAAGCAACCAATTAAAATGAAATATGATAAACGCTACTCACAGAAGAATAAGAAAACAAGTTTTGTTTGCCTCACCAGAGGCTGAGGAAGATTTCAGAAAGTTAAAGCCAAAGTGACATTTGAGTTGGGCATATAGGCTGCTGGGTTTAAAAAAAAAATGGGGATGGATACTCCCAGCTGAAAGAGCAGAAAAATTAAGGCACAAGGTATGGGAGTTGAGGACGTGCCCTGGGCACCACGATGAACCCAGCGCAGGTATGCAGGTATAGCACACAACACATGGAGGAGAACACAGGGCAGGAGCTGGGAAGCCAAGGGTGGGACAAGGACGTGAAGACTCCCCCAGAGTGTATCCTCGTGGAGTGCTGTACCGGGATCTGTGTTTTATGGCCCATAGCTCAGTGTGGATGATGATGAGAACGAGGAAATGCTGACCGCTCGGGGGACGGAACAATAAGGAGGAACGTCTAGGCAAGAGCGGGGCAGAGTACAAGGCAGGAAGACCTGAGAGATTTAGAGACTGCACTGAGGCGCCTGATGACCAAATGGAGGCGTGAATGCAGGAAGCAGGAGCCCAAAGACCGAAGCTCCTCGTTTAGGCAACTGGAGACTGTCACTACCCACTGAGCTACAGAATGCTGGAGGAGATGCACGTGGGGAGGACCCTGGTGGGGACAGGTCATGTCATCTTCAGGGCATACTGACCTTGAGTAGGACATGGGACATCCAGGTGGATATATATGACCAGAGGCAATTGGGAAAGGACTCAGAAGAGGACCAGAGATGGAAAATAGACTTGAACACTATCACCACGTGGACTTTGATAAAGATCCAGCAGTTCTTTTAACACATCCCCTAGAAGAAGGGCAATGCAAGAAGCCCCAGGCAAGGTGTGAACCCGGTTTGGAAAGTGTCCTCCTCCTTCTCTCCTTCTTATGGTCCCCAAATCCCAGTTACTACCTCCCTCATCCAGGAGAAATGTCTGCATGTCCCTGATTGGATTTTGGCATTTCTTTGCAATTCCACTGCAAAGTACTGGCCATTTTATTCAAAGCTGCTTCTCAGCTCATGAACTGAACCTCTCCCCACGGACAGACACTCACAGACCTCCTTAGCTCTGACCTGCATCCCCCGGCCCCGACTTTGTATTTAATGGGGTGCAATGTGTCCAACAGCTTCCAAGAGGAACACGCGACAGTAATAAGAGGAGAGGGCCCAAGGCGGAACATAGGGAAACGCCAACATTTTAACGAAGAGAAGAAAAGCTGGGGAAGGGGGCAGAGAGAGAAGCTCTGCGGAGACAGATGAGATGATAAGAATTTGTGGCCAGAGAACATTTCCAAGATATTGGTGTTGGCTGCTTGGGGTGAACTGGGGTTCACCTCTGCAACTCCTTTCTGCAAGGGGAACCATCTCTGTATCGTTGTCTGGAGCTCTGGCATGCACTACTTACTATTTTCCGAATATCTATTTGCCTTTTTTTTTCTTACTGACAGAATCCCATATTTACATAGACCAGCAATACTTCGAACTAACAGTACTCATTGTCATAACCTCCCTTGTAGCCGAAGGAGGTACGGGAGAAGGTGGGATGCAACACAGTTCTGGATAATGAGATACAGGGACAAGTCCCTGAGTCGGGAATCCATGTGTGAATCAAAAGATGAAACTTCACAGAATCTTGGCTTCCTCCTCCTCTGCTTGAATGTAAACATGATATTGTAGGAACAGAGTCCATGTTCTGACCATGAGACTGAAATCAACATGCAAAGAATGGCACAGCAAAAGGATAAAAGGATCATGGGTCCCTGATGGCATCTTTAAGCCACTGCCCTCAGCTTTAAACATCCTACTTCTAGACTTATTGCTTTGTGAAGGAAATGAAAACTTTTTGTGTTTAAGCTATTGCTAGTTGCCCTTTTCTTGTTACGTGCGGCCTTAAGCAATCCCAATTTATGTCTGAAGAAAGTGTACGGCCGTGGCAATGGGAATCAGAAAGGCAGTAAGAGCTGTTGGCATGAAGGAAGTCAGAGGTGTGAGATTAGACTGTTCGAAGCGTCATCATATGAAGTTTGTATTCCACAGGAAGAAGGGGAGAGGTGAAGACACAGGACCACTGAGATCCCACAACTCCAGATAACGCTGTGAACACTGTATTATGTAAGTGGAACCCACAGTAGCATGTACTTAGAAAAGGTTCTTCAAGCAATGTAATACATTTTTATTCTAGAACCTGCCTCAGTTATCCTAAGCTGAATTACAATGGAGATTTAGGCAGTCTTTACTAAAGCATTAGGTAAGCATCACCAAGCAACATGAGTGGGGCTTGGGACTCTACCTGCATAAGCAGAATCCAACGTATTGCCCAAGGTTGGAAAGCAAAGCTTTCGAATTTTGAGAGTGACCCGTTTGGAGACTCTCTCTCTCTCCCACCTTCTTTCCATAACCTCAATCCTCCCAGTCTTTCTCTTTTGAGCATGATTAAGCCTTCAGCCCTCCTAGAGAACTGCTAGCTCTCTTCCATGAAAAGGAACTCCTAGCTTTGGGTCAGTTTCGTGTCTCAAGCTTGGCTTTAGTTGGTACCTCCAAGGTCTCTCTGCAGGCTGTGCAAGGCTCTGCTGTGGCCAAATGTGGGCAGAGGAGAACGCAGGGCCTCCTCCAACAATCTCCTGGATCAGTTCCTCCGTGATTAACACTGACAGCATGCTCACGTCCCTCCCCCGTTTGTTAATTTTCTATCCAAAGCGTGGCTTGTTCTCTTATCCAAGAAGGCATATTTGTCCCAGGAATATAATTTTGACAATGCTCTTGATTCCAAGTGATCTCTTCTGATAAAAGAAGAGGAAGGTCTTAGTGCCTCTCACCATGTACTCGAGTACCAGTAATATAGGGAATATTCATTGAATGTCGGACTGTCGTCTCTTCTTACCCATGAAATCACAGCTGATTTCACCATTTATTATTGATGATATTTCACCCAATATTGGTTCATGTGATATTAAATACAGGACAAGTTAGCACTATGGTAACATTTTATTTGATTAAAACACTAAACCTTATTTATGTAATTTAGTGAATGTTAATTCACCTGATGTCAAACTGTAACTTCACCTAGAGGGGACCTACTTAAGTAAATATTCTTTATATATTTTTCTTAAACAATGCAGGTCTTGCTTTGATTCCTACTTTTGGAAAATATGTGTAATTACCACTTTGAAAATTCACAACTCTAGGGATTCAATGCGGTAATGGGGCTTAAGAAAGATAAGTTAGGAGAGAGCCACAGAGATGAGAAGCCGCACAGCCCCGTCTATTTCTGGGCAGGAAACGAGCAGAAAGGTAGACTGCCTGGTGAATATTATAATCATAACGAAACATAAAACTGAGCCCCCAGCTTCTCTTCATAACATGAAGAGTGACTCTAAGTCTGAGTCTTACTTTTTACTATTATTTTCTGGGTCTCAGATTCACATAACTTTAAAAATATGGTTATTAGATTTTTTTCCCCAAACTGCAAAAGTACGCTCATGGAAAAAAAGATAATAATACCAAAAAAAAAGAAGAAGCAGCAGCCAACATCCTCCTCTCTCCCCACCTAATTTTATAACACTCCCTGGTAACAGTTTTATGTGCCTTGTGCCAAGCTTTTCTCAATGCATATATTGTATACAAACAGAATTCTATTCCTTTCCATAAAAGCAGCTTATGAAATGTACAGCGAAATGCATTTTAATTTTTATAACACTGGAAATCTTATAAATAACTCCTGATTTTTATGTTCCAAAAAGTCAACTTTTGGTTTGCAAAATATGGATTGCATAGTTACAGGGGAGAAAGGAAAGTACCATCAATATCTGAACCAGCAATATTTGTGTTATAGATTAAAATGCAATTGGCGGTGCATTTCTAAGAGATTCAATTCTGTCTTACACCACACAAATACCCAGGAGAGTATTTCTAATACCCTTAAATAGCTAAACACCCTAGATCCTTCCAGAAGAGCACAGGTAACCAAATATGCCCACTAATCAATGTTCAACTAACAGGTGAATGAAATTCTATTTGGTGGTTGGTTGATTGAAAAATATCTGAACTGGATAATTTGAGTATGTTTGAATGTTTCTACCTGCCTTCTTTCAAATATCATTGAAATATTCTTAAGTTAAAACAGCTGCCTGGTTCTCATGCCCCCAGGCAAAGCCTGCATAGAATAACTATTTCCCATTGTTTAAAGCATTTGAATTTTTAAAAATCCTCTTCTTCTCCTTCAGCATTTTCTTCAAAAGTGAAGGGAAGTGTCCTCAACCAGTAATCTTGAGTGGGCAGGTCATGTTGAATTTACTTTGTATTCCCTTCATTCATACCCTTAAATGTAATTGGTTGGCTCTAATGCATAAGTTCAGTAATATTCATATACTTATAATTTTTTTACTAAATTCCCCCAACATAATAAGCCAGGAAGAAAGCCCTCTAATTTCCTGTTTTTTTTCTTTTTTCGTGGAAAAGTTACAAAGGCAAGAACAGGAAAGATTTAATAACTGGTCATTCTAAAAGATCATTGAAAATGTGATTTTAGGGTATCACAAGATTTTTACAAAGGAAAAGAAATACAGAACTTGCTCTTTAACGACTCATGGCTTTCTTTTAAATGGAAAGAATGAAATTCTACTGAGATTCATTTTTTCGAGATCCCATTCCTTTCAGCATATATATCTGGCCAAAAATAACTCAGAAGCAGTGACCTTTCAATCTCTTGGAGCTCTGAGCGATGTCTTAAAATCTCTTACGAACGTCAGGGCTGCTAGGGCCTCGCAAGCAGAGCTGACCTCTGGCAGGGCAGAGCCTTTTCAAAGAAGATTAGAGGAGCTGTGCCTCAGAAGTGGGTATATCCCAAGACCACTGGGTCAGTTAGCTGTGGCTGCATAACAAATGTCCCCAGTCTCAGTGTGTTAAAGCAACAATGATATATTACTTGACTGTGTGGGGTGACTGGGTACTTCTGCTGGTCTTGCCCAAGCTCATTCATGCAGCAGCCGTTATGAGCTGAATGTCCTGAGGGCCTTACTCAACCGTCTGAAGCTTTTGTGGAGACGCCAGGATGGTGGGGATGGCTGGCCTCCCTCTCCATGTGGTTTCTCATGCCTACCTCCTCAGGAAGGGTGGTCTCAGGATTCTAAGAGTATAAGAGTGGAAGCTGAAGAATGTCTGGAGGTCTAGGCTGGAAGGTTCACAGTGTCTCATTCTGCTAGTCAAAAGAAAACTACCTGACTTGAAGGGGTGGCAAAAGAGACCCTACCTCTTGATAAAGGAGTTGCAAAGACTCCGAGGCCATTTCAATTCATTTTCAAAAAATTAAAAATCCCTCACACCTCCACCCAGCCCAATCCCATCCAAGCCTGGACAAAAAAAAATGATGATGAACTAAGAGCCTCCGTCACCTTCCAGGACTTCGATGCAACCACCCTAAAGTAGGATTTTCTACGGCACAGTCTTCCAAGTGAAGTGGCAGAAGAAAACACAATGCAGTGCAATACGATACACCACAACTGTAAAGAATGAAGGGAAAGGTTAAAAGGCATGTTTATGTGGAGTAGGAACCACAGTCGGACAACATAATTCGACAGAGCTTTGCATTTATAGAAATCATTTGTGAAGTTTGGTGATTCCTCACGTGATATCTACCGGTAAAAAACAAAACGAAACGAAAAGACAACTGTTTATAAATGCAGGAGATATCTTCAGTGAATCCCTTCATATCACTAATTCCCAATTGATAAATGACAAGCTACAGACAGTTGGTTTGTATATTTCTATACTTACAAGAAGAGTTCATAATGGCTCATTACAGCCTCCCCATCAATAAACAGAGTCACTATAACCCACCTCACAGGATCTGCCTGATAATTAGATATGTTACTATGTGCCAATTTCACTGAACAGTGTCTGGAACATAAGTACTCTGTAACATTTAGTGTGATAATAACTATTACGAACGTTACCAAAAGAGTTTATCTTTTCAGTAGTAGTAAATTTTGTATTTAATCTCAGAAATCAGGAAAACAATTCATTTTTGCTTTTCTCTAAGATATAATAACAAAGGTTGATGTACGCAGGGTATAACACACGCACACACGCACACACGCACACACACACACAGGCAATCTGAGCTGCCTCAACCACAACCTTTGGAGTGAAGGAGATGGAACTTGCCTTCGGAGTCACTTAATTTAATATATACATTGCTTGCCTTATGCCAGGGGCTGTTCTAGGGAGTTTACAGACATTGATTCATTTGCTCCCCAGAACAAACTTATAAAGTGGGTCCTTTCATTATCTACACTTTAAAGACAAAGAAATCAAGGCACAGAAAGGTCCACGCCAGTAAATGAAAGAGCTGTGACTGCAGCACAGATGGTCCTGCCATGAGCATCCACTCTCCGGCCTGGATTCCCACTCTACACCCTGGCTGACCAACTCCTCATTCGAAGCTCTGCATGGCTATGTAGCTAGCAAGGTATGTTCTCGGTTGAATTAAAATTCCGTGAGAACTAAGGTACTGGAGAATGCTATGTGTGGCACGGGCCTCAAAACTAGCAATTGAGGGATGAAAAACAATTATAAACAACTGTGAGGGGGCTTCCCTGGTGGTGCGGTGATTAAGAATCCACCTGCCAAGGCAGGGGACACGGGTTTGAGTCCTGGTCTGGGAGGATCCTACATGCCGCGGAGCAACTAAGCCCAGGTGCCACAACTACTGAGCCTGCACTCCAGAGCCTGCGAGCCACAGCTACTGAGCCCATGTGCTACAACTACTGAAGCCCGCACGTCTAGAGCCTGAAACAAAGAGAAGCCCGTGCACCGCAACCAAGAGCAGCCCCCGCTCGCTGCAACTAGAGAAAGCCCGTGTGCAGCAACGAAGACCCAACGCAGCCAAAAATAAAATAAATTAATTAAAAAGAAAAACTGTGAGGCTTTGTTCTAGATGTTCAATTGCTCTATTGTAAAACATGTATCAGAAAGCCCGAGGGGGAGGGGAGAGCTGGAGGGCACTGGGGTTCAGGACTATAACTTCAAATTCATCTGCCCTTAGACTCAAATTTGGCCAAGAGGGACAATGCATTATATCCTCATATAACTGTCCAATTCTTGCTTCTGAACCCAGACACGCTGGTGACAAGAGGCGGTGCTCTGAGGATCGGTGTCTTTCCATGTGAAATGAGAACAAAGAAAGAATGGAGGAGCGCAATTCCTCAATTATTCTGAAAACAGGACGTGCTTCGTGTGTGCTTATTAACATTTTAATGTTTCTCTGCAAAACGCTGAGAAATACACAGTGATGGAAACTCCGCTTTGGTTTAAATTAAAATTGAAGATGAATCACAGAAGCTCAGGTTTACTAGGCCCCCTCTTCTCGGCCCTTATATTTATTCTTCAGTTCCCTGCAGTTACAAAAACTCTGCAGCAAATGGCATTCCTTCTCCCATGAAGCCAAAAAAGTGCTGGAGTTCTTGGCGGCCAAGCGGCTCACTTCCAGGAGAAAGAAACTCCTCAAAAGAGACAGTGTCTGGTGCTAAGAATTTAGCCCACAATCCTCAATTCAAACAGCATTCAGAAAAGTAAAGAGGGCCCCTTCTTCTGTCTCATTGTCATGAAATTTAGAAGTAAAGTTAATTTGAGAGTCTGGCTGAGCTGCCGGTAACCTCCACCCACATCTCAGTGGAATGATAAAAGGCACACTCTTGCTAAAATGAGTTTATGCCTTAAGGTCATTTTAATCCCAGTGGTCTATTCCAAAGAGCAGAACATTCTTTAAAAGCTTTATATTGTGATTAGATGATTGGGGTTTTAGGGTTTAAGTGGTACTTTTCCTTCAGCAGAGATCTGCAAAAATTGAATAACTTTTCACCAAATATTTGCCTGAAATGAAAAAGCTTTCCTTTTTCTTAGTGTGACCACAACCTTGACCATATGATCATTAGACTCGGCTGTTTGCCGACAGCTTGGCTTACCCAGGCAAGCAAATGCAATGAAAATGCCTCTATCCAAAAATACACATTTTCTAAGGCAAGTTTTGAGCACAAGCTAATTTCACCAATTCATTTAGGGAGAATCGGCCACACGAGACGAAATTATTAAGAGCATCTCCTAGTACAGGGGCATACTTTCAGGAGACTGAATCTCCTTGGGGAGACAGTCTAGGCTACTGGCTCACAATTTTGTGTCAGGACAGCCTCGAAGGTTACGCAGTGCAGCCCACGATTTTTTCCAACAACACAGGTAAGTCTTAACTTCTGTCTCTGACAATATGGAAACTAAATTTGAGATGTTGTCACGACAGAGCATGTAAAAATGCCACATAAAATATACCCCACATTCTTTTCAATGTTTAGTTTTCGGGAAACAAAAACAGTAAGGACATCCCCCAGGGACTCAAAATGACAAGGACATTGCAAACAAAGTCCTGAGTAAGCGTCTGTGAGCACCTCCAGAGCCAGGAGAGATGCTGGCATCCAGTTAGAATGCAGGGCCCCGTGGAGGGCTGGGGCCCGTGGGGAGGGGCAGTGGGTACACTCAGAGACACGCACCCTCTGGCACCCACTGTGGGCTCTGGTGTGGAAAAGGGTTTGCACGAGGATTAATAAATGAAGGTCTCTCCTTTTACGGGCTGAGAATTCAAATCATGACATCCTGTGTGGTCTGGTGACACCCATGCTAAGATTTTTGTTTGTTTGTTTTTTGTTTTTGCGGTACACGGGCCTCTCACTGCTGTGGCCTCTCCCGTTGCGGAGCACAGGCTCCAGACGCGCAGGTTCAGCGGCCATGAGTCACGGGCCCATCCGCTCCGCGGCATGTGGGATCTTCCCGGACCAGGGCACGAACCCACATTCCCTGCATCAGCAGGCAGACTCTCGACCACTGCGCCACCAGGGAACCCGTAAGATTTTTTTTTTCAAGTGGTCCTGTGATGCCAGGATGCCACACATGGAATCAATTTTTCAAGTCTTTGCTCAAGTCAGCTCGTCAGCGAGGCCTTCCCTGTCACAGGATGAAATGTGCGCTCCCCGGAGCTCCTTTTCCCCCCTAGCCCTCGCTGCCTTCCAGCATTAAGTTATGTATGTTACTCAACTGTTGGGTTGTTTGCCCGTCTCCACCAACAAGACTGGAATTCCTAGGAGGACCGGGGCTCTGTGCCTGCCTGAAGGAGGCGCCCCGAGTGGTCTCTGTTACGACTAGCACCCGCACCTACCGGATAATCACGGGACGGGACGCATCTGAGCGACACTGCCGCGCCTGTCTGGGCAACGGGGCTAGGTACCCGCACTTCCCTGAACTCACTGGGACTTTTCCAGTGAGCCCCGGGGCTGGCGGGTAGATTTGAACCTGGCTATAGCAAAGTGAAATAAAGACACTGCACGCTTGTGTGAGCACAAAAAGGAACCGTGAGGTGGGCGGGAGCAGGGGGGTTTCCAGGAGTGAGGAAAAGCGCAGCGTGGGCGGGTGTGGGAAACGCAGACAGAACACCTCACAGGCCTAGCCCGGGCCCAGGATGGAAGGCACAGCCACACAGGAGCCTGACGTGTCTGAAAGGAGGCGACGCCACAGTGGGCATGAGATGAACAAGAGGTTCTAATTATCCTTCCGAGAGAGTCAGGTATTGACAGAGAATGCCTGAGTAATGCAGAACTAGAGCAGGGCCTGGCATGGTGGGTTTTTCCCCATTTCAATGCAAACGTCAGCTACTCATCAACCAAGTTTGCTATCTTTCTTCCACAGGGGCCCCAGAGAGCAGCTAAGAAGATGTAGTGGCCAAGCCCAACAGTCTCCAACAGACTCCAATCCCCGTGCTCAGAACACAGAGCTCCGTCGACGAGCCCATGATTCAGCGTGCTCTGAGCTTTCCAGGAATTGCAGAAAAAAGTGAAGGACTGGCAACGCAAACACCCTCGTGATCGTGATTAATTTTTCACGGTCTGACACTGACCAGGCATTCTTCCTCATCCACATTTCCTCCTTCTTCACGTGCAAGGTCTGGTTTCCCCTTTTACTGCTTCGTTAATTCGCTGGTTGCCGCTCTCCACAGGTGTCTGGTAACTCAATTCTCTCCAACGATTGTCTTCCCTGTATCTTACACACGTGAAAGACATTCCCTGTCGAATTTTCGTCCGTCTGAAGTTTTCCTGAGAGAATCAAAGCAAAGATCTGACACCTGCCTTGCGTGCTGTTTTTGCTTTTTATTTTGAACACTCCATTTATTTCAACTAACCGCAGACACAAAAAGTGCCTTTCCCCCACTGCTTGTCATCCATTTCTTATCTCATCTTCTTTGCGATGCAGTACCATTTAAAAAAAAAATCTATTTTATTTTCTAGATCGCTTTCAAGGAGGGCTGTTACAAAGTGAATGCAAATCTGGAATTCCTCGGTATACGCTGGAGGCTTTCCCTTTCCATTGTATGCCTTGAGGAATTAACATATAAAGAAATCCCTCTGGAAATACATTTATCAAATTTGGTACCACAAAATATGAGATGCCGTGTTTAGCAAAGCACCTCAATACCTGTAATCAAGAGCCACTGTTTCGTGCTCCAAGACAAAGAATCTACTTTCCGGGACTGTATAACATAAAAGAGCTCTTTTCAATTCATACTTGAGATGCACACCATTCGACGTACATTGTGCCTGAAGAGAAGCGGGCTGTGATTCAGTGTCGCCAAACTCCGTGCATACAAATGACCAGGAGCAGCTTCGTGACAATCGGGGTGAGAGACACCATCTTTCTGGGGTTACAGAGGGTGGTGGCCAAGAGCGGTGGCTCATTGAGGAAATGAAGAAAGCTCTCAGAGAACACTACCTCGTGTGGAATGCAGAGCTACAGCTGGCCAAGACAGAAGCACCTGGAGGTTTGGTTGGGTGTTTTACTCCAAGGTAGGATCTATATTCTGTTCAGGGCTCAGAAGAGGTTACTGTGGTAGGCTGAATAAGGGACCCCCAAAATATGCATATCATTATCTCCAGATCCTGTGGATATGTTATGTGACACAGCAAAAGGAACTCTGCTGATGTGACTGAGTTGAGAACCTAGAGATGGGGAGAGGAGCAGGGATCACCTAGGTGGGCCCAACGTCACCACAAGGGTCCTGATACGAGGGCGGCAGAAGGGAGATTTGACTCCAGAAAAGGAGTATCAGAGAGATATAGCATGAGAAAGATCCAGCCAGCCACTGCTGGCTTTGAGGATGGAGGAAGGGGCCACAAGCCAAGGAATACAAGCGGCCTCTCGAAGCTGGAAAAGGCAAGGAAACAGATTCTCCACTAGAGAATGATCCAGAAGAAACAGCCCCAATGACACCTCGATTTTAGCTTAGTGCAGCAGTGAGGGTGCTCAGAGAAACAGGACCGGTGGGAGATTTACAATGAGGGACTGGCTGACATGATTCTGGAGGCCGAGAAACGCCGTGATCTGCAACCTGCAAACGGGAGACCCAGGAGAGCCAGTGCTACAACTTGGTCTGAGTCCAAAGGCCTGAGAACCAGGAGAGCCGCTGGTGTAAATCCCAGTCTGAGGGCAGAGGCAAAGATGAGCTGAGACGTCCGAGCTCGCGTAGTAAGGCAGGAAAAAACAGGGATGAACTCCTCCCTCCTACACTTTTTGTTCCATTCAGGCCTTCAACATATTCATGATATCCACCCACCCTGGGGAAAGCCATCTGCTTGACTTTGAGTTCACGGGTTCAAATACTAATCTCATTAGGAAACACCCTCCCAGGCACAGCCAGAAGTAACATCCGGACACCCCATGGCCAGTGAAGTTGACACAGAAAATAAACCTTCACACCCAGTGAGACCAACTCTGGACTTGTGACCCCAGAACTGTAAGATAAGATGTTTCTGTGGTTTTAAGCCACTAAGTTTGTGGTAGTTTGTTACAGCAGCAATCAAAGCGATGTCTCGGCATCACCGCAGCCTGGCTGTTAGGAGCTGCGGACAGGAAGCAGGCTGCCTTGATGTGGACCCATTCTGCCACTTACTAGCTTTTGGCCTTAGGCAAGTTTCCCAAACTATTATCCTGAAAGAGGATAATATGGGTATAGACCTGTCTAGTCTGGAGTTCCTCAGAAGCAGACCCTAAAACAAGGATTCACATGCAAGAGTTACTTGGGAGGTCCAGAGGATGTCCATGGGGGTGGGGAAGAGATACACGGAAGGGAAAAGCAAGCACAAGTTGTATCATTAAGCCACCTACCACCTGGGCTCCTGACACTTAATCCCTCAGGGAAGGTCTGGTAAATGGTGCAACAGCTCCTTCAGAATTACCCCAATTTCCCCCTCGCCCTACCACCCTCTTCCCCACCCCCGAACATGCCCCAGGAGTGAGAGACTGAGGTATTTAACGCAAATCCCTGAAAATCATTGGTTGATGACTGTTCCTCTAGGTGTTAATTCCCCATTGCCTCCTACCTAGAGGATGGCCAGAATGGCCTCCGGTCTATCTGGTTCAAAAAAAAAGGAGAGAGAAAGAGAAAAAAAAGAGCACAGAGATACAGATGGTGGCAGCTGGCTGTCAGACAAGTAGGTGGAAGGGATACAGGAGGGGGCTGAGTGTCTGCTGCAGCCTTTCATGTGGTGGTTGGAGGATTCATTCCATGGTTCCATCTTTCCCTCACTCAGAGCCTAGCTCACAGTAGGCGTTTAATAAAGGTTAGTTATCATAACCGCTAGGTCCCTTTTCTCTGTGTTCCCAAGGCACCCCAACTGTGGTGCTTAGCAACCTGTGCTGTAAATACCTGGTAGCTTCATGTTGCCCTGATTCAACTGTAAGCAGCTGGAGGGCAGCAGATGGAACTTCTTGATTCGTTATACAAATGCTCAGTGGGACATGGTAGGAGCTTTATAAATGTCTGTTGAGTGGCTGCTGCATGAATAGTATGTGAAAACCCAAAGCACTTGGCAATAGGAAGAAAGAACATTTAAGAGTGAAGCACGGGCCACAAAGAGTTACCATGTGACCCAGCAACTCTGCTCCTAGGTGTATACCCAAAAATGCTGAAAACAGTGATTCCATGAACAAGGCACGGATGTCCACTGTCACCACATATATTCAACATAATTTAGGAAATCCTAGCCACAGCAATCAGAGAAGAAAAAGAAATAAAAGGAATCCAAACTGGAAAAGAAGAAGTAAAACTCTCACTGTTTACAGATGACATGATGCTATATATAGAAAATCCTAAAGATACTACCAGAAAACTACTCGAGCTCCTCAGTGAATGTGGTAAAGTTGCAGGATACAAAATTAATACACAGAAATCTCTTGCATTTCTATACACTAACAACAAAAGATCAGAAGGAGAAATCAAGAAAACAATCCCATTTACCACCACATCAAAAAGAACAAAATACCGGGCTTCCCTGGTGGCACAGTGGTTGCGAGTCTGCCTGCCGATACAGGGGACACGGGTTCGTGCCCCAGTCCAGGAGGATCCCACATGCCGTGGAGCAGCTGGGCCCGTGGGCCATGGCCGCTGGGCCTGCGCGTCCGGAGCCTGTGCTCCGCGGCGGGAGAGGCCACAATGGTGAGAGGCCCGCGTACCGCAAAAAAAAAAAAAATACCTAGGAATAAACCTACCTAAGGAGACAAAAGACCTCTACTCTGAAAACTATAAGATGCTGATGAAAGAAATCAGAGATGACACAAACAGATGGAAGGATATACCATGTTCCTGGATTAGAAGAATCAATATTATCAAAATGACTATACTACCCAAGGCAATCTACAGATTCAGTGCAATCCGTATCAAATTACCAGTAGTATTTTTCACAGAACTAGAACAAAAGAATTCTAAATTTTATACGGAAACAAAAAAGACCTCAAATAGCAAAAGCAATCCTGAGAAAGAAAATCGTAGCTGGAAGAATCAGACTCCCTGACTTCAGACTATATTACAAGGCTACAGTAATCAAAACAATATGGCACTGGCACAAAAACAGAAATATAGATAAATGGAAGAGGATGGAAAGCCCAGAAATGAACTCATGTACCTATGGTCAACTAATCTATAACAAAGAAGGCAAGACTATATAATGGAGAAAAGACAGTCTCTTCAATAAGTGGTGCTGGGAAAACTGGACAGCTACATGTAAAAGAACGAAATTAGAACACTCTCTAACACCATACACAAAAATAAACTCGAAATGGATCAAAGACCTAAATGTAAGGCCGGATGATATAAAACTCCTAGAGGAAAATACAGGCAGAACACTCTTTTACATTAATCGAAGCAATATCTTTTTTGATCCACCCTCTAGACTAATGAAAATAAAAACAAAAATAAACAAACGGGACCTAATTAAACTTAAAAGCTTCTGCACAGCAAAGGAAACTATAAACAAATCGAAAAGACAACCTACAGAATGGGAGAAAATATGTGCAAATGAAGTGACAGACAAGGGATTAATCTCCAAAATATACAAACTGCTCATGTAGCTCTATGTAAAAAAAACCAAACAAACAACCCAATCAAAAAATGGGCAGAAGATCTAAACAGACATTTTTCCAAGGAAGACATACAGATGGCCAAAAAGCACCTGAAAAGATGCTCAACATCACTAGTTATCAGAGAAATGCAAATCAAAACTGCTATGAGGTAACGCCTCACACCAGTCAGAATGGCCATAATCAGAATGTCTACAAACAATAAATGCTGGAGAGGATGTGGAGAAAAGGGAGTCCTCCTACTGTTGGTGGGAATGTAAATTGGTAATATCACTATAGAAAACATAATGGAGATTCCTTAAAAAACTAAAAGTAGAACTACCAAATGATCCAGCAATCCCACTCCTGGGCATATATCCAGAGAAAACCATAATCCGAAAGGACACATGCACCCCAACGTTCACTGCAACACTGTTTACAATAGCCAGGTCATGGAAGCAACCTAAATGTCCATCAACAGAGGAAAGGATAAAGAAGATGTGGTACATATATACAATGCAATATTACTCAGCCATTAAAAAAAGGAATGAAATAATACTATTTGCAGCAACATGGATGGACCTAGAAATTATACTTAGTGAAGTATGTCAGACAGAGAAAGACAAATATCATATGATATCACTTACATGTGGAATCTAAAAAACTGGTACAAATGGACTTATTTACAAAACAGAAACAGAGTCACAGATGTAGAAAACAAATTTACGGTTATTGGGGGAAAAGTGGGGGAGGGATAAATTGGGAGATTGGGAATGACATATACAGACTACTATATATAAAATGAATAACTAATAAGGACCTACTGTATAGCACAGGAAACTCTACTTAATACTCTGTAATGACCTATATGGGAAAAGAATCTAAAAAAGAGTGGATCTATGTATATGTATAACTGATTCACTTTGCTGTACACCTGAAACTAACACAACATTGTAAATCAACTGTACCCCAATAAAAATTTTTTAAAAAACAGTGACTCCAGCAGATACTTGTACACAAATATTCACTGCAGAACTATTCACAATAGATGGAAACAACCAAAAGATTTACAAAGAGATGAATAGGTAAACAAAATGTGGTCCATTCACACAAAAGAATATCAGTTGGCCATAAAAAGGAATGAAGCACTGATATACACTATGACATGACTGAACCTCGAAAGCACTGTGGTGAGTGAAAGAAGCCAGTAACAAAAAATGCACATACCGTATGAGGCCATTTATATGAAATAGCCACAACAGGTAAATCTATCGAGATAGAAAGTAGATCAGTGCTTACCAGGGGCTGGGGTGGGAGGTGATGCGGAGTGAAGGCCTAATGGGGACAAGGTTTCATTTTTAAGCGATGAAAAGGCTCTGGAAGTAGAGGTGAGGATTGCGTAATCCCATGAATGTACTAAATGCCACTGAGCTGTTCACTGTGTAATGATTTAAATGATTTAATGATTTAAATGATTTAAATGATTTAAATTTTTAATTTATGTGTATTCTACCTCATTAAAAAAGAAAAAAAGCTCAAGTGAGAAAAACAACACTCTTGATGCCGGGCAACCAGACTACTATCTTCCCATTTCTGGGAGCAGAGCGCTGTGAAAATCTCAGAGTTTAACAAGAAGCAAATTGGGTTTGAATCCTAACTCTCCTCACTACCAGCCAGGCGAGCCGTGTTTGAGTGTCATTTTCTGCCAGGTGGAGAGGACTACATTCCAGGATTGTTCGGAAGCATAGAGGGAGAAACAGATGAACACTCGCACACAGTAGGCTCTTTAATGAATGTGAGCAGATGGCTGTCCTGACCTGGGTGACTCCCTGCTACGCGGCAGTGTGTCCAGTCCTTCTGCGACTCAAGACAAAGGCTCACATTCTGCAGAATGTATCTAACACCTGCTGCAGTTTTTGTTGCCCTTTTCCAGGTGCAGGACTCACACGTCAGACACCATCCTTCATTTACGGAGAGCAGCGATAGCCGAGTCTCACTGAAGGGCCACCCATGTAGCAGGAATACTACCCTGGCCGTATTTTCAGACCATGCAACCGACGGTGAGCCCTCGGCCTCTACTTAACTCACCGGATTGATTTCACAATCCCTGTCTTACAAAGAACGCCAAAACAAGGCCCTAAAAAGAAAGGTGGAATGATGGATAGCACAGGCTTTGTCATCTTCCACAAATGTCAGACGTACTTGGCTGAGTTTATGGTCTTAACAAAGGTCTAGCTACAGTTAAACTTAGTGTATCCCTTTAAACCAACCGGCAAAACCAATGGATTAAGACCGCGCAACCCTCAATGCTGCTTTGCCAGCCTTCCCAGGTCTCCCAGGAAGGCCTGTAAAAGCAGGAAAAGCCCTCCCAGATTCCAGAGTCCTGCCTTCGCTTCCTCTTTAAAATGCAAGCAAAACTTTTCTAATGGGCTCATAGAGGTCAGCCCTCAGCTGTTGTATGCAGCTCCCATTACATTTAGATTACTGAAGGCTTTCCCTGTCACTGTCAATTTGCCAGGCTCACTGAGAACAAGTGACATTCCTATTAAATTTAAGAAGCATTTAAGAAATATCAACATGAGGTCTAGATCCCTCCCGCTACTGGATCCAGTAGCGGTTCTCAACCTGGGGTCATTCTGCACCCCCAGGGGACCTTGGGCAATGTCTGGAAACGCTTTTGGTTCTCAGGACTGGGGATGGACGTTGCTACCGGCATCCAGTGGGGAGAGGCCAGGGATGCTGGTAAACATCCTACCGTGCCCAGGACAGCCCCCAGCACCAATAATATGGGTCCCAAATGCCACGTCTTCCAAGGTTGAGAAACCTTAACTTGGAGGAGCAGTCCAATGATTGAAACATGTATCTCACTGGCCCCCAAAGGGAAACCCATAAAGCAATAGATTTTTCAAGCACCTATTCATTCCTCATTTATTTGGTCATTCATGAATTTGTTTCTACGCTGAATCTAACTGGGATTCCCCCATTAGGTTGCTATAGAGCCTCTCTAAGCGTTTCTTCCCTTTTTTCCTCCAAGAGGTTGCTAGGAAGAGAGAAAAGTCTGTTTGTTGTCCGTAGGATAACGGACAGCTTAGTCAGGCAGAGCTCCAGCCATGCAGTTTGGCTATTATTTTTTCTTTAGAGAGATAAATCAGATTTACACAATAAAATATCTAAGCAGGGTTTTTGTTTATTTGTATCATTCTTCAATTTCAGGAGAATGTCTGTCCACGTGACATCATCTGACGAAAGAGAAATGAAAGTGAAATCCTTAACGAGGCAATGAATTTGCTCCCCACAGAGGGGCTGAGTCCTTAGACGCCACGGGTCCAGGGGGGTGTGTCCATTCCAGACTCACAGAGCAGCCAACAGAGCAGCACTTCTCAACCGTGCATACACCGGGCTCACCTGCAGAGCCTGCTACCAGGCAGACCCCTGGGCCACCCCAAAAGGCCCAGGCAATGAGCACTCAAGAAGGAGCAAGGGTCTGTACTAACCCAATATCAACTGAGCAAGGGTCTGTACTAACCCAATATCAACTGAGCAAGGGTCTGTACTAACCCAATACCAATTGAGCAAGGGTCTGTACTAACCCAATATCAACTGAAGGGATACGTAGGTCAGGACACATTGTCCACAGAAGCTTCTCATCATCCCAAGCAGCCTCCTTTAAGGGTGCACTCCAGGCTCTGAATTGCTTCCTCCTGATTCTCCTATTGTTTTTTGTTGCACATCACGTGGAGTGAAAGGGAAATCCGGGGGGGTGGGGGGGGGCGGGAGGGGGGAGTTGAGGTTGAGGGCAGGATGGGTGAAGAACGTAGCGCAGGGAGCATGTTTGTCTGTGGAGACAGTTCCAGAGTGTGATGGTTGTTGGTTCGCCCCTTCCATAAGACGTCTCCTCAGGCACGGGTGACTTGATTAGAGGTTTGCTGATCCACATGTTCATAAAGCTGGGCACCGGGTGTTGTCTATGCATCTGTGAAGCGCAATGCTGAAGAGACTGACATTAGTCTGCATTTATACAGAAATGATCTGTCAACCTCCAAGTAAAGAGAATTGGCCCATGTGCTTATCACATTTGGAGCAGGGGGCTGTGAAGTCAACGGTGTGTCCTGGAGGAAGCTGCAGAGGCAATGATTTCTCTACAGGCAGCACAGGTCCATTTTATGTGCAATGTTGACTTCTAAACCAGCGACTGAACGATGGGCATATCCACGGCAGACGAACTTAGAGCAAGGAGCACTTGGACCAGGCTTGTCTGTGGTAGCTCAGCAGAACATCCGATCTCGATCTGAGCTCCAAACTTGCAGGATTTATTATTTCTACTCCCTTCAATTGTCAAGGAGTAAATCTCCTATGAGAACAAGTGCATAACTGGTAGTTTTACTGAGTAATAGAGAATATTCCACACTTCTCAGTTCCACATTTACTAGTCCGTCCTCACAAGAGAATATGAAGATCAGTTGCCTTAATATCTATGGAGCGTGGAGCTAAAAATGTACCACAGACAGGTTTGGAATGGGCTGCTGTTGCTTTCACTTGGTCAACCCAGTTACAAAAGTGCACAGTGACACCAGACTGGATTTAGAGAGTGAATGTTTTCGGTACCCCTCATTTAGTGAGTTTATTATTGAAATATCTACCACTTCTTCACTGTCCATCCTAAACGAGAGACGTGATGGTGCATGGTTTCTTTAAGGAAGGTAAAATAACCAATGTTTTTATGTACTGAATAGTTACTTTAGCTTCTAACCTCTAACCTCTAAGGGCGCCGGCAAAGGCTCTTTGCCCCTGGCTTGGGAGAGGAATGTTTTTCAAACCTGGCTCTGTTAACCCCAGATGCATCCTTCCTGATAACGTGGCAGGCCCAAGACCTGTGGGAATCAACTCAAAGCAGCACCATCGGAAGAGCCCAAACCACTGGTGTGCTCAGCGGTGTAGACTCTCAGTGGGGATGCTGGGCGGGGCGGGAAGTATGAAGACATCTCAGGGGTAGTAGGACAACCCATTCTTTCATCCACCCGCTTCCACCCACTCCCAACCACTCTCCCTCATCAAGTGAGAAATAATGTGCCCATTCCTTACATTTTTGTTCTCCTGAGATCGCTATTTCTGTGGCTTGACTTTTGCCAGGTCAAAACAAAAATGAGCGTGGATCAGAGAAAAAGCAATTCACTGACGGTGATGGGAAATGTTATCTAGCATTGGACAATAAATGGAATGAAAGCAAAATGAATGGTAATAAATGAAGATGGCTGTGGAATAACCAGATAAGCAGATTCCTCTTTGCTTAGTATAAGTGGCATATTCCTCCAAAGCCTTTATCTCCGGTGAACCCTACAACAAGAGGCAGCGAGATTAAAGATCTACTCAAGGGCATACAGCCAGCAACTGGGACTAGTGGGAGGAGACGGAACCCAGACCCCTCCTAAACTCCGGGTCCTCGTTTGTTTTCCACTGAGCCATGTGATATTCATCTATTTTTCTATCTATCCATCAACTTATCTATTTTAGCTAGTATTGTATATCACTACCTGGAATAGGCAGAAAGGTAAAAATCACACTTCTTAGAAGTGACGTATCATAAACCAAGTATGCACATGTAGGACCTAAAATGAGACAGAAGCTAGTGTTTTCTGTCTTTTCCTTATATTCGTTCTATAAAGTGAGGCAGATATCCAGCCTGGTTTTAAAAAGAAATCTGACCTTAGTCATCACGCAATATATGAGCACAAAAACTTCACGAATTTTTAATACTTCTTGACTAGTACTTGGTACAACTGAATTTATTTCCAATTTGGCCACACCCTAACTTCACTATTTTGGCCAAGTTCCATAAGATCTCCAGCCCTCAACTCCTTATCTGCAAAACAAGGGTGTCACGCTAGGTTAGCCCTAAATACCTTGTCCTGAAATACTTTGAAACTTTACAGAAGTACAATTTCTATAGCTCTGTATCAGTGTCACTGGACCTTCTCATTTGCAAATGCTTAATGACCTTCACCATCCTCCTGACACTGGTAAAAGCTACAAGAAGTTGTAAAATAACTTGGAAGTTCCAGAAAGAAGGCAAAGTAGTCATTAGGACCATTATTATATAACTATAGCTTAAAAACAGAATCACATAGGGAGAATTTTCTGGGGAATATAATGGTACATAATTTCATAAAATTATACAAATACATCACTTGGCACACAATAAAAAACTAACAATACTTTTCATATAATTTTCTAATTGTTCACCTTTTGCTAAAGAAAAATTATTTTTCATTTGCAATACTCATTCCAAAAAGTGTCACCAAAATTATTTTTATGATCACTTAAAAAATTATGATAAAGATAAATCACTTTGATTTGTTTGAATAAGCCCAATACCTGTGGCAGGTTCTTAAAAAATTGTATATTCACTCTTGCTCCAGAAACTATTTAAGATCCCTTGCTGAGGTCATTGTATTTAAAGGCAAAACCTACCCACTTTAGAAGCCTTAAAGGAGTTCAAAAAGACACTGTCAGATCCCTAGGTGTGAAAAAAATGCCTTGTGCTTAATTCAGGAGCCCTTAACACCGTGCAGCATTTTCTCAAGGCATACAAATCGACCCACGCACAGCATTTGTCTCACGAGTAACCCCAGTCCCCATCTGCTGCCCCTGTCTCCCTTTTACGTGTATAGACATGGTGCCTGACCTTCGGGCACTTATGCTCTAGTGCAGGAGATAAAATGCATACACATGAAATAATTAGAGCACAATTAAGAGATCAATGTCATACGACTGTGAGTACAAAGGTTGCAGAGGAAAGAGAGGGTACTGAATGCTTAATTAGCTGAAGAAAGGAGTGGGTCCCTGAGGGAGGTGAGACAAGGCAGCCAAAAGCCATGACTCAAGAATAAATTCAGCTTTTGCAAAAATAACACTGACGTCCGTGAAGATGAGACTGAATGTGGAAACGGTGGGGAAAGGGACTGGATAAGTTGGTGGAGGTGGGGGGCAGTTCATACTGGACCTTAATAACTGATCTATACTTCTAGAGGCAGACACTGCATTTTTATCTCCACCTTCCAAAAAGTGTAAGATAGTATGTCCCCCATGGAGTGAAACTAGTCCAGTGGGAAATGGAAGATAAACTTCCCCTCCTTTGTCCACTCCATGGACTCCTTCAAGTTGGAGGTCCTGCTCGCAGATCTACCAGATAAATCCTGCATGCCTTATGAACACATATACAGAGAGAGACGTGCTGTGCTTTGGGGGGCCTTATCATGAAACAGGAGTTAGCATGATTAAACACCACATGCTATTGGTTCACAACTTTTCTTTCCTCACTTTTTCCCCTCATCCTCATGCCCCACACCTTTATCTTCCCCAACCATCACCCTTGAATTGGTACTTTAATATATACCATTAACACAAACTAAAAATACTTTCTTAAATTTGTAAAAATGTGTACCTGGAATGGAAATAAATAGTAACGACTACCCTGTAAAAAAAAAAAACAAAAAAAAACCCCACAATATCTTTCCACCTCTACTCCCCCTTAATAGGGCGGGAAGTCATCCCAGAGTTGAGAATGAATGGATATTGTCTAAAGTCTGAAGTTGACAAACCATGATACTGAGGTTTATTATGTTATTTAAACTATAAAGACAGTCATCAGACCTAATACACAGCCTTAAATTTCTATATAAAGAGCACACACAAAGCGAACAGATCATGTGTCAAAACTTGGAACATAAAGAACATATAACAGAAAGCAATCATAACATACCATAAAGTGACAGAATTGAGATCAAGTGAATCGGTTCATCAACAGATAGAAATGGGATAAACTCACATACTAAAAGGAAAGAATTTCCATCTTGGACCGAAATTAAGTACGTGCTGTATGTAAGAATGCAACCAAAGCAAGCTTACAGCCATACAAAGACATGTCAGAAAAGGCAAAGAAAAAGGAAGTATGGATCTGGATGTTTATATCTCACGAATTAAAAATAATGCAAAAGAAGATGAATCAAAGTTAAAGCACATTAAATAGAGAGGGCACAATCACTGCAATAATCGGACATAAATCACTTTGTGCTTCACGTAGCATCAACGTGCCTAAATAAAAAAGCTGCAGGAAATAACAAGAAAAATATCAAATGAAAATGGATAGTGGTGTGAGACTTGAATCCCTGTCTGTCCTGGAGAGACCAAGCACTGGTATGTTTCCTTTGGTGCCACCTGTACAGCAGTGGCATCGTACACTGCTCTTCTGGCATTGCACTAGAGCGAGCATTTTCTTTCACTTTCGACCAGCGAGCTCTTACCACCCTCCAGGTACTGACTCCACCGTCACTATATTCTGCACCAGCTGCAGTTTCCCAAAGGACTACAAAGTTGGGGAGAAGCTTACAAACATGCCCACATGTGCATGTATGTATGTCATGTTGGCTGGCTACGTTTTCTTTACAATGGAAATCCGCACTAAATGATCTTTGAAAGAGTCTCCACAACTTGAAAGAAATTTTCACATGCTCCTTCTCCTTCAGTATTAGTCAAGCACAGACGGCAATGTTCCATTCTCATGCACTGTAAACGTAATAGCATGGTACTCTCACCTAAATGGGAAGGAAATCCAAAAAAAGAGGGGATACATGGATACATATACCTGATTCACTTTGCTGTACAGCAGAAACCAACACAACATTGTAAAGCAACTATAGGCCAATAAAAATTTAAAAACAAAAATGTTCTGAAAACTAAAAATAAATAAAGCATAACAGCATTCTGTTGGAGAAAAGACCAAGAAAACTGCTGCTCAAGGAAGCTGAAGAAAAGCCACATTAGAGAAATCCCATGCCATTCTGAATCTCTGCTGTAGAAGCTGCAGAAACAGCTCAGTCTTGGTATGAGACACCGCACTGAACACCCAGCTGCACTTCCTCCAGACTGAAAACCACACATCTCTCTTACTTTTCTCCATAGTCCTTACAATTAAGCTTTTTAACAACTTCTCACTGAAAGCTTCAGGAGTGGTTCAAAATTATTTTATATATATATATAATATATATACATATATAATATATGTATTTAAAAATATATTTATATATATATTTTTTAATATTTATATAAAATATGTATCAAAACTAAAGCTGAACACAGAGTTAGAAGGAATATCACGAGCCTAGTTCAAAATTTGCAAAGATGGTCCTTATAACCTCTATGCTTTATATAATTCACTAGTAAATTCTGAAATGAATACTTTTCTAAAAGCAATAGTTGTATAATGTTTTATCATTTACTTACTTTTTGAGTGCAAACTACCATTTGCTTTCTTAAGCCAATCTAATTGGAAATGTATCAAGGAATTAAAGGGGATACTAAAATATAATTTAAAAGAAATTATTATCTCCAGATACAGGAAAAATAGAGGCACAAGGATGTGGTGACCAGAACTTGAGGGGTGAAGGGGGTCTCTGAAAATAATGTTGCAGACCAGTGGCTTAGTTCCTTTATAATACACAAATATCCCAGATTAGAAGAAACAGAGACCAGCATTATCCAAATACCAACCTCCAAAGACCTCCATGTTATGACCTCAAACACATTTTAAGTTTGTCACATGGTTCCCCTTTTATTGCACTTAACTCCAGGAAAACCAGACTTTTGTCCCATATGTCCCTTATGTTATTAATGTTTCATTCCCAGGCTGACAAAATCCTATCCAAATTTCAAACTCACCCCAAATGTTTCCTCTTCGATTCACTATTCCCCTGATGCTTTTAAGTGTGTAAGACACTCTCCCTCTTTTAAACACATATAGGGCTTTTATCTGTCATGGGAAATTTGCCTTATGTTATGGTTGTTCGGGAAGTCATATTCCCCAGTAACCTATATCATAAGGTTAGGGACAGTTTCACACATATCTGTGTGACATGGAGTAGTCAGTGTACACTGACTACATTGAATCAAACAAAATTGAAAGAAATGGACCTTGTTATCTTAAAATAGCTCTTCAAAATAGAAGAAAATACAATGAAAAAGCCCCAAATTACACAGTACTTGAAGCTGAGTAGTTCTGCTAAGTGGTATTTTTAGGAGTCCTAAATGCTCTGGCTGCACACACATGGAAGACAAGATTGTAAATAGTTGCAATGCCTCACAGAGAGACATCAGCAGGTGATTCTGACTTGTTAGGTTTTTTGTTGTTGTTTTCTCAGAATATAGAAACAAGTTCATGATTTGCATAACAGAGGTCAGCTCCTTTCTTCTTTATTTAGAATTCGATTTTATTTATTTTTTCATACAGCAGGTTCTTATTAGTCATCTATTATATACTTATTAGTGTATGTGTGTCAATCCCAATCTCCCAATTCATCCAACCATCACCACCCACCCCCACTTTCCCCCCTTGGTGTCCATACGTTTTTCCTCTACATCTGTGTCTCTATTTCTGCCCTGCACACCAGTTCATCTGTACCATTTTTCTAGGTTCCACATATATGCATTAATATACGATATTTGTTTTTCTCTTTCTGACTTAATTCACTCTGTATGACAGTCTCTAGATCCATCCACGTCTCTACAAATGACCCAATTTTGTTCCTTTTTATGGCTGAGTAACATTGCATCGTATATATGTACCACATCTTCTTTATCCATTCATCTGTCGATGGGCATTTAGGTTACTTCCATGACCTGGCAATTGTAAATAGTGCTCCAATGAACATTGTGGTACATGACTCATTTTGAATTATGGTTTTCTCAGGGTATATGCCCAGTAGTGGGATTGCTGGGTCATATGGTAATTCTATTTTTAGTTTTTTAAGGAACCTCCATACTGGTCTCCACAGTGGCTGTATCAATTTAGATTCCCACCAACAGTGCAAGAGGGTTCCCTTTTCTCCACACCCTCTCCAGCATTTGTTGTTTGTAGATTTTCTGAAGAAACCCATTCTAACTCGTGTGAGGTGATACCTCATTGTAGCTCTGATTTGCATTTCTCCAATAATTAGTGATGTTGAGCAGCTTTTCATGTGCTTCTTGCCCATCCATATGTCTTCTTTGGAGAAATGTCTCTTTAGGTCTTCTGCCCATTTTGGGATTCAGTTGTTTGTTTTTTTAATATTGAGCTGTATGAGCTGTTTATATATTTTGGAGATTAATCCTTTGTCCATTGACTCATTTGCAAATATTTTCTCCCATTCTGAGAGTTGTCTTTTCATCTTGTTTATGGTTTCCTCTCCTGTGCAAAAGCTTTTAAGTTTCATTAGGTCCCATTTGTTTATTTTTGTTTTTATTCCCATTACTCTAGGAGGTGGGTCAAAAAAGATCTTGCTGTGATTTATGTCAAACAGTGTTCTTCCTATGTTTTCCTCTAAGAGTTTTATAGTGTCTGGTCTTAAATTTAGGTCTCTAATCCATTTTGAGTTTATTGTTGTGTATGGTGTTAGGGAGTATTCTACTTTCATTCTTTTACATGTACCTGGCCTGTCTTCCCAGCACCACTTATTGAAAAGACTGTCTTTTCACCATTGCATATCCTTGCCTCCTTTATCATAGATTACTTGACCACAGATGCATGGGTTGATCTCTAGGCTTTCTATCCTATTCCACTGATCTATATTTCTGTTTTTGTGCCACTACCATACTGTCTTGATTACTGTAGCTCTGTAGTATAGTCTGAAGTCAGGGAGTCTGATTCCTTCAGCTCCATTTTTTTCCTTCAAGACTGCTTTGGCTATTTGGGGTCTTTTGTGTCTCCACACAAAATTAAAGATTTTTTGTTCTAGTTCTGCAAAATGTGCCATTGGTAATCTGATAGGGATTGCATTGAATCTGTAGATTGCTTTGGGTAGTATAGTCATTTTCACAATATTGATTCTTCCAATTCAAGAACATGGTATATCTCTCCATCTGTTGGCATCACCTTTAATTTCTTTCATCAGTGTCTTATAGTTTTCTGCATACAGGTCTTTTGTCTCCCTAGGTAGGTTTATTCCTAGGTATTTTATTCTTTTTGTTGCAATGGTAAGTGGAAGTGTTTCCTTAATTTCTCCTTCAGATTTTTCATCATTAGTGTATAGGAATGCAAGAGATTTCTGTACATTAATTTTGTATCCTGATACTTCACCAAATTCATTGATTAGCTCTAGTAGTTTTCTGGTGGCATCTTTAGGATTCTCTATATATAGTATCATGTCATTTGCAAACAGTGTCAGTTTTACTTCTTCTTTTCCAATTTGTATTCCTTCCCTTTTCCTTCTCTGACTGCCATGGCCAGGACTTCCAAAACTATGGCGAAAGAGGACTTCCAAAACTATGCTGAATAATAGTGGCGAAAGAGGACTTACAAAACTATGCTGAATAACAGTGGCGAAAGAGGACATCTTAACAAGGATGTCCTGATCTTAGAGGAAATGCTCATCTTGTTCCTGATCTTAGAGGAAATGCTTTCAGTTTTTCACCATTGAGAATGATGTTTGCTGTGGGTTTGGCGTATATGGCCTTTATCACGTTGAGGTAGGTTCCCTCTATGCCCAGTTTCTGGAGAGTTTTTATCATAAATGGATGTTGAATTTTGTCAAAAGCTTTTTCTGCATCTATTGAGATGATCATATGGTTGTTTTTTTTGTTTGCTTGTTTGTTTCTTTGTTTGCGGTACATGGGCCTCTCACTGTTGTGGCCTCTCCCGTTGCGAAGCACAGGCTCCAGACACGCAGGCTTAGCAGCCATGGCTCACGAGCACAGCCACTCTGCGGCATGTGGGATCTTCCCGGACTGGGGCACGAACCCGTGTCCCCTGCATCAGCAGGCGGACTCTCAACCACTGCGCCACCAGGGAAGCCCGATCATATGGTTTTTATTCTTCAATTTGTTAATATGGTGTATCGCATTTATTGATTTGCGTATATTAAAGAATCCTTGCATCCTGGGATAAATCCCACGTGATCATGGTGTATGATCCTTTTAATGTGTTGTTGGATTCTGTTTGCTAGTATTCTGTTGAGGATCTTTGCATCTGTATACATCAGTGATATTGGTCTCTTATTTTCTTTTTTTGTAGTATCTTTGTCTGCTTTTGGTATTAGGGTGATGGTGGCCTCATAGAATGTATTTGGGAGTGTTCCTTCCTCTGCAATTTTTTGGAAGAGTTTGAGAAGGATGTGTGTTAGCTCTTCTCTAAATGTTTGACAGAATTCACCTGTGCAGCCATCTGGTCCTGGACTGTTGTTGGTTGGAAGATTTTAAATCACAGTTTCAATTTCAGTACTTGTGATTGGTCTGTTCATATTTTCTATTTCTTCCTGGTTCAGTCTTGGAAGGTTATACCTTTCTAAGAATTTGTCTACTTCTTCCCAGTTGTCCATTTTATTGGCATTGAGTTGCTTGTAGTAGTCTCTTAGGATGCTTTGTATTTCTGCCATGTCTGTTGTAACTTCTCCTTGTTCATTTCTAATTTTATTGATTTGAGTCCTCTTCCTCTTTTTCTTGATGAGTCTGGCTACTGGTTTATCAATTTTGTTTATCTTCTCAAAGAACCAGCTTTTAGTTTTATTGATCTTTGCTACTGTTTTCTTTGTTTCTATTTCATTTATTTCTGCTCCAATCTTTATGATTTCTTTCCTTCTACTAACTTTGGGTTTTGTTTGTTCTTCTTTCTCTAGTTCCTTTAGGTGCAGCGTTAGATTATTTACTTGAGATTTTTCTTGTTTCTTGAGGTAGGCTTGTATGGCTATAAACTTCCCTCTTAGAACTGCTTTTGCTGCATCCCATAGGTTTTGGATCGTCGTGTTTTCATCGTCATTTGTCTCTAGGTATTTTTTGATTTCCTCTTTGATTTCTTCATTGATCTCTTGGTTATTTAGTAATGTATGGTTTAGCCTCCATACATTTTTGTGGTTTGTGGTTTGTGGTTTTTACATTTTTTCCCTATAATTGATTTCTAATCTCATAGCGTTGTGGTCAGAAAAGATGCTTGATATGATTTCAATTTTCTTAAATTTACTGAGGCTTGATTTTTGACCCAAGATGTGATCTACCCTGGAGAATGTTCCATGTGCACCTGACTAGAAAGTGTAATCTGCTGTTTTTGGATGGGATGTCCTATAAATATCAATTAAATCTATCTGGTCTATTGTGTCATTTAAAGCTTGTGTTTCCTTATTAATTTTCTGTTTGGATGATCTGTCCCTTGGTGTAAGTGAAGTGTTGAAGTCCCCCACTATTATAGTGTTACTGTGGATTTCCTCTTTTATAGCTGTTAGCAGGTGCGTTATGTATTGAGGTGTGCCTATGTTGGGTACATATTTACAATCGTTATATCTTCTTCTTGGATTGATCCCTTGATCGTTATGTGGTGCCCTTCTTTGTCTCTTGCATTAGTCTTTATTTTAAAGTCTATTTTGTCTGATATGAGAATTGCTACTCCAGGTTTCTTTTGATTTCCATTTGCATGGAATATCTTTTTCCATCCCCTCACTTTCAGTCTGTGTGTGTCCCTAGGTCTGAAGTGAGTCTCTTGTAGACAGCATATATATGGGTCTTGTTTTTGTATCCATTCAGTGAGCCTGTGTCTTTTGGTTGGAGCATTTAATCCATTCATGTTTAAGGTAATTATCGATATGTATGTTCCAATTACCATTTTCTTAATTGTTATGGGTTTGTTTTTGTCGTTTCTTTTCATCTCTTGTGTTTCCCACTTTGAGAAGTACCTTTAGCATTTGTTGTAGAGCTGGTTTGGTGCTGCTGAATTCTCTTAGCATTTGCTTGTCTGTAAAGCTTTTGATTTCTCTGTCGAATCTGAATGAGATCCTTGCTGGGTAGAGTAATCTTGGTTGTAGGTTCTTCCCTTTCATCACTTTAAATAAATCATGCCACTCCCTTCTGGCTTGTAGAGTTTTTTGCTGAGAAATCAGCTGTTAACCTTATAGGAGTTACCTTGTATGCTATTTGTTGTTTTTCCCTTGTTGCTTTCAGTAATTTTTCTTTGTCTTTAATTTTTGCCAGTTTGATTACTATGTGTCTTGGCTTGTTTCTCTTTGGTTTTATCCTGCTTGGGTCTCTCTGCGCTTCCTAGACTAGGGTGGCTATTTCCTTTCCCATATTAGGGAAGTTTTCGAGTATAATCTTTTCAAATCTTTTCTTGGGTCCTCTCTCTCTCTCTCTTCTCCTTCTGGGACCCCTGTAATGAGAATGTTGCTGCATTTAGTATTGTCCCAGAGGTCTCTTAGGCTGTCTTCGTTTATTTTCATTCTTTTTTCTTTATTCTGTTCCATGGCAGAGAATTCCACCATTCTGTCTTCCAGGTCACTTAACCATTCTTCTGCCTCAGTTATTCTGCTACTGATTCCTTCTAGTGTAGTTTTCATTTCAGTTGTTGTATTGTTCATCTCTGTTTGATTGTTGTTTAATTCTTCTAGGTCTTTGTGAAACAGTTCTGGCATCTTCCCGATCTTTGCCTCCATTCTTTTTCCGAGGTCCTGGATCATCTTCACTATCATTATTCTGAATTCTTTTTTGGAAGGTTGCCTATCTCCATTTCATGTAGCTGTTTTTCTGGGGTTTCATCTTGTTCCTTCATCTGGTACACAGCCCTCTGCCTTTTCATCTTGTCTATCTTTCGGTGAATGTGGTTTTTGTTCCATAGGCTGCAGGACTGTAGTTCTTCTTGCTTCTGCTGTCTGCCCTCTGGTGGATGAGGCTGTCTAAGAGGCTTGTGCAAGTTTCCTGTTGGGAGGGACTGGTGGTGGGTTGAGCTGCCTGTCGCTCTGGTGGGCAGAGCTCAGTAAAACTTTAATCCGCTTGTCTGCTGATGGGTGGGGCTTGGTTCCCCCCTGTATGTCATTTGGCCTGAGGCCACCCAACACTGGAGCCTACCCAGCTCTTTGGTGGTGCTAATGATGGACTCTGGGAGGGCTCACGCCAAGGAGTACTTCCCAGATCTTCTGCTGCCAGTGTCCTTGTCCTCACAGTAAGCCACAGCCACCCCCACCTCTGCGGGAGACACTCCAACACTAGCAGGTAGGTCTGGTTCAGTCTCCTATGGGGTCACTGCTCCTTCTCCTGGGTCCTGATGTGCACTCTACTTTGTGTGTGCCCTCCAAGAATGGAGTCTCTGTTTCCCCCAGTCCTGTCGAAGTCCTGCAATTAAATCCCGCTAGCCTTCAAAGTCTGATTCTCTGGGAATTCCTCTTCCCATTGCTGGACCCCCAGGTTGCGAAGCCTGATGTGGGGCTCAGAACCTTCACTCCAGTGGGTGGACTTCTGTGGTATAAGTGTTCTCCAGTCTGTGAGTCACCCACACAGCAGTTATGGGATTTGATTTGATTGTGACTGCGCCCCCCCACCCCCCAATCTCATTGTGGCTTCTCCTTTCTCTTTGGATGTGGGGTATCTTTTGGTGAGCTCCTGTGTCTTCCTGTTGATGACTGTTCAGCAGTTGGTTGTGATGCTGGTGCTCTCACAAGAGGGAGTGAGCTCACGTCCTTCTACTCCACCATCTTGAACCAATCTCCCCCCAGCTCCTTCCTAAATTTTGTGTAGACAACACTGGTATGTCTATTTTAAATTAATGTCTTTATTTAATCTCTGATGTATCCGTAATTCTTTCTTAACTCTGATCGAGTTTCTGAGGTGCTTTTCTCCCTGCACAGTTGCAGGTCACTATAGAGAATGGAATACGGAAGTCAAAAAAAACTCTCTGTCAAGTGTGACTCTAAAGCAATAGAAATTATATGAAACAGTATAAGTAAATGGCAACTCAACCACTATGACTGGCAATGCTCTCGTCGACATGATTTCCCAAAATGGTGAAAAATTGTGTGTAAAACTTATGAATAAAACAATGTATAGTCTACCATCAAATTACATAAGAGTTGCAATCTGGAAAACTCCAATATATATTAAAATTGTGGGGAACATTTTTCCTTTACATGTAAAATTGTGTGATTCTAGCTTTAGACAATTATACATAGTTTTTTTTTTTTCCTTACTTGGATGTCAAAATGACATCTGGATTATCATGCTGCATTGTTCAAGGTATTTTTCGGGCTCGTCATATCCCCCATTAGATGCAGTAAAACCCTCCAATCATCAACGCAATAAAAGACTACTCTATAAATATCCAAAAGTATCCTGGGGGCGAACCACCAAGCTCAATGACAATTCATTGCCATGTAATGTGTTAGATGTTTTGGTTTGGTGTCAAAACCTTTCTTGGCTGGAACAAACCCTTCAATGACCTGACTCATGTGTAAAGGTTAAACAGTAGGAGCATGGTGGTCATTGATTTCCAAAGCATTAAACACCCTGGGCTCTGATAAACACGCCTGGTGTGTCACAGTCGATTAGAAAGCCGTCCAGTGTGAATGCGTTTTTGACTTTGAGAAATGCCACTGGCATCTGATAAACAGACAGCGGAGTTGTACAATGCCTGTGAGTTCCATCCTCCTGCAGATACCAAATGCAATTCCAACTGCCTACAAAGGCAAGAGTTCAAAGGAGTTGCCCATTTTTGGGGACTAAAAATATATTCTATTTTCCTCATGCAGCAGTGTTCCTTGTGACCCCAACACAACCTTGTGTAGCTCAAAGATAAAAAACGGCCACAAGTACATGGTCACAAGTTTCAACGGAATGCTTTCTGTATGGATGAGACAGTGGGTACATATGCATAAGGATGGACAGATGGAACTAAAAGTGTCTTCTTTAGCATGTTAGCAAACTTTAGTTTGACCCATGTTTAGGGAAAGCATCCCTGTTATACAGTCTACTTGATATTGTGACAGAAAACTAGTACATGGAAAGGGAAGATGCCAACTTATGTGCTACAAAATTATACAGGAAAGAGTTATGAGATCCAAGCTATTTGCATATTTCTAGTGTTATAGTAGAGGACAGCAACTATGCAAATGAACAAGAAGGAAAGACCATTTTTTAAAGTATCTGGTGAAATTTAAAATTCAACGAAAACAGTTTGTTCTTTGAAAAGATGGAGGTAAAAGTATGGACTGTTATACGTTTCAGCAGTCTTAGATCAGCATTAACAGCACATGTCTGATCAATGTGCTTAACCAGTTTACACAACGGACAACTAGTAAAATGTATTATGTCAGAATACTGAAAATTGTGTCATATTTTACATGGTCCAGGAGCAGCTTGTTAATAGAGTTGCAGAATGTCTACGTAAAATGCAGAATGTATTTTTGTGTAAATATTATCCTTTTTTCCTGTCTGACAAATACAGATATTGATATATTACCAGTATTTGGTGTCCTTAGAATAGCTGTTTTTAACTATAAAGTCCAGAATCATCATCTCACTGTAATTTAAAAGTAAATTGGAAGTTTAACTTATTTGTGGTCAATTTAGATAATCTAAATAAAATACCCTTATTTCTTACCTCAATAATAAAAAGTTGGGTTCAGTTTGGCTTTATTGAGTGAGCAGGTGTTTTTGTTTGACTGGAACATTATCCAATTATCCTTACCATCATGTGACATTACCTTTGAAGACTGTCTAAACATTCTACATTTTTCTCTGTTAACATGAAATATTGAACAACATTATTAACCAAGTTGACTGAATTGATATTTATAGAAGACAGATACAAATGACAACTGAATAATACACATTTCTTTCAAGGGCATTTGGAACATTCACCAAGACAGACCATGTGCTGGGCCATAAGATAAGTTGAAAGCAACTGGAATGATACAGATGATGTTTTTCAGACTACGATGGAATTAAAATAGAAATCAATCACGAAACAAGATAAATATAATATCTTCAAATATTTTTAAATCTAGCAACATACATCTAAATAACCCAAAGGCCAGAAAGGAAATGACAACTGTAGTTATAAAATATTTTGAAGTGAATGTTAATGAACATATGTTCATATGTTAATAAAACATACCAGGTTTTGTGGGATTCAGCTAAAACAGTGCTCAGAGGGCACAAAAATGTAGTGTCACTGAACGAATGTGCCTTGTCAATTCTCTCCACTGACGTGCCATTGCAACCTCCTTGTCTGTCTTTTAGGGAAATACTACTGTCCCTTGAATCCAATTAACATAAAAGCACGTAATTTTTCTCCCTTATGCATAATATTACGCCCTTCGTACAGACTTCTACCATGCAGCTTGCAGCTATGGAATTGTCTAGCTGTGTTTTGCTATTGTTTGTATATTTCTAGATCTTTGCTGTCATTTTATTGTCCTTCAATATAACAAAAGCTGGATTTTGTTTTGCTTTTTTTCTTCTTCCACTTGGCTGATTGCTTAAGGAACAAAATCTGACATATAATCAGATTAAAATACCAACACTCACATATCCCATTTTCTTCAGAGGTGCTGAGAAAATCTCTTATATTAACAAGAGTCACTCGTTGTGCATCCCTGTGTGTAACTCACCCACACAGCACCAGAAGTAAAACTCCTAGGACGAGCACAATGAAGGTTATTGCTGACTTTCCACCGCATCGGAGGTGCAGATAACGGATGGCATTTATGCAATCCTTCTCCTGCAGAGTTCTAAGTAGGACAATAAAAGCCTCGGTTGGCCCACACCATTCCTCACATTTTTGGTGATAGGACTTGCCTAATGTTTCAGGTGAGCTGACATCCTGAACTTCCACCTATCCAGCCTAAAACCAAACTCACTAGTTCGCATCCCAGGGGGCCCTGATCTAACTGGGTAGACTCCATGCAGGCAGCCCAAGCATCCACAAACAAAGCAAGGCTGTTATTGCTAAGTGAGACCCTGGGGGTCCCTGAGTTCCCTGAGCTCCACCCCAGGCTCTGAAAGGCCCCAAGGTTTCTGAGGGCTTTCTCAAGGGGGTCCTGCAGGAGACTACGGCACGAGGGAATGAACACCACCTCCAGCTGTGCCCAATCAACCAGCTTCACGCGAAGCTAGCTCCGGTTTCTACACAGAGCTTTTGAGTAAGACCGTGCCTGAGAGCAAGTCTTCCATACCCTGCTAGACGTCACGGCGCAGGGAGTCCACTGACGTGGCCCGAGGTCATCCAGTTAATTAAACGCCCATCCAGGGCCACGATCCACACTTCCCAACGTAGCAGGGTGTCCTTTTCTACCAACAGAGGATTTAAGAAATGCTTTGAGGCTCCTTTTCCACGAACTCTCTCACCAGCACCACTCATTTCCCACCAAGCGGTTGAAACTGGGGGGCGGGTGGGCGTGGGGACAGTTAAGATACAGTCTTAAGAAAGGACCTGCCCAAATGCAGATATATTACCAACGATGGGCTCTGATTTCAGTGGCTTGCCAACCTGGTCCTTGATGCCCCTGAGGAAGGGCCATGGAGGTAGTGAGGAGGAAACCACACTCCCCATCTCTGAGTCCTCCACAGGAATTCATTCTCCTTCAAGATGCTGAACACACAGGCAGGGCCCTGAGATCTCGGGAAGTGGAGAACTCCGCGTGGCCCTTCTGATGTGCTTCTCTCACGTCACGCGACAGTGACACACGAGAGCACTGAAAAGGCCGAGTGTTAAATTACTCCCTGCTCCCCGACACCGCACAGCACGTAAGGTGTCTGCGGCAGAGCGTGAGTGGAAGTGTGTGTGGTGGCACGTGCGTGTTTGTGTGTGTGATTAAAATCCTAATTGTATAAACGTATGTACCGATCCTCTACCACTGTTTTCTCTGATGCCCAGATAAATAAACGTGCACCCGTTTCTGCGGGAACTTCACGCTGCTATCAAATATTTCTTCAGACTCTGAGGCCGAGGCTGAGGATCTCTGGGCTGTGGCCCATCACCTCTTACTCTGAGTTCTTGCTTACCTGCTTTCACAGTGTCTGTGACCTTTCACCTACCTGCTGTCATCCCTGGGCCTTCTCCCCTGCCTCCCTCCCCCAGCCCCCTTCTCCTTTCTTAAAGCACCACTAACCCGACCCTACCTTATCTGACACACTTTGCCAAAGACTTGGAAAAAAGAGGGGAATGGTGGCAGAGGATAAAAAAATTACTAAAAACTGAGTATCAGGTACCACATTAAAAGTCCATCACCCTTTATTTTACAGAGAATTCCTTATTAAAATTTCCCATATTTCTGGAGTCTGCTCTTCCTTACTCTATGAAAAGATCTTTCATTCATCCAACAAACATTTGTTAGAAGCTTACTTATATACCAGGTCTGGGTCTATGTGCTAGAGATTCAGCAGTAAAGAAAACAAACTCTGCCATTACGAAATTACATTCTCCGTACCCATGCCTTCTCGTCTGAGCCCTGGATCACTGAAGCCCGTGGATCAAAAAGAAACAGTGGAAAATTCATGTTGCCCTAGTACGCTGAGCATTTCCACCTCCCACTGTTTTAACCTCCCCCTTTCAACCTAGGCAAGTAGCTCTGCTCTTTATAACCAAAAGAACAATTCCAGTGTTTTCCTAAGCAGAAGAGCAGCTTTCATCTTCATATGGATTCTGCCTCCACTCTAGAATGCAAAAACGGTTCTAGTCAAGATTTTAAACCGTTTCCTTCTCTCTGCATTTGCCGTTTCAAAATTCCACTTAACTGAAACCACTTCTCAATTATAATATCACCGATACATAACGACAATAGTCAGTATAAAATCTACCTCTTCATGAGAACTAGAGGTCCCACAAAATATTTAAATACAAGCACTTAACAATATTTCTGGGAAAAGACACCCAGAGATTTGTATGTATTTGAATCTGGAGGACATAAATTCAGAAGTCTAACTTATAGTATTGAGGCAAAAATATGTTTAAACAGTGACCTCATGAGTCGGTAAAAACCATTATAATGAGCCAGCAAAGGGAAGAGAAATAATATGTATTTCACTCCAGCTCTCTCCCATTGAATCCTTGCTGTCCATATGACACCGTGTCACATGTTTTAGAAAACCGAGATGGAAAAGCGCCTCAGACTCCTTTACTTATATTCCCGTTTCACCTCTCTTCAGAGACTTCACGGAAGAACTCCATTGAAAGAACAGTCATTGTTAAGTTCATTTCTTCACCTCCCACTTCTTCTTGATCTGTTTCCATCTGGCTTTAACTGCAACCACCCCACTGAAAGTGCCTTTGTCAAGACCATGGTTTGCTTTCTGTTCCTTGTTTTACTTGACTGTTCCACAATTCTTGACATTGTTGGCCATTTCCTTCTTTCTGAAACACTTTACTCCCTTGGTTGTCAAGGCAACATACATTTTAGCTTTAGTCTCTTTCATGGGCTCTGATTCCTCTGCCCACCACTTAAAGGTTGGGTTCCATCCTCAACTCTCATCTCTCTCATCCTTTCTGAGATGAGAAGGACCTCGTTCACATTTCCGTTACCCCCATAATGTCTACAACTGCCAATGACATGTCTCTAGTCCATCTTTTTCTTAGCCTATAGAATCATATTTTTAACTGCCTACTTGACTTTCTCCACCTGAATGCTTTATTTGCATGTCAACCCCACCATAGTCCAAACTCGATGCATTATTTTTCCTTCCTCCCTACTCTCATCACCCTCAAGATGCAATTCCCACTCATGGCATCACTATACCCTCATTACCCACAGCAAAAAAATTTCAGAGTCATTCATACCATCTTTCTTCTCCATCACCTTTCCAGTCACTAGCTCCTGTCAATTTTATCATCTTAACACTGTACAACCATCTCTTCCTCGCCATACACATTGCTGTTTTTGCTAAGATCTTCAAAACTTATCATCTAGAGAATATGACGAGTGTTTCCTAATTGGTCTCCCTAAGAACGGACTCATCATTCTAATCTATTTTTCCTTATGTTATGATGTTGATGTCGCTAATGCACGAGCAAGTCCCTCTCCTACTTAAGAGATCACTAGTTATTCCCACTTTGTAATCATAGAAGCTCACACTGCGCAGCGTCACACAGAGCCTCCTGCATGATCCGCCTCTTCTCTATCTTTCCAACCTCCTCTCCCACCCTTCTCCAGGCCTCAGCCATACTGAAAAGCTTACACTACCCTTAAGCATATACCATATCAGTATCTTTCTCCATTTACATTTACGCATCCTGTTCTCCCTTCCAGATATGCCTTTAGGATGCCTTTGCCTACATGGTAGCCCTACTTGTCCTTTGAAGAGTAACTCAAGGATCTCTTCTCCTGGAAGCATTTCATGAGCCCCCAGAAAAATGTCAATCCATGCTGCTGTGGGAGCTGAGAAATGCCCTGGAAATAGCCTAAGATTTGACTTAATTGTTTGGACATAAGATGAGTCAAACAATTCTAGGGTTCTGATCCTGGAAGCCAAGCATAATGGTGAACAACTATTAGAAAATAAGAAGGATAAGGTTTTAGAAGAAGGGGGAAGATCTATGAGGTTATTTTTTAAAGCAAACTTTTTATTGATGTAGAACACATGTACAGGAAATTGTGTAAGTGTGCAGCTTACATGCCAGAACGACTAACACTGAAGAGACAGACAACACCAACTGTTGGCACAGATGTGCAACAACGCTCATATGCTCCTGGAGCATAAATTGTTGCGCCGTTTGGGGAAACCGTTGGGCAGTATCAAATAAGACTAAACGCACACTCCCCCTAGAACCCAGCAATTCCATTCCTAGGAATACACCCAATAGATATGCTGACGTAAGCTCACCAAAACACATGCACGGCATGTTCACAGCTGCCTTAATCATTACAACAAAAAGTAGAAATGATCCAAATGTCCATCGATCCTTGAATGGACGAATAAATTGCACTATATTTACACCACGGAATACTACTGGACAGTGAGGATGAACAACATACCACACGTAAAAGTGTGGATGAATCTCAAACATGACACGGAGGGAAAGAACTCATTACAAAGGGAGCATACTGCGTGGTACACAGAGCACGAAAGCAGCACAGCTCATCTATACTTTCGTAAAGCAGGACAGCAGTCAGTGACTGGAAGGGAGTGAAGCAGGTGATTCTAGGGTGTCAATAGGCTCTATTGCTTCATTTAGTTGCAGATTACTGGTTGTGTTCCATTTGTGAAAAGTCATCAAACTGTACAGTATGTGCGTTTTCTACATACTGAACTGCAGTGAAAGGTTTTTAAGTGTACAGCTTGATGAAGTTTCACTAAGTGAACACTCCCATGTAATTAACACCGAGCCATGAAATAGAATATTGCCAGCACCTCAGAAGCCCCCTCATGCTCTGGTCACTGTCGATGCCCCCAAAACAAGTTCTATTCTGACTTCTACCATGGTGGCAGAGACCCCATCTGTACTGTTCAGTACCGTTTCCTCTACATCTACAAAACAGATGGGCACGGTGTAGATATTTTAAAGGTACACAGTGAACTAATAAATTACAGGCAAAAATGGGGGAGTCAACAAAGATATTTGCAACCTTAAGCTTGGCCAAGTCCATTAAATCAAAGGATAAACTAAGGAAAAGAAGCTAAGAAGGAAAGTGCAGTTCCCTGGAGAATGTCTACATTGAGGAGTAGGAAGAAGCAATACTGTAGGATAGTCCGAAAAACAATCAAACCATATTTTCATTTCATAAAACCCAATTTACTAGTTTCTTACCACCCTACTGATATGGGTCTGGTTTGTATAACTAACCAATTATTGATCCATCAAAAATATTTTACTTATGAAATCTTTTTGATGACTTATAAGCATCTGTGTATTCACAACACAAGGCTCTGAAATGTATAACTTAAGATCTGCATTGTGTTTCTTTGGTTTTTATTTTTTGCGGTACGCGGGCCTCTCACTGCCGTGGCCTCTCCCGTTGCGGAGCACAGGCTCCGGACGCGCAGGCTCAGCAGCCATGGCTCACGGACCCAGCCGCTCCGTGGCACGTGGGATCTTCCCGGATCGGGGCACGAACCTGCGTCCCCTGCATCGGCAGGCGGACCCTCGACCACTGCGCCACCGGGGCAGCCCTGCATTGTGTATTTTTTAAATCAACTTGAAAATAGAAAGAATTTCTTCTTCCTCGCATCCTTTGGATTCAAGCTGCCAGTAATTGTGCAAAGATCACCAAGTCCATTAAAAATTTATAACATGTGAAAAGCTCATTAGCCACAAAACTGATTTTTCTTTAACTTTCTGGTTCATTAAATCTGATATTGAGTGTTAACTGTATAGAAAGGAAGCAGCACCAGGACCCACTGTGGGAAGCTGGCTTGCCCGTCCATTCACATCTGCACAAATATCACCTCTCCCGCCTGAGCCCCAGGACAGGAAGGGCAGATGTCCAGGCAATAAACTGCCTGTAAATTATTATAAAGTGAAAGTACACACATGGGAGTGGACTTCTGTCTGCAGTAAGTTTCCCTGGCTGCGTATCTGCGTCTCTCCAATGACGGCAGTGTCCACGTTCCCAGGTGCAGCTCTTTCTCCTATAACTCCATTTACATTCGATTTGAATTTCACTTCCAGCACTATCACATGCCTTCCTCTGGACTTCTATCACGCCCACGGTTTGAAATAAGTGATAAGATTCATTTGTGTGACTGATGCTGTGCTATGTAATTTAAATTAGTCTGTCATCCCAATTAAATTAAGTTTCTTGACTTGGGGGTAAGGCGCTGACATACCATGTGGATCACAAAAAGATAGTATGGGATAAGGAGAGAGTGTAAATACTTTTCAAATTGTTAATTACGGTTATTTTTACATTTAGAAATATTGCACAATATCCCCACATGTTGGATTTCCATGATGGTAACTGAACTTAGAGTAGTTAAGGAAAAGATCACGATCAGTCATCCATACAGATGGATAATTACACACCACCCACGGACAGTGCTGACATGACAAAGTAATTAAAGGAGGCTGGCAGCTTCTCCTCTTTAATCAGCACAGACAGGGCATGGAGGATGCCCACGCTTGGCAAAGCCCCAACGCACATCTCGATGCCAAGGACTCCATATCACTTTCATCCTCTGGAGACAGAAAGACAAAGCCAGGCCCTCCTGACAGGTCACGTGGCCAGAAATCCAGGGCTGCTCCTCAGCAGAGTATCTTCAGGTACTTCCTGGATGGCCTTCTCTCGTCTTTAACTATCTTTTTTTTTTTTAAAAAAAAGTAGCACAGGTTTATGGAAATTGGAAATCTTTCAAAAAGTAGAAAACCAGATCATAAACATTCACACTGAGAGTGTTTGGACGCACTTGATGTTTGCTACGGATAGTTTCCCATACGATGATTACATGGAATATTCAAAGTTACATAAACTTTATAAATCAACAGGTATCGTCTTATAGATGTGTTTATTGTTAAGTTTTGTTTTGTTTTGTTTTTGTTTTTTTTTTGCGTTACGCAGGCCTCTCACTGTTGTGGCCTCTCCCGTTGCGGAGCACAGGCTCTGGACGCGCAGGCTCAACGGTCATGGCTCACGGGCCCAGCCGCTCCACGGCATGTGGGATCTTCCCGGACCGAGGCACGAACCCGTGTCCCCTGCATCGGCAGGCGGACTCCCAACCACTGCGCCACCAGGGAAGCCCTATTGTTAAGTTTTTTAATCTAAAAAAACTTCAAGAAAAAACTGGTCTAAATCGGTATAGATAGAGCTTTCTCTGTGTGTTTCTCTCTTTGTTGACTCTTTCTGAACGTATATTCATATCCAAATTTTTTTGACAACGTCTCATAGAGAAGTCCTTTATCACCTAGTTTAGGGGGCAGATTGTGGGCAGAGATATAAATCAAGCACACAACATGCCACTTGTGGAAGTCCTCCGTCCTTGGTTTAAACAACTTTGACCTGTGTCCCAGGCTCGTGTTGTAAAAAGGATGACCTCTCTGACCTTCTCAGAGGGGGCTGTGGGCACAGAAGTCCAGGTATGAATGTCACTGGTCTCGCTTAGGCTGTGTTCAGAGGATGGGTATCCTAATCAAAGAGCTTGAATCCCAAGGTTAATTTTGCACTGGGTGACAGTTTCATTTGACTGGCAACCCCAGGTAGAGAGCTCCCAAAATACATGAAGGGCTATGTCAGCTAAAAAAGGAAGGAGAGACCCGGGGCTGCAGATACAGATGGAAATCCCACTGAATTTTTCATGCCTTGTATATAAACGTTCTTTCTCCTTATACTGCATAGATTGTCAACCCATTTTCTTAGGAGTACTTTTTTTAAACTAAAGCAATTTTTCAATTATGTCTTTGTTTTTTTTCTGTTTTGGACCTCAAAGCAATCTTAACTGTCTCTGATGCCCATTTTACCTGTACCACTACATGTTTTATTTCCATGTACTCCTCTCTTATCTCACCTATCTTGTTTTCTCGTGTTATCCTTTGGTTTTTATTTTATCCTATTTTCCCCTCAGGACTTCACTCTCTGGCTTTTTGCCTTGCAGTGTATTTTGAATTCCAAACAGTTTTCTAGGATTCTTTTCTATTTCCTGACTTGCTTAACATTAGAAATTCACTCTCCTTCTGAGTTTTCAGGGTAATGTTGCTTTTAATTCTGCAGCTTTTCCCATAGGCTTTGTTTTGCTTAGTTTTGTTCTTCGTTACTTATCACATGTAAAGGAGACATCCATTTGCGGCTTCTGTCCCCAGAGAGGCTGCATGGATTACGCTCATCTTCACTCTATACTCATTTAGAGTACTTTTCAAATTCCATTCTTTTACTGACATTAAGACCAACTGACTGCTATCCACAGCTTCTGGTTTGAATCTCAACGTACAGCAAATGTTCACTTATCACTTGCCTTCTATACTGAAAATGAGATTTCCTGGGTTTCCACCACCAGAGTATCCACGCTCAGCTCCAAAGGCATCTGTGTACCACTAATCCTCCAGGTGCATTTCCATTTCATTTATGGTGACCATCCACCCCAAGATACCGCATGCAACCACCAGCTCCCACCCAGCCCTCTTCCTGCCAAATATTTCTGAGGTCGGGTGTCCAGACAAAAATATAGGGGGTTACAACAGCTACCTAGAAAAGTTATAACTCAGTCTTTGCTTTGGAGCCTCTGCCTAGCCTCAGAGACCGGAAGTGGCAGAAGAAAGATCTGCCACTACTTTCATGTGAACCAACAGACCTGTGGTGTTCTAGCTAGTTCTATCAGGTGAAATTAGTAGAAATTCTTCAAAACTTATCGCATTAGGTTAGCTGTCGATTTTCAGAGGTAATAGGGTGAGAAGCAGAGCAGAGTCACGGCAGGAATTTTAGCTGGAAATCGTTTTCATGCGGAAGGGCTTCCCTGTGATTTAAGCTGAAATCCATTCCTAAAGAATAAGGCACGATGGACACGTTACCATTAAACTATTATTTTAATTCTAAAGTCATTCTCAGAAGACCACTCATCAAGGACTTTTCTTCATTTTCCGAAAGCACTACAGCTTCACCGTTCCGGGCAGATGACACTTTTTCCTAAGTGTGAATGGTCCAAAGATATGCAATTTCACCAGCACCCACAACAAAGCTCTTGCAAAGCTCATGACCCACGTGCATGGGGAAATTCCTCTTTGCATCACACCCTAAATCCTCCTCGTGCTCTGTGTTAAACCTGCCTCTTTCTCTTGAACTGCATCCACAGAGCGGCTTCACCAGCGCACTGAAATAACAGCACCACTCACTCTGGTTTGTTACAATGGCTCGACCGAGGGCCATCGGTTCAGTGCTGGGTGACGGCATAATTTACATCAAGAACGCTGTTCTCACTTATTGGAGGCCGTAAAGCTTCGTTTTAACTACATGATATGAGACCAATGTAATTATTTATTATAATATCATTATTATGTGAAATTAGCCTTCCTTTACACAATGATTTTATCATTAGTCACTGTAAAAAAAAAAAAAAAAAAAAAAAGACCAAATTTGATGATGACTACACGAGACTGTCTTAGTTCTTGCCAGGGAGTTACACCCTGAGATGGAGACGTGCAGGGACCCGAGGCAGCAGCCACCTTAAAACCGAGACCTATGGGAAGGTGAGGGACACAGCAACGTTGAACTGTGAGCCATTACACCAAGGTCTCCCCGCACCCAAAGGGAAACTCTGGAGCTGCATGGCCCTTCAGAGCTGTCCTAAACTGAAGTAAAGGGACTGCACATTTCTACCCCCAAACTGTCAATAATTGAGTGGGAGTTGTTCTCAGGGAGCAGAGAAGACGTATGCAGGGTTTCTCTCCTCACCAAGTGCATTCCCTAGAAAGGGATCCAGCTATCACCATCCCAAACGGTGCAGAAATAAGTGCCTCAGTCCTGAAGGGGGATCTGAATGCAAGTTACAGAGTCCTGTATAAGGACAGAGAGCTTCCACAGACTGCTGTGCCAGGCGGCTAAGCTAGGCTGTATGACAAACAATCCTGAAATTCTAATGACCGAATAAAACATTTTGCTATTTACTCATGCTCCTTGCCCAACACAAAGTAAGCCCTACTCACTAATGTCACTTGAGGACCCAGGTTGACAAAGGCTCAAAAACAGCAGGTATTTTTATGATCACTTAGGTAGAAGGACAGAAACATGACGAATCATGCACTGCCTTGAAGAGACCCAGAAGGGAATCATGTTTCTTCCACTCCATTTTGTTGGCCAAATTATGTCACATGGCCTAAAATCCACCCAGTGTCCAGAAAAGGAGGAGAACCAGAACATCTATGACCTGATAACCACCACCAAGGACTGATCCAGCCTGGGCTCTACAGATGTTAACTGCTCACTGAAATGTTGCCATACTTTTTGTGTATCTTTGCACATTTATTCTCTAATTACAACTAAAGGAGAAGCAAAAGGAAAAGTACATTTGAGAAACTCTAACCTCTGGATAATAAAACTGAAGAGGTAAATATTTCCATAAAGCACTCCAATAAAGGAATCACAAGAAAATGCAAAGAAAGCAAGCATGGATGACATTTAGGAAGAGACTTGAGGGACTTCCCTGGTGGCACAGTGGTTGAGAGTCCGCCTGCCGATGCAGAGGACACGGGTTCGTGCCCTTGGTCTGGGAAGGCCCCACATGCCATGGAGCGGCTGGGCCCGTGAGCCGTGGCCGCTGAGCCTGCGCGTCCGGAGCCTGTGCTCCGCAACGGGAGAGGCCACAACGGTGAGAGGCCCATGTACCGCAAAAAAAAAAAAAAAAAAAAAAAGAAGAGACTTGAAACTGTACATTGGTTAGTGTTTTATCCATTTTTTAAGCCCCTAAAGTTATTAGCATAAAAATCCTCAAAACAGGGACTTCCCAGGTGGTGCAGTGGTTAAGAATCCACCTCCCAATGCAGGGGACACGGGTTCCTACCCTGGTCTGGGAAGATCCCATGTGCCGCGGAGAAATTAAGCCCGTGCGCGACAACTACTGAGCCTGTGCTCTAGAGCCCGCGAGCCACAGCTACTGAGCCCACGTGCCACAACTACTGAAGCCTGCGCGCCTAGAGCCTGTGCTCTGTCTGTAACAAGAGAAGCCACCGCAAAGAGAAGCCCAAGCACCTCAACGAAGAGTAGCCCTTGCTCACCGCAACTAGAGAAAGCCCACATGCAGCAACGATGACCCAACACAGCCATAAATAAATAAATAAATTTATTATTATTTTTTTAAATCCTCAAAACAAAAGTCTCTCTGTGTTTTGGACAGACTGGCAAAGCAGAGAAATGAGACAGTGTCGACTTCTTTATTCCGTTACCCAGTAAAGCTGCAGGAGGAAGAATCCTCAGACTTAAGGAACGAGGGTATCTCAAAAAAAAAAAAAAAAAAACAGAAGAGGAAAATCTGATCTTCTGCAAGGAAAACAGAAAGGCTATGGCTTTGAAAACAACAATGTGAAGCTGTCACAGCAGCGACAAGCACATATTACAGGTTGCCTTGAGAGCGTGTATTTGTGCTGTGTGCATGTGATGTACCTTTGTGTGTGTGCGACCTGGGCTCCTCAGCATACCACCTGGATAGCAACAGCATAATACGGCCAGTGCAGTGACTAGTAAGCACCTTGGGGTTATAATTACATCCACATATCTACTTCAAAAACTTGAGAGAACTCTTCAACAAATGGTGTTGGGAAAACCAGATATCCACATGTAAATGAATTAAACCAGACCCTAATCTTACACCACTCACAAAAATTAACTTGAAATGCATTAAGGCCTGAAAGTTAAACCCCGGGAAGAAAACATAGGGGAAAAGTTTCATAATATTGGTCCAGGCAATGATTTCTTGGATATGACACCAAAAACACAAGCAGCAAAAGCAAAAATAGACAAGAAGAACTACATAAAACTAAAAATCTTCTCCACAGCAAAGGAAAAAAATCAACAAGTAAAAAGTCAACTTAATGAATGGGAGAAAATATTTGCAAACCATATATCTGATAAGGGGTTAATATCTAAAATATAAAAGAAAGTTCTAACACTCAATAGCAAAAAAACAAATAAATAAATAACTTGATTTTAAAATGGGCAAAGAACCTGAAAAGACATTTTCTCAAAAAGACATATACATTGCCAAGAGACACATGAAAAGATACTCAACATCAACAATCATCAGGTAAATGCAAATCAAAACCACAATGAGATATCAACTTACACCTGTTAGAACGGCTATCACCAAAAAGACAGGAAATAAGTGTTGCCAAGGATGTAGAGAAAAGGGAATCCTGTGGTGGGAATTAAACTGGCACAGTCACAATGAAAAACAATTTGGAAGTTACTCAAAAAGCTAAAAACAGAATTACCATATGATCCAGCAATCCCACTTCTGGGTATATATCCCAAAGAACTGAAATCAGGATGTCAAAGAGATACCTATACTCTCATGTCCACTGCAGTATTATTCACAATAGCCAAGATATGGAAACAACCTAAGTGTCCACTGACAGATGAACAGGTAAGCAAAGTGCCATACATACATACAACGAAGCATTCAGCCTCAGAAGAGAAAGAAATCCTGTCATTTGAAACAACATGGATGGACCTGAAAGACGTTATGATACATGAAGTAAGCCCAGTCACCAAAGTACAAATATTTCATGATTCCACGTAAATGAGGGACCTAGAATAATCAAACACACAGAAGCAGAGAGTCAAATTTTATTTTACTTTGTAAGGAACTATCAGGGAAGTATAAGCTTCTCTAAGTGACGGGGCTAGAGGGAGGGGAAATGGAGAGCTGCTGTTCAATGGATATAGACTTTCAGTTATACAAGATGAGTGGGTTCTAGATACCTGCTGCACAACTTGGGCCCTGTAGTTAACAATCCTGTATTGTGCACTTAAAGATCTGTGAAGAGCGTAAATCCCATGCTAAGTTGTTAAGTATTCTTATAACATTTTTTAGAAGAAAGAAAATTTTCTTTTTTTTATTGAAGTATAGTTGATTTACAATGTTGTATTAGTTTCTGGTGTAGAGCAAAGGGATTCGGTTTCATACATATATTCTTTTTTATATTCTCTTCCATTATGTTTTATTACAGGATTTGAATATAGTTCCCTGTGCTATACAGTAGGACCTTGTTGTTTATCTACTTTATATACAGTTGTTTATGTCTGCTAATCCCAAACTACTAAGTTATCCTTCCCTGCTCTTCCCCTTTGGTAACCATAAGTTTGTTTCCTGTGTCTGTGAGTCTATTTCTGTTTCATAGATGTGTTCATATGTGTCATGTTTTAGATTCCACATATAAGTGATATCATATGGTATTTGTCTTTTTCTGACTTACTTCACTTAACATGATCATCTCTAGGTCCATCTATGTTGTTGCAAATGGCATTATTTCATTCTTTTTATGGCTGAGTAATATTCCATTACATACGTACATACATGTATATATATACCCACACCTCATCTTCTTTATCCATTCATCTGTCAATGGAGATTTACGTTGTTTCCATGTTTTGGCTATTGTAAATAGTGCTGCTATAAACATATGGGTGAATGTATCTTTTTTAATTATAGTTTTGTCCAGATATATCCCCAGGAGTGGGATTGCTGGGTGGTATGGTAGTTCTATTTTTAGTTTTTTAAGGAACCTCCACACTGTTCTCCATAGTGGCTGCACCAATTTACATTCCCACGAACAGTGCAGGAGGCTTCCCTTTTCTCCACACCCTCTCCAGCATTTATTACTTGTAGACTTTTTAATGATGGCCATTCTGACCGGTATGAGGTGATACCTCATTGTAGTTTTGATTTGTTTTTCTCTAATAATTAGCAATATTGAACATCTTTTCATGTGCCTATTGGCCATTTTTATGCCTTCTTTGAAGAAATGTTTATCTAGGTCTTCTGCCAATTTTTTGATTGGGTTGTTTGTTTTTCTGTTATTGAGTTGTATGAGCTGTTTGTATATTTTGGAAATTAAGCCCTTGTCAGTCACACCATTTGCAAATATCTTCTCCCAGTCCATATGTTGTTTTGTTGATGGTTTCCTTTGCTGTGCAAAAGCTGATAAGTTTAAGTAGGTCCCAGTTGTTTATTTTTGCTTTTATTTCCATTGCCTTGGGAAACTGACCTAAGAAAACACTGCTCCAATTGATGTCAGGGAATGTTTTGCCTATGTTCTCTTCTAGGAGTTTTATAGTGTCATGTCTTATATTTAAGTAGAGAGAGAATTTCCTATTGCCAATAATAAAAAGAAAATATTTATTTGAAAAACCCAAACAGAAATCCGCTAAGAAAAACTATTTCAGGATTGGAAAGTCATTAACCGTATACACGTGAACATGACATATGATCCAGGTCTTACTGAGGCATGAACCGATGGAGGTCAGAGTCCTGACACGGCTTTATGTATCTGCAACCCCCTCCACTGCTCTCTCATCCTGGCAGACCACGCTCCCCAGAAACCACAACAGGGAACGTCAGCTTCTGTCACTGCTCGGTCCTCTTATGACTGTAAGTTCTCGGCTGGACTTCCTAATGTTGCTGCTGAGGGCCTCAAATTTCCCCTAACTGTTTTCCCTGTCTGGGCACTCTTACCCCTCTGTGACCCACTCCTATCCTTCAGCACAGTTCACTTTCCTCATGCTGATGTATTATCACGCACTTCCTCTAGGTGCGCTGGGTGTTATGCAGAAGAAACACTCTCTATAGGTCACTTGGAGCAGCACAAAATTCCTGACAGTCCCTTTCCGAAATAAAATATATATGCAAATAAGTCTACACATACACATTTCAGCAGCTGCTGTTTTCCCAAAGCGTATCCTCTGATTCTTCAATTTCTTCCCCCTCGAGGGAGTCAGTAAAAGTGGGAGGCTGAAGAAGAGGTATTTCTTTGCTGCTAAACTTCATCACAAATTTACTTCTTTCTTGCTCTTTTATAGGAAAGGCTAACTAGAATCGCTAATCATCATGTTAACATTTGCATCAAAGGAAGAGTTTAAAGTAATAAGCAATAAAAACATAAATGAACATTTTATTTCTAAGTGAGTTTCCCCATTGAGTTTTCTGAATTGTTCATTTCCAGAGTCAAATGCCACCCTGTGTTTCACAGTCTTACAATGAGAAACGGCAGATAGGAAAAGGATTGGCACACGCTGTAAATGACTAACATACATTATAAGACTATGCTGAAGATTTAAAGTTAATAGTAGAGGTTTCCAAGTGGTTTTATGTTCAGTATGCAAACCCTAGTTCTATAATTTGAGAGTAAGTAACTACTCATTCTGAACGGTGTTTTACAGAGTCCATCTCAAATATAATTCCACCGAAATTTGCTGTATTTAAATTGCCTTAACACTGTGAATTGTGTTCACTTGAGGAAAGCACGTGAGGAGTTTAAAGTATAATGATTTTCTAAAAATACCAATGATTTGCACATTCTTTTCTATCTCAAAGCAATTGGATTTATTCCATATTTTTATCCCCTTGTCAGGCATGGAGAAAGTGGTTAGCAAGAACTCTCAAGTCCTATTGTGCTTTTAAAATAAAACGATCAGACCAAAATCTAAATTTATAATTTGGACGACACTGCGTGTGTCCTCAGTGAGACAATGGCACGCATTCTTCCTATAAGCCGAGGATCACTTGATATTCTCTGCCTTTGCTCATCAGCTTGCATTTCAGCTTTTCAGCAAATGCAACTGTGGCAAACATCCTTAGAGAACAGAATCCATTCCGCAAGCCTGAGTATGTTCATTACCTGTCCATCACTATTACAGCAGCTCCGCACCTGGCCATTTGATCAACAGCACAAAGTCTCGCTCACGTATCCCATCACAAATCTTGTTAAATCGTTTCTAAAGGTGACCACACACCATGGAAGAGAAAAGAGAAGTATACACGTATTTCCCAGTAAATAGTCTGAATTGTACTCCTGTAAAAATACAAAAACACCTTTGTCTTTTTTTTTTTACATCTTTACTGGAGTATAATCGCTTTACAATGGTGTGTTAGTTTCTGCTTTATAACAAAGTAAATCAGTTATACATATACATATGTTCCCATATCTCTTCCCTCTTGCGTCTCCCTCCCACCCTCCCTATCTCACCCCTCTAGGTGGTCACAAAGCACTGAGCTGATATCCCTGTGCTATGCGGCTGCTTCCCACTAGCTATCTATTTTATGTTTGGTAGTGTATATATGTCCATGCCACTCCCTCGCTTTGTCACAGCTTACCCTTCCCCCTCCCCATATCCTCAAGTCCATTCTCTAGTAGGTCTGCGTCTTTATTCCTGCCTTACCCCTAGGTTCTTCATGACATTTTCTTTTTCTTAGATTCCATATATATGTGTTAGCATACGGTATTTGTCTTTCTCTTTCTGACTTACTTCACTCTGTATGACAGACTCTAGGTCCATCCATCTCACTACAAATAACTCAATTTCGTTTCTTTTTATGGCTGAGTAATATTCCATTGTATATATGTGCCACATCTTCTTTATCCATTCATCTGTCGATGGACACTTAGGTTGCTTCCACGTCCTGGCTATTGTAAATAGAGCTGCAGTGAACACTGTGGTACATGACTGTTTTTGAATTATGGTTTTCTCAGGGTATATGCCCAGTAGTGGGATTGCTGGGCCACCTTTGTCTTTAAATGCTGAGGAAGCTCCGTAGGTTCTTTACGCAGCATGGCTCACAAAAACGTATAACGGAAGCACCACTGTTAACTGAATCTAAAAGGTGAATCAACATAGCTTAGCCATTTGTGAAAAGATAATGTTCCGGTAGAGTCTTTTCCTATAAATTTGGGGGTTTCTTTAGATTCTATAAAAGAGGGATAATAATAACTCTTTCGCAGTATGCAAAATATTTAATTACAAATATGATGTGGGCTCTAACCCACGAGAAGGGGCAGTGACAACTCATTCTGGCCGTGGACCACAGCAAGCCACACCAAGGGGCATCAACCAGCCTTGCCTGGCTCACAGGGCTGGGGAGATTAGGAGAGTAAAAAGCAGTGCCCTGGGCTTCCCTGGTGGCACGGTGGTTGAGAGTCCGCCTGCCGATGCAGGGGACACGGGTTCGTGCCCCGGTCCGGGAAGATCCCACATGCCGCGGAGCGGATGGGCCCGTGAGCCGTGGCCGCTGAGCCTGCACGTCCGGAGCCTGTGCCCCGCAACGGGAGAGGCCACAACAGTGAGAGGCCCGCGTACCGGAAAAAAAAAGAAGAAGCAGTGCCCTTAGCAGAGTCAGGCATACAGGATACGCTCAGAAAATGTCAGCATTTTCCAAATCAGGTCTGCTGCACAGTAGTGCTTTAATAAAACTGTATACATAGTTCTGTAGCGCTTCCTGTAAATATTAAACATACTACATATCAAATAGTGACACACAATTATCTGTAAAAACGGGTGTGAAAACCTCAGGGACTGATTCTTCTTTCACGATCCAAAGGTAGGAATGGATAGAAAGTTCCACTCGAGGCACCAACCACAGTCAGAGAGGCAGGGAGAAGCAGAAAAATCGATAGTCGTGAAGGCTTCCAGAGCCACAGGTCACTCACAACAAACAGGGAAAGTGGGCGGAGAACTTATCTTCCACAACTATAAGGTCCATCTTTAAACACTAAGGAGTTAGCAGAACAGAACTGGATAAAATTTAACAAATGTAACTTGCTCACATTCAAGGTGGCTTTACACTAAGAAGAAATTCTTGGGAGAATGGAAATATCCAATTCATCAAATGATTCTTCATCGAGTATCTCCCCAAACCAAATCGTCCTGATATGCTGAAATTCCACTTGATTTTCAGGGATTTAGAGTGAATGTTTTCAGGAACACACGTATCTGTTATACAGAGCACATGTCCACAGTCTCATTTTCCAAAAGGAAATGTCAGGACCTGTGGCTGTCCCAGTTGCTATGGAGACAAGAAAGCTCTTAGATGAAGTTCAGAGTCCAGAGCTCGGGGGATGCACAGCCAGCAGCTGCAGGAGTTAGAACCTTGCTGCCGTGTGGATTCTGCAGACCAGAGACCGCAAAGAAGGCATGGAGAGGAGGGCAGGGTGGAGAGAGGACTCTTTGTTTTCTACTGAAAATAGAGGGAAAGAAAAACAAGCAATGGGGGGATGGTTGATCTGAATGCAATTACAGTACTGAACGAATCCACCATTGCCCACAGTATTTTAGATGATATCAACCGACTAGGAAATTAATTCTAGCATGACTTTAGTCAAAGAACATGATGCGATGAATTCACACAATCTGAATAATTGCCGCTATCAGCTGAAATAACAGCAGGAAGATGAGGAAATAGGTCAGCTATTCTAGGAGATAAATGTGTATTCCTCCACATCTTCTGAATAACTTTTGTAAAAACAGGCAGTAGCATTTTTCTAATTGTTTTGAAACCTTTCTTCCGAGATTATGTATCTGAAATTCAAGGGCTGACTGAGGATAATCTCCCATGACCAATTACTTTCCACAGCAAAAGGACTTACTTACATTTCAGAGATTTCTTTTCTCCATGATTATTTAACATTCTAGAGAACAGATGCATGGGTAGAAGTGGACCCTTTAAAAGAGCTTATGATGATGGCAGACTTTCTGCCTACACTAAGAGAAATTTTGAGAAATCAACTGTAAAATGATTTATTAAGTCACTCTCTAGTTACTTAGTATTTGGCACTGAGAGTCCAGGATCGAAACCACAGAGTGTGTACCAGAAAGCTTTGTTTTGTTGTTGGTTAGTTTGGGGTTTTGTCTTTTGCCTAGAGAAATGATGAACTGATGGGGAGACATGTTGTCATATGCGTTAGGCATTTTTTTCAAATCTTCGTTTGAGGAAATCAAAGCCAAACAAATGCCCTTCCAAGTGTGAGGTCATAGTTGAATGAGTATTGGTTGGCTAATGGCCTAGGCATTAAGTCATTCCTGGGAACCATACTGCTTCAGGGCCCTGTTTGCGGGTAGAAAGCACGGTACAGCATGGCCCCTACAATTCATCCTGTCTCAAGTTAGATAAGGAGTCTACACATGCAAAGCAGTGACATCCTGATGATACGGACCTACCTCAGTACCTTCCCCTCTAGTTAATGCTGAATTATGTACTTTGGTCTCTTTACACTTTCTCCTAGTTACTAAGCACCCCTAATCTCCTAGCACTAAAATAGACGTTAGGAAAGAGGGAATAAAAAATAAACCATGGGGCTTCCCTGGTGGCACAGTGGTTGAGAATCTGCCTGCTAATGCAGGGGACACGGGTTCGAGCCCTGGTCTGGGAAGATCCCACATGCCGCGGAGCAACTAGGCCCGTGAGCCACAACTACTGAGCCTGCGCATCCAGAGCCTGTGTTCCACAACAAGAGAGGCCACGATAGTGAGAGGCCCGCGCACCACGATGAAGAGTGGCCCCCGCTTGCCACAGCTAGAGAAAGCCGTCGCACAGAAACGAAGACCCAAGCCAGCCATAAATACATAAATTAAGAAAAAAAAAAAAAAGAGTAAATCCTATTTAAAAAATAAAAAATAAACCAGTTCCCTTGTCTCAGAGAGCCAAGAATAAAATTGGGTTTGTGTTGATAAAATGGGCATTCGGGAAGAAATTCCCTTTCCTGATTCTAGCAGTGGAAATGCCTTGGAATCATAGAATATTAGAACTGAGAAAAGATCTCAGAGGCCAAAAGCACCAAACCTTCTTGTTGCATAGATGACAGAATTCAAAGTCAGGGAATGTAAATAATTTTCTCTACTACTGCTGTTGTCCAAACAGCAATGCAAGCTGCCTTCGTATGGTAGAAGAAAGACCTGCTTTCCACGTGCTTGAAAGCTAACTGCCTATTCATGATGAAAGGGTATTCCATCAGCAACCTCCCTCTGTCCTGCTTTGGAGCAAGAGCTCTGCTCCTCAGGACTTAGCAAAAGTTGAACATAGAAGGGGGAACCTAAATAAAGTTCCTCACAGTTATTAGTAAGCAAACACCTGTTGAAAAGACTGACGACTAGTTCACGTGAATTAGAAATAACGGACGATTACGGTTATTTATGGCCTCCTACTTCATGTTCACACTACTAATTAATTACACTAATTAATTTACACTAATTAAAAACTTGTTTCCAATATAATTCTTAACTTAATGGCTTCACTGCAACACTTTGCTTAAACTAAATCAAGAATTTTCATCACTCACCCAGTAGGACAATATATATTGCATTCCAGTCATATGTTCTTATTATAATACTACTTTCCATTTATTGAGAAAGTATCCTAGGCAATGTATTGTGTGAGTAGCTCTATTTACATTATTTCTCACTCTTACAGCTGTTCTAAAAGGTAAGAATTATTATCTCCATTTTTTAGATGCATGATTTTATCTTCAGAGGGATTAAGCAATTGAGCTGAGATCACAGCGTGAGGGCACAGTCAAACCCAGAGCCCTCGAGCTCCAAAGCCAGATTCTCAACTATGCATCACAGCTTCCATAACTTGTCAGTTCTTCCCCAATCCGAGAAAATTAATTGTTCACTTATTTTTAAAAGATTACCCATGTCATCAGAATGGAAAGATAATTAGATTATACTGCACATTCTACAAACGTCAATGAATAATTAAGACTTTCTAAGACAGCTAGAAATTGGAAGCTGACCTCCTGTACAGCCTGAAAACAGTTCCAGGTTATCTCGTTGAAAAGGAAAATTGGCAGTTGATCGTCACGGAACGTCTGGAGTAATTTCAAATCAGCCACACAGAGGAATAAGAAACAAAAGCCTCTGTAAATAGGCAAATATTAAGTATATTCCAGGGCAAGACTCAGACTATGAAATTACCAGAACACAAAGGCAGAACAAACACTGAGACCTTTCCCTCAGCCAGACTGAACAACGATTTTCAAAAGAGATAGCCAGAGCTATGATGTGACATTTTGACATCAACTCAAGAGGGTCCCTCCTTTCAAACACCAGATGTTCTCTTTATTTCATCTTCTGTTCAACCTTGATTTTTTATTCCTGGGAAGACTGCATCGTCAGCTTCAAACCTATCCCCTTTGGGTTCTGCCTAATTCCTTCAGCAGAAAACACATCAAAAAATACTATCGCTGATGAACAACATCATCAACATGTGCACACTGACAGATGAATGAATGCACGCAGGGTCACACAGCTATGAGGTCACAGGGCAGGATGGGAACTGGGATGTGCTACATTTAACACTTACCCAGTCATCTGCCTTTTAAATTATCATGGACAAAACCAAATAGCTATTATACCCCTTCATCCACATTCTTCTCCCTGGGTGGGGCTGGGCTGGGAAGATGCCACAGATTTAGCAGGCGTCAGCAAACCACGGCCCATGGGCCAAATCTGGCCCACCACCTGTTTTTGTAAATAAAGTTTTATTGGAACACAGCCACAGTCACTCGTTCACATACCACAGATGCAGCTGCCTTCAGAGTTGAGTCGTTGTGACAGAGACTATATGGCCCACAAACTGAAAATATGTACTACCTGGCCTTTTACAGGGAAAAAAAAAAAAAAAAAAAGTGCCAATCCCTTGTTAGGACATGGAAAGAAAAGACCTTGGTCCAAAAAAGTTCAAATGTGAATCACCAGAAATCTAAATTCATAAACACAGAGATGAAAACAAGAGAGAGCAGTGCTGGGAAAATGGCAGGAGTTTTCTACCACCCTCCCCAGAAGGAACACCGATTTTGACCACCACCCACAGAGGACAGTACCTTTGTGGAAGTCCAGGAGCCCAGCAGAGAAGTTCCAGCACAGCCCTGGAGAGAAAAAAATCTGAGGTTAGACACAATGAAGAGGGTGAGAGGAACAGTCTGATTTTATCACATCATCCCCTCCCCAAGGCGGCACAGCTCAGTGCCCAGGGGAGAAACCTCAGCACGATTTCTCCTGGGGCAGAAAGAGACTGTGAATGAGCACCTGGCCTCCCCTGGTGTGCAGGACACTGCCAGAGAGACCCAGCTCTTTCCTGCCCCATCTAGAAAACTGAGAGGAGTTGCATGACTTGGGGGAGGGGAGGGGTGGAGAGGACAACAGCCACAGGCTCTCAGAGGATGACACAGGGACGCAGATCCTACGAACTGCTTCACGGACTCCATCAGGAAGCTGATCCCCCCAGCTGGCCCCTGGGCACCCCTAACACTCTGTACGCCTCACCCACACCCCCTCACACCGTGGCTAGCTTCCACACGAGCGCGAGCCGGCCTGAGTCTGCGGGATTGGGAAAAAGCACGTGACCGTGAGCATTCAGCACTACCCTAGGAGAAGACAAGGGAGGCTGTCAGCACTCAGTCTGGCTTCACGGGATCAAGAGAAGACATACAGCCTCAAGAATCCCGCCCCCAAGAGGAACAGGAAGTGTGAGCAGCTGTATCCACAGAAAAGGTCTGAGAAAGCCCCAGAAGCCCTAGCAGGGCTGACAGAAGGTACTCCTCTTCCAAAGCCAATCAGTGAAGAGTGGAGGAGGTGACTGCTCCTTCAAAGATGAAGACAGCAACGCAGGACTTCAAGGGACATGAAGGATCAGGGAACCACGACCACCAAAGAACACAGTAATTTTCCCGAAACCAACTCCAAGGAAATGGAGATCTGTGATTTGCCCAATAAGGAATTCAAAATAGTTGTTTTAAGGAAGCTTGGGGAACTACAAGAAAACACAGAAAGACAATTCTACAAAACCAGGAAAACAACATACACACAGAACAAGAAATTCAACACAGGGGTAGAAATCATAAGAAAGAACCAAACAAATTCTGGGGCTGAAAAATACAATGAATGAAATGAAAAATGCAAATGGACAACTCGCTCATGCAGAAGCATCTGAACACCAAGAAGGAAAAGCCTGTATTTTGAAGGCACTGCCTTTCACGGGAAGGCAGCTTTCCACATCCACTAATTGGGTTTACATTGGCATAGCTACTCTCTGGAAACAGAGACAATAATCATGTGAAACAGAGCAATGCGGAGTGGAAATACCAACCACATTCCTGACTAACGTTTGTGGTACAACTGTTCCCTTGGGTACAAAGTGAAATGGCTTGCATCCACAACCAATTTACACACATATATTTGTAATACACCTGTATTTGTATGTGCGCGTGTGTCTATGCTTAAAATATTTGTTTCAACTACTCTTGTACGTATATATACATTCCAATAAAGACAAGATCATTTGCATATGGAATGAATTTGGAAAGAATATGGTTTAGTTATGCCATTACTAAATACATGTTGATTCGTTCAACCAGGACATTCCACAAATACTGCACGCCAGGCAGGACTATAGGGTCCACGAATGCACTGGGGGGAAGAAACAGACAAAAGTGTCTCCAATTTGTTTTTCTTTTTACTAGTCTACGTCCTAGTAGGGATGGAGGAGAAACTGACAACAAGCCAGATTATATTATCTACTGTTGTGGAACACAAGCTTAGTGGCTTAAAATAACACACATTTATAACCTCACGTTCGTGTGGGCCAGGAGTCGGAGCATGGCTTAACTGCATCCTCTGGTTCAGGGAGTCCCACAGGGCTGTGATTTCATCGGAGAGCCTCATCTGAAGGCTCAGTTGGGGAAGAATGTGCTCACGTGGTTGTCGGTAGAACTGAGCTGCCTGAGGATCCTTGGATCTAGTGTCTTGGTTACTTGCTGCTATTGACAGAAGGTCACCTTTAGTTCCTCGTCACGGGGCCTCTGCAACAGGGCAGCTTGCTTTATCAAAGCCAGCAAGGGAAGATCTTCTAACAAGACAGAGTCACCATCTCTTGTAAGCTGACCATAGACGCGACACCCCGTCACCTGTGCTGAATGTTCTTTTAGAACTGAGTCATAGCCTACACTGAAAAGGATGGGAGCACACAAGGCTATGCCTCTCAGGAGGCAGGGACCATGAGGAGCCATCGTTTTGTTAACATCTTTATGGAGTATAATTGCGTTACAGTGATGCGTTAGCTTCTGCTGTGTAACAGAGTGAATCAGCTATACGTACACATATATCCCCATACCTCTTCCCTCTTGCGTCTCCCTCCCACCCTCCCTCTCCCACCCCTCTAGGTGGTCACAAAGCACTGAGCTGATCTCCCTGGGCTATGCGGCTGCTTCCCACTAGCTATCTGTTCTACATTTGATAGTGTTTATAAGTCCATGCTACTCTCTCATTGTGTTCATGCCGCCAACCCCAGTCCTCTCCCTGCGCTCCGACCGAAGCCCGAGCCTCCGCTCCCAGCCCCGCCCGCCCCGGCGGGTGAGCAGACAAGTCTCTCGGGCTGGTGAGTGCCGGTCGGCACCGATCCTCTGTGCGGGAATCTCCCCGCTTTGCCCTCCGCACCCCTGTTGCTGCGCTCTCCTCCGTGGCTCTGAAGCTCCCCTCTTCCGCCACCCGCAGTCTCCACCCGCGAAGGGGCTTCCTAGTGTGTGGAAACCTTTCCTCCCTCACGGCTCCCTCCCACCAGTGCAGGTTACATCCCTATTCTTTTGTCTCTGTTTTTTCTTTTTTCTTTTACCCTACCAGGTACGTGGGGAGTTTCTTGCGTTTTGGGAGGTCTGAGGTCTTCTGCCAGTGTTCAGTAGGTGTTCTGTAGGAGTTGTTCCACGTGTAGATGTATTTCTGATGTATTTGTGGGGAGGAAGGTGATATCCACGTCTTACTCTTCTGCCATCTTGAAGGTCTCCGACACATGAACCTTTTTCTTTTTTTTTTTTGTGGCTGCATTGGGTCTTTGTTGCTGTGCGCAGGCTTTCTCTAGTTGTGGCGAGCAGGGGCTACTCTTTGTTGCAGTGCGTGGGCTTCTCACTGCGGTGGCTTCTCTCATTGCGGAGCACGGGCTCTAGGCACATGGGCTTCAGTAGTTGCGGCACACGGGCTCAGTAGTTGTGGCTTGCGGGCTCTAGAGCGCAGGCTCAGTAGTTGCGGCGCACAGGCTTAGTTGCCCCACAGCATGCGGGATCGTCCCGGACCAGGGCTCGAACCCGTGTCCCCTGCATTAGCAGGAGGATTCTAATCCACTGTGCCACCAGGGAAGTCCCCAGGAGCCATCTTTAAAGCCGGCTTACCACAGTGGGGGAGAACACATAGGGCCTGGTGGGCCACTGGGAGGAAATGGATTTTACTAGGATGTAGAAATTGATGTTACATCCATGTATGAGATGCGGCTCGGGATCCACTGAGTTGTGATGTATACTGACCAAGTGTCTACTTCACCACCACCCACCTTGTTCCCATGAGACCTCACAACTTCCCTGTCTGGTAGACAAGGACTGTGGCATTAATTTTTCAGCACCCTGTGCACAACCTGTCCTGATGCCACAGGCTCTTTCCCAGTCACTCATAATCTCTCCCTGTGTCATTCCTTCCTGCATATTTTCTCCCCACTATCTCTCTCCTGCTGAGAACCACCTCTTGCATTAGTCATGGCCCTCTCTTCCTCTTCTGGCCAACAGTATCACTACCAGACTATCAATACCATTAAATTATTTAGCCTCTTGATAAGTGACTCTTTCATCCAATTCAGAATAGGGGACACAGCTACAACTAAATTAAATTGCAAGGTTATCCTCTGACTTTTGATGCATGTGTTGAGAATATCTGTAGTGGAACAGCAGTGTCCATGAATACTATTTAACCGTTAGCTACACTTGGTCAAATCACTGTTTTGCTATGGGCCGTGCCAAGTCTTTACAGACTCCCAGACACTCTCTCTCTACCTCGCTTCTCTTTTCTCACCCCCTTTATACTGAAGTTCATGCCTTTCTCTATTACTTGTCACTTGATCTCCCCCAGAAAGCTGGGTCCTTTGGCTAATAATTGTCACTGTTACCATACGTTTTCTCTATGAATTGATGCTTTTTCCATCCAATCTGTCTTTCAAAAGCCCTGCCAGGGATCCCTTGCTGCCTGACCTCCACATCCAGACAGTTTCTTCTTTGCTGGCATGTGAATAAACTAATAATTGCAAACTTATGGAAAAGTGCTCCATTTCTGTGCGGAGATCATATGAGAGTGATCAAGGATAACATCACAACAGTACAAATTTTACAATACGGCTAGCTCGGAAAGGAGCATCTTTAAATATTTAAACAAACGAGAGGTGACACCTTAGCTTCCTGAAGTACTTTCAAGCCATTTGACCCTATTGACCATAAGGCAACATTTTTTGAAGCAGAAGCAAAGAGTTGCTATGATGTACTTTCTTTCACAGGAGTTTTGTTGTCGATATTTTTGGGGGGAAAAACATGCTCTCAGAAATTGCTAAAAACACCTTCCCAATACTTCTTCCTCTCCTCGTGATCAAAACAGGCATGACAAAGTCTACATTTGCCAGAAAAAAGGACAATATTTTCCCTCAGGTTTTGAAACCCCTTGAAAACCTCTGTAACCTGCTGCTTTGTTTTTATAGTAATAAAAGCTAAATTGGGGCTTAGAGAAAAATGAAGCATTCAACACAACTGAAGGAATTCCATAGCAATGCTGCACAGATTTTCCAAATGCTCAACTGTTTCCCCTGGTGTAAATATAGCCTTTATCACAAAATTGAACAAACATTTTTCTAAATTTGTCTCTCAGGAGCAAGCCTTCTCTGAACATCATGGAACATTTTATCCTCCAAAGATAGGCTGAAAGCTCTAAATTACTCACTATAGGGCTTAACCAAAGCAGCTCATCGTTAGTTAATTGAAGATAATATGGCCTTGTTCCCTGATGCAGATATATTAAAACTGCTGGTTATTTCTGTAGTTAATCTCTTCTGCAAAAAACCCTCAGTCATAAAATTTTTGTTCTTATGGTAAGAAATGAGATAGCATGAAATAAATATTCGATTTGGAGCTAAGAGGATGCAGAATACTAAAGAGGGGAGGACTCTATTTCTGAAAAACTTGCAAAATGTCAACTCTCCCAAATGGTATGCAACCCAGTCATCTCAAAGAAAACTATTTCCATTAGGGCCGTGGCTAGGGTGAGACAAGTGCTTAGGGTGCAAAATTTCAAGGGGTGCCCCACTTGCCTCACCCTAGTCCTGGGCCCAGTTGGACATCTGAGCTATACTCCCTGAAATTGCCTCTTACCTAATTTTGAATCAGCCATTTAACTGCTCCCTTGTTCTTGGACTGCTATACTCCTATTTATTTTGCTCCTTGGATCTTTTATTCAATCCATTACAACTACAACACAGACAGTGGGTTCCTACAGATAATGGACTGCCTGGGGGCACAAACCACGACCCTGAAGCTGTGGCTACTGTTGTAAAGGGTTTACACTCCAGTAGGGAAGAGAGCACGCAGATTTCTTCTTCCTAAGGAAAGCCTTGCTTGGACCATCCTCTGCCCTTCAGACCTGGGTCCTAACTCCTCATGACCTACATTGCCAGATGACAGCACATCCCCTGCTGTTCACTTTCCAGCCCATGACAAGCACTCTTCTTCACGTGTAACTTGAATGAAAGCCCTGTGAAACCATGTGAGATCTCCTAACTCACTGCAAACCCAGAACTTTAAGCATCCTTGAATGTCACTGACCTGAGGCTCTCCAGGTAATTGAACACCCCTTCTTTCTCGAGCATTCCTCCTCTGTCATGATGGCTTTGCCTCCAATATTTCTGATCCCTCTCCAGCTACTTCAATAGCATCTCTTTTTTTTTAACCTAAATGTTGACACTGTTTATAATCAAAACTGCCTTCTCTTGCTGCTGTGTGTAACCTCCCTGATCAATACCAGCACTTGCAAGAGTCTGCTTCCTACGCATACACCGCTGACCACAATCTGTATCCACCGCCAAACCCTTTCCGCTGGGAACCATGTCTTTTTACCTCTTCGGATACATTTATTAAATTACTAAGTTCCTAGGAATCCTAAGTGCCTAGATGAACCAGATGACCTCAGGCTCCAACCTAGTGGAGGATGCTGACCAGCTCGGGAAGAGGAACAGCACAACATGTGTCAGAGTTGAAGCGTAAATGTGGTGCTCCAGGGCGATGCTGCTCAGACTTCAGCGCGCAACCGAAACACCTGGGCATCTTGTTAAAATGAAGATTCTGATTCGGAAATACAGGGCTCTTTACAGGGTCTGAAGAGTCTGCATCTCTACCAGCCCCTCAGGTGGTGATGCTGCTGTTGGTCTACGGAGCACACGTCGCAGAGCCGAGTTCTGGGAGGCTTCACAGACCCTAACTTCGTCCGTGAAGTCAAGGAAGTGATGCTACGTCTTGAGGGCAGGCTGAATTTGCCAGGGGACCACATGGGAAAAGACAGTCTGGGAGGAGGAAAGAGCAGGGTGAAAAGGGCAGACATGTGAGAACATGGCGATGTGGGAAAACTCTGCTTGGAGCCCACGGCAGTGGAGGCGGGAGAGCCGTGTGGGTGGAGTGGGCTGCGGAGGAGGTGGACCTAGAGGGAATTAGAAACCAGGTGATGCACGTCCTCGATGGGGAGACACGCAGAATGAGAGGATGGGCACAAGTGGAGAGAGGACCACTGCACATCAACCAACGACACTCATCTGTCCTGAGCACCCTGAGGGTCACAGGCCATCTGTCTCCAGTGTCTAGGTCCCTCCCCACAGGCAGTGCTTGGCCATGCCTGGTTCCCCAAGTGGCCCCTGAAAGCATGGCTACTGCGTCTGGGGCTCCTTTTTGTCCCTGGGTGAAGTTTTCTTAATCCTCCAACTTGCTCACGACAATTATTCCAGTGATTAAAGATTAGTGTGATATGTTCCCAAATAGTGGGGATTGAAAACAAATCACCAAAACATCATACAAACTCACCCCAAACAAGTAACCTCTGCTAGTGAGTGAGTGAGTGAGTGAATGAATGAATAGCACAAGAAGATGCTTTGGGCAGGAATTCGGTACAGAAGAGTCAGTACTGTTTAAAGCAGTGCTCTCTAAAAGAAATATAATGCGAGGAACATATGCAATTTTAAGTTTCCTAGTAACCACGTTTAAAAGCCAAAAGAAACATGTGAAATGTATTTTAATAATACATTTTATTGAACCCAACATATCCAACATATTATCATTTGAACATGTAATCGATATAAGAGATTACTGGCAGGTAGTTTACACTGCTTTTTCACGAGGTCTTGGAAATCCTCACGTGTATTTCGCACTTAGGTCACATCTCAATTCAGACTCGTGCTTTTCCAAGCGCTCAGAAGCCCCGTATCGCTGGTGGCTAGACAGTACGGGTTTCAAGGGTGCACAGTCAACTCCTCCACCTGCATCTATTCCTCATTCACTCACTGTGCAGGCTTGGTCAGGTGACTTCACCCACATGCCTCATCTGACATGGAAACAGCTGGCCTAGATCCACGTTCCCCAAATGGTAAAGCTCAGAGCCGAAGACACGGTGCTTCAGACAAAGGCATGAGCGCTTCACCAGGCAGGGCTCTGGGGCCGGGGTTGGGAAGGGGTGCGCAAACGCTGAAGTCACCGCAGCCATCATCCTGGATGTTCCAGTCTCCAAGGAGCCTCCCACCCTCTAAAAGGAGGGGAAGCAAGACGCTTCAAGATTGCTGAGGCCACTCGGACTCAGCACTTGGCTGCAACTTGTGGGGCAGTTTTTGGTCTGGGGTTTTTTGTTTTATGGTTTTTAGGGTTTGGGGTTTTTTATGATTCCACAAATGGAAGCAAAAATAAAGCAACAGCTTGTGCATTATTCACCTGATTGGTACAGGCACGTTTACTGCGCTCAGATGGTACAGAAACAAGTCTATAAACCCGGAGCCTGCCTCTGCACTATTTAAAGCGAATTGAGCAACAATGATGTCTTTAAGCACAGTGAAATACAGGGGTGACACACCCAAAACTGCGTTACACTCAGCTCAGCTCCTCCACTTTACAGAATGACAGAGAAGAGTCCGCGCTTCCTTTCTTCTCTTTTTCAAAAGATCAGCGAAATTTACTCAACGTCTGTTTCTTAAGGAAACTCCGTTTTCACTTGTTTTGCTTGTTTTTAATGTTCCTTTTTAAGGTTGAGCAAATCTATGAGCAAGCTGGCGGCCAGGGCTCCATGTTCAGTTGTGTGAGGACAGGGTCTGGCATGGCGCCTAGCAGCCAGCTGGTACTCAGTGTGTGCTCATTATGTACAAGAGACAGCACTGCAGTCCTCACCACGGTCTCTCCAAATATACTGGCCACACGTGGCCAATACTTACACAGTGCCCCTGAAAAGAGGGGGAATGCACTGCGGTGTTCTCTACCATCACCAGGTATGGAGAAGGCAGCTAGACAAGGTTCCAGAGGAAGCTCATAGCCGGCCCATGTCCATGCCCACCACCTGGAAGGCAATGAGACAAAAGGCAGCCTCTGTATCTTTCTCCCCCAGCCCTGGGCCTTCACCGCAGCACTTTTTTTCTGCCTTAACAAATGTCTTTCTTGTCAATTTATTTTATTTTACTTTAAAATCTTTTTATACATATATATATACAATTTTACATAATGCCCAAATGTGATTATCTCACACGTATTAGTTCACGGTTTAAGCAGCCTTCTGTGTGTGTGTGTGTGTGTGTGTGTGTGTGTGTGTGTGTGTGTGCCGTTTTGCTTGTCTTCTGTCTGCCACCCACACCATTCGTCTTTACCACCCATTCTGCTGCCACTGTCCTCCATGGTAACCCATGTGAAGAATCTGCAGTATATCTCTCCACATTCTTCTACATACTTAATCAGACACGTGCACACAGAATTTTGTCCTTGTTTTATAAAATTGGAACATTATATACACCTTTCTGCTTCTTGCTTGTCCCCCTCAAAAATGTCTCGCAGAACTTCCTGTACTCCCACTGATATATTCAAATTCACCCTTTCGAGTGGCTGCAGGACATGACACGCTGCATTGTCAATATATTCTAATTTAGTCTAACTTCCCTGTCGAAGAGCATTTTCTTTGTTTCTGGGCTCTTGTCAGCTTGAACAAGGGTCACTATATATCCTGAACACCGGTCCTTACTTACTGAGCTTTAATTCTAGGGATGAATCTCCAAGCTGGGACGGCAGGGTCAGAGAGTATATATGTCGAACATTTTAGTAGTGATCAACATATTAATATCCAAAGGGCTATAAACATTCATCTTATCACCAGCAGTATATGAAAGCGCCCATCGTTCCACATACCTTCAGTATGTGTTGTTGCCTTAACATTATTTTACAGCATTTCTGTACCTGAAGTAAATGTCAGGTGAGCGATATGCACCCACAGGATGTCCCCTTTGCGGGACACCAGGAAGTCCTGCTCTAAGTGAGTGCAGGAGGAACGATGCTAGAAGACCCTCAGCAGACCTAGTTTTGGATTCACACTCTTCACCCTGATCTGAGAACTTGAGTGAGGTCCTCTATTCTCACTGAACCTCTTTCTGCATTTGTTAAAAGGACACAACTACACATATACATATACATATGCATTTTAATATTAAAGGGTTGACAAGATTATGTGCATTTATCAGGCTAAGATCAAACTGAAGCCAAGAATCAAGAAAGGAGAGCAGAATGTTAAAGCCGTTTTTTTCCCTGAGGGCATCTGGTCAACCTGGTGAATTTTAGTTTTTGTTTTTAATTTCTCATAGGGTGTAGGAGATAGAAGACAAAACCCAGGGCTCGCCCAGGGTGGGAAATCTAATAGAGGACATTTCTACTCAAATCTGGGATATCTGAAATGCTACACCTTCAGTGTAAGTTTTAAGCAAAACAGACTCTTCACCATAAAAGGACTACAAGGACACTTTCCTGGATCCTGAGAAAAGCAGCAAAGGAATAAATACTGAGAAGCTGTAATAAAAACTAGCACTCATATGGATTTGCAAGCCAAGTATACATATCATGTGGGAAGTCAAAAAAGCGTTAAGCTGGGCTTCCCTGGTGGCGCAGTGGTTGGGGGTCCGCCTGCCGATGCAGGGGACGTGGGTTCGTGCCCCGGTCCGGGAAGATCCCACATGCCGTGGAGCGGCTGGGCCCGTGAGCCATGGCTGCTGAGCCTGTGCGTCCGGAGCCTGTGCTCCGTGACAGGAGAGGCCACAACAGTGAGAGGCCCGCGTACCCCAAAAAAAAAAAAAAAAAAAAAAAGTTAAGCTATCAATTTAGCTCAAAACAGAACCTCTAAAACTATCTATGGTGAAGTGCTGGACTGTTTTGTTTCATTTTCCATTTGTAAAATGCAATAAAAATGAACTGCACAAGAAATGATATGGAAAAAAGGACAAACACAGCACACTGATGCTATCTATAGCAATGTCAAGTTACCATAAAAATTTCCAAATGTCACTCTCATTTTCCATACTTATTGTACCAAAGGTTACAAGATTTTGTGGAATGAGCGCTGGTCCCAAGAATCCAGCAGAAGAAGTACAGTTCCTCTCTGTGGAACACACTCTCCTCTTAAGCCTTAGGGAATTCTCACAATAATTTTCCAAGGATAAAGCACATTTCACAAGTAAGAGAAAATCACCAAACACACAAGATAACTAGGCATCGTGAGGGGAGAATTAACGAGACAGAAAACCAGATTTGCAAAACCTTCAGATACTGCCATTATCACACAACAAATCCAAAGCAAACTTGCTGATTATGTTTAAAAGAATGAAATATAAAGAGACTACTATAAAAGTGACCTAACAGACTTGAAAGGAACCACCCAGAAATGGAAAGTAAAATAATACAGAGAAAGACAAATATCATATGATATCGCTTATATGTGGAATCTAAAAAAAATGGTATAAATGAACTCTTTTACAAAACAGAAATAGAGTAACAGATGTAAAAAACAAACTTATGGTTACTGGCGGAAAAGGGGAGTGGGGATAAACTGGGAGATTGGGATTGACATATACACACTACTACATATAAAATAGATACCTAATAAGAACCTATTGTATAGCACAGGGAAGTCTACTCAATATGGGAAAAGAATCTAAAAGAGTGGATATATGTATATGTAAAACTGATTCACTTTGCTGTACACCTGAAACTAACACAATATTGTAAATCAACTATACTCCAATAAAAATTAATTTTAAAAAAAGAAAATTAAAATTCCATATATGAGTGTAGCAGCAGACTAAACATGGCTTAAGAGACAATTAGGTAACAGAAGCACAGGGCAGATATTACCCAGAATGCAGCACAGTAAAACAAAGTGATACAAAAGATGAAAGAGAAGTTTAGAAACACAGAGAGCAGAGATGATATAAAATGGTTTCTCAGGGTCTCAGAAGAAAAGAAAGCAAACAGGGCAGAGGAAATAATAATTTTTTTTAAAAAAGTTCTTTTTCCAGAATGGGTAAAAAACATCAATCTACAAATTCAAGATTTCCTAGAAATTCTAAGGAAAATTCATAAATAAAAATGAACACCTTAACAAGTCATAGCAAAATGTGAGAACACCAAAGAAAATCTTCAAAAAGAGAAGAAAAAAGAAAGACGGCCTGGAAGGAGTGACAGGCTGACAGCTGATATTCAACAAGAAAGACAGAAGCTGGGGGAAAAGGGACTGAATCCTGCTGTCAGCCGCAGGAACGCAGGGAAGCAGAGGCTCCTCCAAGTGAGCCTGGAGACTCTGCAGGCCAACACTTTGACTGTAGCCTGTGAGAGGCTCTGAGCTGGAGGACCCAGCTGAGATGTACCCACATTCCTACGGAAATGGTGAAAGGATAAATGCGTAATAATGACAAAAACGAGATGATACGTGATAATAAATGTTTGTTGTTTTGAACTGCTAAGCTTGGGGGTAATTTGTTACACAGCAATAGACCACTAATACAGTTAGCATTCATCTTTTCTACCTGCCCGCAAAGAGAGGCACTACTCAGCAATTCAAAAGTGAAGATACAACACAGGCTGGGGGCGGAAGAGGCAGGGATGATCCACCATCTGGCCGACTGTCCGTGGAGAAGGGATAATGTACCATGATGTACTAGTTTGCCAAAGCTGCCATAACAGAGCACCACAGACTGGAAGCTGAAACAACAGAAACCTGTTGATTCCCAGTTATGGAGGCTGGGGGCGGTTCCTCCTGAGGTCTGTGAGGGAAGGGCTGTTCCAGGGCATCCTCTCTGGCTTGCAGATGACCGTGTTTTCTCTACGACTCCTCACTCGGTCTTCCTTCTGTGTGTGTCTGTCTCTTTGTGCAAATTTCTCCTTTTCACAAGGATACCAGTCATACTGGATTGGGACCCAACAAATAACTTCATTTTAACTCGATTCCCTCGCAAAGACCCAATCTCCATAAAGGGTCACATTCTGAGAGACGTGAGGTTTAGGACCTCAACATATGAATTTGAGGGGGACACGATTAAAGCCGTAACACACAGTGAGGGACGTTTAGATACAGACTGCATACTATTCAGACACAGACTCAGTGTTTGAAATCAAAAGTTCATTCCAGGCCAAAATAATTCCTGCATATTTTTTTACTCGGTTCAAATGGAGGCTATAACTGTAACATTCGTCTTGCCTATCATTTATGCAGCTGTGGGGTCTGGTATGGTCTGGAGGGGTTTTTTGTTATGGTTTTGTTCTTTTGTTATCAGTTTTAAGAAAACATAATAAGAGCCAAAGCACTAAAAACATGTCCACTTAGTATTAGATGAAGCCAGTTGAACCTGGCACTGGCTAAGTTCAATCACAGCACTGTTTACGGATGAACTTTTTAGTTCATCCACATAAGTCACAACTAAGCTAATTAAAATCCCAAATGGAAGTGGTAACTCGGTTGTCCTGTAGCCCAGCTCTCCACCGAATCTATCCACAATGAAACATGAAGAGAGTAAAATTATCCTAGGGGTCACAGCCTAGGAGACACTTCCAAAACTCATAAACAATCCTCACTTGCATGCCCACAGCAGCTGACGCAATAGCAGAAATGAAGCAAATGAAGCCAGGGGCTAGGCAAGATGTCCCTGCTGAGCGCGGCCTACACGGTGAATTAAGACTTCATCTCCCTGGAGGGTGGGTGGCAGCTGTCTGCAGGAACACAGGAATGAAGCTCATATCCCAGAAACAGCTCCAGTTTCTTTCAACACGGGAACTACATTTGCTCTAATGCTGTTCAGGTGTGTGCCTGTGTGGGCCTCATTCCACCTAGCCCTGATTCCCCTCAATAAGAACGAAGCCTCTTAAACCAAAGACTTTGGGTTAAGGCTGCCCCTGAGGACAACTGGTAAGCCAGGAACAAGCCGGGTGACGCAGTGCATGTCTCTGCTGCTGAAGGGAAGGATCACATCAAGATGTTCCCATTTCCACTGGGATGGACTTTCTGGAACAAAGCACAACAGTGCAATCACCGCAGCAGAAAACTGCACGGGAAGGACGAAAGCAAACAGATGGAAACCAATTCGTGAAGCAGCACAGACAGCACTCTAAGTTCACTGAAGAACAATAAAAACTGCAACACTGCCAGAAGGCTGTGAAAGATCCATATTCTGGGAGAGAAAAAAAAAAAAAAAAACAATAGAAGAAGAATAGCGTTATTTCAGGCAAAGAATATTCAAAGTGGGATATATGTCACAATGATGAAAGCTACGCTTCAATCAAAGGTTCTTAGCTAAAGCCTGCCAAATTCCAGTGGACGGCCAGTAAAACAAACTATGAGAGAGACAGACAGACAGACAGTCCAGAGACAAAGACAGGGGGTGCCATGGCTGGCAAAAAACATTGCTCCGCAGAGGAACTGCCTGAGGCTTTGTTCTGTTTAACTGTGGGCTACGCTTCCTTCGTTCTCATTTGACGGCTTTCAAAGAGAGTTGGTTTTACAAAACATCCAGGCTGGGCCCCTGAAAAAGAAATTACCAGCATGCTTGCAAACTCTGCTCCACCAGAGGAAATTCTTAGATTCACCAGGGCTTCGCACAAAGAGGCGTCGTCTCTATGGAGTCATTAACAAGATTCACAACGAAAGTGAGACAATGAGAAAAATGCACACAGCTAACCTTCTCTAAGCCAAGATGGACACAGTTATAACTGATAAAGAAGTATTTTTAAATAAGGTTACTCTAAATTTTCCTTTTGTCCTTAAAACCTGTCTGTGTCATGGGCCACAAATTTCAAAAATGCTTCCCTCACTGCAGGGAGAATCAGTTTTACTTAAATACCCATACACATCTGAAATACAAACAAGAGAAACTTGATAGAAATTAACTTAAATAACCTACATATTTAGCAGATGTGAATTATAGATCTTAAACACATATAACTCACACTTGCAAGCAGTAGTTCTTAATGTTTACTATGATCCTAATGCAAGTGAAAGGAATAATAAATTAACCTGTCTGCAACAGGCATGTTGGTGGACTTCTTAAACCTGTATGGACACGCAAGCCAGCCTCTCATGATGACACCCACTGAAAAGGATTTATGGAGAACCTGGTTTATGCCAAGCCATGGCCCAACGATCGGGGCCACAGTAAGAAATAAAATAGTCGATCTATGCCCTCCTGGCATCCACATTCTAGCAGTGGAAGATAACAGACAAAGTAAATAAAATACATCATATTGTAGATGTTGGTTATTGGTTTCCTATGGCTGCTGTGACAAATTACAACAAATTTCTTGATTTAAAACAACATAAATGTTAATATGTAGTTCTGGAAGGCCAAAGTTCAAAATATTTCCTCGGAGTTGGACACATGAAGTCTAATGGGATACTTAGTATTTCAGTGAGAAGTGATCAGCTGTATTCCAACACCTCCATTTGCTTCCTGCTTTCTTGTTGAAGAAGAATAACGACACGTGTGATTAAGACTGTCTAGAGCTTCTCCAGACACCCATCATCTAGAGAGCTTTGTTCTCTGGTTCATTGGCCCTGAAGGTCTTAATTCTTTGAGATCACACTGCACCACAGTCTGACTTTAATTTCTCCAAGGATTGCTGGCATTCTTAACTGTATTTTTGTGTTTCTTTGTGGCCTCTACTAGAATTATGAAACTTCCTTAAGCTCTGAAATGCTAATGAAAAATATTAGCCACATGGAGGGCTGGAGTGACAGCTTAACACTCTTCAACGTAATGGTCAAACCATGATGCTGCAAAGCCATTGCCTAGCTGCTACGTCACTGTGTTTCTCCCTCAATGGCAGTTCATAAGCGCTTTCCAGGGCAGACTCTCATCTGCTAGTAACGATCTCAAGAATATTTGTTGAAATCTGTAGCCTGTTGAGCTACGACAGATATCTTTTTCAGGACCAGCTGGACAGAATCTGTGGGTATCTTGCTATCACACGTGCACCAATATAAACTCCATTAACAGAATTCTATAAAGGCTGCCCTTTTTTTGTAGGAACTTGTGTTAATGCTTATGTACTTTTTCTCGGCTCTGAGCACTCCGCCCTGTGTCTGAGTGTGTGCTACTGTATTAAAGAAATGCAAGAGATTTTCAGGCTCCTTTTCCTGGAGAGGTCCTTGCTCAGTGGGAACTAAGAATGGATATTCCCATGTAGACACAAGCCCTCGACAGGCATAAGCGTGGAAGCTATGTCATGTCCCGGGTAATGTCATTAAATAATCCCAACTGACTACAGTTGCTCTTCCCACTTTCAGGTGGTAACAGCGGATTCTCAATTCAGGGGAGGGGAAAGAGTTATTGGAACAGAGTGTACATCAGGGAATAAGAGATGAGGGTTTAGTGGAATAGGAGATGTAGCCTTGGGTATTAATGAGGTGACAGGACAGAATTAAACCGAATGGAGTTGTCTGTCCACTAAAGATTGACTAGAAAAACTTCCTACTAGAGGGAAGTATACTATAACCATCCTCCTGGACTTCTGAGTTGGGGGAAATCACTTATGTAAGAAATGACAGTCAAAATGTGGATTAACTGCATGGTGTGAGAATCCCAAAACAAAAAAAAATTCATCAGTCACAGCAGAAGCAGATGCAAAATCATTCTACGAAGTTCCTCCAGAACCTGACCTGGAATACTAAGGGAAAAAACTACCCCTACTGAAGACGAACTCATAATAAATTTAAAGGTCCACAATGAAAGCGTCCACTATGAAAGAGATCATTTGTACCCTAAAAATTGAGATAATTTCTTAAAGATTAAGTTCCTTTTATTACATCTAATACAGATTTTTAAAAAACGAATAGAAACTACAACCAAAAAAAATAGGACACTACGTGAAAAGAACAAGATTATTTGAAAATGAGACAAGTCAATTTCTAGAAATGAGAAAATATAGTCAATGACAATCTACTAATGGAAAGAAGGTTGTCAAGACAACCTTTCTGAAATAGATAAAAATTATATTGTGTTTGGAACTGGTGCCCTTCTTCATTATGCTATATTATATACCTAAAATAATAACTTACTTCACCTCTACCATGTTCTAGTACCAAGACGGGACAACCTGAATAGCTGGGAAACCAAACAGCAGAGTTGACTCTTCTTGCAACTGTCACTGAAGTATAATTTCTCTGTGTTTTTTTCCAGGACTTCTTTTATATTCTGTGACATGGGATACTACATTCAAAGGTACAGAAACATCAAGTTCATCCCCTTGGAGTATCTTTCAGAACCAGAGAGGAGATGAAGAAATCTAACTCCTGGGGCTCCTGCAGCTTTTAGGGACGCAGGTATGTTCATTTGTACAGATAGCAGCCCTGACTCTCTTTGTTGTGAGATAATATAAATGTAAAAGCTTGTTAAGTGAAGTGCACTGAACAAATTTCCTATCTATTCTGAGTAGAATTCATATTTCTCTTACAATATAGAAATTAAAATTGAGCTCGTGGTACAATTTTCTGTTGTGTACGCCCTCCATACACAACAATTTACAAATATCCCTCAATTTACAAATATCTACATAGGATATTTGTAAATTGAGAAATGAGATATCTTGGATGACTCGCCAAAACAACATCAAAGCTAAACAGCTGCAGGTACAGTAATAAAATTAAAAATACTTCTTGAACACTAAGGCATATACCCTGAGAATTAGAACTTAATGAGCAATAAATATTTTGGTAAGCCACTAATAACTGAGTAGCATTTTATCTAAGCAAGAGTAAGTATTAACTAGATATATGAAACTTTCTACATTCTAAAAATAGTACTTCCGAATCTTAAGCTACGATTCTCCCCTATTCAGCTAAAATGTAACTCAACTTTCTGAAAATATACCCTAGATACTGGGAGTTTAGAAATGGTCTCTTTCCCCTATTATACCTTCACCCTGTTTAATTTCAGGTTAGCATAGGGAGTTACAGAGAGGATGACTTGTGGTTCAGAAGATGTTATTGCTGCTAAATTTACATGTATGAATGTAAATATGTGCTAGAAGGAACCTCCTGATGGGATTAATCATCCAAATTCCCATCAGAAATGCTTTCTGGTAAAAGGAGGACAAGAATAGCTGTGAAGGTCCCCTAAGGACTCAGCTGCCGCTTCTAATGAAAAGTCCTTTCATGCAGAAGATGCTTCAGACAAAACCAGCAGAGTTAACTGTGCTTATTTTTCTGTTTAAAAGTAGTGGGAAAACAAGTCACTGTATTCCAAACACAGAAATTAACCAATCTGTAAGATCAATAGAACACAGAAAGTTAACATGAACTATGGAAGATAAATGCTAAGTAAAAATAAACTGAAAATGCTCCTTTCAAATAAATTTGCCATCCTGAAACTACTAAACCAAGAGAAAACACAAATCCTCTCACCCATCATTTCATACCTAGTGTGTATACATTTTAGGAAAAGGACTCAGGATCCAAGGATGGAGACAAAAGAAACTACCCACCCTTCTACCTACCCTACCCCTCTTTATAAAAGGACACAAGTATCCACACTAGAGAAACGCTCCTCTCTTTGCCTCTTCCCACCCCCATCTTAGGCCAGAGACAGAGCACAGAACATCAACAAGAGGGTTAACTAACTTCAGAGCTTCTTAAATCTTTCCTCCAAGTGTCCCAACAGCACCGGAGCCAGACGCACATCCCTTGGGAACAAGAAGGCCATAGCAATACTACCAGTGTGGAATTTCTTTCAAAGGAATTATATTTTTTAATTGTGATTTATCTCAAGAAATTAATACAAATTTTGCCTTTGACAACTTATCCAAGTCATTATATAGGTGAGTTGTTGTTTTTTTTTTTTATTTGGCTGTGCTGGGCCTTAGCTGCAGCACACAGGATCTTTAGTTGCAGCATGGGGGATGTTTTAGTTGCGGCATGCAAACTCTTAGTTACAGCATGTGGGATCTAGTTCCCCGACCAGGGTTCGAACCCAGGCCCCTTGCATTGGGAGCACAGAGTCACAGCCACTGGACCATCAGGTAAGTCCCTATAGTTGAGTTTTAATATGGCAAATTTTAAGTTTCAATACAGTCAGGATTTTTTAACATACTTGTAGTCACATAAACCACACACCTAGGTCTATGGAGAGGTAAGTGGTTTATCCTATAGCTTTTCAGATCCCTGGCACACTTCCTCACACCCCTGAGGATACCCACACAGCAGGTTGCTATGAGGTTAATGGATCTGAAAGTCTACTGGATCACTGTGACAACTCACAGCACTGAGACTCACCTTTGACAACTTCTCCAAGTACAGAAGTAAAAAAACCAAAAGTCAAATATTTTGCTAAAAATGGTAAAGAGAGAGGAAGTACATGAGCAAGCTAAATCAGAGACTTTCCTGTTCTGATCTTCACGTCCTTCACAAATCCTGGGCTGACATCACACCTTGTCTGTATCACACATTGCTCTATGGATCTACGTTTCATCTTTCAACTGTGATTGACAAACTCACGAGAGGCAGGGACCGTGCCTTATAACTTTCTGAATGCCCTACTACATTTAGCAAAATAGATCATCAAGAATACGTGATTAATCGAGTTTAAGAGGTACAAAGCAAGAAGAGAAACCCTCTCTGAGGTGCAGGAGTACAAGGAAGGCCTGAAACCAAGGCTGGACAGGAACACTGAGAAAAATCCTCCAGGAAACCAGTCTCAATCCTGAGCAAAAGATGATGCTACAGGAATTTGAAGCTCCTGGTGCACCAGGAGTTACACCATAACAACAACGGGAAAAAAAATCCAGTTCCTCTCCTGACTGACTCAAGCCACAAGCTAATGGCCTAGCACTACAAGACATGTGTCAGTTCCAGGCATAAATATTATTTATCTCAGTCCATACTTACCTACACATTATGTCCAGCATCCAGTTTAAAAAAAAAAAAAAAAAGTGAGGCATACAAAAAAAGCAAGGGAAGAGAAAAGAAAACACATTCAAGAGAAAGAGCAATCAACATAACCAGATGAAGACATAATAATGTGCTGGAACTATCAAACAGGGAACAGTTATATAAATATATCTATTTATATTCGTATGTGTATATATATGAATATCAGGAAATAACTATGAATAATATGTTAAAAATACTAGTGGACCATGTGGAAAACATGCATGAAGAAATCGAGAATTTTTCAATAACAAAAAAACAACCCAATCACAAAATGGGCAGAAGGCCTAAATAGACATTTCTCCAAAGAAGACATACAGATAGCCAACAGGCACATGAAAAGATGCTTGTCATCGCTAATTATTAGAGAAAGGCAAATCAAAACCACAATGAAGTACCACTTCACACCAGTCAGAATGGCCATCATGAATAAGTCTAGAAATAATAAATGCTGAAGAGGGTGTGGAGAAAAGGGAGCCCTCTTACACTGTTGGTGGGAATGTAAATTGGTACAGGCACTATGGAAAACAGTATGGAGGTTCCTCAAAAAGCTAAAAATAGAACTACCATATGATCCAGCAATCCCACTCCTGGGCATATACCCAGACAAAACTATAATTCGAAAAGATACATGCACCCCTATGCTCATAGCAGCCCTATTTACGACAGTCAAGTCATGGAAACAACCTAAATGTCCATCGACACAAGAATGGATAAAGAAGATGTGGTACATATATACAATGGAATATTACTCAGCCATAAAAAATGAAATAAAGCCATTTGCAGCAACATAGATGGACCTAGAGATGATCATACTAGGCAAAGTAAGTGAGAGAGAAAGACAAATACCATATGATGTCACTTATATGTGAAATCTAAAATACAACACAAATGAACATATCTATGAAACAGACATAGAGAACAGAATTGTGGTTGCCAAGGGGAAGGGGGTGTGGGGGAAGGAAGGACTGAGAGTTTGGGACTAGCAAATGCAAGCTATTGTATACAGGATGGATAAACAAGGTCCTGTTATGTAGCACAGGGAACCATATTCAATATCCTGTGATAAACCATAATGGAAAAGAATATGAAAAAGAATATATAGATATATATATATAGATATATAACTGAATCGCTTTGCTATATAGCAGAAATTAACACAACATTGTAAATCAACTATACTTGAATAAAATTTCAGAAAAAGAAATGGAGAATTTTGACAGAGATATGGCAACTCAGAAAGACTCATAAGGAAATGCTAGAATTTGTTTTTAAAAGCATGGTAACAGACATGAAGAATGCGTTGAACTGGCTGATCAGTGGACTCAGCACAGCAAAGGCAAGAATTAGTGAGCTTGAATATAGCTCAATAGAAATTACCCAAATAAAACACTAAAAAAAAGAAGAATGGAGAAAAACAAAACAGAAAAGAACAAAGCATACAAGAGTTGTGGGACAATGTCAAATAATCTAATAAGGGTGACTGCAGTCCTAGAGTAAGAATAGAGACAAAACATAGCAAAATATTTATTTGAAAAGATAATGGCAGACACTTTTTTTAAATAATAAATGATATAAAGCCACCATTCCAATAAGCTCCACAAGCAGCTGAACAACACACACAGAAATCTGTTGGCGTTTCTATGAACTAATAATGAAATATCAGAAAGAGAAAGTTAAAAAAAAATAATAATCCCATTTAAAACTGCATCAAAAAGGGAATTCCCTGACAGTCCAGTGGTTAGGACTCTGATGCTTCCACTGCAGAGGTAATGGGTTCAATCCCTCATTAGGGAACTAGGATCCTGCAAGCCGTGAGGTGCAGCCAAAAAAATAAACAAATAAAGCAAAAAAAATTAAAATTAAAAAAATAAAATTGCGTCAAAAAGAATAAAATACCTAGGAATAAACTAAACCAAGAAGTCAAAGGCCTATACTCTGAAAGCTATAAAACACTGAAAAAGGAAATTGAAGATGATACAAAGAATGGAAAGATATTCCTTGCTACTGGCTTTGAAGAATTAAGATTGTTAAAATGGTGATACTACCCAAAACAATATACAGATTTAATGCAATCCCTATCAAAAATACCCATGATATTTTTCACAGAACAAGAACAAATAATCCTAAAATTCATACGGAACCACAAAAGACCCTGGATTTCCAAAGGAACCTTGAGAAAAAAGACACAGCATTTCAGAATATACTACAAAACTACAGCGATCAAAACTGCACAGAACTGGGACAAAAACAGATACACAGATCAAAGAAACAGAATAGACAGCCCAGAAGTAAACCCACAAGCCTATACAGTCAATTAATCTACAACAAAGGAGGCAAGAATATACAATGGAGAAAAGACAGTCTCTTCAACAAGTGGTGCTGGGAAAACTGGACAGATACATGTAAACCCGTGAGATTAGAACATTCCCTCACACCACACACAAAAATAAACTCAAAATGGTTTAAAGACCTAAACGTAAGACTGAACACTGTAAACCTCTTAGAGGAATATGTAGGCAGAACACTCTCTGACATAAATCGCAGCAATACCTTTTTTGACCCACCTCCTAGAGTAATAAAAATAAAAACAAAAATAAACAAATGGGTCCTAATTAAACTTAAAAGCTTTTGCACGGGCTTCCCTGGTGGCGCAGTGGTTGAGAGTCCGCCTGCCGATGCAGGGGATGCAGGTTCGTGCCCCGGTCCGGGAAGATCCCACATGCCGTGGAGCGGCTGGGCCCGTGAGCCATGGCCGCTGAGCCTGCGCTTCCGGAGCCTGTGCTCCGCAACGGGAGAGGCTACAACAGTGAGAGGCCTGCATACCAAAAAAAAAAAAAAAAAAAAAAAAAAAAAAGCTTTTGCACAGCAAAGGAAACCATAAACAAAACGAAAAGACAACACACAGAATGGGAGGAAATATCTGCAAATGAAACGACTGACAAGGGATTAATCTCCAAAATATACAAACAGTTCATGCAGCTCAATATCAAAGAAACAAACAACGAATCAAAAAATGGGCAGAATACCTAAACAGACATTTCTCCAAAGAAGACGTACAGATGGCCAAAAAGCACATGAAAAGATGCTCAACATCACTAATCATTAGAGAAATGCAAATCAAAACTACAATGAGGTACCAGTCAGAATGGCCATCATCAAAAAATCTACAAACAATAAATGCTGAAGAGGGTGTGGAGAAAAGGGAACCCTCCTACACTGTTGGTGGAAATGTAAATTGGTACAAGCATTAGGGAATACAGTATGGAGGATCCTTAAAAAACTAAACACAGGACTATCGTATGATCCAGCAATCCCACTCCTAGGCATATATCTGGAGAAAACCATAATTCGAAAAGATACATGCACCCCGATATTCATTACAGCACTATTTACAATAGCTAGGACATGGAAGCAACCTAATTGCCCTAAATGACAGAGGAGTGGATGAAGAAGATGTGGTACATATACACAATGAAATATTACTCAGCCATAAAAAAGAACAAAATAATGCCATTTGCAGCAACAAGGATGGACCTAGAGATTGTCACACTGAGTGAAGTAAGTCAGACAGAGAAAGACAAATATCATGATATCACTTATATGTGGAATCTTTAAAAAATGGTACAAATGAACTTATTTACAAAACAGAAATAGAGTCACAGATGTAGAAAACAAACTTATGGTTACCAGGGGGGTATGGGGGGACGGAGGGATAAACTGGGAGATTGGGATTGACATATACACACTACTGTATATAAAACAGATAACTAATAAGGACCTACTGTATAGCACAGGGAACTCTACTCAATACTCTGTAATGACCTACATGGGAAAAGAATCTGAAAGAGACTGGATATATGTATATGTATAACAGATTCACTTTGCTGTATACCTGAAAGTAACACAACATTGTAAATCAACTATACTCCAATAAAATTATTTTAAAAATGAATGTAGAACATATGTTTTCTTACTTTTAATTGCGCTAAAAGACTACTAATTTTCTAACGCAAAAATAGAAGCAACGTAGTGTGCGTCCATAGCATACGTAAAAGTAAACTGTATTCCAAAAAAATAGCGTAAAGGGTGAGAGAGGGAAAGGGGTTATATTGCTATGAAGTCTTTACACTACTTGAAGTGTTACAATACTATTTGTAGGTAGATTGTAACTAATAAAGGAAGTATATTTTAAACCATAGGACAATCAATAAAATTTTAAGAGGTATCGATAATAAGGCAACAGTAGAGGTAAAACTGAATCATAAAAAATAATTTATCAAGACCAGTAAAATAATTGATATATCATGAAATAAGGAAAAACCAGACCTTCCTAAGTGCTTTAAAATATATACATATATTTAAATATATAGAAGCAAGCATGGAAATTAAGGATCCAGTCTAGGTTCTAAGGATCTCCAGCAATAATCATCAATAAAATGCAAAGAATAACCATTTATCTTTTAAAACTTAAGTTAGGGCTTCCCTGGTGGCGCAGTGGTTGAGAGTCCGCCTGCTGATGCACGGGACACGGGTTCATGCCCCGGTCTGGGAAGATCCCGCATGCCGCGGAGCGACTGGGCCCGTGACCCATGGCTGCTGGGCCTGCACGTCCGGAGCCTGTGCTCCGCAACGGGAGAGGCCGTGGCAGTGAGAGGCCCGCGTACCGCAAAAAACAAAAACAAAAACAAAAAAAAAAATTAAGTTAAACTATTAGAACAAACACTAGTTACAGACATGACTGAAGATTTGAAAAAATAAGCTGTGACACAGAACACTCCTGTTTAAAGAACAAGCTATCTAATCAAAAGGTCACATTATCCATCTAGCAACTTCAGCTATTGATTCAAATTTAGCTTCACACTGACTCACACATTCCTGACCTGCATTTTTAATACTCTATTCTCTTTGACCTTTAATTACTGATATACAAAGGGAAAGCTTCTCTAGAAAATGCTTAGTAAAAGCAATTTCATTTCATTTCAGTTTGGTCTTTGAACATGAGTCAAATATATCAGTACAAAACTAAATGATCAGCCTGCTTCATCAGCATGAAATGAACATTCCCCATGAGAGAGAAATCGTCCTAAAATTCCGTAAAAGTACCTGCAGTACCTCAATCCTCACTATGGAAACAAATTTAAAGTTACTATAACATACCTGTAGGTTTGTAGAATAAGAATTAGTCATAATTCCACTTCTCGTAAAAAGAATACGCTGTTACCATCTTTCTCCACCTCTAGATTCCAATAACTGGTCACTAGATAACATATTCACATTTGAGATCAGAAGACTTCTTGGGCTCTAAAGATATTTATAGATCTATCTATGTAATGCTGGTTCTAAATTAAATATTATAAAATTATTTCCATTTATAGTCATGATAAATTGAAGCGACAAAGTTAATAGGTCACAATACACTCAGTGCAAGAACAAAAGAGTCATTAAATTTCCAAAGTATGTTTCAACGTACTGATTTAGGACATAGCTAAAAAAATGTCAACTTTAAACATTCATTTGGTATTTAGATTTTTTTTCAAAAAGGCCCTTTCTGAAACTCAACAGGTTACAGAAAGAGTATTTAATTTGGAGGCTTCTGAATTTTCTGTTAACCCCTCAGCAAATACTTATGTTACGACTGTGTCCATAAACATCTGAGGCGACAAGATTTGTAGTACACCCCACATCACATTCCCCTCCTGATTCCATTCCTAGACATTTTTATATATATATATATATATATATATGAAAATAAATATATAATATATATATATTTTTTTTTACATCTTTATTAGCCATTTATATTAAACAATATGTGAAACTCCCAATTAGACTGGCTTTGACCTACAAAAGGGCAAATTCATCAGGTTCAACTGAATAGCTTAATGACCTGGGCAAGTAGCATAACATCTGTCCTCTTGTGTCTTCATCTCTAAAGCTAAATTGTTGACTTACCAGATCATCACTGAGATTTCTTCAGGTCATAAAAATGCACATGTGTGATCCTGAAAAAATCAGAGAAGATGAAGACAGCAACCCAAGGAGCTGACAGGCTACTCTCGGGAGGTAAAACAGATACCAAAAACAAACAAACAAATAAACCGAAATACCTATTTAGGATCTATTCAGAGAGTGAAGAGCCCCAGAGTGGTTTTTTAAAGATTGCTTAGAGAATTTGTAGTCAGAATTTTTGGTGAGGTAAAGGAGACAAGAAAAGTTTTTTGGTTTTTGTTTTTTGTTTTTTTGTTTTTTTTTGAGACGAGAAAAGTTTTGAAATTTATCTCACTCTAAGGAGGCAATTTCGGTTAAGATAAATAAAGTCACATCACAATGATCTCTATTTCGGTTGTCTGCTCTGGGACGTGTCCAGGATCATTTTTCAAAGCTGGGCCATCTGGTTACCACATGCCTTTGTAAATAGCTGAGATTCTCAGGAACACTTACATAACCAAGACCAACACCACAAAACACACTTTTCCCAGGTGTGCCTAAAGGATCTGTTTACCTAATAGATCCAAAACTAGAATACAGTCGCCGAAGGCTTACCTTTCTACCATCTTTCCCAAAAACTGATAATACTTTACTCTACCAGAACAACTGCGTCACCCCACCCCATTTCTGTTTCCATTTTCCTTTTCTTGTGACCAACCCAAGATGTCTGTAACATCTTTAGTTTCTGCTAATTGCAAATTCTTACAGCAAGCTCCTGAGGCCTCTAAGAGAGGCCAACCATTTCTACCTGCTGACCTTTCATCTGCTGAAAACAGACTCAACAGTTTCCTCACTAAGATAAAGAAGTAGATAAATGATCTGCTAATGGGCTTGTCTTCAAGGGGGACGGGGAAAGGAACATGACTTCAATGATACTTAACAGAAAAATGAGTGCAAGAAGTAGTGTGCCTGAGACACTCACAAGTGAGAACTATTTCAATATTCACATCTTTTTTCTTTCCCTCCTCCCCCACTTTTTTTTTTTTTTTTTTTTGCATTTCCAAGTTTAGGAAAGTTTATCACTGATAAAATTCTACAAGCACACATCTGCTTAGGACACCTGGTCCCAATAAATAGGAACCTCACCTAATTTACTCCAGTGCCTTCCACCACAACCGTGAGGATTCTGTATGTGAGCCATGGCCTGAAAAACTGGGGAACATAATGAAGTGTTCTGAGCGTGGTACGTTGTATTGCTCATGAGGTAATTTACTTTTAAAACTGTTCAGTAGAGAACAGTGCAGTGAATATCTATATGTGTCTTAGTTAACTTTAATTCATACACCAGAGGTGGTTACTTAGCAGAATCAGGAACTCACACCTCAGAGGTAGCTTTCAGGCACTGCAGATATTGTTACTGAAATGGACTGGTGAAGGCATATTCATTAAAGACATGAGTGCTGTTTGATACACGTGTTTGTGTACAAGGACGTATAAGAATCAGCAAGTTGGGCGGCAGAACTGCTTCGGAGAAGGGTTCAAGATGTGACTCATTACCATTGCATCACTTGACGTGAAAGACAAACCTGGAGTAAACTACCTCAACTGTCGAGTAGTCTGGTTCTGCCTTCAGAGTATCACTGTATAAAAATGATTTACCATTTTAATGCTGAAAGCATGGAAGTACAATCATTTAGGAAAGTACAAAGGTAAACGCTAAAAATTATATTATTGACTGAAATCAGAGGGTAGAAGAAAGAAAGAGGAAGGAAGGGAAACTTGCTATCTTTACATTACTTAGAGTAGAAAAATAGTAAATGATGTATAAAGAAACAAAAGGTTAAATGTACTGTGTAAAGGTAACCCTTAAAACAAACACAGGAGTCTTCTAAGACAGCGTATGCACAAAAAGCAAAGCACACAGACCACTTCGTGAAAGATTTTTTCTAAACACAGCTATTAAAATAGAAAATGTAAACTTACTTGAGAGAACAAAAATACTCATTAACAAATGCACATGGAGTCAACGTTAATAAACACATCCTTAACCAAACCCTCTAAAGTACACACTGATTTAGTAATCTATTCATGCATAACAACAACTCCAAAAGTATGGCTTAATACCATACTTTATATATATATTTTTACAGCTCTGTAGGTACACCTGGCTCCACTGGGAGGTTCCTGGGGTCCTTCACTCAGTTGTAGTCAAATTGTGGCTGGAGCTGAAGTCATCTGAGGGCTCAGATAGGGAAGGTTTCTCCCCATTATGACCTGCCTCTCACCTGGAAGGATGGAACACTAGGGGCTGGTCAGGCATCTCTTTCTCTCTGAGGAGCCTCTCCACAAGCTTAGCTTGGGATTCCTCACACCATGGTAGTCTCAGAACAGTCTTATGTGGCTGCTGGCTTCCCCAGAACGAGTGCTCTAAGGGACCCAGGTGACAACTGTAGGCTTCCTTAGACCTGGCACCGGAAGTCAGGCAGCATCACTTCCACCACATCCTACCAGAAACAAACAAGCCCCAGGGCCAGCCCAGAATCCTTAAGAATCAACGGGAAGGGACAACATAAGGGGACGCATACCAGGGGGCATGGTTCATTGAAAGGCAGGGCCATATTTCATGAAGACACCTGCTACTAACAACCACACGTATAACTCAATGTGTTTCAGAAAAAGGCAGAATATAACAGTATGGTCAAGATGCCAGATGTATACCAAAAAAAAAAGAGCTGAACTTGCCATTTGAAGAGTATACAGAGTAGAACTTGGCAAAATGACATTAACAAAACAAAGAAGGACACTTTAAAATACTAAAAATTGTGGTTCTTAGGAAATACATAGTAGCTGTAAATATTAATGCAGCAAATAAGTAACTTTCCTAAAACAGAAATTACAGGAATCAAAAATGCATGACGAGTCAGAGATTCATCATTCCCAGTCCACGAAAGAGCAGCTATATACTTCTGAAGACCTCATTAACATGATTAAGAAGGTAGATCTCATCGAAAGACATCAAACTTGGCAAGCTGAAAATGGAAAACACCGTCTTTTCAGTTGCCTATGGGGGCAGACACAAAAAAACGACCATATATTAGGCTGTAAATAAGAGCTTAATTTATTTTTTAAAATAGAAACAGTACAGGAAACATTCTATAATCAAAATATAAACAAAATCAGAATGAAAAAAACAAACGGGTTTGGGGTCTAAACATTTTAAAACAGCTTTTGACTCTTCAGTCACACAGGAAATCCAGAATGGAAATGAAGAATTTCTAGAAAACAAGGATAGTAAAACCACTATTTTTAAGACCCTCTGGGATGCACTTAAAGTAACGTTAGAAGAAAATGTGTAGTCTTAAATATTTATTCTTAAGAAAGAATGAAAACAAATAATTTAAACATGATGTTCAAACACTTGGAAAGAAAATAATGAAAGAAACCAAAGGAAATCATAAGGAATCCATAAAGAAGTAAATGAGTTGCCAACACAAAATGATACAACTAATAAACTAATGTCAGGGTTTTTTTGAAAAAAACTTTTAAAAGACAAACTCATTTTTAAAAAATATTTATTTATTTGGCCGCGCCAGGTCTTTGTTGCAGCGTGCGGCATCTTCTTTGCCACACATGGGATCTTCGTTGCAACCCTCGGGATCTTCAGTTGCGGTATGCAGGATCTTTAGTTGCGGGGCATGTGGGATCTGGTTCCCTGACCAGGGATCGAGCCCGAGCCCCCTGCAATGGGAGTGTGGAGTCCCAGCCACTGGACCACCAGGGAAGTCCCAGACAAACTCATTTTTAAAGAAGAATATATAGGGACTTCCCTGGTGGCACAGTGGTTAAGAATTCACCCGCCAATGCAGGGGACACGGGTTCGATCCCTGATCTGGGAAGATTCCACATGCTGCAGAGCAACTAGGCCTGTGTGCCACAACTACTGAGCCTGCACTCTAGAGCCCGCGAGCCACAACTATTGAAACCCTCATGCCTAGAGCCTGTGCTCCGCAACTACTGAGCCCATGCGCCACAACTACTGCAGCCTGTGCACCTAGAGCCCATGCTCCGCAACAAGAGAAGCCACCACAATGAGAAGCCCGTGCACCACAACCAAGAGTAGCCCCCACTCGCCACAACAAAGAGAAAGCCCGCGCACAGCAACAAAGACCCAACTCAGCCAAATAAATAAATAAAGGAGAATATATAAAACTAAAGAGAGAATAATAATGATGATCAGAGATTCAACCTGGAGAAAACGAATAATTTCTAGGAAAACACAGAATATCAAAATTGACAAGATAGAAAATCAGATCATTTAAATGGAAGTAATAGAGAAAATAGAGCAATTCACCAAATAATAATAACAACAACAGGCAGAGAGTTCCACAGACAAATTCTGCCAAACCTTAAAGAAAAGATAAATCCAAAGTTATCTGAATTGTTCTTGGGCACAGAAAAAGAAGGAAAAATTCTTTTAATGAAGTGAATATAGCATTTATTCCAAAATCAACAATATTGCAATAGTAAATACTGTAAAGTGTAAATATTATCATTGTAAATGCCATAAATTGTAAATAAATTATAATTGTAAATTGTAAATATTAATGCAAAAATTCCAGTGAAGTATTAGCACCAGAATCCCACAGCAGTTTAATGAAATAATGCAACACGATCAAGCATATTTTCTCTCAGAAATAAAAGGATAGTTAAACATTAGCTCAATACGAAGCCTGTATTTCCTCATATTATGGATCTAAGTAGAAAAATTAAATGATCATCTCTACAGATACTGAAAAGGGCATATTTCAAAATTCAAGCATCATTCTTTATCAAAAGAACTCAATTAAGTAGTAATAGAGGAACATCCTTTAACTTGATAAAATATAATAAACTTAGGCTAAGTATTAATGGCAATGAAAAAGAAGCATCTGCCCCGTCACCTCTACGATATAATATTTTAATACAGGTATTAGCCAATTAAATTATATAAGAGAAAAATACTAAATATGAAGTTAAAGAGCAAAGGTGAAATCGTCTGTATTTGCAAATGTGACTGTATACCAGGAAAAGGTATGGAAACAAACCAGAAAAAATCTACAACAAACTAAAGAGAACGCTGTAACGTAACAGGATCACAAAATCAATAGTCAGAAATCAATAGCTCTGATATATGTTTTTTAAAAAGCTTAGAAAAACTACTGACAAATGCTTATACAATAGCAGTGAAAGATAAAACATCTAACAACACACAAGAAATGTGAACACCTGTTAGAAGGAAACTTTAAAAAAACTCCATTAACATAAAAGACATAAAAGAGGTCTGCATAGATGGAAATACACATGGTGCTCTTGGCGAAGAAGACTCAACACTGTAAAGATGTCAGCCCACCCTATGTTTTAACAAATGCAACATTCCAGCAAAAACACCAACTTTGGCGGGGGCAGGAGGACAGAGTGGTGAGAGTCATTAGAAAGCTGATTCTGATGGTTATGTGCAAAATAAACAGAATCGTAGGAAAACTTTAATCCGGAAAAGCAAACAGAGGCCAGGCCCTATTCATTTAATTAACCAGGCCAGGTTAATTAAAATATATCATGAAGCCATAGATGGCTTATGAAGAGACTGATTAATGGAATTAAATAGAAAGTCCAGACATAGACACAATACCTAAGGAGATTTAATACATGATAATGGTGGCATCTTGAATTGCTAGAGAAAAATGAACTCCTTGATAAATAATGTTGAGACAAGGGTTAACCATGAGGTACTGGATCTATACTTCACACCATACAATAGGATGAATTCCAAATAGATCAAACATTTAAGTCTACAGTTATTAAACCATCAAAGTGCTAGAAGAAAACACAACTAAATATCTTCATAAACTGGGAACAGAGGAGGTCTTTTTACTCGGATATAAAATCAATAAGATATAAAAGAAAATAAAACGTTATTGACCTTACCTATATAAAAGTAAAACTCCTCTTTATGACAACTGCCCCCTTTTTTTCTCTCCATTTGCTTATAACGCCAAAATTGAAATGCACAGATTTCTAGTGAGCCCAACTTTTAACCACTCTGTGAAAGGACCAGGTAATGGGGTACTTCCTGTTGCCTTTGCCCTTTCTTTTTACATGGAGTTGTTATGGCATTAGTGAGGTTATGTACTTAATCATTACTTTTTTAGTTCCCTTTTGGAAGGGCTTCATGAAATATCCAAATTGGTTTTGCCCTATTAATCTCTGTTTCCCAGAGTTCCTGTCTCCAAACAGGTCTTCTGTTTTGTTTCTACCTCCACTCTCAAACCTTCAAAACTATGAAATGATGAGTCATGTAATTTCTCTGCCTTTTGTTCTGCCACCAGGACCTTGCATGTCAAGGGACTATCCCTTCACGAGGTGGAGAACAGCTCTTCCTTAAGACACATCCTTGGTTATGAAGGCACTACATTTGCCTTTTCTGTTCCCTCTATAAACCTCTCAGACTTGTCCCCGTGCTCAGACGTCTCTTTCCAGTTAGGAAGATGGGCAGTGCTTGGAGTCACGACCATGCTGGTGTTGACTGCTCATCCCATCACAAAGTGCAGACACACCTCCAGGGCCTCTCTCCTGATGCCCACTGGCTTTCCAGTTGGGAAAATCTGGCCGATCCCTACACGCTTCTCTGAATTTAATCAGACCTCTGCATAAGTAGATGCCCCGTTCATAGCGTTGTAACAGCCATCCCATGAGGCCTTGATTTCAGAGTCATTGCTTTTCTAAGATTGTATAGTTTGCCTGAAGCCCCTGGAATCTGAGCTGAAACCCCACAAGTTGCAATTAATCAACCCTTTCCAACCTGGAAGACACCATCCACCTACTGGGAGATGCAAATACCTACACTTCAAAAGTGGATTCATGTAAGACTGGGGCACCAAAGGCACACTGCTCTGCAGCCATCTGTAACTAATCTAGATTCCAGATACAATTCTTCTCTCCCCAAGGTATTTTTTAAATGGTGTGAAGGGCACCCCCATATTAAGAACAGACATCCACAGGCCAAAGAATCCTGGAGGAGCAGCTCCTGTTGGCTGCAGGGCAAGTGAGGGTCTGTTCACTTTACCATTTTTCCCCCTTAATTCCTTTTAGAATTTGCATTGCCTCAGAGCTCCAAATTATATCCTAATATATCTTAATTATGAGTTCCTTTTTATTTTCTTCTGTGTTAAGACTCCAACCTCTAGTTTTTCAGTCCCTGAATAATACGTTTTATCTGCCCGTAAATTTTCTTTTAACGAGGGTATCATCAATATAATGGGGTACGTACAGGTCTAAGAGTGACCTCCATATGTCCAGTATCTTGTCCACCTGAGTTATGTGCAATTATTATTTTTGGCATAACCCTGACCCAGGTGAGCAAAGGTATATTGTGCCCACTTGTAAAATGAAGGCAGTCTGACTCTGAGACATCTTACCAATTGGACTGCGTTGCTGCCATGTATACGTCAGCAAAGTTATTTATTAGTTATTTATGTAGAAATGTGGACCACGTCAAAAAGTTTTCCCTTTCTATTGCTTTATTTAATAACAGATAATTTATTATAAGTCTCCATGACCCTCTGGCTTTTCCAATCATGAACTGCATGATTGTAGAGTCTTATAAATGACGCCTGTCTCCTCCAAGCCTTCAATGATTTGCAGATCTGCAAATCTCTATTGCTAGCTCTAGCTATTAACTATGTACTTAGCACTGGGTAGTTTGACAGACTGTCCCTTAGCCTTATTCATGATTATAAGTGTATTGAATTTGTTTTCACCCAATCCCAAAGGGAAAAAAACCTCCATTTGGAGTCTGTATTTAAGTATAGTGGATCAGAGTGTTGTAAAAGAGGCTCGTGTTGTTAATGGTTTAAACAAGATAACAGTTGACTTTTGTCCTGCACTAATTCCAGACTGGCACAGTGGCCCTGCTGCATAAAGTCAGCAGGGATTGAGGTCCCCTCTACTGTGTCTTTCCGCCATGATGTAGAAGGTAGATGGGAAACTGAGGCAGCAGCTTTTCTACATCAAGATCTTTGTTTTCACATGCATGAACCATCCATGCTCTGTGTAGCCAAGGAGCCCAGGGAAGCTGGGTTCTTGGGAGAGCTGCTGAGCTTCCAGAGAAAATGCAAGATCTCTTCTACTTATAGATCTTGTCCCACATCATCTTAAAAACTAACCATCCAATAAAAATTAACAACAAAAAAAGAAGCAACCGAACTCTAATAAAAATTAAAACAAACAAAAAACTAACCAGCCCACTAATACACACGACAGCTTGGATAATTCTCAAGCAAACCATCTGGATGAACAATACTGGGTGGGTGGGGGGAAGCCAGTCTCAAACGGCCCTGTACTCTATGATGCCATTTAAATGACATTCCAGAAATGACAAAATCATAGACATGGAAAACAGATTAGTGGTTGCCAGGGTTTAGGGATGGGTGTGGCTATAACAGCGTAGCATGAGGGGCCCTTGTGCTGACGGAAGAGTTCCGTGTCTTGATCATGGTGGTGGTAACAAGAATCTGCACGTGCGATAAAATAGACACACGCGCCAGTGCATGGAAACTGGTGAAACCTGAATACGCTCTGCGGATAGTACCAACGTCAATTTCCTAGTGTTTACATGACACTATAGCTGTTACAGAAGATACTACCACTGGGGAAACCAGGTGAAGCTTACATGGGACTTCCTGTACATTTTTTTTTTTTGCAATTTCTTTTGAATCTGTAATTATTTTTAACATAAAAATACTTTAAAATCTAAGTAAATATTAGATTAAACCAGACTGTGTCTCATGAGCATAACTGCCAGTTTGAACCCCTAACCACCCCTGTGCCAATGAGAAGGCAGACTCCTTTCTTTTAAAGCCACAGTCCAGGTTTTCACATCGTGTCCACATCTGGCCCATTGGCCAAAGCTTAGCTACGGGACCTCAACAAGCTGCCCGGCTGAGTGGGAAACGTAGTCTTCATTCTGGGAGCCTAGGTACCCACTTAAAAATCAGAGGTTTTAGTATTAAGAAAAATAGCATTCCTGAGTAATTTACGGGACAACTAGCTGTCCCTACTGCACTAATTATCTAAATGTTGCCATTTCAAATGCTCTGAAAACCCAGCTATTTGCCATTTTTGACTTGGTTTTGACAGCAAATGTAAGCTACATTGTCAAAATACCTGCTATCTAACCTCTTCAGCCCCCTTAAGCATGTCTGGGTTTCCCAGAAGATCGCTAACATGCTGATTTCCTCTTCTGAAGTTCTGAATCCTCCAGTTCATGTGTGATTGGTTCTTGTGCTACATATCACTTTGCTCAGGGCACCTGATACTGACCTAAGCCAACGTGGGCGGGCAGAAGTGGCGAGGACCTTTCAGTAAATGCAGGTAGGCTCTGAGGCTTAGAGGTTTACTTTTACCTCTCCTACCTCGTGGCTAATGCTTGAAGGCAGGCCTCACTCCTCCCTGCCCTCTGGGAGGTAGGTATTCCAGGCTGAGCCCATGAACTCATGCTGAAAAGGAAGATGAAGGAATTTAGCAAACTCTCTTCCACAGAACTGAGCTTTGAGCCTCTCACCAGGTTTTCCTCCACCTTGGAGCAACACATTACATAGTCCTTGTATGTGACTGAAATTGGTTGGTGAAGAGAGACTAAAAAGGAAAATGATGTGCGAGGGGAAGTATTTGTAAAAAGAAAAAGAAATGGTCCCTTTACAAAAGTAAGGTGAGATTATAAACCTGAAATGGCTCAAGTCAGCGGTTAAACCCTCACGTGGCCTAGAACTCAGAGGTAGAAGGTCAAGCTAGAACCCTTTGGGGGTCTCCTAATGGGGCACCTGAAGATTCAGCCAGACTCAGGGTCTCTAACAAAATGTGTACTTTGGGCTATAACTCAAGACGGTGAATATTAGGAACAGTATAATTTGCACAAATTGTTCGGTTACATATTTTGTTACTAGATGTATATGAATATGTAGTAGAGGGTTACGCAATGTGTGTGTAATACATTTTATGTGGTAAAAACGGCTCCATGGCCAATTAAGTTTAAGACAAGCTGGGGTCAACGTGAAGCAAGGCTACTGGGGATTTTAATATGCTAACATGCAATGGAAATCCTCAGTGAAAAGGAAGGGGCAAAAACACAGAAGGAAGCATTTTCCTAAAACTGTTTCACCACAGAATGCAGTTTCTATGTGCCAATGTGGGCAGTTACATTTTGTTCCGTTTCGTGAGGTGGAACACACTCTGGGAAGAGCTCATAGTCTTATAAATATGAATACTTCATATTATTTTTTTTACTGGTAGACTCTTTAATCTGAGGGAACTAAAATATAAAGTATGTGAGGCCTTGTTATATGAGAAGCAATGGAAGGAAAGAACACATGAAAGTTGTGCTGAAATATTTGCAGGCCTGGGGTATCAAAGACAATGGAGAGGGTTGAAACATTCGGCCAAGGGCAGTGACGGAGAGAAGCGTCTGGTATTTTCCCTCCACCCAGCTCACGTTTGCACCGATACCAGGGGAGTTCAGACAGAGACGGAGTCAGAGTGCAGGGCCTGTCCTCACTGCCACGCCCTCCAGGCCTCAGAGTCCCCAAGTCCAGCCAGCTTGGGGGTTGCACAAGAAGGAAGAGTTTTTACTTCAGTAAGAAATTTAAGTTCAAGATGGACAGCAGTACAGGTACAGTCTTTAAGTAATAGGAATTAAATAAGATACCATAAAAGACATCCTCAAGAGATTTCAACATCGAACAGAAAAGCGGGGCTCCAGAGATCCCCAGGACAGCTGTCAATAGAGAAAATAAAAGTCGTTCCATGTTTATTTCTCAGCGCGTGGAGAATCCTCGGTCCTGCCCAGGACCCTTCCTGAACCACTGCCCAGTTAGTCATCAATGCAGGAGCTCTCATTTCTCCTGCTCAGAGAGAAAGCCCAGAGCAAAGGAGGTGAAATCCCAAGGCTGAAAAAATAGTCCTAATGACCCGGGCTGCCAAACAGAGAGCTGACCCATGAAAGGCAGGAACATTGGGACGTCGGGACACTGGGCCAAGGCTGGAGGCCAATGGCGACCATGGAAGAGAATTCTTCCACTGGGTGGGAGACCAGGTTGAAAACCTCTGAAGTCCTCTCCAACTCAAAGTCTATGAATTCCTCATTCCTCCTGTCTAAACAAAATACTTCAAAGTGCTTTGCTTGCTCTAAGCTAACCTTGCCAACAAAAGCAAACAGTGATGTGAATGGTCCAAAAATTCCCCACAATTTGACGTCTAATGTCAAGCCGTTTTCTTGCTTCAGAATCCTAGCATTTGTGCTTAACTTTTCCTTTCAAGGACAGTCTCCTTTACGCTCCATCTTAGTTGCTCGAGGCAGAGGAGGATGTTTAAGCTTCTTTAGGAAGAGTCATGTGCGCCTGAAACAAAGTCACAAGTGGTGACTCCCATGGGAGGCATCAGAAGTAGACAATGCCAGCCAGTGGGAAGAAAGAGTTTGCTTTTCTTCTGCTACCCCCTTAGCTTCCTTCAATAATGCATGGCTGATAATTGAGAAGGTTCTCTCTTCCAAGACTCATCTCTTTTTAAAATCTGGCACAAAAGGGTCTGTTAGTTTTGCCTTTGCTTTGATACGATTGATTTAGAATCACAAACAAGGCTGCTCCCATCCTCCAGCGGATACAAACTACCTATGGGTGATGTCCCAACACATCAACAGGACTTCCCCAAGTTCAAGGCTCTCCTTCACAGTTTTTTTCTTTTTCTCCTTATAAAGACTGGTTTCCTACTCACAACCCTACAAGCATCATCCCGAGCTTTCTAGACCTTAATGCCACTTATATAATTTTTAATTGACTATGTTCACCCTCATCTACATGTACCCAATCTAGCCTGTCTTCAGTGCATATGTGAAACTACTTCTCACCCTGCCAATTCAGCTCGTAACTTCTTGACGTGACAATTCCATCTTTCTCCCTCTCTGTATCTACCTCCTCTATGCCTTCATTTTCACCACAAGCTTGTATCCCAAGTTGTTTAGCATCAGGGTCCCTCAAACCTGTCACTCCTGGCATTCGGAGCCAGATAATTCTTTGTTGTCAGGGTCTATCCTGTGCATTCAAAGTGTGGCAGCATCCCTGGCCTCCCCCTACTAGATGCTAGTAGCCCCTGCCACCTCCCAGCTGCATCTCCTGATACTGTCAAACACCCCTTGGGGAGAGGGGACGAAAATCACACACTACCCCACTGAAACCACCTGCCACATAACAACGGGGAAAAGGTTCCTTGTGTCTGTCCAGTGTGCTTTTGGGGAACACGGTCACCTGGGCTGCTGAACAAAGTGCTTCCTCAGACACCAGCTTGGGGCTGCCCTGAGGATGTGACTAGAGGATGAACAAGGCCCAGAGGGCATGGGTCCTCTCCCTCTAGAGTCACAGGCACCCAGGCATCCCTCTGAGCAGAAAGGATGGCACATGTGCAGGTGGTGATACAGGAGAAGTAAGCAGGGCTGAAAGGCAGGGATGGAGTGTGCAGGCCAGGCAGTCAGGGGTGGGGGACACTCAGGAGGACTGGGCTAAGGCAGGTGCAGGATATAGAGGCATCAAACAGAACCGTCTTGCTAGGGGCCTCCTGAGTCAGAAAGGGGTGGTTCGATGATCCAGGTTTAAGTAGGTTGGATCCACAGTCCCCACGGCCACGAATCACAGGGCAGGAGCTAACCCACAGAAAGCACTGGATCACACCCACGTCCCAAGGCGAGGCTGGCCTTCCTCGGAGCCTTTTTGATGTTGCTGTGGAACATGGCCCAGGCCCAGAGATGAGTCAAAGATGACTTTAAGGAAAACGGGTGTGCGGGTGCTGGGCAGACGGGAGTGGCTCGCCGCACCTCCCCCTCCTTGCCTGTCCCCTGGAGGGCTGCCTCAGAGCACGGCCACACTCCCTGCCTCTGGGAAGTCTCTTACTTGTCCACAAGTCTAGATTCTCCAGCACCTCACACCACCCACTCACCTACTGGAGTCAATTACCCTTCAACCAAGAGACCCTAGGAATCTAAAAGCAGAGGAAACAGAATATTATAGAATTATTATATATAATATATATAATATTTTTAAATATAATTATTATATATAATATATATTAAGTATTATATATAATTATTAATATTATAGAATTATTATTATTATTATAGAACGGAATATTATACGTCCAAAGGTATTCTCCCACTTGGGGTATTTATTTCCACAACCAAAAACCTAGGATTGACTCATTTAGTAACTCTGCTTTCACATCTAAGTCCAGTAGAACCAATTTGTTTTCTCACTACTTCCCTCTCCCAGATAAAAATGCAAGGTGCTTTCCAGTAATAAACACTGAGCTAGTGATCCAGGCATCCACGTGGGTGGGCGTCACTGACACCATGTTGGGGGTGGGGAAGAGGACAGACAGAGAAGAGTTCACACTCCCTGCTTCCACTCACATGAAGTTTCAAGGACACACGACACTAATGGATGGTGACGAAAATCAGCAGATATACAGCCTGGAGCCGACAGAGAGCCTGGCAGGAGCAGGAGGGCGACGGCAGGTGCTGCACGAAAGATGGACATCGATCTTGGTATCGGTTACACAGGTGCAGACAGAGGTGAAACACATCACGCTGTACGCTAAAGACGGGCACACGGCATGCGCTTTACTGTTCATAAGTTATCACTTAGTTTAAAAATGTCAAGGTGCTTTCAAACGATGTAAGATACTGCAAGAAAAGTAACACAGGAAGCACAAGAAACCTTTTCTGACCCTAGAAAAGGATAAATATATTTGTCCTAAATGTATCAGAAAGCATTACTAATGTTCTCAGGAGAACACCCAGGTACATTTCCCACTCTGTGAGGATGACATTTTTAATTGGGCAAAAAGATTCTTGTGGTCTTGCGTGTAGATGAGGCTCTCAGTAGGTGAAGGACACAGAGAAAATGAGCGCCAGCGGCATGAGCGCCAAGCTGCCGTGCGCGGCTGCACGTGGAAGCAACATCCTGTGTCATAAACATCCTAGGACGTGTCCTGAATCTGGGTCCCTGAGGACCAAGGACACCTGCCTCAGAAACTCACCGGTGGATGGCCTCCTTCTGAGCCCAGCTTCAGAGACTCGTGGTGACACGATTCACAGAGATGGCTGCATTTTAGCCTTCGTTTTGCGACAGAGCCAAGGAAGCTAACTGGCACGTGTGGAGCTGCCTTCTCAAAGTCCACCAGCTGGAATAGGACTGAAGGCACCTGCAGCTCATTAAGACCCCCGAGTAGCGATTCCTTCATTTGCTTAAGGTGAACACAGAGTTGAGAAAAGTGAGGGCACATTGGGTCAGCACCTTAGATTGACTGGGAATCCGAACTTACTTGCCGAAGAGAGAGAGAGGAGTCTGTTACTGATGCCAGTGTCTCCTGGCAGGGGCCCAGGTGTCCCTCAGTGTCCGCAGTGAAAGGCCAAACCCGACTTTCCACAGCATCACTGAATAAAGTGTTGCACACACGGGTGGGCCCTGGGTGCATCACAGATACTGGCATGTTCTAGACCAAAGGGTCCTCACGATACCACAATAAAGATGTTAAAAAATAAATAATTTTTAAAAAAAACCAGCCTGGGATCTGATGGGTCCGGGCGCTGGTTCTCAGGCTGTGGCAAGCAGCGGCAGCAGCTGGCAGGCTTTTGCACACCAGATCCCCGGGCTCTAACTCCAAGCTCCTGATTCAGGGGCTCTGGGGGGGCAAGCTCTCAGGTGCTGCCGATGCCGCCTGTCCTAGGAGCATGCTGGGGTGGCTTGTGTCAGGGCTGGTCTGTCACTCAGAGCAGCTCAGACACCACCTTCGTTCAAAGGACCTGCACCCACGTAAAGGTGACAGTTACTACCAGCAAACAGGCTTATCTGCAGGGTTTCCTGGTATCTCCATAACTTCTAGGGCTTGTCACACTGCCACTGGCAGGTGTGAGTAAATTGTATCTGAGTAATTAGATGGGAAGATTACACTAGGGTCTGATATCTGTCTAAAAAACAGCCTGGACAACTAGATTCATCTTTATGTCTATTCTTCTGGAACTCACATTCTAAATTTTATTAATTTAATTTCTTTTTTAATCTGAAGATCTAGATCTAGAATACCAATACCTTCACTATTTTGTTCTAGATAGTTCCAGGGGTAATAATGTCAACCTCTTTTCAGTCTCCAGGTTGGAAGTGAAACATGGATTCCATGCAATGGAGTATTGTCAGAAGACGACCTTCTCCGGCGAGGCCTCGCGGGCCACACAGGCTCCACCCTGAGCTGGCCGGCAAAGATACAGATGAACAAGCCAGAAAAGTAATAAAAGCATAATACAGAAGCAGCAAGGACACAAGGAAGTTGTTTACCACAAATATTATCTGCATGACACAAGCCTGCTGCTACATTCTAAAATCAGCCAGCAGTGACAGGAGAAAATCTTACATGTCCAGCAAATTCAAGGGAGGGCAAGAAAATGTCTTTCAGCAAAGTCTCACAGCGCCCATCTGAAAAGCATGAGGGTAAAAATGAGAATTTCCTGGAAATTCGGCTGGCAATACATCCCTACACCAACATTTTAAGCCATTGCCTCTCCCAAAGCTTCTTAGGTTATTCACCCTGACTATGTACTTCCAGGGTCCCCCTCCATTTCTTTCCAGCTAGCCACAAACATGGACTGTGGAGTCAAAAAGGATCGGGTTTGACTCATCTGTGCCACTGATTCAGCTGTGTGACCTTGAGCAAATCACCATCCTCTCTGAACTCTGCTTCTATTAAATGGAGATAATAAAACCTATGTCCTAGGAGTCCAGATTAAACCAATTATTCAAATACACGGCATGCATTAAGACTCAAATACAGCTTTGCAAAATTTTACGTTATTGTAGTAAGCACACTCAACATGAGAGCTGCCCTCTTCAATTTTTAAGTGTTCAATACAGTATTGTTAACGATACTAGGTACCAGGTACCACGTTGTAGAGCAGACCTCTAGAACTTACTCACCTTGCCTAGCTGAAACTTAATTCCTGTTGACTAAATCCAGCAATCCCACTACTGGGTTTTCATCCAAATGAATTGAAATCAGATCTCACAGAGATATCAGCACTCCCATGTGCATTACAGTACTATCCACAATAGCCAAGATGTAGAAATAACCTAAATGCCCAGCAACAGATGAATGGATAAAGAAAATTTGACATATTCTGCCTTAAACAAGAAGGAAATACTGCCACATGTGACAACATGGATGAACCTTGAGGACATGATGCTAAGTGAAGTCAGGCAGTCACAGAACGACAAACACTGCATGATTCAAATGTATTCATCAACAGCCCCATTCTGCCTTTACATACTCTCGCTGCCTAAATGGGCTTTCTAAGGTGATCTAAATTCCAAAGAATACAATGAAGAAAACATGCCTCTCTATAAAAATCATTCCTTCACCAAACCTGCCTGGGATTTATTACCCCTCACTGTTCCTATCTGCAATCTTTCTTTGCTTTCCTCCTAACCCCCATTTCTGCCCGACTTTCCTCCTTGCCTCACAAACTCCCAGGAACGAAGTCCCATTTCTCTCACCAGTGCCAACTACTCTACAAGCCCATGAGAGGCACCAGGTGCCAAGGCCTGCCTCTTCTAGACTGCCTGGCCCTGCGGTGTCAGCAGCATGCCATGTCTGTGATAAGTCATGAGGCTACTGGAGTCTGAGTAGAATTCCTCCAGGTCTATGAGGTCCACATACACAGGTGTTCCCACCCATCAGCTTTCCATAAGTGATAGAAGCAACAGCCAATATCCGGAAGAGGTACGGTTACTATCACCACCAACCCACCCACTGTGCCTCTCCTGAGCTACAAAGTCACACGTGGGCACTAGTAAGTAGGAGGAGAAACTGAGAGAAATGTTACTGCCCCCACCTAAACCCTGTCTAACCTCCACTGCCTCACCTGGCCATCAACGCTGACCCTTTCCCACCTGCTTCCCCTACCAGTAACCTTGAAAGGGAAGATCGTAACTCCAAGCTTCTCTAACTCTGCTATAAAATTTTAAAGCGCTAAATCTGCACTAATTCTGGATCAATAAATGTTGAATGAGGATATAACTGGGAAAACTCATGCAGCTGTAATAACAACAACAGTGCAAGGATTAAGGATTCATAAATAAGAAAAAAATTCATTTGCTACTCTCAAAAAGAGTTCTTGAGGAGGAGAAACCAAGATGGCGGAGCATAAGGACGTGCGCTCACTCCCTCTTCCGAGAACACCAGAATCACAACTAGCTGCTGGACAGTCGACAGGACGACACTGGAACTCACCAGAAAAGATATCCCACGTCCAAAGACCAAGGAGAAACCACAATGAGAAGGTAAGAGGGGTGCAATCACAGTAAAATCAAATCCCATAACTGCTGGGTGGGTGACTCACACACTGGAGAACACATACCACGGAAGTCCACCCATTGGAGTGAAGGTTCTGAGCCCCACGTCAGGCTTCCCAACCTGGGGGTCTGGCAATGGGAGGAGGAATTCCTAGACAATCAGACTTCGAAGCCTAGTGGGAATTGATTGTAGGACTTCAGCAGGACTGGGGGAAACAGAGACTCCACTCTTGGAGGGCACACACAAAGTAGTGTGCGCATCGGGACCCAGGGGAAGGAGCAGTGACCCCATAGGATACTGAACCAGACCTACCTGCTAGTGTTGGAGGGTCTCCTGCAGAGGCGGGGGGTGGCTGTGTCTTACCAAGGGACAAGGACACTGGCAGCAGAAGTTCTGGGAAGTACTCCTTGGCATGAGCCCTCCCAGAGCCTGTCCAAGGCCCAACAAACAGCCCAGGTAGGCTCCAGTGTTGGGTCGCCTCAGGCCAAACAACCAACAAGGAGGGAACCCAACCCACCCATCAGCAGTCAAGCGGATTAAAGTTATACTGAGCTCTGCCCACCAAAGCAACAGCCAGCTCTACCCACCACCAGTCCCTCCCATCAGGAAGCTGGCATAAGCCTCTTAGATAGCCTCATCCACCAGAGGGCAGACAACAGAAGCAAGAAGAACTACAGTCCTGCAGCCTGTGGAACAAAAACCACATTCACAGAAAGATAGACAAGATGAAAAGGCAGAGGGCTGTGTACCAGATGAAGGAATGAGATAAAACCCCAGAAAAACAACTAAATGAAGTGGAGATAGGCAACCTTCCAGAAAAAGAATTCAGAATAATGACAGTGAAGATGATCCAGGACCTCGGAAAAAGAATGGAGGCAAAGATCGAGAAGATGCCAGAACTGTTTCACAAAGACCTAGAAGAATTAAACAACAATCAAACAGAGATGAACAATACAACAACTGAAATGAAAACTACACTAGAAGGAATCAGTAGCAGAATAACTGAGGCAGAAGAATGGTTAAGTGACCTGGAAGACAGAATGGTGGAATTCACTGCCGTGGAACAGAATAAAGAAAAAAGAAGGAAAAGAAATGAAGACAGCCTAAGAGACCTCTGGGACACTATTTAGTGCAACAACATTCTCATTATAGAGGTCCCAGAAGGAGAAGAGAGAAAGAAAGGACCCAAGAAAATATCTGAAGAGATTATACTAGAAAACTTCCCTAACATGAGAAAGGAAATAGCCACCCAAGTCCAGGAAGCACAGAGAATCTCAGGCAGGATAAACCCAAGGAGAAACATGCTGAGACATATAGTAATCAAATTGGCAAAAATTAAAGACGAAGAAAAATTATTAACAGCAGCAAGGGAAAAATGACAAATAACATACACGGGAACTCCCATAAGGTTAACAGCTGATTTCTCAGCACAAACTCTACAAGCCAGAAGGGACTGGCATGACATATTTAGAGTGATGAAGGGGAAGAAACTACAACCAAGATTACTCTACTGGGCAAGAATCTCATTCAGATGCAATGGAGAAATCAAAAGTTTACAGACAAGCAAAAGCTAAGATAATTCAGCATCACTGAACCAGATCTACAACAAATCTAAAGGAACTTCTCTAAGTGGGAAACACAAAAGAAGAAAAGGACCTACAAAAACAAACCTAAAACAATTAAGACAATTGTCATAGGAACATACATATCGATAATTACCTGAAATGTGAATGGATTAAATGGATTAAATGCTCTAACCACAAGACACAGGCTTACTGAATGGATACAAAAACAAGACCCATATATATGCTGTCTACAAGAGACCCATTTCAGACCTAGGGACACATACAGACTGAAAGTGAGGGGATGGAAAAAGATATTCCATGCAAATGGAAATCAAAAGAAAACCACAGCAGCAATACTCACATCAGATAAAGTAGACTTTAAAATAAAGAATATTACAAGAGACAAGGAAGGACGCTACATAATGTACAAGGAATCAATCCAAGAAGAAGATATAACAATTATAAATATATATGCACCCAACATAGGAGCACCTCAATACATAAGCCAACTGCTAACAGCTATAAAAGAGGAAATGGACAGTAACACAATAATAGTGGGGGACTCTAACACCTCACTTACACCAATGGACAGATCATCCAAAATGAAAATAAATAAGGAAACAGAAGCTTTAAATGACACAACAGACCAGATAGATTTACTTGATATTTATAGGACACTCCATCCAAAAACAGAAGATTACACTTTCTTCTCAAGTGCGCACGGAACATTCTCCAGGACAGATCACATCCTGGGTCACAAATCAAGCCTCAGTAAATTTAAGAAAATTGAAATCATATCAAGCATCTTTTCTGACCACAACATTATGAGATTAGAAATGAATTACAGGGAAGAAAACGTAATAAACACAAACACATGGAGGCTAAACAATATGTTATTAAATAGCCAAGAGATCACTGAAGAAATCAAAGAGGAAATCAAAAAATACCTAGAGACAGGGCTTCCTTGGTGGCGCAGTGGTTGAGAGTCCGCCTGCAGTTGCAGGGGACATGGGTTCGTGCCCCGATCCGGGAAGACCCCACATGCCGCAGAGTGGGTAGGCCCGTGAGCCATGGCCGCTGAGCCTGCGCATCCAGAGCCTGTGCTCCACAACGGGAGAGGCCACAACAGTGAGAGGCCCATGTACCGCAAAAGAAAAAAATACCTAGAGACAAATGACAATGAAAATACGATGATCCAAAACATATGGGACGCAGCAAAAGCAGTTCCAAGAGGGAAGTTTATAGCCATACAAGCCTACCTCAAGAAACAAGAAAAATCTCAAATAAACAATCGAACCTTACACATAAAGCAACTAGAGAAAGAAGAACAAACAAAACCCAAAGTTAGCAGAAGGAAAGAAATCATAAAGATCAGAGCAGAAATAAATGAAATAGAAACTAAGAAAACGATAGCAAAGATCAATAAAACTAAAATCTGATTCTTTGAGAAGATAAACAAAATTGATAAACCATTAGCCAGACTTATCAAGAAAAAGAGGGATGGCTTCCCTGGTGGCACAGTGGTTGGGAGTCCGCATGCTGATGCGGGGGACACGGGTTCATGCCCGGTCCAGGAGGATCCCGCATGCCACGGGGCGGCTGGGCCCTTGAGCCACGGCTGCTGAGCCTGCACATCCAGAGCCTGTGCTCCGCGGTGAGAGAGGCCACAACAGTGAGAGGCCCACGAACCTCAAAAAAAAAAAAAAAAGAGGGAGAGGACTCAAATCAATAAAATTAGAAATGAAAAAGGAGAAGTTACAACAGACACTGCAGAAACACAAAGCATCCTAAGAGACTACTACAAGCAACTCTATGCCAATAAAATGGACAACCTGGAAGAAAGGGACAAACTCTTAAAAACGTATAACCTTCCAAGACTGAACCTGGAAGAAACAGAAAATATGAGCAGCCCAATCACAACTAATGAAATTGAAACTGTGATTAAAAATCTTCCAACAGGGGCTTCCCTGGTGGCGCAGTGGTTGAGAGTCCGCCTGCCGATGCAGGGGACACAGGTTCGTGCCCCGGTCCGGGAAGATCCCACATGCCGCGGAGCGGCTGGGCCCGTGAGCCATGGCCGCTGAGCCTGAGCCTGCGCGTCCGGAGCCTGTGCTCCGCAACGGGAAAGGCCACAACAGTGAGAGGCCCGCGTACCGCAAAAAAAAAAAAAAAAAAAAAAAAAAAAAAATCTTCCAACAAACAAAAGTCCAGGACCGATGGCTTCACAGGTGAATTCTATCAAACATTTAGAGAAGAGCTAACATCCATCCTTCTCAAACTCTTCCAAAAAATTGCAGAGGAAGGAACACTCCCAAACTAATTCTATGAGGCCACCATCACGCTGATACCAAAACCAGGCAAAGATACTACAAAAAAAGAAAATTACAGACCAATATCACTGATGAATATAGATGCAAAACTCCTCAACAAAATACTACCAAACAGAATCCAACAACACATTGAAAGGATCATACACCACAATCAAGTGGGCTTTATCCCAGGCATGTGAGGATTCTTCAATGTATGCAAATCAGTCAATGTGATACACCATATTAACAAACTGAAGAATAAAAACCATATGATCATCTCAATAGATGCAGAAAAAGCTTTTGACAAAATTCAACACCCATTTATGATAAAAACTCTCCAGAAACTGGGCACAGAGGGAACCTACCTCAACATAATAAAGGCCATATACAACAAACCCACAGCAAACATCATTCTCAATGGTGAAAAACTGAAAGCATTTCCTCTAAGATCAGGAACAAGACAAGGATGTCCACTCTCACCACTATTATTCAACATAGTTTTGGAAGTCCTAGCCATGGAAATCAGAGAAGAAAAAGAAATAAAAGGAATACAAATTGGAAAAGAAGAAGTAAAACTGTCCCTGTTTGCAGATGACATGATACTATATATAGAGAATCCTAAATTGCCACCAGAAAGCTACTAGAGTTAATCAATGAATTTGGTAAAGTAGCAGGATAGAAAATTAATGCACAGAAATCTCTTGCATTCCTATACACTAATGATGAACAATCTGAAAGAGAAATTAAGGAGACACTCCCATTTAACACTGCAAGAAAAGGAATAAAATACTTAGGAATAAACCTACCTAGGGAGACAAAAGACCTGCATGCAGAAAAGTATAAGACACTGATGAAAGAGATTAAAGATACAAACAGATGGAGATATATACCATGTTCTTGGATTGGAAGAATCAATACTGTGAAAATGACTATACTACCCAAAGCATCTACAGAGTCACTGCAATCCCTATCAAATTACCAATAGCATTTTTTTACGGAACTAGAACAACAAACCTTAAAATTTTTATGGAGACCCAAAAGACCCCATGTGGAGACCGAAAAGACCCAAAACACCCCAAGGTAGCCAAAGTAATCTTGAGGGGAAAAAAACGGAGCTGGAGGAAGCAGACTTCCTGACTTCAGACTACACTACAAAGCTATAGTAATCAAGACAATATGGTACTGACACAAAAACAGAAATATAGATCAATGGAACAAGATAGAAAGCCCAGAGGTAAACCAACGCACCTATGGTCAACTAATCTATGACAAAGGAGGCAAGGATATACAATGGAGAAAAGACAGTCTCTTCAATAAGTGGTGCTGGGAAAACTGGACAGCTACATGTAAAAGAATGAAATTAGAACACTCCCTAACACCATACACAAAAATAAACTCAAAATGGATTAGAGACCTAAATTTAAGACCAGACACTATAAAACTCTTAGAGGAAAACATAGGAAGATCACTCTTTGACATAAATCACAAAAGATCTTTATTGATCCACCTCCTAGAGTAATGGAAATTAAAACAAAAATAAACACATGGGACCTAATGAAACTTAAAAGCTTTTGCACAGCAAAGGAAACTACAAACAAGATGAAAGACAACTCTCAGAATGGGAGAAAATATATGCAAATGAATCAATGGACAAAGGATTAATCTCCAAAATACATAAACAGCTCATGCAGCTCCATATTAAAAAAACAAACAACCCAATCCAAAAATGGGCAGAAGACCTAAATAGACATTTCTCCAAAGAAGACATACAGATGGCCAAGAAGCACATGAAAAGCTGCTCAATGTCACTAATTATTAGAGAAATGCAAATCAAAACTACAATGAGACATCACCTCACACCGGTTAGAATGGGCATCATCAGAAAATCTACAAACAACAAATGCTGGAGAGGGTGGGGAGAAAAAGGAACCCTCTTGCACTGATGGTGGGAATGTAAATTGATAATTGATGGAGAACAGTATGGAGGTTCCTTATTAAACTAAAAATAGAATTACCATATGACCCTGCAATCCCACTTCTGGGCATATACCCAAAGCAAACCATAATTCAAAAGGACACATGCAACCCCATGTTCACTGCAGCACTATTTGCAATAGTCAGGCCATGGAATCAACCTCAATGTCCATCGACAGATGAATGGATAAAGAAGATGTGGTACATATATACAATGGAATATTACTCGGCCATCACAAGAAATGGAATTGGGTCATTTGTAGAGACATGGATGGACCTAGAGACTCTCATACCTAGAGAAATAAGTCAGAAAGAAAAAAAACAAATATCATATATTAACGGATATATGTGCAATCTAGAAAAATGGTATAAACTTATTTGCAAAGCAGAAATAGAGACACAGACATAGAAAACAAACGTATGGCTACCAATGGGGGGAAGGTGATGGGATCAACTGGGAGATTTGGATTGACATATATACACTACTACGTATAAAACAGATAACTATGGGAACATACTGTATAAAAAATAAGAGTTAAAAAATTTTTAAAAATAAAAAGCAACCTCCTTCAAATAAGTTTAACTAGAAAAGCACAGTGATACAGAAAGAACAAAGGCTTTGGAAGCAGGCAAACCTGGGTTCAAATCTTGACTCCCCATACCTGTTGGCTCTGACTTGGGCTATGTACTTATATTTTCTGACATTTGGTTCCTTTGTTTGTGGTGTAATGAGATTCTGATTAGCAAATAAGGTTAAAGCACTTAGGACAGTGGTCCATTTCCCAATATGCATATACCTTGTACCAAATAAATAATACAATAATAATAAGTAAATAGATAGGCATGTGTTTTAGCACTGCTTTTCTCCCCCAGCCCATCAAAGGGAACACTAGCACTTGATTCCAAAACCAAAGAAAAGCACAGTGGTTAGCAGATGGAAAGAGAATGGTAGAGGTCCCTGAGGAGTGGAAGCAAGAGACTTGGGGAAGACAAGACAGCAGTGCAGTGGAGAGTGGTGAACTCCACCTCTATCCAGCTCTGGATTCCAAGGGTCAAAACCAGTTAACTCCTGGTCAAAAGTGGTAAACAGAAACAAAGTACTGACACAAGCTACAACACAGGTGAAGCTTTAAAACATTATGGTCAGTGAAAGGAGCCAGCCACAGAAGTCCACATGTTGTACTGATATGATCCCACTTACATGAAATTCCAGAACAGGCAAGTCCAAGAGGTAGGAAAGTGGATTAGTGGTTACCTAGGGCTGAGGCAGGGAAATGTGGATTAACTGTCAACTAGTAAGGGGGTTTGTAGTAGGGTGACGGGAATGTTTTAAATGAATTTTAGTGATGGCTGCACAACTCAGCAAATTTACTAAAAAAATCATTGAACTGCACTTAAAATGGGTAAATGTAATGCTATGCAGATTATAGCTGAAAAAAAGGTTGTGAAAGGACACAAAAAAAGAAGTGTTGTGAACCATCTCACCACTCCTAAGACACATTCAGATTTGCCCCATATATACACCTGCTTACTTAGCCCCAGAATGTTTTCAGCAGTCAAAGAGAGTGATAACATGATAAGTTGACAGTGTGAATTTGCAACAAAAAAAAATAAGCTCACTTTACCCTGAACCTAACAATCTTCACACCAACTTCCACCCCCAATATCCCAATGCCAGTGCTGCTGGCAAGGTCCCTTTTTATGGTATGGATCTCTTCCTCTTTAAAATTCTGCTCTCTGCTCATGACAATGAATCACGGCTCCCTAAATCTCTTCCTTTCTCCCTGGCACTCCTCTTCTGTCTCCTGTATGTGCTCTTCTTCCTTCCCCCATCCCTTCAATGTTGGTAATCTTGAGCATCCTCTCTTTAACCTCTTTACTTCTCACTCTGGGTACTTTCCATAAGAGCTTTCATCCATTCTATATGCTGATAGCTCTCAAATATATATCCCATCCCAGTCTCTTACGGAGCCATAGGGCCATAAATTACAACTGCACCATGGATGTGTTCACGTCAAACTCATTATGCTCGAAAATGAACTCAAAAAACAGGTGTCAAAATGGATCACCATCCACACTGGGTCTGCTGCTAAGCTCTTGTTCATCCCTCACTCCTCATCCAATTACTCAGCAAAAACCTCTCTAATCCATCCATTCGTCTCCAGCCACACTATGCCTGGTACCAAGCAAATCTTGCCTTCCATCTAGTGTCTCAGATTTTGGTCTAGGTACCCTAGAATCCACGTTTAGATGAGTGGTCTATCCAGAACCGACGTTCTGATCATGCAATTTCCGAGCTCCAAGTATTTAATGACTTACCATCATTTGCAAGTTTCTTTATTAATTTTCCCTTTGCTTTTCCCCAGGGTATGTCCTGCTACCTACCCATAAGTACCCTTCTCCAGCCTTTGTGGGCTGCTTGCAATTTCCCTAAGGCACCGTGCCCCTGGGTCCATCTGCATGAGTTATTTCATATGCCCTGACCACCTTATGCTTTCCCTTCTCCCATATAGCTAGCTCTTCCTAGCTCATCAGGACCCCACTCAGCATCACTTCCCGCTGTGGTCTTCCGTGACACCCCCAGGCTGAGTTAGCCTCCCAGTGCCTCTGCTTCCATTTTCGCCCTCCATTTGTATTGCCTTTTCATTTCTCTGACTCATTCACCAGATTGTGAGTGACACCTCCAGGGCAAGGACTGAGTCAGTCTTCCTCATATCTTCATGCTGAAAGTAATGCCTCCCCACACTAGGCACTCAGTAAATATTTATTGAAGAAATGAATGAGAGTTTTGTCCAGATGCATCAAAACCAAATAAAGTGCTATTTTTTTATTTCTGTCTCTCCCAGGTATTGCTTTTCACGCAATTATAGATTGTTGTATCATGCTGAGTTACAGCCCCACAAGACACATTACTGGATCTTTTTCATCTTCCATCATATGTCAGTCCTTGAATTTATTTAATCATTTCTACCTCTCTCCTATGAACTTCTCCAGGTTATCTTTCAGCTACTAAAGAATCAAAAATATTTATCATGGTATCTCTTTTCATCTCACTGATTGTTTTTTCTACAAGAGATGGTAGCCTTGAAGCAGACCACAAAATCATCCCAGCATACAATATTTTTTAGACTTATTTTTTTCATTGACATAATTGAAAATAATAGTAAGCCCAAATGACTGTAATTCTCAAAATTTAGGAGCATGGACAGCTTTATTTCCCCCTTTGTGAGTACCCTGACGAGAATCTGTGTAACTAACTAGATATCATTTACGTAGAATAAAATTCCATTACAGGCAGCACGTTCACAAGTAGTCCTAATGTTATGTACATTAAAAATATAAATAAAAGCAACTGGTTTTAACCCAGCACAACAAGTAACTAGAGGTTTGATCAGAAATCAGATACCAGAGTGCAGTTAGGAAAGGAAAACTACTTTCAATTCTTTTTTTTAAGAAATAAAGTATGACTCCCTTAAAACTACATTTCTTAGAGAGCAACACATATTCTTGCTTTGATAAATGCTAAATCTTGGATGAATTTTTTTGCTGTTATTCATTATTTCTAGAGATTTAACAACCACCAACCTTCTTCCCTCAGCAGGAGAAACTACAGGTATCTCATAGCCCCAAGGTCTGTGTCCGGATGAGAACACACAGTGACGAGAAAGCAGCAGCTTGGACAATAAGGGCTTATTTTTCTCACAAAACAAGACGTCAGGAGGTGGGTGGCCGAGCGCTGGTACATCTGCTCACTGATGCCTTCAGGTACCTGTGCTCTTTCTATATCTGACCCTCTACCCTCAGCATCTAGTTTTGTCTCTCAAGGTTGTGGCCTCACGGTCACAATGGTTGACATACACCCAGACGTCCACGCAGGAAGGGGGAAGGGCACTCCATGGACTCTTTCTTTCTAACAGGACAGCAAAATGTTTCCAGGACCCCACCCGGAAGACAGCCGCTCAGTGGGCAGAACCATCATATCACAACCCAACTTTTGATGAATTCATAGTCAACTGATTGGTGACCTAAACATGGAAGTGATGGCCCATCACATTCAAACGCTCTGCCCATGGTCAAGGTAGGGTATCACACAGAGTAAATATACACCAAGGGGTGGCAATCTCTGGGACCATCTTAGAACTCTGCCCACCAAATCTCCACTTTCTTCTAACAAGCACAATATCCAAACAGAAAACACAGAAATGTGGCTCCAAGTCCTTTAGTGTTGGAAGCAGAAATTCAAAGCGACGAGCAATGCATTGCAGACCCCTTCTGGTAATGTCACCTGGGCTCGTATGACTCAGCAGAAACGGGGAGCTGCTGGGGGTGGGGGAGGCTCTGGCAGAGCCCGCTACAGCACTGACTTCCACGCAGCATTCCACGGACCACTGAACCCTACAGGGGACTGTCGGGTGTTACACGGATAGAGAGGAGAGGAAGAATGGAAGGAGAGACGGGAGAAAGGGGAGGAGGCAGGGAAGAAGGAAGGACGGAAAATAAAGTTTTAAAAACTTTTCTAAACAATCAAGTCTCCTCTCTCCATCTATTAAACACACGTTTAAGGAAAAGCTTAAACGTGGGCCGAGAACTGGGTTAGGTGCTGGGCCTGCGGTGCTGGACAAGTGAGACCCACAACACGCCCTCATGGAGATTACATTATAGTGAGAAACCTGTCCGCCCCCGAGAAAAGTAATCCAATAAAGAAAATGGTTGTAAAATTGTGCTCTACAAAACAAACGATGTTCAGAAACTCCGTGCTACAGAAGAAGACAAGTTAATCTTTTCCTTTGACAGGCTACTGTACTTGGGTTAACAGGCACCATCTCTTAGCCTTATCTGTGGGGCTTTACGTTTTGCAGAAGGTGGCTTAGGCAACCGCACTACTTTATGTCACACCTGGATTAAAACTGCCAATGCCTAGCTCTACAAGGGCACCCCCAGACTTACAACAGGACCCCTAACCAAGCCATCTTTTCGTTCATCAGCTGGTAACAGGTCTGCAATTTTCTAGGCACACGTGGCTGACTTCTCAGTAGATGCCAACACATCCCTGTAGGCAGAGCTTTCTGTATGTCTATGCCAGCCTGACAGGGAGTTTCTCCTCGCTGAGATTTGCTTCTGTGCAACGGTCTTCTGCTCTTCATCATCTCTGCACGAGATCTGACAACCCACTGACTCTTCCAAGTCTTTTTTCTTTTCTGTTCTTCCCTCCTAGATTGGGTATCCTTCCTGGGTAGGGAAACTGCATTCTTATTTACAAGCAAGAAACTGATTTCCCTTCCCCTCTAGCAAGGAAACCAGTTGCACACTCAGCAGGCAGATCTCACAGCCATCGCAGTGAGGAAGCCAGCATAACGCAGGCACTCGCAGCAGATGTCTCGCTGGTGGATATTTTCTCAGCAGAAGGTCCATTAACCTTCAGCACCCAACCTTCAGAGAATGTTCACATTTACCAAGGCTACATTTCTGTTGCATTTTAGGCTCCCTGTTAGTTATTACACACAGATCTTTGACTTTTCAAGAACAGAATTCTGGTGTCCGGTGGTAGGTGGCTGTAATATGTGTGGAGTCCCAGCCCCACTGACCTCACAGGTGAAGGGCCTACTGGCCTTGGGGTTCCCCTTGGAAGACACCCCTTTAATTCACCTGGATAAACTCCCCTGACCACTGCCCAACCGGATGCAGTGTGTGGACATGGTGGGGGACAGGGTACACGGCTCTCAGTTCAGTCCACCCAGGTGCTTCCCTTCTGAGCACCCTCTGCTCCTCTGCTAAGCTTCAGCAGCTACTAAAAATTGCAGCAACTAGAAAACCTCTGGGGCAACACTACAAATGCTAATTCAGGGAAGAAAGATGGGCATGGCAGCCTTGAAGGACGCTTTCAACTAGACAGCAGTACTGCAAATGATCCTAATGAATAGAGAGGGTAACACCCCTGCTGTGGTTGCAGAGATAACCGTTTAATGAGCTCAGATTTGAAAGGAATGTGAAGAGAAGTTGGAAGGAGGAGTGTGGAAATTGAACTGAGAAGGGTAAAGCCCCCTAGGCGCTAAGGCTTCTAGAGTGTCCCCACGTCAACCTCAAAAGCTTTGCTAAGTATGGGCGGAGAAGAATCGGACCCAGTAGGAACAGATGTCTTGCGTGGTGCAGACACAATACTGTCAGATGAAGCGAGCGAGTGTGTGGTATTTGCGAGAATGTTTTTAACCTGGTGTGTGTTATCTATGGCTCTGGAACAAGTTACCACAAACTTCGTGTCTTAAAACAACACACAGTCATTAGCTCAGTCTCTGTGGGTCAGGAGTCCAGGCATGGCTTAACAGGGCCCAGTACTCACACTTCCACAAGGCTTTTCATCAAGGGGTCAGTGGCCTGTGCTGTGTGGAGACAGAGGTCCTCTCCCAAGCTCATGTGGCTGTTGAGAGAATTCAGTTCCTGGCAGCTGTAGGACTGAGGTCCCCATTTTCTCACTGGCTGTCAGCTCCTAGAGTCTGCCCTCAGGCACTAGCCACGTGACCCTCTCCTAACGGGGGAGCTTATTTCTTCAATGGCAGCAGAAGTCTCTCTCTCCGGTCTGCTCCAGTGGGGTCTTATATAACATAATCATGGGGTACCATCCCATCATCGATGCCCTGTAAGGTATACCCTAATCAAGGGAATGGCGTTCATCACATTCACAGGTCCCACCCACACCCAGGGGGAGAGAAGCATACAGGGCATGTCCTATAGGACATGGCGATCTCAGGGGCTGGTTTAGCATTCAGCCCACCATAGCTAGAAAGGAAGGAACAACATCGTTAAGATGGCACCCAAACCAAGGACAGTAAAGGAAACAATCTAATTTAAACTTAGTTCCACATTCTAGACTCAGGCGAATATTCTAAGTCCAGTGGACTTCCCTGGAACGGTGCACCCCAGGAACTACAAAGAACCAGCCTTCGTAATCCTGGAATACAGGCAAGTTTCCAAAAGTGGACCAACTCTAAAAAAGGAGAGCAAGTAGACTCAAAGCCAAAGACTCATGAGTTGATTATTAATCCTCCTCCAAAATCTAAAATACATTAGGCAGGTTTTGTAAGCTCCTAGAAAATGTTGTGTGGATTACCAGGACTTAGTATTGGTTTTCTAATACCATTCCCTTCAGTCCAACCCATTCCTTTGACAGCTTTTTGGAGAAAATGTTGAAATTATGGTCCCCTTTGACTGTAAGCTAGTTGAGAGAGATGTTCCTTATGGGGAAAAGGAAGAAATATTACCTGATGTAACATGTTCAGGTGCTCTTTTTTCTAACTGCTGTACCCGGAAGCACATCAACTGAAGTGAGATGGATGTTAATCTGAAAAGTGGCACCTGGCAGTTAGACAAAGCACTCAGCACTGGCCTGCTCAATATTAAAACTAATATTTTGAAGGGTTTGTGGACTGGCTATTTTGGAAACACAGGTCCATGAACTGAATCACAGACTGAAAATTCAACATCATCCCTAAAGCTTAACCAATGGGCAGCTGTTGACATAACTGAGCATCAGTATCACATGCTGACTTGCACATGGTCGATCTTTAACCTGATAATATTTAACAGATCAAAGTAAGCTTCTCCACAAAGGCTCAAAACCTCACCTGGGAAAGTGCAACGTGAGAAATCCCTGGCGTAACATCCTCCTTGTGATGAACACCAACAGTTCTAGCTGTCTCAATGCCCAGTACGAACAAGAGCCAGAGTGACTGAGAGTTACAATGGCTTTTTTTTTTTTACTCCTTCGAGAATGTTCTGTGTAGCATCTGTGTCCCACAATGTTAATAGATGGCAACGAGTGGGAAAAGGTATCTCATGGTCAAATACGTGTGGAAAAGACACAGCTGGATGAGGTTAAGTGAGTTTCTTTACTATGAGCTTTCAGGATGTCAGCATGTATTTGGAATATCAAGGAGTGGACAGTAGTTTCACAGAGACTCTCATGCAACTAGATTCTGGAGAATCTCAGGGAAAAACTAAACCACCACAGCCTCAAACTATGCTAATTAGTGCAATGTCTACATTTAAAAAGCTAAGAATCAAAATGTGATCTGCCCTGGACACCAGATTTCTGGACTGCTGAATTCAGTTCTGGGGGCCCTGCAAGTTCTGAGTTACTCTAGCCAGGCAGAGCACACCCAGAAGGGCAAAGTCACATCAGGTGGAAGGTGACTGCAGGAGAATCAAGCCCCTTCCAAGTCTTGCCATATCTGGTTTCAAGCTGCCTTGTTCACAAGACACTCCTATGAGCCACAGAGAATCCTTTCATCTTTACAGTGAGACCTAATGACTCATTTTTAAAAATTTATTTATTACTTATTTATTTTTTTGGCTGCATTGGGTCTCTGTTGAGTGCAGGCTTTCTCTAGTTGTGGTGAGCTGGGGCTACTCTTCGCAGCAGTGCATGGGCTTCTCATTGCGGTGGCTTCTCTTGATGTGGAGCACAGGCTCTGCGTGTAGGCTTCAGTAGCTGTGTCATGCAGGGTCTAGAGCGCAGGCTCAGCAGCTGTGGCGCACAGGCTTAGTCGCTCTGCGGCATGTGGGATCTTCCCGGATCAGGGCTCAAACCCGTGTCCCCTGCATTGGCAGGTGGATTCTTAACCACTGCACCACCAGGGAAGCCCAAGACATAATGACTCATTTTTAAGCAACGGAATATGGCAAAAGTGAAGGGATGTAACTTCTGGAGCTAGGTTATAAACGTCTGTGACCAGTCTATAGAGACTGCACGTGGATTATGTGTTTGCCTAGGGCTGGGAGGTTGGTGGTGGCTAAAGGGTGTGGGGTTTCTTTGGAGAGTGAGGAAAATGTTCTAACACTGACTGAGGTGATGGTTGCCCAAATCTTCAAACACACTAAAAGCTATTAAATTGTACAAACTGAATGGGTAAACAGTATGGCATATAAATTATATTTCATTAAAGTTGTTACCAACAAAAAACAAACTCTGATTTCCACCTTGTTTGCCCTCTCTCTGGATCTTCTCATTTGCTCACTCTGGGGAAGCAAGCTGTCGGGTGATGAGCTGCCCTGTGGAGCACCCCATATCACAAGGACCTGGCGCCACCTCCAGACAGCAGCGAGCAAGGCACCGAGGCCCTCAATCCTGTAAGCCTGCAAGAAAATGAATCCTGCCCACAACCACGTGAGTAAGCCTCGAGCTGACCCTTCTCCAGGCAAGTGTGAAGATGACCAACAGCATGACTGCAGCCTGTGAGACAGCCTGAAGCAAAGGAGCCAGCAAAGTCACGGCCAAACTCTTGACACAGAAATTTGAGAAAAAGCCCCTAAATTTAGGGGACGTTTGTTACACAGCACTGGATAACTGATACACTTCAAAAGAGTCCCTCTGTTGTTACTTTCTGCTCTCTGCCAGACTCCTTTCCAGCTTCCAGAAAAGAGCCTTGTAATATCTGTCCAATGTAGTGCTTCATGTTGGATTATTCAGACCATTCCTGTCCCCAGCCCTTGCCTCACCACTTTCCTCACCTGGGATGTCACTTCCCCACTCTTCAAAATGCCTATGATGTTTATACCTCCTTCAAGCCCTCGTATTTTCTATAAAATATAAAACCCACCTTCTGACCACACCCAATCTCTGCCCCAAAGTGATTTTTCCTGGCTGGAAACTTCTTGGGCACAAGTAGATTCACGGAGCATCAGTATCTTATGACATCACCTATGCAGAGTTGACCTTTAGGAAGATTTCCTTTAAATCACTTTTCAGGAAAAAAAAAAAGTTTGTTTACTCTCCCCATACTCATATTTCTGTATGAATTTTTACAGATTTGCATTTATTTTATTCATCCTTCGTTATGTCCCAATTTTTACTTGCCCTGCTTCAGTATACATTTTCTTATGTGGGTGAAGAATTCCCATTTTTGTTCTTTCTTTGTCCTTTTCGCATTGCACTGTATTGTCTCACATATTTAAACCTAACCTTATCCAGGTGATATTAATTTAGATTTCCAATTGCCTGCTATGTTGTGATATTGTATTAACTTTTAGTTATTCACCACTGATGTGTATACTTTTAGTTCCCAAAATACCATGTGGGTTCAGCCACTGTAGCTACTTCATCATCCATCTTTTGTATCTTCAAGTATGCATGGCCCAGTACCTTTAATCTGATTTTCACTAGATTTACTACCTTTCTTCACCTGAGAAAGTTACTACAGTTTTTAAAGTGCTGAACTTATTACCAGACACTCTGTAGCAAAGGAAAATTGGTTCTACTTTTTGGAGGCTCTAACTCACATGAACTTCATTTCATACAAGGTTCTTCTTTGTCATCCTTGGAGGAAATAAAATTTATGTGAAAATGTTCTTATAGATAAATAAAGGCTGACATAGTAGAAAATGAATAGTGATAGAATATACCAAGAAGTTAATAACAAGAGGAAAACATCAAGAAATCTTTTCTAGGCTAACATATTTGAAGGCTGGCCGAGGTCACAGTTAACTAGTTTTGGATTTCTCCGTCCGTTGTTCAAGGGAAATGGTTTGCATTCCACTCCCATATACCCACATGCTCAAGTGGTCTACAGTCTGACTGATGCTCTGTACGTTCACATACATTGTAGTAGAGCTTATCTGATGTGGCCATAACACAGAATACATTTTTAGAACGCAGTTAGTCAAAGTTAAGAAAGCATAACTTGAAAGACGGTTATATTCATTTATTTTTCATAGCTGATGTTTCAAGGGCTCTTAGGCTTATAAAATCATCCCCGCAACGCCATCCTTTTAAATCCAGATTATGTTCGGATTTCCCTCTCTCTCTCTGTAATATCTGTTTTTACTCATATCTTGTGTTTCCTTATAAAATAGAAAAGAAGAAGAAATTGGCTCTTTTTTTACACATGCGTGCACACATGCACACACACACACACACACACACACACACACACACACACACTCAACTACTGACTTTTCTCTCTGAAAATCTTCTCAGGGTTGAGAACACATTCCTGACTCATCGGCCTGCGCATCATATTCTCCGTGACCCTAAACCAAGGGCGTCATGGTAAGAAACAACCCTTCAACAGAGATAAGATTCTTCTGGGTTCTGAGAAACTGCACTAGACTTAACTACTGTAGAAACACAGTGCGAGACTTTGTGCTGTTTTCTTTCATATGTTGCTTCCTTTAATACTTATGTCAATTCACATCTGAAAACTAACGAAAAAGAATTCAAGGCTCTCCTTATACTGAAACTCTCTCCCCACAAGCGTAGAGCAACCGAAGTCGTTGTTCATGACGTGGGCATTCTAGGAACTCTTTACAGCTCCTGCTGAGATTCACCAGACCAGCGCTGTCACCCCTGTGGCCCTCCTGTGCCCTCCATTCATCCAGACCCCAGCTCCTGCGAGTGTCATGTCACACTCACAGCTGCCACCAGTGCCATTCCCCAGGAAAGTCCCCCAGCGGGAATAGAAAGGGAAGGCAGAATTTGTTAAACCTCGAGTTCTACTGATGTATATTTTTAGGTTTTAGTGTGCAGACATCACCTAATCACTTCCAGTAAACTGGTACTCGGGGAAACGAGGTCTCCATGGGACCCAGATTCTGAGAACCAGAGTAGAAGGAGTGTAGCCATTCCCCCCGAGCAAAGTCCCACTAGGTCAATAAAAAAGCCTTGCCCTGGTTAAACTCTACAAGCTTTTATTTTTATGAGTTCAAGTTCCTGTCCTACTTGCAAAGACATTGCATAACACAGACTCAGGAACACACCAGAGATGATAGACTTACTTTTAATACAAATTCCTCCTTTTCTGTTCTCATCCTTAAACTTCTATTCTGCTCTACCATTCCCTAGTGTCTCTTCCTGTTTAAAAAAAAAAAATTACACTCAATTAATACTAGACATTTTCTTCTGAGAAGCTTTCTGTTGCTTAACTTGAGCAGTGGCACACCGTAACAATGAAGAGTAGGTTAAAATCACTGCTCTACCACACACTAGCTGTGTGATCTTGGGCAAGGTACACAGCCTCTCTGTTCTTCAGCTCCCTCTGTGATATGGGCATAGTGATATGGGCACAGTGATGTCACTTTTCCCATGAGGATTTAAGGAGTTAAAACACGTAAACCACTCACGGTAGTGCCTGACACAGGGAAGGCTACATAAGGGCTGGGCTTGGTGCGTTTAGATACCTGTTCTACCACCTATACCACTTCTTGACCAGAGTTTGCAAAGCCCCCATCTTCTAGCTCTCTCTTACCCAGTGCTCTGAGACCACATATCCCGCAATTCCCTCTTACCTGCACAAAAAGTCCCTCTCAACCATGGCAATGAGTTCTACTCGTCTACTCCCTTTTGAAGAAAGGTGACATGATTTAAAGGCACGGTGACGTCACACAGAGCAAACCAGACTGAAGGTGGGGGTGGGCTGGGGATTCAGTCAGGGACGGAGAGGGCGTTTGCAGGGGTGACTTCACCGAGTTTCCTGAAGGAGGTATGTGCAGGGGTGCGGGCGGGCTTGAGGGAACCCTCGGGGAGGGAGAGCGCTGAGGGGCTCCCGGGAGCAATATCACAAGGCCTCCCCTTCCCTCCCGACAAAGCAGCAGCCGCAGCCTCCTCCCGGGAGGCCCTGTGGCTGTGCTCACGTGCAAACAAAGTCCCGTGACTGAGGAGTTAGGAGCAGCACGCCCCTCCTCGCTTTCCGCAGGGCAGCTCTTACTAAGGGCAGGGCAGGAGCTGAAGGCGGAGGCTGCAGGCCTCTCCCTCACAGCACTGCTCTCCCGACTCATAGAGCCAATCCCGCCCGCCTGTAGGTACCATCCCTTCCACTCAAGACGTCTCTTCTGGCCCTCCAGGTGCAATCCTGGGACGACGTCGCTCGGTTAGGAAGGGCAGGGCAAGGTGTGCAGTCCTGTCCTCTGTCACGGATCCCTCACTGCCCCACACGCTCGTCACCTCCCCTCCAGCCTCAGCCCCGCTGCCTCCTTTCCAGCCTCCACCGTCCTCTCGTCACCTCCCCTCCAGCCTCCGCCCCGCTGCCTCCTTTCCAGCCTCCACCGTCCTCTCGAGGGCACAGCAGCCTAGGCACCGGAGCCCTTGTCTTACCCTTTTGCTCTCATGTCTTCTGCTCCAGAGCCATCTGTGCCTGTTCTGAATTCCAGAACAGAGCCCAGAGTTCTCAAGGCTCACCCACATCAGTCCCCAAGGCATCAGCCAATCCTACTTCCCAACATCAGGCTCTGTATTATCATTTACCCACACATCAGCCACACGGGATTACTCACCACCGCCGAAGTGCAGCATGCGCTCACCACCCTGCTCCTCTCACCTCAAGGCCGCCCTCCAGGCGGGATTCCCCCCCTACCCGCTCCCAGCTGACACTTGGACCTGTCATCTCCCTTACTGTTTCTGAGAGGTCAGTTCAAACGTTCCCTGAAGCCTGCTTTTGTTAACCTGGCAGAAACAAGGAATCCTCTGCGTGACCACAGCTCTCAGTATTTCCAGAACGTTCCCCGTGCCGCCCTCCATTTGAGGGTTGAGTGTGGGTCACCCCACTGTCCAGCCCACTGACCCCCATCAGAAGTTAAACCCCCTCGTGGCAAAGAGCACGGCGGCAGCACCTCGGGCACAGGGTGGACCCTCCGCAAACGTTTGCTGAACTTCACGATGATGCCCTGTCAGTCTCACCTTGGGCTTCGTATAATCCTTTGTAAACCCTCTCCGGTAGGGCTTGGCAGGAAAGGTCTATCAAAGCAGGGCTTTTTGCAGAACTGTTCACTCTGTTCCCCAAGCTCGTGCAACATCAGTGATATGTGATAAACCGTCGGTAAGGTACTCATCGTATGGATAGATGAGCAAATAAGCATGTTAAGTCATCACAGTAGTCACATAGGTGTAACAATAGGCAGGTGATTACATTAATTGATCATCACACTGCTACTCAAAAAGCCTGGTCTCCACACCGACCCATCCACACATATCTGTTCCCAGGCCGTGACGGGGCAAACAGAGAGAGCGACAGTAAATGTTCATATCTTTTACAGGAACTGACCTTGTCACAACATCCAATTATGTGTACTCACCTTGCTGAGCAGGGTACAGACCAGTTCCAATGTTATCAGTCTCGCAGGAAGGTCGTGGGACGGAATGGAAAGCGAAAAACAAAACAAAACAAACCCATTCCTTCCACACAGAGAGCTTGAGAAGCACGGCCTTACCGTGGAGCTTCCAACTGGAAAAGCACAGACTTCTGCCCTCAACCCTCCACCAGGCCCTACGTGACCCCCGCCCGCGGGAGACACTGCTTCTCCCTGTAGCCTTTACTGTCTGCCTCCCCCTCCAGGGCTAAGAAGGTTTAGGTGAATACTTATCATCATCTTATCGTTAGCACGTGGGACATGCCACCAGGTACAATCAACGCAGGCATTATGGAAAGGAACTGTGTGAGAACCGAGCAGTGAAAGAAAGACCCGCTGAGAAACTTGTTCTCCTTTGTCTGCTCTCTAAAGCAGGAGGGACAGATTTCAAACAGCCCTCTTTCATTCGTCCCTAGTATGCACCAGGCAGGGTACTAGAATTCATCGTGAAAACAGCACACAAGAGGAGGAGGAGAGAATGATGGATAAGAACGTAATAATAAGAAGGGGCGTTTCTCAAGCTGCACGGTGCACCCGTTCCAGGGCTGAGGACCTTCTTGTCCGTTATCCCACTTATAACACACAGAACTTCCCTGCCATGTAGGGGGTGAGCAGGCCATCAGGTCCTCCCAGCCTGATGAGGCTTTTTAAAAAGTGGAGGGTAGGGAAAGCAAAGTCCCAACTCTGACTCAGATCCTTTAGTCTTAGAACTAATGAAAAAACCTAATGTAAGTCAGTTTGGACTCCCTATAATAAGCTGCAGAAACACTGTCTGTGTAAGGATATATGGAAATATAAATATAGTTGTAAAGGTAAATCTTAACATCAATATACAGACATAGATCTCAAGCGTTGAAATATGAAACTCCAGAAATAATTTGTATAAAGGTGATTATTTTCTGACCCAAATCTAAAAATGTTCGTCTGTTAATTACATAACTGAATAAAGATCTAGAAAGGAGATGGGTGACTGAGAGATGAATGGGTGAGTAGATTGATAGATGATAGAGAGAGATGATAGATACATGATAAATAGATGATGACTACATATAGTATAATCTTGACAAATGCCTCTGTGACGGAGACTTTGATTAATCATTACTTTAAAGGAAAAGCCAGCCTAGAAGCCACCCAAGTCAATAGGACATCTAAGTAACAAACAGCGCTGAAGACAGAAATGTCACTTAAAAGGAAAAGAGAGAGACGTCTGAAATAAAAATAAAATATCCTTCACAGATAATTAAAATAATGTGCTTTCATTCTCAAAAATTAAACCGACACCAATCATGATAAGATCTAAATCCTCAGGAGGGCTTAGCAACCCAGAGCCATGTGGAGCACATTAACCAAAAGAGGCTTCAGCTGGGGCGATGGCCGTATCTGCAAGCAGACTCCTTAAGAAACAAAGTGGTCCAACTTCCTCCGTCAAGAGAATTCCTAAGAGCAAACTTCCTCTAAAGTTAAGGAGAAATTTATGTCCATTAGCTAAAACGTCTACTTGGCACTCGATTGGCATTGTGTCCCCGTTGTGTGCCCAGCACTGTGCAGACTGTAAGAGGAAGCTGGTATTTATCTACAGCCCATCTCTCTTCCCAAAGGACTTGAAAGATGCGTGGAAGTTATTAAAAAGAAAGCCACGGGGCTTCCCTGGTGGCGCAGTGGTTGGGAGTCTGCCTGCCGACGCAGGGGACGCGGGTTCGTGCCCCGGTCCGGGAAGATCCCACATGCCGCGGAGCAGCTGGGCCCGTGAGCCATGGCCGCTGAGCCTGCGCGTCTGGAGCCTGTGCTCTGCAACTGGAGAGGCCACAGCAGTGAGAGGCCCGCATACCGCAAAAAAAAAAAAAAAAAGCAACTCTTTTCATTGTTATCCTTATCTACAACACAGCCATTGCAGTGGTCACTAATATAGAAGAGGGCCCCGCGGGAAAGCAAAAGGGAACCCCAGGCGTTATAGCAGACTGAGGCGGCACAGAAGCAAACAACTGCTCTTTCTGCAAAGACACTGCAACGTTGAACATATATGCCTGTACCAAATTGGGGGCAGAGTGCGAACTGGTTGGGGAATACACCCAGGTGTCAGAGGTGAAAATGCAACCAAGGCTCCAGTAGTAAACAGGAGACAGTAACAAGATGACTGTGGAGGGTTCACGGGTATTGCGGGTTCTGTGGCCTGAAAAACAGGAGGCGTGGCCCTGAGGTTACACAAGGTGACAAAGCTAGCACTGGCCTCTTAGGGGAAAGCCAGAAGCCTAGATGTCTGCCCCTCCCCCAAAAGAGAGATGGAAAAACTACCCACTGGCGGAGAGACAAGCAGGTTGGCCATGTCCACAGCCTGCGTCAACCATGAGAAACGGTCCCCTCAAGGCACCGGAAACCTGGGCTTTTGCTATGTTGAGTGTGCTTAGGCTTCAGCTTTATTCATTTCTTGGTCTGGAACCTGAAACCAAGAAATTAACATGAAATCTCAAGGGGGACCCACAGAAGCAAATATCATATTGCTCTGAGGGACAGTGTCACCAGCCAGAGAGGGCGCACAGGACCGCCATTAAACACTTTTAAAAAACTTGCTGCAGATGAGCTAAAATAACATAACGTGCCGCAGGGAAGGACCTGAGACAGCAGACAAACGTTGCCAACAGCAGCCTGAGGATGCAGAATAACCATCTAAAAAAGACGGTAAGCTTATCAGCAGAATTACAGCGAAGAACTGGCGCACTCAGGGAGAAGGGAGATAAGGACACCCGCCATCACCTTTTCTGTTCAACGTTGTTCTGCAAACCTCAGAAAGTGAGCTAAGGGTTTTTAAAAAAATTACATACAGATGTAGATACAGATACTATATATATGTATATATGCTTGTGTGTACACAAATATATAACATATAAATATCTATCTTTAGATAGAAATATGCACACGTAAATACAGGTATATATTTTAATGGAAGACAACATTCTCACAATTTGCAGACGTACACCTGTCAAATCATAAAAATACTAACTGAATCTACAACTCTTGGAACGAATAAGAGACTTTGGCAAGGTTTTTGGATACAAGATCAAAATGCAAACATGGAAAGGTTCCTACACGCCAGCAAAAATCAGCTGCAAAAATAATGTCAATAATCCCATTCACGATAGCAACAAAGAGCATGTTACCTAGGCTTAAATCGAATAATGGAAGTACAAGATCTATATGGAGAAGATGATATGGACATAAAATAAGATCTAGCAATCTCACTCTTAAGTGTGTAGCCCTCAAGAGATAAAAACTTACATATATGCAGACAGTAGCTCTATTTATAGTCACCGAAACCTGGAAATAACAGAAATGTCCGTCTGGTGAGTGAACACGCAAAACGGCACATCTATACAATGGGACAGTACTCAGCAGTAAACTGCAATGAACTACTGGTACACGCAACAACGTGGATCAGTCGCAAAGGCATTATGAGTGAAAGAAGGCAGTCTTAAAAGGTTTCATACTGTATGAGCTCATTTACACAACGTTCTCCAAGAGAAAGCTATTACATCGGAAAACAGATCAGTGGTTGCAGGGCCTGGGGGCAGGGGAGGTTGTCACCGCAAAGGGACACAATGAGGGCATCTGGGGCGCAATGAAACCGTTCTGTACCCTGATCTGCGTGGTGGTTATATGAATCGATGTACGTGTTAGAATGACTACAACAGTCCATATTAAAAAGTCAATTTTACCATGTGTGTGTTCACTGAGAAAATAAAGTTTACAACGAAAAGAACATGTTTTAAGAGGAAGGCCTAAAGAACCCGTACACGACGTGATGGGAAGATAACTCAATCTGGCAAAGATGCCATTCTCCCCAAACGGATCTATAAATTCACTGGATTTCACAAATACCCAAGAGAGTTTTAATGAAATTTGACAAATTGATAGTAAAATGCCTAAGGAAGAATAAAGACCTGGGTATAGCCATTTGGGGACAATTTGAAAGGAAGGAGGAAGGGCGTGCCATACTGCATACCAAGCATGTTTATAAATCTCCAGGAATTAGAACAATGAGGAGGTGGTACAGGGATAAATAAACAGATCTGGAAGGGGCGACATAGGTGTACCAGGAGCCGTTCATAAATGGCTGTTCATTTATATAAAGAACTTAGGTAGGTAGACAGACAGACAGACAGATCTCTATTTAGTTCCTCCCTTACTGCAGGCACAAAAATTAATTCCAGTTGTATTAAAGTCCCAAACGTGCAAAGAAAAACTTGAAAAGAGAATATAAAGAGTTTGTACAAATCAATTTTTTAAAAAAACAGAAAAAATAAGCAAAGGATATGAAAAGGTGTGCTCCCAACAGCCATCAGTAAAATACAAATTAAAGCAATAAAATTCTATTCCACGCCCATCGTATGTGCAAAAATGTAAGTTTGGCATTCAGAGCGCTGGCAAGGATGGGGGAAATGGACTTTTCTAATAGTTTTTCTGAGAGCAGTTTTAGGTTAACAGAAAAATGTCACCAAGCAGAGAGTTCCCTTGTACAACCCGCCTGCACAGTTAACATCCTGCATTAGCGTGGTACTTTCGTTACAATTGACAAACCAATATTAATACGTTATTAGTAAGTGAATTCCATCGTTTGCATGGGAGTTCACTCTCTGTGTTGTACATTTTATGTTTTGACAAAAGGCACAATGTCATGTGTCCGCCATTACAGTACCAAACAGAAGCGTCTCACTGGCCTGAAAATCCTCGGCTCTCCACCTGTTCGCCCCTCCCTCCCCCCAGCCCCTGGCAACCACCGATCTTTTTAGTCTTTATGGTTTTGCCTTCTCCAGAATGTCACAGAGTTGGAACCATACAGTCTTTTCAGATGGGCTTTGTCCACTTAGCAATACGCGTGGAAGCTTCCTCCATGGCCTGTCATGGCTTCGTAGCGAGCTCATCTTTATGTTGCTGAACAATGCTACGCTGTGTGGATGAACCACAGTTTTTTTTATCCATTCACCTACTGAAGGGCAACTTGGTTGCCATGAATTTTTGACAATTATGAATAAGTGGACTTTTTATATACCATTGGCAGGAAGACAACATCCTACAACCACTTTAGAGGAAAGCTGGCAACATCTAGTGAAGCCCAAGATGTGCACACACAGAGCTCAGAACTTCCATCCCTGGGCACACATCGCCAAGACACTCATGCAAGGAAGCATACAGAAAAATGTTCACTAAGCACTCTCTGTAACAGAGAAAACGGCAAACAAAATAAAACTGGGCCAATGAGAGAAGTGGAACGGGAGACAATTCCCCATGGGTCTCCCTCAAATTTCTGCACGTCCTGCCAGCAGAAGCCCTGATGGCTTTTGTTCTGGACTGCCTTCTCAAGGGTGTCTGCGTAGTGAATCGCCTCAGAAGATAGAGGTTGCGTCTCCCTCCGGAGCACAGTTTTGGCAGAATGCTTCCTGCCCATCGTAAATGATTTGGATTTCCTAAGACCAGGGCTCCTCAGCTGTGACACAGACCCACTGCATGTGCAGCAGACACGTGGGTCCCTCTGGGTCGCCCCAAGGAGAACAGGTGCAGACATGAAGCTCAGGCTGCTTGCTGTGCGTGAGGAGCGAAGCCTTTGTCTCTGACCCAGGAGACTTGTGTCCCCTGTCAGCATCCGTGAACCTGTGGCAGCTAACCTGTTAGCGTGAAAGTAGGGTCAAACCTCAGACCCTCTTGACAAATGGATAAATAAAATTTTGAAAATATTTGTACAATAGGCTACTGTGTGACAGTTAGTATAAATAAAGTGACAGGAATCCATGTGGATAGATCTCAATCTATTTTTAGGGGGGACATAAGTAAACCACAAAAATACCTCCAGCATTTCTGTAAAATGCATGCTGTTTTTGGATACACACATATGTGTCAAACACACGTGAATTCACACATAATCTTCAGGGCAATGGTTAACTCAAGAAGCAGGACGGGGAACTGAACCAGAAAACTTTTTAATCTTATGCAAATATATCAAAATGTTGACATTTTTTCATTCTTTCATCTGGGTATAGAGGTTTTCTAAATAGGTCCACAGTCCTTACCTGCAATTCTGAAAAGTTTGTTCTTAATTTTCGCACCGAAACTTACATGGCGGCAACAACCTAAATGAAATGAGGGAAGCTATGACAGTCTTTATTGGCTGCGCCAGTGTGAATATTCGTACATTTCATTGCAGAGCTCTGAATGTGTCTGGAAACGGCCTGCTTCCAGACCCTGGTGGTAGGGGATTCACAATGGCTTGGGCCCGTATCTCACCTTTCCAAAGTCTGGAGAAGTCTGAGTTCTAGAAGCCCCTGGTCTCCAGGGTTTGGGGTGAGGGCTTTAGTCTTGAAATATCCTCTTGCAATTTTATGTGTGTATTTATTTCATCATTTAAAGATACTAAAATGAGGGGAGAAAAAGCTCCAGCACTTTTCTGACACGTGAAACCAAATTTGCATCGCATAAGATACGCGATGCTCCAGGAGACAGAGCAGAAGCCTATGGGTGGGGCCCACAGGAGGATCACCTCAGCCCAGTGTCCACTCGTAGCCTCACGGCAGCAGGGAGAATCTGTACCCTGTGCGCAGCACACAGAGGACCCTTCTGGATCTGACCTCTTGTTTTTATAATTACTAGAGCATGTTCTAGAAAACAAAGATACTATTTTTAAATGTGGCAAGATAGGGTCATACGAGATTTTTCCTGTAACCGTGAAAGAACTAATACTTATTGCAGGTCACACTGCTGCCCTTCAGATTCCTGCTTGATGATTAAAATCATGCCTGTTCTGAACACGCCAGCTCCCCAGGTGGCGAACACACTTGAGTCTTGGTGTCCTAGAAGAGGATGCCTATCAGGACCGACTTCAGATGCTCTTGGCCTCACCAGCCTCCTGGGCCAGCCACTGCTGCAGCACCCAGTCCCGCACAGGCTCTGACCGGCTCCGTGAAGCCCCTCCCCACCTCCTCGCAGCCCCACGCTATGGCCCCTGCTTGTCTTCTAAGAGCTTCTCTTGAGGCTCACGCATGAGACAGCCTGGGCGTCAGTTCACAACCCACACCGCGTGACCCAAAGATGGAGGGAAGTGGTTGTCCCACAAGGGCAAATGTTTGATCGGGGCGGGTTTGGAGCCAATCGACAAATGCTTCTCTCCTTCCTGTCCTGGCTGGACGGTCAGAAAAACATCCCGTATGACTTCACAGACAGTCTCAGTGAAGGAATCAGCTAGTTCCCAGCCCTGGTGGCCGAGGCGACACATCATTCTTGCATGGGCATCCCCTCCCCGTGTTCTTGCCTGACCCTCACTGTCTCTGCCCCTGCCCATGGGGGCTACTCTCCCCAGTAGAGCGTCCTGCATAAGCCTTTATCTCGGGCTCATCCTCTGGGAGACGCAAGCCAAAATAGTCTTGGTACCACGCTCACATGACAAGGTCCAGGTATTTGGGGAAGGGAAGAGGCTTTTTTCGTAACTAAAAGAAAAAAAAAATTACAGGTAGTCTCACAAAATCGGGAAAATCTAGGTGCTGTGTTGCTCTCTACTTTTGTGTGCCATTTCTACCCGTGGCAGTGAAGGTGTTCCCCCTGAAGACCCTGTCTTCTTCCAAAGCACTTACCTGAAATGCCTTCAACTGCAACTGACTCACAAACGTGCCCGGGCCATTAAAATACACCCATGGTTTCTGGACGTTTCAGCTTATGATAGTTCTGTTTAATTTATGCCTTTGGGGCACTGTGTCTATAGTTAACAGTACTGTGCTATACACATGGAAGTTGCTCAGAGAATAAATCTTAAAAGAGACCCGCCAGAAAGAAATGGGAAGTACGTGACGTGACGGGGGCATCAGCTCACCCCACAGCGACAATCACACTGCAATATATACATGTATCAAGTCCATGTAAGTTTGTACACCTTAAACATATACACTGTTACATGTCAGTTACATCTCAATACAGCTGGAAAGAAGGATAATGTATGCCTGTGAGAGGGGGGACTTTTTTTTTATCAGAGTGAGTTCCCGCTTTGCATCCCTGCTCCCCGAGATGAGCTTGTGTTGATGCATCCAGATTTATCCGACAATTGGTCACAAGAGCCAGCAGACTGGGGCCTCGGCGTCGATTCTGTGACCCCGAAGCAGCGGAAATGAAGTAACTGATCTGCTGGAGGAACACACCCTCTGGCCTGGACGCCTCCGCTTGGTACTCTTAACGCCTTCCGAGCAACACCAAGTACAAACAGCGGTAACTAAGCCGCTCCTGCCGTCCCCTGTGACCCTCCTTGTCGGCACCAAACTTAACTTCTCTTCCCGCCTTCAGCCGTGTTGTGTGAAGCAGTAATTAGAACTAAGTGTCTTCTTAGGACACTTCTACTGCGGCATGTTTGTCCTGCCTCCTGCCATCTTATTATGTTATCTTGCCAAATGCCAGAGGAACAAGAAACAGATGTTCCAAACAGGACACACCAGAGAGGGAATTTCCCTTTCGTCAGCTATGACAAGGAAGCTCTCAGAACTCCACTCTGCCCGTCACTGGTAAGGTATGGAGCCCTGAACGTACAGGGCAGGTAGAGACTCGTACAAAATGCAGGGCTGCGTTTACCTCTGTGGAGTAATGTAGAAAGAAAAAAAAAATGCAGTTAGAAAAAACAGGAGGGGGCTTCCCTGGTGGCGCAGTGGTTGGGAGTCCGCCTGCCGATGCAGGGGACACGGGTTCATGCCCCAGTCCGGGAAGATCCCACATGCCGCGGAGCGGCTGGGCCCGAGAGCCATGGCCGCTGAGCCTGCGCTCCGCAACGGGAGAGGCCACAACAGTGAGAGGCCCGCGTACCGCAAAAAAAAACAAAAACAAAAAAAAACAGGAAACTAGGGGTCAAATGTCTCTAATTACAAATGATTTGAGATAATATCCAAATGTCTTTGTGAAAATGATTTGCAAAAATGTTTGGAATTAAGTATACATTTTTGCAAACAAACACTTTTCTTCTTGGATGGCGCAGCTGGGATGCATTTCAATGGAGTTTTCTATTTGACAGGTTGAGTTCTGCATTTTCCATACCGACATATACAAAAAGTCTACCTTACCGTACGCGGGAAGAAGAATGGGAATGAGAATAAAAATAAGGAGCAGGAAAGAGGAATTTATAAAGTCCGGGTTGGTTCATTTCAATATATTTAAAGACAGAGCTATTAGATTATGTCCGGGAACTCGGTGCCTGTTTTTAGAAATACAAACAGGAATAATTAACAACACAGCTCTCAGGCTTCCAGTTCAAGAAAGGAGACAGCACAGACTTTATATTATTTCTCTCTTACAACTTTTTAAATTGATGGTAAATGAGTGACGAAAAATAACAAATCCACAGCAACAAAAATTTTACGGTATTAAGTTATTAACAGATGTGCAATTTCAACAGGATTCTAGATCAGCGTTTCTCAGCCACAGCACTGCTGACATTTGGGACCGGATATCTGTGTGGTAGAGGCTGCCCTGAGCATGGCAGGTTAAGCAGCATCTCTGACCTCTACCCACTAGGCGCCAGGAGCATCTTCCCCTCACCCCCAATTAAAACAATCCAAACATCTCTCCAGATGTCGTCAAGTATCCCCTGGGGGAACCACTGCCCTGGTTAAGAACCACTGGTCTCAAGACAGAGAGCAAATGGAGGAATATTTAGTCACACAGCTGAGCAGAGGAGACTGCAGCCCAGAAGATTTACAGAGGGCATGAGAACGCAGGAGACAGGCCAGCCGTACGTCACAGCACCGAAGGAAGTCCTAACAAGGATGCTGCAGAGAAAAAGAAGATCCAAGGAGGGAAGGAGGGAAAAGCAGCAAAACCCCGGGACTGAGTGAAGGTCTGCAGACACAACAGGAGAACAAGCACACACACCCAGGTGCATACGCACACACACACTCTCTCACATACACACACACTCTCTCACATACACACACACGTTCCCTCACACACACCCTCACATATGCATGCACACAAACACTTGCATACTCACTCTTTGTCTCACACACACACACACACACACTCTCTATGCAGAACAGCATGCAGCCAAACATATCCATTCCTGAGGAGTGTTCTTCCCACAAAATTAAACAAAGAACTCAATCAGCTAGGAAGGGTATCAAATTGCAGCACTGGAACACCTGCCACCCAAATTGAAACTGCCAGCCATAAGCCCCTTCTACATGCATGGGGCCTTCAGCCTCCTTTCTACTGCGAAATGGGATGAGCACGAATCAGGAGGCATTTGAGGAAAGCCCGGACTACGAAAGAGAAAGCCTAAGATAAAGAGAAAAACTGGGGATTCCCTGGTGGCGCAGTGGTTGAGAACCCACCTGCCAATGCAGGCAACACGGGTTCGAGCCCTGGTCTGGGAAGATCCCACACGCCGCGGAGCAGCTGGGCCCGTGAGCCACAACTACTGAGCCTGCGCGTCTGGAGCTTGTGCTCCGCAACAAGAGAGGCCGCGACAGTGAGAGGCCCGCGCACCGCGATGAAGAGCGGCCCCCGCTCGCCGCAACTAGAGAAACCCAGCGCACAGAAACGAAGACCCAACACAGCCAAAAATAAAGAAAGAAAGAAAGAAGCTTTCATTTAAAAAAAAAAGGGAGAAAAACTGAACACAACACAAATGAAGATGAATGGGGAGCGGGGATGAAAAAGAAAAAAAGAAAATTAACATTCTCAGACACATTTAAGAAGACATTTCATTCAAAACAAAAATCAAAATCCTGCTAATAAGAAAGAAATTTGTTTTTAAATTTTATTTATTTATTTTTGGCCGTGTTGGGTCTTCGTTTCTGTGCAAGGGCTTTCTCTAATTGCGGCGAGCAGGGGCCACCCTTCATCGTGGTGCGCGGGCCTCTCACTGTCGCGGCCTCTCTCGTTGCGGAGCACAGGCTCCAGACGCGCAGCCTCAGGAGTTGTGGCTCACGGGCCTCGTTGCTCCGCGGCATGTGGGATCTTCCCAGACCAGGGTTCCAACCCATGTCCCTTGCACTGGCAGGCAGATTCTCAACCACTGCGCCACCAGGGAAGCCCCAGAAAGAAATTTTTAAAATCAGAAAACAAGAGAACACTGGGAAAGTAAGAACATGATAACCAAAATGATAAGATGAATTCGGAAGATGAAACTAATAGGAATTCCTAACAAATAACAGAAAACGGAAGAGGATGTTTCCAAGGAAATTTTTTTTAAGTTTCCCAGAACTGAAGGAAAACAATTGCATCCAAATCACAGGGGCTTATGAGTTACTGAAGAGATGAGTAAACAGTCTTCACCCTGGCCCATCTTTGAGACATGCTAGAAATGATGATCTAATCTGGCACCTTAAAAACGAGGGGGAGGGCTTCCCTGGTGGCGCAGTGGTTGAGAGCTTGCCTGCTGATGCAGGGGACACGGGTTCATACCCCGGTCTGGGAAGATCCCACATGCCGCGGAGCAGCTGGACCTGTGAGTCATGGCTGCTGAGCCTGCGCGCCCGGAGCCTGTGCTCCGCAACGGGAGAGGCCACAACAGTCAGAGGCCCACGTACCGCAAAAAAAAAAAAACAAAAAAACGAGGGGGAGTATCTTCAAAGTTCTGATGTTGGAAAAAAATCCTAAAATTCTATGCAGTCAAACCACTAGTGAAGTGTAGAGACCAAATAAAGAAATGTTCAGACTTACAAGAACACAGCTTATGTCCCATGCAACCATTCTTAGGAAGGGATCTGTCAGTAAACCAAGAAGAAAAGTAATTAAAATCCAAGAAACACTGGCACCTACTCATAAGAGCCAAGAAACAAAGTCCCAGGCAGACAGTTGTCACCTGTGTCCTAACAAGCAATCGGTAGGTTGGCGCAGGAGGATCAAGTGAGATCTTAGAAAACAAAAAGAGGGTCCCGCACACTTGAGAGAACAGCCTAGGGATGGAATGAGGTCTGAGAAGGCAAGTGACAGACTGCATGGGGGGTAAAGCAGGAAAACCGTAAGGAAGCGGCCCCTGACCCACTGCTCCCTGGCAGGGGCTGAACCTGGTCAATGCCAAGCTAGGGTGGAAAGGATGCCTTCACTTGGGTGAGAGATGGCAGTTTTGCTACTAAGTAATAACATCTGAATTTATGTCTGCTCAGCGCAAGAGCTGTGGGGTCACCAGGAGTGGGAAAGAAATTCAAAGCAGGAACCAGAGAGAAACAAAGTTGGAATCTAATGGCATCCTGCTGAGACGGACTCATCCAACCAAGTGACTACGGTTATAAACCTTGAAAACTGTTCTCCTCATTCACCTTTTCACACCCTTCCGGGCCCTCCTCTTCACTATAAGGCCCTGCTATTCGAATTATAGCGTTTTCTGGGAACTTGCAGTAAAGGCAGATTCCCTGGCCCCAGCCCAGACCTACTAAAATAAGAAACTGCATCGGATGAGAATTGGATTAGGGTCTGCCAAAAGGAATCCTTAGTAAATGCAAGCTTTTCAAGGTGCTGAGCCTTTGGTAATTTGTTATGCAGAACTATTGGGTTTGCCAGAAAGTTCTTTCGGTTTTTTCCGTAAGCTGGGTCTAGTAGTGCTTAGTTGTCTTTAACTTCCTTTGAAACAATTTTGTTAGACCGCATTGTGACAGCTGTCATATCAGCGTGCATTTAAAAAAACACTTATCAAAATTGGTGAATTTCTGTGTAGCCGTTTTAGTATTGAAGATGGAAGAAAAAAGAGCAACGTTTTCGGCATATAATGCTTTATTATTTCAAGAAAGGTAAAAATGCAACTGAAACGCAAACAAAGATTTGTGCAGTGTATGGAGAAGGTGCTGTGATGGGTCGAAAGTGTCGAAAGTGGTTTGTGAAGTTTCGTGCTGGAGATTTCTTGCTGGACGATGCTCCACGGTTGGGCAGACAAGCTGAAGTTGATAGAGATCAAACTGAGACATTAATTGAGAATAATGAACGTTATACCACGCGGGAGATAGCCGACAGACTCAGGATATCCAAATTGAGCATGAAAATCATGTGCACCAGCTGGGTTATGTTCATCGCTTTGATGTCTGGGTTCCACATAAGTTAAGCGAAAAAAACCTTCTTGACCATATTTCCACACGTGACTCTCTACTTAAACGTAACGAGAACGTTCCATTTTAAAAACAAATTGTGACGGGCGATGAAAAGTGGACACTGCACGACAATGTGGAACGGAAGAGATCGTGGGGCAAGCGAAATGCGCCACCACCAACCACACCAAAGGCCAGTCTTCATCCAAAGAAGGTGATGCTGTGTATGTGGTGGGAGTGGAAGGGAGTCCTCTATTATGAGCTCCTTCTGGAAAACGAAACAATTAATTCCAGCAAGTACTGCTCCCAATTAGACCAACTGAAAGCAGCACTCTACAAAAAGCATCTGGAATTGGTCAACAGAAAACACACACTCTTCCATCAGGATAACGCAAGACCGCATGTTTCTTTGATGACCAGGCAAAAACTGCTACAGCTCGGCTGGGAAGTTCTGATTCATCCGCCATAGTCACCAGACGTTGCACCTTTGGATCTCCATTGAGTTCAGTCTTTACAAAATTCTCTTAATGGAAAAAAATTCAATTCCCTGGAAGACTGTAAAAGGCCCGGAACAGTTCTTTGCTCAAAAAGATAAAAAGTTTTGTGAAGATGGAATTATGAAGTTGCCTGAAAAATGGCAGAAGGTAGTGGAACAAATCGGTGAATACATTGTGCAATACAGTTCTTGGTGAAAATAAAAAACGTGTCTTTTATTTTCACTTAAAAACCGAAGGAACTTTTTGGCCAACCCAATACATAACTAATACAAGAAGCTGGTAAATCTGGATTGGAAAGGGGTCAGAAGCAGTGAGTAGGACAATAAGGAAAGTATATTATCGACCCTCAGAGCAAGAAACCAGCCGAGAGTGTCTACATGTGCTACCTACAGAATGAGGATTCTAAAACTATTGTTACAGATACACCAAGTACTAAAAGCAGAAGTAAGAGTGGGCCTATGAGCAGGGAGGGGCGGGGAGGCCTAGGAACTGTGTTGTTTCATTATAAACATTTTGCTACTCTTTGAGATTTCGACCATCTCATAAAAATTCTACTTGTTAATTCAGCATTTACAGACCAATTGAATCTTGATACTGGGAGATATCTTAAAGGTCTCAGTCCAGCATCCCATTCAAAACAGGAATCTAGAGACTCAATCTGGGTGCTCACTCCAACTCACAGCACAGCACATCTATGGAGAGATGCAGCTTGGTACTAGAATGTGCCCTTACGGTAAATGCAAAAATCCACGCCTGCGGGAGTGTCAAGCAGAACTCCCAGGTGTGCCTTCTGAAGCATAAGGAGCACACCTCTCACTGCCCAGCATCAACCTTGAAATCACGGACACTGTCTGTCACCGGCCCTGCTAAACAGCCTTCAGGCTAAGCCCCAATACATTTAGCTCTTCTCCACAGGACATGATGCCCGGTTTCCTTCCAGCCACATCCACTACGTCCAACACTTCCTAGTCCGGTGGTGTGTGACTTTAAAGTTGACTCCACAGCCCTGCAGGAACAATTTGCTACAGGCAGAGAAGGCGGGACAGCAACCTGCTGGATCTGCCCACGTGACCGCCTGTATTAGTCAGGTTCCAGCCATGACTAAATTCTCAGGGCCTTTTCTCATGAACTGCTCTATGAAACAAACACCCCCAAACAAGTTCTATTTTTAAACACAATAGCAAACCTGGCATCCCCCCCCCCCCCCGCCGTTACATTTTGTCTGGTTTCTGCCAATTATTTGACGATTTAAAAAAACTCAACAAGTACTCATATAGAGCACTTCTTCGGTGCCAGACGCTGAGCCTTTCACAAATATTAAATCACTTGATCTTTATCACAATCCCATGAAGTAGGTGCTAATGTTATAGACATTTTACAGATGCAGAGACTGATAAATGAGTTAAGTTAACGCGCCAAGATCCCTCAGCAGCCAGGACTGAATTCCAACCTCAGCAGGTCTGCTCTACACCATATTCTCTCTCTCTCTCTTTTTTTTTAAATTGTATTGAAGTATAGTTGATTTACCATGTTGTCTTAATTTCTGCAGTACAGCAAAGTGATTCACTTATACATATATATACATTCTTTTTCACATTCCTTTCCATTACGGTTTATCACAGGATGTTGAATATGGTCCCTGTGCTCTATAGTAGGACCCAGGTGTTTATCCATCGTATATACAATAGTTGCATAGACCATATTCTCCTGACAATGGCACCCAGCTGCCTCAGGGAGCTGTCTGAGTCCTGATTCCGCTGCCCCGTGTAGGTGCCACCCTTCCCACCTCTGTGTTACCTACAAATCTGACAATCGGGTCTTCCACGCTTGCCTCCAAAATGGAAAGAAATGTTGAGAAGGATGAGACCAGGGAAGACTCCTTTACAAGAACAAATCTAAAGTAAAGCGATGAAGACCCAACCAACACCCCACCAGGGAGAATTTTCCCTTCTTCTGCAAGCCTTCAGGGACCCGGAAGCCCTAGGGAGCATCACCGCACTGAGTTGTGTGATGTAGGGATACTCTAGAGCAGCTTGGGGCTAATTCACCCCACTCCTCCAGGGAACATCTGGCAAAGTCTGAAGACAGTTTTGGTTGTCACAACTGGGTGAGGTGTGGGAGGAGTGCTACTGTCGTCCAGAGGGTAGAGACCAGGGACACTACGAAACATCCTACAACACACAGGACAGCACCCTCCCCCAGCAAAGAACGATCCACCTCAAAATGTCAGCAGGGCCAAGGCTGAGAAAACCTGTTCTAGACGATCTACTCATGAAGTCAAAAACAATAATACATCCTAAGTTTAGACACAGTGAACCAACTGAGGAAAAGGTCCATGTGAATCAGTGACATACATCTTTCACTAACATTTTTGCACTCTGGCAAGGTGGAACGATCAATAAATCAGAATCAGGTATCTCCTCTATTCAGACTTCTCCATGCCTCAGTTTATACAGTCTCCATGCAACAATAAGGCATTCTTAGGTTGCTTTCCATTCTAAATGTCATCAACTATAGAGAACAGACTTGTGGTCTGTGCTAGTTCGGGACTAGCAGATGCAAACTATTATGTATAGAATGGATCAACAACAAGGTCCTACGATAGAGCACAGGGAACTACATTCAATAGCCTGTGATAAACCATAATGGAAAAGAAGATGAAAAGGAATGTATATATGTATGTATAACTGAATCACTTTGCTACAGAGCAGAAATTAACACATTGTAAATCAACTATACTTCAAAAAATTAAACTCATCAACTGCAGCTTTATTATTTTTCAAATAACTAGAGTAAACAGAATACTTTTAACACAGCAGTTGCTCCGAAATGCTCAGCATTAACGACTAGTTCAGAGCATTACAAAATTATCATTTCAAAGCATCCTCCGATTTCCTCAGATTGTCCTGTTGGCATTTTTATTACAACGTTTCCATGTCAACTAACTTCTGATTTACTCTCCTTAACGATAAACTTCAAACGTTATTTCTACTATGTGTTTTCCTAGTATGTCTATACTTTCGTTAATGGCACAAAGCTGATTTATTTGTTTGCAAACGGAGCACCTAGCGGAATGTCACCAAGTAATTGCTACTTTTTAACTATGTTTGACACCTATTTTTATAACATTCGTAAGAAATCAAAACTTGTTTCTTAGATAACTAATTTCTACAATTATTTATTGGCTAAAATAATGGAAATAATAAAGAGGTAGGGAGAGAACCCATAAATCTTTTACTTTCCTACAACTACCTGAAATATAAACCGAGCAAGACCAGAATTCCCCAAATCCTCTCTGCCACCCAAGTCACAATCACAAGCCAGTGGCCAGTGACCTTTGTTTTTTTCAGATTCTCAGTGGCCAGAGGACACTGCTTTAAGAATCACTCTGTCACGTGGTGATTGAAAAAGGACCTTTTTATTTTATTTTCCCCCAAGTTCTCTAAGAAAGTATTCCTGAGCATTACAGAATCGTGATAATATCAATGTCTTTCAGTCAAAGGCCGGACAGGAAAACAACTGCAGATAATGACAGTGGTTTATTGATTCATTGCAACCAGAGGACCACATTTTGGGGACTCCTGGGCATCTCACTGAGGTGTTATTATATAATATGGGCTTGTATTAGGTGATCTGAGGAATGTTTCAAGAAAGTAGGGCTTTTCTTTGAACTGGATGCTGTAAGAAAGCAGAGGTCATTATATCACTGGGCATCTTGATCAAGTCTTCTGGAAGGCAGGAAGTACTGAAGCTGCAATTAGTAAAGAAGTAGCAGTCGTTCGTATTAACCAGGAAAGTGGGATGTTCAGTCCTTTTGTGTTTTTGTCCACGTCCCACCTTGATCATGGAGAGGTCCTGGTTTTCTCCTTGACCATCGTGGTTTTAGACTGGCCTTGTCTGACGCCGGTAATTCTGTGAAATTGTTTCTCTTCAGCCACAGCAAACCAAGACCTGGCTGCGAATGCCAGACTGGCTCCCAGCTGCGAGCGGCTGCTTTTCCCTTTCTCAGTGGGAACATCAGCCCCAGCTGCACCTAAGGGGAGACTTGGTCTCCTGCCATCTAAACCCACAAAGAGTCGGCTTCCTCTGGCTGGCACGGAGCCACCCTCCACGCTGGTTCAAAGGAGAAAGGTCACTTTGGAGACCTATGTTGTTCAAAGATTTACACTAAATCCTGAATTGGATTCCTCCTTTCTGAAAGCTGAATTTCTCACCTTGCTCAATGCCCTGAGGTCAGGGACGCATCACATTCAAGATATCTCACAGGGGTACCATCCCATGAGGTCAAATGTAAGTTAGGTCTTGGAGGTTCCCGGCTATGCCCGTCTCTACTCCTCAGTGGTTGGGTTTTACAGAGTCTGAGGTACCCAAAGAAGAGGCCAGGACTACGGGCGCGGGGCGGGGGGCAGCTCTTGAGAGCTGGGAGCCCCGCTTCCTACCAACTGTCCAGAGACGTTTCAATAATTCAACACCTCGTTTTGGTTCTCAGCCCGGCTCGGCAGCAGCGTTTCTTGGAGGTCAACAAAGCATTCACCTTTGAGACTTTCTGCCATCAGGAATGACAAGGAAGATTTTATTTATCTCTATTTTGTAGAAGAACGGGCCCACTCGAGTAGGCAGACCTCTGCATTGTTCGCGCCTTCTGTATCTTCCTTCCCAATACAGTCAGCTTAAATGTTTTTTAAAGAATAAGGACAAAAAAATTATTTGTGGATGTGTTTTAAAGATCATAAAGTTCTCTTTTACCTATGAAGATACATTTAAATTTTTTTCTAAGAAATAATGCTTCCAGTCACGACTTAAATGCGCAAAAAATTCAGTCACATTTACTAACTTAGAGATTACTAAAAAAGTTAATTATTTTAGTCATAAAACTACCTAGATATTGACCAATCCACCACTAAGCTTATTCCTTTTGGTTGAACATGCAATTGATTTTTAGAAAATTAATATTAGGCTATTAATTACTTTAATTGTTTGATTTTTTAATTTAAAATCAGTATTGTCATTGGATAAATCTAAACAAACTATTTCTTACCTGTGGATCCCTTTGAACAATTAGCTACAGTTAAACAATTCTTTATTAGGTTAAGAAACTTAATTTTTAAGTTCATTTTTACCAACGAATTCATACCAGCAGAATTAAAGTTCATGCTGCTTACACATCAGACTGTGGGGTAAAGGATTTCTTAGGAATTTATGCTGCTATAACCTTTTGAAACATTAAGAAGTTTTGCTAAAAAATTCTTAACTTTTTATTCTGAAAGAGTTTAAAATTTACAGAAGAATCACAAGAAGCCTAGAAAGCATTCCATGTACCCTCAGCAAATTCACTAACTGAAAACATTTCACTCCATTTGCTCATTACCTGTGTGAGTGTTTCCTGAACCATTCATTTGCAAGTGAATTGTTGACATCATACACTTTAACCCTAAGTACTTCCGAGTATACTTCCTAAGAACAACATGATTATTAAACTGAAGAAATTTAATACTGATACATTATCACTGTCACCTTCAGATTTCACCAACTTTCCCAGCCACATTTTTTAAGGAAAACCTCTCCGCTGATCCATACTGCGTTTAGTTTTCATGTCTATTTTCTCTGTCTTGAATGGCATTGGCATTTTCCAAAAGTACAGGCCAGTTGTTTTGTAGAATGCTCTCAGTTTGGGCTGGCCTGATGCTTTCTCCTGATTCGATTCAGGTTATGCTTTTTTTTTTTTTTTTTTTGGCAGAAATGCAAAATTTGGCCGCAATGGCAGAAGTAAAGCTGTGTCCAAGGCATTTTGTCCCACCGTTGGTGGTGCTAACAATTAAGAATTTTCTTTTGAGCAGATTCCTTAACGTTTCCTCTGGACCATATTGTGAATGCAGACCCTTTTTGGCTTCATAAATAAAAGAGTGACTTCCACGTTATGTCACGACTCCATCTCTAAGATCTATGCCTCTATTACATTTCTCTTCTACTTTCCTGGAACAAGAGAGTCGGTTCTGCCCATTTATTTTCATTTCCCTTGAATAAAATGGGAACGAATAAACAGACTGACACAGATGGTTGTCAGTGTGGTGATGATTACAACCGAGAACAGGTCTACAAAAATACCCAGCTCGCTAAACTTTCCATAGGAAAGCCTGCCTGCGTCCAACGCGCCAAAAGCAACTGGGCTTGGAGGATATTTTTAGGAATTGATTATTTTAGCTTCTTTCTGAGAGCAGACAAGCTGCCACAATGGAATACACATTAAACAATGCGTTAACAACATCAAATTTAGAGCCAGCTGAACTAAAAATGGAAACCAAAATTCTGCCCATAGATAGTCATTTCACACAGATCAGCAAGAGAGTCTTGGGACCATGAAGTTGTTTGGCTCTGCTCTCCAACCCCTTGTGGAATGACTGAACTTAAAACTTCTCCCCAAGATTTTTTCACACCCTTGCCTAAATATCTCCCAGAAAGGACTTTTCACACTTCCATTGGAAATTGCTTCTAGAGTCTCAGGATACCTCTGAGCATGAGAATTTAATTTGGGGGGCACCTGAAATCTCTCCCTTCATATTTGTTTCTGGTCCCAACCTGTGAAGAAGTAAGAAGATCTGGCCTTTCCTAAAAGTCAACTGTGGGTGAGAGCACATGGTCAGGGAGTAAGCAGGAGGCCAGAGTGGGGAGTCCAATCCACTGAGTTTTTATGTAGAGAATTTTTCTTTAATCTCTACGAAATTCTCTCTAGAAACCTCTGGATCCTCCACTGTAATCTTCATGAGGACTGTCTTCCTAGTTCCAAACGGTGTTGGATACACTGTACTTTTTATCAATAAACATTGTTTATAAACATTGTTGAATGAATGCCCAAAAGAATAAAGGTCTTACTTTGAATTCGAACAGTATTATTTGTGGTCACTCAAATTATAACCTTGCTATCATATTGCATTAAAATACTCATTTTTCCCTTTTGTCAATGCATTATTCATTCTACAATCAATTCAAGCAATATATAGATGGTATTAAACATGCTATCTGTACAGGGATTGGCTGAATTGCAGATCAGTGTTCTGGTATTCTAGGGTATCAGTCAGCTCCTGCTGTACAACAAGCACCTACAAAATTTCAGCAGCATACAATAATAAGTGTTTACTAGCTCACAGGTCTGTGGGTTGGCGAAGGGTTGGTTGACCTGGGTTGGATTCAGGTAGGTGGCTCTGCTGATTTTGGCTGGGCCTGTTCACAAATCCAGGAGTCAGCTAACTCAAGCTGCTTCTTTCAAGCCTCACTACATCACATCCACTAATATCCCACTAGCTAAAGCAAGTCACGTGGCCAAGCCCAACACCAATTGCATGGGCAAGAATGTTCCCCCAAAAGCAAGGGAGTGAATATATCTGGAAAATGAGCTAAACTATAACACCGTCACAACACACAAACTAGCTCCCAGCTTTTTCCACTTGTGAACTACAGAAGTGAACTTTGATTTTCCCCAAATATCAGACTTTCTCTAACCTCTGGACCTTTGCACATGCCGTTCCTCTGCCTAGAATAATCTCCCACACCTTCTGCCCCTCTTACAACATAAATCCATCTCTATCACTTGCCAGACTAACTCCTGCTCATTCTTTCGGACTATTACGTTCTAGAAGCATCTCTAGATCCGAGAATCCAGGAAAGTTGCCAACCCCAGATTCTCCCGTACATCCCGCGGAGCCCTATTCCTCCCCCACGGTACCTACTGAATGTTTTAAACATTGCCCATTTCTCTCTCTTCTCACACAATAATCTCTGTGAGTACAGCCTGCATCCTTCTTACTAACCTTTGTGCCTCCAGCCTTAGATTAGTGTCTGGTATATAGCAAATACTCAAAAAAAGTTTGTTGGATGAATAATTTGGATATGAGTATTCATCCTTTGTGAAACATGAACACTGACCTGACTACACTACATAAACGTATCCTACCTACTGACATTTTCTCTTTCCCCATTTTTTCTTATTATTGTTTAAAATAAAAATAGTTTCAAACTCTGCTTATGGAGAAGCTATAAATTCAGATCACACACGTCAGCTTGGACTCAATCTGAGCAGTCTGCCCCCTTCAGCTGGAAATAACCTGACGTTCATCAGAACTTTCACAGCACAAAAAAATGAACTCTTTGGACCGAAAATAAACTAAAAGTTGTAGTTTGAACTCTCTGTCAGTCAGGATATATTCCTGACATTTAAAAAATATTCTCATTACATGGGGAGCCTGACACTCCAAATTGGAACTCTTGGTTTTATTCAAGCTAGTAACTTACCTCTTTCTCCAGCGAATCCCTACCGAAACCTCTAGAACAAAAGGTCCCTAAGGTCCCTCATTCTTTTTTTTTTTTTTTTTGCGGTACGCGGGCCTCTCACTGTTGTGGCCTCTCCCGTTGCGGAGCACAGGCTCCGGATGCGCAGGCTCAGCGGCCACGGCTCACCGGCCCAGCCGCTCCGCAGCATGTGGGATCTTCCCAGACCGGGGCACGAACCCGTGTCCCCTGCATCGGCAGGCGGACTCTCAACCACTGCGCCACCCAGGAAAGCCCGGTCCCTCATTCTTAAAAAATAATTGCTTGTAGCAAATCCATGGCTGCCTGCTAATCTAAATACAGTCTACATCTGTCTTTCATGGGTCTTTGAAAAAAGCTGGGCTTCTCACACAGATTTACGGGCTTCTAGATGACATTTGAAGGACTTGTCTATTTAACATCATCGCTGAAAATAAACACTTCATCATAAATCCATTCATCAAAACTAAACCACTGATCCCTGCTCCTCTCCAACAGAATGAATCCATTTTCCCACTGCACTGCAATAAGTTCCATGAACATTAAATTCACAGTGACAGCGATTCTCAGAAAGAGCGTTCAGCAGCGTAGTCTCTCAAGTATTTACTTAGGCTTTTACAACACGATGATCCAGAACACTTCGAAAGGGGCTGGTAAGAGGATTTCAACAATCCAGTGTGCCCTCCAATCAATAACTAATTCATCGCTACCAAATGGCTTCTTCGGAGCACGGAGACATGAAAACAGATGGAACGGAATGCCTATTACAACATCTCCAGGGGCTTCCCTGGAGAAAAAAACAAACAAACAAACAAAAAACCCAACATCTCCATATACTCTCTTAGCTCTTTAGGGAACTGCCACAGGCTGGGAGAAGTCATCAATGACTTTTAATAAGCACAACTAAAAATAATGCAACAGGGTGTCTGTGACTACTTCTTATAGGCATGGTCTCGTTGGATGATGTCTGGAAGACATTTTTGGTTGCTGGATCCTAAAAGGGCAGGGATACTGGCATCAAGTGGGTAAGGGCCAGGGATACCGCTCAACATCTTACAGTGCACAAGACAGCCCTCCCTCCTGCCGCACAACAACAAAATTATCCAGCCCATAAAGTCAATAGTGCCAAGAATGAGAAACCCTGTCCTAGAGAAAGTTAATAGATGTAATTTCTAGAACTGTCCAATATGGCAGTCACTAACCACACGTAGCTACTGAGCTTTTGAAACGTGGAAGTCCAAACTGAGAGGCAATGTAAGTGAAAAATACACTCTAGATTTCAAAGACTTAGCATGAAAAGAGAATGGAGGTTCAGTATTTCCACCATTTTCTTCTTGGAAATACAAAAAGCATAAAGGAGAAGAAAAACAAGCATTTGAAAAATATGTATTTAGTAAAACAAGAAGCAAGTTAAACCCCTGGCTTCAAAGTATCAAAATGACCGCCAGTGCAACTGGAGATGGACCAGGGTGTGTTGAGGAAAAGACAGAAGCAAACAAAACCACAGGGATGATGCAGCAGCTAGAGATTTGCCAAGGAACCAGCAAAAACACGCTTCTCAAACACAAGGAGCACAGCCCAAGGCACAGAACATGGATGATGTGTTTGCAAGAAGAGAAGTAAGGGCGAACCAGCTGGCAGCAGGAGTGTCCTATACAAAATCAACTTCCAGAAGCACAAAAGGTAAAATTAAATGAAGAATCACATGCACACGTTACATTTGAAGGCACTGTTATGTCGCTATGGCAGTGGGAAAAAGAGAACTTTGAATTGTTAAAGAAAATGTTCTAATCTGGCATCTTCATTGGCTGAGAAGTAAAGGATAAATAAATTCACATGTAAAACCCTGGGTTAAAAAAAAAAAAAAAAAAAAAACCCTGGGTTAAGGGAAAAAGCCAGCTATCCTCGCACACTGTACTGCTTCTTTCCCACGGAAAACATCCAGAAATAAAACATATATATGTGCAGAAATCAATAGCTTTCTTTTTTTGAATTTTAGGTAAATATCAAATTTTTTAGTACGCCTCGAGGTGAATAGATTTCTTATATGTAAACAATGCAAACTAGAGCATAAAATTGAAGGCAAGGAATCGTTTAAAATAGCAATAATAAAGATAAAATGCTTAGAAATAAGACACATGTAAGACTTTAGGAAGATAATTTTTGTTTTAAGGAAACTGTTACTACAGCCCTTTTTTAATTATTTTTAATTTTTTGGTTGTGTTGGCTCTTCGTTGTTACATGTGGGCTTTCTCTAGTTGCATCAAGCAGGGGCTACTCTTTGTTGCGGCGTGCGGGCTTCTCATTGCGGTGCCGTCTCTTGTTGCATAGCATGGACTCTAGGTGCGCGGGCTTCAGCAGTTGTGTCACGTGGGCTCAGCAGTTGTGGCACATGGGCTTAGTTGCTCCACGGCATGTGGGATCTTCCCGGACCAGGGATCGAAACCATGTCCCCTGCATTGGCAGGTGGATTCTTAACCACTGCGCCACCAGGGAAGTCCCAGGAAGATAACTTTTAAGTTCTTCTCGTGTGAGGGAGAAGAAAATGTAAATACATGAAAGGCATTCCAAGCTACAGAGTATGAAGAATCAACATCATGACATGACTGTCCCTAAATCTATTTAAAATAAAACCCAAAGGATTTGTTTTAGGAATTAGGTAGGCTGGTCCTAAATTTCATAGGAAACCATAGATAAGTAAATATAGCCAACAGAAATCTAAAGTAATTCAATTATAAAATGTAAACCACTCAATTAAAAAAAAAGGCAAGGATTTTAACACTATTCCTAAAGGAAAGATATTCAAATAGACAATAAGCACATGTAAAAATGTTCAAACTGATCACTTAGTCATCAGTAAAATTCAAAAGAAAACCACAATATGACACCACCATACACCCACCCAGTATGAGGAAAATTAAAAAGACTGACAATATCAAATGACGTCGAGGAATGAGGGCCACTGGAACTCCCATACATTCCGATGGGAGTGTAAAATGGTGCAGCCACCTTGGAGAAAGACTGGGGGTTTCTTAAAAAGCTAAAAACCTACCCCAGGACTCAGCCGTTTCACTCATTTGTATTCTCGCCCTCCCCTCTTTTAGAAAACACATGGGCCACAAAATAAACTGTGCCAGAACCTTCATAGCAGCTTTATTCATAAGAGCAAAAAACTACAAAGAGCCCAGCTGTTCCTTCATAGGAGAATAAATAAACCAAATGTGGTACATTTATACATGGAATATCACTCATCAGTAAAAAGAAACAAACTACAGATACATGCAACTACGTGGTTAGGTCTCAAAAACGTTATGCTTAGTGAAAGCAGCCTTCCACAAAAGCATGCATACTGTGTACAGTCAGAACAGCAGTAGCCTCTGGGGGAGTGTATCTATTCAGAAATAGAACCCCCATGGGCTTCCCTGGTGGCGCAGTGGTTGAGAAGCCGCCTGCCAATGCAGGGGACACGGGTTTGAACCCTGGTCCGAAAAGATCCCACATGCCGCGGAACAACTAAGCCCGTGCACAACTACTGAGCCTGTGCTCTAGAGCCCGTGAGTCACAACTACTGAGCCCGCATGCCACAACTACTGAAGCCCACGTGCCTAGAGCCCGTGCTCTGCAACAAGAAAAGCCACTGCAATGAGAAGCCCGCGCACTGCAACGAAGAGTAGCCCCCGCTCATCGCAACTAGAGAAAGCCCACGCACAGCAATGAAGACCCAACGCAGCCAAAAAATAAATAAATGAATAAATAAAATTTATTAAAAATAAATAAATAAATAAAAAGAAATAGAACCCCCAAAATATGGAAACTGAGTGCTGTCAACGGGTATAAAATTTCAGTTATACGAGATCAGTTCTAGAGAGCTGTTGTCCAGGCTTGTGACCACAGTTAATAATACTGCAACGCACACTTAAACATTTGAGGGTAGATCTCATGTTATGTGTTCTTACCACAATAAAAAAACTCTGGAAATACAGTATATGTTGTAAGTGGCAACTACAATCAGAAGGGAAAGATGGATTATTTAACAGTGTTGAGACAAATGTGCTGCCTTCCGGAGTCGTATATTTGGATCTATGCCTCACACTTTATGCCAGGACAACTCCCAAACAGATCAAATATTTAAGCATATATAAAATGTAGAATGAACTAATAAACCAAAGAAACCACAGGATAATTCTTCTTTCAGCACTAGAGGGGAGAAGGCCTTTCCCACTGTGACCAAATGCCGGAAGTAACAAAAATAAGGATGAATTCAACCACGTAAAAGTCAGAACTCCTCAGGGCAACACTACAGTAAGCAAACTCAAAGACAGATGACAAACTGGGGGGAAACTGTAATATATCACAAAGTTAATTTCTCTAATAAATAACTCACAGATACACTGTCAGCAACACAATAGAAAAGAGAAAACAGGGGAACTATATGAACAGAGAATTCACAGAAAAGACAAGACAAATGGCTTTTAGTCCCTTGAAAATATCCTTAGCCTCAAACATATAATTGAAAAAAATATATCTCTGTGTGGTTTTAATTTGCATTTCTATCAGAAGTGAAAAAAAAGAAAGCTGTAGTGCCAATAATTCACTTTAAAACGGAGAGAAAGAAAACACACACATAAACATAACGCATATAAAAACGTGTTTGTACGTTTTTGTTTTGTTTTGTTTTGTTTTGTTTTTTCGGTACGTGGGCCTCTCACTGCTGTGGCCTCCCCCGTGGCGGAGCATAGGCTCCGGACGCGCAGGCTCAGCGGCCATGGCTCACGGGCCCAACGGCTCCGCGGCATGTGGGATCTTCCCGGACCGGGGCACGAACCCGTGTCCCCTGCATCGGCAGGTGGACTCCCAACCACTGCGCCACCAGGGAAGCCCTGTACATATTTTTTAAAGCTCCAGAAAGGAACACGAGAAATAATAACGTGCGTCGTTTGTTCAAGAGTGACAGGGAGATTTCCTTCACAGTACACCCTTTTATACTTCTTTAGTTTTTAATTTTAGTAAATGTACTACCTAATAAAAAGTTAGATTTAAAAAAGTGAAAATAATTCTATTGCAATCAAAGGCAGCAGAAAGTGGGAGGCAGCCCAAGTCCAAGCCCAACTCTGCTACTAATTAACTATGTGAACTTGGGCCGGTCTTAGAATCATTGACTGTTCTGGCTACAAAGAATCTCAGGAATATTCTCACCCCTCACTCTGGTCCTACAGAACAGGAAACAAAACACAGAATAAATTAAATGGTTTAGCCCAGGTCACATGCAGTCAGTTTATGACAGAGCCAACAAAAGCTGTCTGTCCATGTGTCAGTTTCTTCTCCTTTAAGATGGGAGTCGTGTCATTAGGAGATGAAAAGACAAGCCGTAGAGCCTGGGAGAAAATATTTGTAAACCGCAGAAATCACAAAGAACTTGGATCCAGAATGTAAAAAGAACTCTCACAACTCGACAGTAAGAAAGAAAACAAATTAGCACCTGAAAGGATGCTCAACGTCGTTGGCTGTCAGGGAAATGCAAATTAAAACCGCAGTAAGATACCACTATGCATCTCTTAGAATGGCTAATACTTTTTTTAAATGACAATACCAAATGGTGGAGAGACTATGAAGCAACTAGAATTCTCATACATAGCTTGTATACAAAATGCAGAAGGGTACAAAAACACTTTAGAAAATATACTTACCATATAACTCAAAAACCTGCACACAAATGTTTATAGGTGTTTTATTCATGATCCCCAAAAAGCTACAGAAACATCCAAAATGTCGTTCAACTCTTGAACATCCATACAGTGGAATACGACACAACGATAAAAAGGAACAAACTACTGATGCACGCAACAACCTGGATGGATCATAAAAGCATAATGTTGAGTGAAATCAGCCAGTCTCCAAAGGCTACAGACTTCATGATTCCATTTATACGACCTTCTGAAAAAGGCAAAATTGGAGGCATGGAGAACAGATCTGGAGTTGCCAGGAGTTCATGTAGGGAGAGAGCGTGACTAAAAGGGGAAGCATGAGGAAATCTGGGGGGCACTGGCAATGCTCTGTCTCCTGATTGCGGTGCTGGATATACAACTCTATGCATTTGTCAAAAACCACAGAATTGTTTACCACAAAGAGTAGCTTTTACTATGTGTAAATCGGAAAATAATTCTTTTTAATGGAGTCTGGAATCAAATGATGTCTATGGGCCTTTCCATCTCTATAAAGACTTTTTCACTTTTTAAAAGGATAACAATTCACTGCCACAGACTAGCAGGGATTTGTATTATATGCGGGAAATTATTTTCTTTTGAGAAAAAAAAATCTGAAGAACTATGAAATTCACGATGAAATGACAATATGGAGAAATAGGAAGCCCAGAAAAGGGTGTGAAAATAATGGCTCAGAATTTCATCCCAGTTGGAAGTGCTAAACAAATAGAAAAATGGAGCCAGTCCCAAATTCTACTGCTTAAGGTTTGCTATCGTATTTTTAAATTCCTTTTTGTTTAAAGGCGGGATCACTGGTTGGGCAAAGTCTGGATCTCCCCCTACATATTCTTTTGCCTCCCTCAGAGAGTGTTCATGTGTCATTTGGACTGTCTAGAGAGACACCATCCTTCAAACCATTTCCTGTTTACTTTTGGTCTCTTTTGCTCCATAAACTTAAGGGAAAATACCCCTTACATTGTGCTTCTTACCTTTTTGCGGTTATGTATCCCTTTGAGAGTCTGATATAAGCTATGACCCTATTTACAAGGGTTAAAAAAATCAAGTCCATAGCTATCCCCACAGGCACAGTTCTGGTTACAACAACAGTGGCTCAAAGACCCCCTGAGTCCTGCGGATGCTGGGATTCCAGGATTCCAGGTGGGTAAAGCACAGGCTCCTGAGAGGAGCCCTGGGTTCAAATCCTGACACTGCTCCTTAACAGATGAATGACTGTGGGCAAGTATTCATCCTCCCTCTGCGAGATGCAGAAAGGCAATGTTATAAAAGACAACAATGTGCAACTCCGTAGTTGTTCATATCCCAATGTATGGCAAAGGGCTATAACTAGTAATCGACCACATGAGTTGTTGACAACTACCAAACTAAGTTTTCCAAAGATGCTAATTCAGTTTTCTACCCAGATGTCTGTTGCCAAACAACCCTTAGCAACATTGCAACGTCTTTGCGGATGCTTGGAGCTCTCCCAAGTTGGAAGAAGGATGCTCCTTGAGGCTGCCGCATCATCAGCACCACTGTGACTTGGGACGGTCTGAACTGCTGCCATTCTTGATTCTGATGATTTATATATTGTAAATATGTATGTAATAACTTCATCATCATCAATTTTGTTTATTGAGGGTCATCTGATGAAACCAAGAGCAATGATGCGATCCATCACATTTTGCCTATATTTTTTTCCAATAATTGGGTTTTAAGTCATATATATATATACCATGTTTCAAGCGGGAATCATGCATACTCTGATTGCTGTAGTGGACATACACACAATCCCCAAAACTAAGCTTGTAGGGGGACAGTTCACTACTAACACCCAGTGTTTGCTTTGGAGGGGGCAGATTTACCGTTCTGTTTGTCACCACTGGAAAACAGGAGTTGGTAGCGCAGATGGGAAAATGAATTTTCTTTTTGCTCTGCCTGAACGGACCACAGGAAGACACATATGAGTGAACACACACACACACACACACACACACACACACAGACGAACACACACACATCTTAAGAAGCACTACACTAGATGGCTAAATTTGAATCCAGGAATCATCATTTTTCAGTTGTAAGAGCCTGAACAAGTGAATAAAACTCCTGAACTTTTTCCCTATCTAAGAAATCCAAACATTTTCTTCGCCTCCTGTAGACCTAGGTCATCAAACTTTTTCATAAAGAGTCACATGGTAGGACTTCCCTGTTGGCACAGTGGTTAAGAATCCACCTGCCAATGCAGGGGACACGGGTTCGAGCCCTGGTCCGAGAAGATCCCACATGCCGCAAAGCAACTAAGCCCATGCGCCACAACTACCGAGCCTGTGCTCTAGAGCCCGTGAGCCACAACTACTGAGCCCGCGTGACACAACTACTGAAGTCCACGCACCTAGAGCCCTCGCTCTGCAACAAGAGAAGCCACCGCAATGAGAAGCCCGCGCACCGCAACAAAGTGTAGCCCCCTCTTGCTGCAACTAGAGAAAGCCCGTTCACAGCAGTGAAGACCCAATGCAGCCAAAAATAAATACATAAATAAATATAAATATATTTTTAAAAATAATCACGTGACAAATACAATGGTGATGATATTATTATTGCTATCATCATCATCATCATCGGTACCGTTGACTTTAAAAAGCACTCTCATCCACAAGGTCATGACCATCCTCTCAGCAAACAGAAGGCAGAGCAAATATTACACAGCTCATTGCAAGTGTAACTGACAAAGGCAAGTTCTCAAGAGGCTAACAGGGCGTGTGGCCATGGGGTGAAGACACCGGGAGTGTACCCTTTGGCTCCCCTGACTGTTAGACATCTCCTGATCATCACTCAGAGAGCTCTGGAAACTTCAGCTCACTGCACAAATGTAAGATATCATTTTCATGCCACTACACTATGTCCCCAGAGACAAGCCAAACCTTTTTATTTCTGAGATATAAAAAATGCTAGGGGAAAAATAGAAAGGCATTTATTTGTATTATTGTAAGCTTTTAAAAATGATTTCCCATGAATAGGCTATTTTCCTCTTTTCTGTGCGGCTATTACCATTTTTATCTTCCGGTTGTGAAATATATGTTTGCCATTTGTCTGAAGAACAGTGCAACCATCTCCGATCCATCACACAGCCCTGCCCTTACCAACCCCACAGCTCATCGGGGAAGCGGCTGCCTGATGAGACAGGCACGCTCAGGCCCCGCGTCCTTGGGACGTGCCGGGAGCCCGGGCCCCAGGTCCACCTCCCTCCAATAGCGCTGAGCATCACCTGGCGCCCGGTGCAGAGGAAGGCGAAAGAGAGGTCTGCAAAGGAGACTCACCTATTTCGAAGCCAGCCACTGTTGTTAAAGCTATTTTCCAAGCAATTTAGTCAACTAATTTCTGGAAGGTGATTTGATTCTTTCAGCCTGATGACGCCATGAAATGAAAACCTTCAGAGAGAGAGAGAGAGAGAGAGAGAGAAAGAGAGAGACAACACACAGGAATTCTTTCTCCTGATCACAATTCAACCTCTGTAATCTCTCAGGACTCCACTGAAGGGGTTATTGTGTATAAAGTGCCCTCTTATCATACTTTAAAATATTCATGGTCATGTTAGCAAAACTGTAGTCCACAGCTTCCGCTGAGTCTTGTGACCCATACTTCAAAACTGAGAATCGAGGCTGAACTGAATCCTGTCTCTGCTGCAGAGAAAAACTGGGACTTGAGATGTAAGTTACTTTCTCAGCCTCAGTGTCCCCAACTGTAAAATGGGACAAAACAGAAACTGCCTTACACGGCATACACACACCAACACACACATGTACACACTTATACACGCGCACAAACACATACGTCAACTTAACATTTTTATTTTCTTAGCCATAGCAATGACTGCTTGGGCTGTAAGTACGGAGAGTACAACTCCTCTAAGCACTGTCCCTGCTGGCAGTGCTTACGGGATTGTAGGAGTCACACCAGCCAGCTTTTAAGAGCCTCCTAATTGCCAAGAACCATTGCAGGTATTCTGCCCTGATTCTGCCCACCTCTCACTCCTCTGAGGTGGGCACAGCAGTTCCCACGGCACGGCTGGGTCTCCGCGGCACCGGGGCTCAGAAGTCTGGTAACTGCCCAGGGTCCAGTCAGCTCCGGAGTTGCTGAGCCGGGATTCAAACTGGAAGCAGGGCCCATGTTCTTTCTATCTGCTACACTTCCCCACTGTCATAAACACCAAACGGGAAACTCACCGCAGATTCACCCAAGAGAAGGTTTCAACCACCCAGAGCATTAGGACAGGCAGCGTGCCCCTCAGACTGCTGTTCCGTATGCCTTGCCTCACCCAGACCCCGGAGGGCAGGTGAATCACCAGGACCCAGGCCCAGGCCCGGCAGCTAACCAGAGGCCCTCACCCGAGACGGCGGTGACGCCGCCGTCCTTAAAAAGCGTCCTTAAAAAGCTGACACCCCGGTATGAACATCACTAAGAGTGTCCGCTGAGCTCAGCCAGGTGAAAGACGTCCCTCTACCACAGAGAGCCGGAACACAGGGTCCTGGGTGCTAATCACTAGTGCCAGAGCCAGAATTCCACGCTGCCGACCGTCTGAAGTGTCCTCCACGCTTTCGCCCTGAAGCCCTCCAAACTGACGTCACCATATCCACTTCACAGGAATTGGCTCAACACTCACTTTGTTCGGAAGCACTCACACGTTTTGTTGTTAACTGTTTTTCTCGCTCTTGTCTCGGCCTTTCTTTCCCTGTTAGCATGATTATCTTTCTCTTTCCCTCTCTCAAAACTCTAGGATAACGGTCTCTAAAATTAGTTCATAGTTACTTCTCTGGAGGAACTGCCCTTCCTCAGGACCACCCAAATCTCTCCCATCGTCTCCCAAATTTCTGCCTCATTACTTTCCTTATCTCTAAAGCTTTATATCCATATATCCCAATTAGCTCATCACCTCACACTCAGTGTTTCAAAGGCAAACTGTCCACAGTCCTCCAAAAGAGTTTCCCTTCACAGTACCCCCATTTGTTACCAAAAGCAAGATCTCCCAGTCTCAGAATTTTAAATTTCCCTCTCCTTTGCCCCTCATGCTCAATCAGCTACATGTTCCATCGATTCCTTTTCTGACATGTTTTTCCCTCATTCTCTCTCTTCTCTCTTTCTGGAACTCTAAGAAGATCTATGATATAACCATCTTAATTTATCCCCCTTGTCCTTTAACCTCACTTCCATATTTTCCATATATTTAACTGTCTGAGCTGCCCTCTCAGTGATTTTTTTAAAGCTCTGCCTTCCAGCTCACTCGTTCTCTTCAGCTCTAATTTTCTACTTACTCCACATTTGATGTTTTCACTTTAAATTGTTTTATTTCACATTTAGAATACATATTTGGTTATTTTTCATATCTGCTTCTTCCCTTATTGATTCCTTTTTATATTTATTCAGTTCATCTCTTCTTCCTTACGGATTCCTTTTTATATTTATTCAATTCACTAAACTCAGTCTGATTATTCTCATACCTGCAGACTTCACACGTCTGACTCTGCTGTTTGTGACTTTAGCTGACTCTCACTCATGGCAGTTGACTATGGGTGCTTTGTGGTTTGGGGCTGTGAATTCATCTTCCTTGGAACTTCACAGGCAGCCTTTGAAGGTGGGTCTAAAGTGCATACCTCTAAAGATGGTTTGCACTGGCCTCTGTCAGGTGCGTAGAGGTGCTAACAATTCCGGCGGACTTTGAACTAAATTCTTGGCTTCGTTTTCTTCAGACCACAAAAGGGCTGCAAATTCTGGCCCCCAGTGAAGGCTCGCTTGTGATCACAGTTTCTGAGAAAAATTGTTTTCCCTCCACCCAGAACCAAGGCTAGCTCTTAAAGTGTCCCTTTGTGGGATGAGTGTTTTTGGTTGGTTGGTTGGTTGGTTGGTTGGTTGGTTGGCTGGCTGGCTTTAGCTCTTATATTGATGTACAGCCCCAACTGGCTCACTAAACTAAACTCCTGACTACCAGTTATCAGCAGATGCTCACAGGGCAGCTGTCTTCTTCAGTGCCTCCCCAATCTCTTTGTATTTTTGCTATTTTGTTCGTTTTGAACCCTGAGTATTTCTTGTCAGTTGAGCCCTGCTTTTTTTTTTTTTTTTTTTTTTTTGCGGTACGCGGGCCTCTCACTGCTGCGGCCTCTCCCGTTGCGGAGCACAGGCTCTGGACGCGCAGGCTCAGCGGCCATGGCTCACGGGCCCAGCCGCTCTGCGGCATGTGGGATCTTCCCGGACCGGGGCACAAACCCGCGTCCCCCGCATCGGCAGGCGGACTCTCAACCACTGCGCCACCAGGGAAGCCCTGAGTCCTGCTTTTAAAAAGATATTTTTTATTAATTTGTTCATCCTATTCTGGTGGGTTTTTTCATATGATATTTTTGAATATCTAGTCCATAATATTGCCAAAACTGAAGCCAAAATAACCTTGAATAACAAATGCAGAAGTCTCTTCTCATGGCCCATCTGCTTTCCAATCTTATTTCCCTCCATTTTCCCCACCTCCTTCCTTATAACCAGGAAGCCTCCCCACTGGCCCCAAGGTCATCCAGGATCACATTTATTCCCAAATCCACATTTCTACCCTACTTAGAACTTCTACTTTCTCTCCTTCCACCTAACCTAGGGTTTCTCACCCTTAGCACTGTTGACATTTGGGCAGGATAATTGTTGGGGGAAAAGAGACTGTCCTGTGTACTCTAGGATGTTTAGCAGCGTGCCTGGCCTCGACCCACTAGATGCCAGCAGCACCCCTCCTAGTTGTGACAACCAAAGCTGTCTCCAGACATTGTCAAACAGCCACTGGACAGTAAAATGGCCCCTGGTTGAAAACTACTGCGTTAGAAAAATGTATACACTCTTTGAAAATCCCTGGAAATGCCTCTACTGCACCAAGCTGCCCCTGATGACCTTGACGCACACTTATTCCTCCATCACTGTGTAACTGACCTGCAATATCATATTCTACTCGGGGAGGTCAAATTGCACAATTTAGCACTTCAGCACAGTGCACATTATTACCCTTTTATTCCACACTTTAAAAAAGTCCACTTCAGAATCATTTTATTTCTCATCTCACCTAGTTTAGCAGTGGGCCCAGGCAGGAGATCAAAAATATTTATCTGGAAAAAAAAATAATTTTATATATATATATATATATATTTATATTTATATATATATATATATATATTTATTTATTTATTTATTTATTTATCTGATGTGACCAAAGGGAAATTTTCAATTCAATGCTTTAAAATTTTTGATCAAAATAATTAGTGTGGGGAATTTCCTGGCAGTCCAGTGGTTAGGATTCCACGCTTTCACTGCCAAAGGCCCGAGTTCGAGCCCTGGTGGGGAAACTAAGATCCCGCAAGCCACACGGCATGGCCAAAAGAAAAAAAAAACACAAAGAAACAAAATGATTATTGTGACTACTATATATAAAATAGATAACTAAGAAGAACCTACTGTATATAGCACAGGAAACTCTACTCAATATTCTGTAATAACACATATGGGAAAAGCATCTAAGAAAGAATACATACATGTATGTGTATAACTGAATCACTTTGCTGTACACCTGAAACTAACACAACATTGTAAATCAACTATACTCCACTATAAAATAAAAATTTAAAAAAACTTTTTTTCCATTTCCCAAACAACTGTAAAGCCAAAGTCTTGATTCTTACAAAAGAATTACAAGTGTAAACAAAAGTATGATTGTATTATCTAAACTTCAATTGTCATTTTATCCTCAAAAATGTATTTGTGCCATAAAATTTCTAAATCAGTTAATGTATGTCAACAATTTAAAAAACTGATTAGTGTGTGTCCATTGGCTGAGACAACTCAGCAATTAGGGGTAGAAGTACGACAAAATTCAAATTAGTTGCTTGCGTTGATTAAAATTAAATCTGTTAATGTACTAAAATTGACTATCAGGTACTTGACAGTAAAAGCCAAGATTCTGAAAACAAAAAAGTTAAAGAGAACCTATATAAAATAGGTAGAGGATTAATTGATGCAATCTTTTGGGAAAACACTAATTATTTTCAGTAATAATTTGTTATTGTTTGTAATCAAAGTGCAACCACTGATAAAAAATTAAATCTGTTAAAGTGTCCATATTGTAGAGTCAGCTTTAAATTCCCAATTTTTAATAATTTCATTGAAAAGTCTAAAAACGCAAATTAATAATACTGTTTGAACCACTTGAGAAACCCCATGTATTACTTGGCTGGCTTTTAGACTTGAATCAAATTTTAAACAGCCTTCCCGAGTGTTAGTGAGGAATATTTTTCTCTTTTTTTGTAAAGAAGACAAACTGGCTGATGAAAATCCGTGACTTTGGGTCACTCAGCAGCAATTAATCAAGACACATTTGAGTAAAAGTCATTGAATGGCTTATCACACAAGACATGATTAAGACATAATCATTATCAGTAAGTACAAACGTGAATAAATGGCCTAAAAATGTCAATGACATTCCATTAAATTCTAGGCACGGCCCTACATTTCTACTAGCAATATAAATTGGACTTCAGAAAATCCCTCAACTATGTTGATATTTAAATAGAGAATTACACTTATTTATGTGTTTTAATTTAATTTAAATCAGTCTTTTTGAAGCATTATTGCTGAATATGATTACACTTCCCTTTTCATTTGTGTTTATAAAATACGGAAAATTATTCCTTAACGCTAGACTTGAAGCATTTGTGTTCGTCACAAACGTTCCCGAGAGTTCTCACCTTTTCAGAAACTTATCTCCTTTAGTATGCAGCTTTCAAACGTTAGCAAGTGTTTGAGGCTTTTAGCTGCAGGAGTGTACGTTTTAGTATAAATCATCAAGGCTAACTTCCTTATCCTCAGAATGCCCAGCATCCCAGTGAAAAGAGAAAACGTTAATCCCTTGATCAGTTCCATATATGTGCCTATTTGGTGCCACAGTCGAAACAGGACTACCTGCCTGTTTTTCCTCTCTTTAATCGGATGCTCCAGTATCACTTTCACAGGGCAAAGGAAAAGGATGGTGTCATGGGAAGGAGGGGAGGAACATAAGGCTAGTCTCACTTGTTGAGACATGATGTGATTATATCAGCACCAAAGGGAAGGAGATATCCAAAATTCCACACAATTCTGTCACCAACTAAAGAAATAAGCTGGAACGCCCTTATTTGTATCCAGTGGCCAATGGATTCCCAGACCTCTTTCATCCCGGGCCTCTACCCTGCTCCAATAAATTATCTGTACTGGGCTGTGGTCTCTTCTCCCGGTCTGAGTCTCCTTCTGTGACCGTATTTGAATGGAGTCCTTGAATCCCCTCAGACGGCCTAGATTTGGTGGATCTGTCCAGACCGCCCTTCCCAAAGCTGAGATTCCCGAGCATCTCTCAAGCTGCACACATGCGGACTCCCATGGATCCTCATCTCTGGGGAAAGCTAGCACACGGGCATCATAACGCTGAGGTTCACAGCCCTTCGTGTCAGGCTTGTTTCACTGAAAATACCAGCACTAGAGGAATCCCTTAGCTTGCTGCCTGGATACCTGCCTCCACACTTCCACCTCCTACACCTTGTCTGCCTGCTTCAGACCTGACGTGGGCTCATGATCATTTCTCTCTCCACATTCGTGCAGAATTTCACAAATCCTGCTTTAGTAGCTTGGAAACTGTGTCTTGTTTCTAGGACTTGGATTCTACCTTGTTAGCTGGTCAAACCAAATCATAGATCTCCATGTCCTACCATCCTTTTATTTTAAGATATTATCTTAAAGACTGGACTCTATTCCAGGTCTAAGATTTCCTTTCCATTTCTTCCAGGGGCTGCTGTCCAGCCTCTAACCCCAGGCAAGGACCCAGGACACAATCCCATCCCACCCCAACTGTGTTTCCTCCATCCAAGCCATTCTCTCTCCCTATGTTTAGGACACCTGGGTTTACGTCCTGGCTCTACCACTTGCTAGATAATCTTGCAATCTACTTAACTTCTTGAATTCACACTCCTCACGCATGGAATATCAATAACCGTTCTGACAACACGGGTTTTATTTTTTAAGTCACATAAAATAGCACTTAAATGCCTAGCTCAGAACCTAGCACATAACTGCAGTTTAATAAATGTTATCTTTACACTTCTAGCTGGACATACCTACATTAACATGAGAGCAGTTTCTAAAGGAGCAATGTATATTCCTAATCAAGCTTTCTCAAATGTTAATGTGTGAAAGAATTAATTACGGGTCTTGTGAAATTGCAGGTCCTGCCCGTATTATTAGTTTAATTCTGTAATTCTCCATGGAACGCAGGAACCTGCACTTTAAACCACCATCGCAGGTCCTTTGGATGCGTGTGACCGGAGTGTGGAGTCAGGAGGCCACAGAGGGGCAGTTTCTTGCCTCACCTATAGGGGAGAGGGCCCTAAATGGCAATGATGACAACAGACATCGGCCGCAACTTTATATGTCTACGCTTCCCTACCTCCTCAAGTCACCTTCCCTGGCCCACCACACTCCTCCCTAGGCTAGCTCGTGCTCCAAGCACTGACCACCGCTCCCAGGCTGCAATCTCCCACTGCCCGCCCCACCCCAGGGCAGGGTCCTGCCTCAGAGCTGGGTCCTGGCCCCCCATGCTCCTCACGGAAGCGGGTCCCATGCCCGTGAGACTCACGCACGTTTGGGCCACGTGAACTGAATCCTTGCTGATGGTGACGTGACCATGTGTGCCCCACAAGCGCCAATTACAGAAACCGGCTCAGGCGTACGTTCCAGTCCTGCACACAACTTCCAGGACAAAGAAACGGGGCGCTTGCCCGGCCTCCCTTCAGCACAAAACTCAGTCTGCTTCATTTGTGTGAGATCCATTGAGAGCTACCCCTTGCCTTCCTTTGTGGGGCTCAAATGGCTCTGTAAACCGACTGTTGAACTTTTCTCCCATTCCTGTGATGTCCTCTGCCTCTCTCGGCTGCCAGCACTGGGCACTCTGGCTGGCCAACCTCATCTTGTCCAGAGTCACACAAAACTGCATTCTCATCCCAGCTCCAGCGCTTCTTATTCTTGAAACCTTGAAGAAATTCTTTACCCTCTCAGCAAGTGTGTACTCTCATATGTACAGTAGAAACCATGCATCACAGACTTGTTCTAAGGACTAAATGACTAGAGATGCAAGGTGCCCACGGGCACCTAGAATATAGTAAGTGGTCAATAAACATTCTTCCTCCTTCCTTCCCTCCTCTCCACCTGGTGAGGACCATGCCAGACACTGATTTTATCCTCACCTCTTAGAAGTTCCTTTTTCCTCTTAGACTGTAAGGAAAGACATCTCTGCAATAAAATGGGGGCCACAGTGCTTTATCAGAGCTCATCTGTCCATCCGCACACTGGGGAAGAGACTACTGGCCTCCTAGGGTCTGCTGGGAAAATCCAGCATCATTAACCTCTACAAAGAGCCCAACTGAATGCCAGGTCACCGTAAGATGCTCAGTAAACATTAACTCCATCCCTGATTCCCTGAGACCAGAGCTCTAACCCTGCCTGCCACACCCACCATGGCATCCCATACTTCAGAATTACATGCTCCCCTTCCCAAAGAAGAAAGGTAACCTCGCTTCCTGCAGAGAAGCAGCTGAAGCGGGCATTAAGAGAAAAGCAATCTGGCAAAACAGATGTGCACCATGTTATCAGTCGAGTTCCTTCACCGTCCCAGTGGTGTTTGCATTGTAAAAGAGGAACTTGTTCACCCAAAGCCAGCCACCAGCACAGACACAGCCGGGAATGAGAGGGGTGACAGCTCCCTGCAAGGGCCCTCCTTCCTCCGCCCACACCCCGTGCTCCAGGGGCAGGCCTCTGCTCTGACCTGGGCAGGCGCCCTCCCCACCCGGGACCGTTCCATTTCTCCTTTCCTGGTGGACAGCTAAAACACAAAACAACAACAAAACACCAAAAAAAAAAAAAAAAAAAAACCCACAACTGAAAGGGCCAATTCCTTGCCTGAGGGTCAACAGAAAGCAGGGTGGGGTCCAGGAAGCAGGGCTGGAGTTGGAGAGCACGAGGCCCAAGCCTCACGCTAATACCTCTTCCTACTCGCCCAAGACTTCACAGTGGATGAGCAGACAGTCCGGGTGAACCACGTGTGTGTGGCTCATGCAAACTGGAGCGCCTGCTCAACTGTAAAAAGAACAGCAAACGTGGGTGAGCAGCTGATAGATACCGGTAGTCTGTTTACATTCAGTAAACACGAGCCCGCAGAGCGGGTAGACCAAAAGTGGGCCTGCCCACAGTATGCCTCAAATTGATTTCATTATTTTTAAAATTTTTATTCTATGTTAGAGTTGGTTTACAATGTTGTGTTAGTTGCAGGTATACAGCAAAGTGATTTAGTTGTACATATACATATATCTATTCTTTTTCAAATTCTTTTCCTATGGTTATAACAGAGCACTGAGGAGCACACAGGAGCCTGTGCTCTACAGTAGGCCCTTGCAGATTATATATTTTATATATAGCAGTGTGTGTATGTTAATGCCAAACTCTTAATTTATCCCTCCCCCCACCTTTCCCCTTTGGTAACCATTAGTTTGTTTTCTATGTCTGTGGGTCTGTTTCGGTTCTGTAAATAAATTCATTTGTATCATATTTTAGATTCCACGTCTAAGTGCTATCATATAAAGAAGATGTGGTCCATATATACAACAGAATATGACTCAGCCATAAAAAAAGAACGAAATGATGCCATTTGCAGCAACATGGATGGACCTAGAGATGATCATACTCAGTGAAGGAAGTCAGATTGGTTTTATTTTAATTTGTAATCTCAGTCTACAGTTTCTTGAACTAGTTCACATATAATGGATAGATAGATAGAAAGAAAGAGAGACAGAGACCGAAAAAGAGAGGGAGAGAGAGAGACAGAGACAGAACGAGAGAATGACACACTGTAAAACCCAAACCGCCCCGCTCTTCCGGACGCTGTTGCCCTCCCCTGAACCACCCTCCGTCCACACGCCCACAGGCTCAGAGCCTAGTCAGCATTCAAGTCCTGGATTGAGAAACAGTGGAGACGAACACTGTGCCAGCCTGGCAATAAGATTAAGTTCCAAGACGTCTCTTAAATTACCCAGTCTCACTAACTACATTCCTGCCGCTCCTCCCTGGCTGTTAAGTGAGACGCAAGTCCTGCACTGCGACCTCCCCTCCCTGCCACTCCCTGCCCGGACAATGCCTCCCACCAGGGGCAGCCTTCACTTTGCTGCCACATCCACCGCCCTCACCTGCACCGCCACAAAGATGTCACCGTGGGGGCTGCTAGGGTGGGGAAAGGAACTTGGTTTTGAAGCCATGATACCCTAATTTTGGACCTTGGCTTCTTCATTAACAAGCTGAGTGACCTTGGACACGTCATTTAATCTCTCTGAGTCTCAGGTTCCTTCAACGTAAAATGTGGGCAATAATAACAATGCCTAGCTCATGGGGATGTGTGAGACTTGAATGAGATCACTTATTCAAGCACAGTGCTTAGAAATACCCCTAACTGTGAAAGGTCTGAAATTTTACCTACTTGCAAGCAAATGGGCCAGCCTGCCATGACAGGTTCATGGATGCTGGCAGAAAGCACGAGGCTCCTGGGTCAGAGACAAAGGACCCTATTACTCTCTGCCCTAGCAGCGGCCAGACTGCTGTCAGCGGGGCCCGTTCCCCGATTCCCACCAGGTGACGCAAAGGCCAGGGGACACCTGCGCATATAGTGAGATGCATTCCAGGAGACGAAACCAGAGCTTCGGGAACCTGAATCTTTTTTAACGGACACAAGCCTGCCTGACCTTTGCCCTGGAGGGAGAGACCATCTTTATAATACTGGAGAGAAAGCTAGCCTGCTTTCTGCCCCAGAGGGAGACTCTATCTCCATCTGTCTCCGTACACAGACGCCCTTGAAAAGACATTCTGGAACAAAAGGGCCTCCTGCGCTTCGCTCCCAGGACGCACAGAAGCACGGTGACGCCTGGAGACGCTGACCCCCGACAAGACGTGGAGACGCTGACCCCCGACGAGACGTGTCTCCGTGAATCTCTGCACACTCCCCTTCTCTGCTCTTGCCATTTCTCCTGCGTGGAACTTTCCCCTTCTCCCTCCACAGCCCAAAGTCTTCCCTTCATTCAAAGCACAAGCTAAATTCCCCTTCCTTGAGGAGCTTTTCCCAAACACTCCAGTCATTATAAATCCCTTCTCAGAGCCCCTTTGGTCCATCTGTGGTCTATCTCATAAAAGCAAGTCATTCTTGGCTTTCTAATTGCTTCCACAGAATTCAATACTTATCTCACATATTTTTCTTCACTCTGCGGTCAGGAATATACTGTAGGGAGTTGTGGCAGACGCTGCTGGTGCGCCACCTGCAGCCCCTGAGCCTTACCACACAGCCTCACTTCTCACTTCCCGAGGGCGCCCCTAGAGACTGCAGTGTGCACCCGAAGGCCTGAAGTGCTAGAAAATTAAGCTCCACCCCCAGCAGCCAGCAACCAATGACCAATGAGGCAAGTTGGTGTATAAATACTCCAGCTCCCTTGCTCCTTGGGTGAGTGCATTAAGCTCCAGTTACCTTCAGTGCAACCCAGCTGAACGACATACGATTTTCTGGATGGTTTCCCTTCGCTGTCTTGCTTCTTCACTCCGCTTTCCCGTGTTTTCTGAAGAGACTAGCTTCCCGATAATCTACTTGCACTAAATCCTCACCTCAGAGTCCTTTCCTAGGTAAACACAAACTAAGAGTGTCAGCAAGTTATTATTTATGGATTACCCCTTGAAATTATTAATCACTGACATATAGTTTTCAGTCAAAATCTTTGTCATATTATTGTACATATAGCTTCTCTGCAGGTAGCTTGATAATTAGAGGCTTTCTAACATTTGTGGAAGTGGGAGTCTGGAAAATAGAGTCTACATTTTGCAGATGTGTTGACTAGAAGAATACAGAATTTCTGAAGCAAATATACAGGCACTATCTACAAAATCTCAGATCTGTAAGATGCTTACATGAAGCTCCACAAGTTCAGATGTTCACTCGCAGATCCTAGGACCTAAGTGTTCTCAGTGGTGATACTTTAGTCTTGGAACCAGTAAATAAAAACCATTTATTCTTAAAAAAAAAAATCACTGTCATATTTATTATGCGGCATCAACTCCGATAATGCCATAAATATTTAAGAATCATCTTTGTATTTCTAGAGAATACAATCGTCATGCTATTAAATTATAATATCACTGGAGTTATGTTTGGACCCAAATGAATATGCCCATGAAAACAGCGAAAATATCAGTCATTGAAGAGATGCGTGCGTTCCCAGAGTATGTCTGAAATGCTTCCAAGTGTCTGGGAAGGATCTGGAGGTGCCCCTCCAGCAGCCGTATGTAGAAGACACTTCAGGAATACTCTTCAGGGCAATTAAGGGCTACAGGGAAGGCTGAAAAGGCCCATCGCCTCTTTCCCAGGGACTTCACTTGCTTCTATATCCTGACACATACCCTGGGCTTTAGACAACATGCAATTCAGACTGGGAAAGTGCCGCCTACGCCTACCATCATAGCACGAGGTGCAGGCTTATGTTCCTGACGGTCGGAGAGTACGGGCCACTGGCTGCTCACGATTAACAAGGGCAGGCTGACTGGTGACCAGTGGTCTCCCGTGAAGGTATGAGAGTAGTCACAGTCTGGGGGCAGTTAGGATGGCGCCCCCTTACTGAGAGAATCAGAGCAGCCCTGGAACGAAACATGGCATTTAAAACATTCTGAAGGCACGAGGATGAGGCCACAAAAATACCTGCCATGGGGCTTCCCTGGTGGCGCAGTGGTTGAGAGTCTGCCGGCCGATGCAGGGGACACGGGTTCGTGCCCCGGTCCGGGAGGATCCCACATGCCGCGGAGCGGCTGGGCCCGTGAGCCATGGCCGCTGAGCCTGCGCGTCCGGAGCCTGTGCTCCGCAACGGGAGAGGCCGCAAGAGTGAGAGGCCCGCCTACCACAAAAAAAAAAAAAAAAATACCTGCCATTATTCTGGACATGGAGCTGTCCTTGCTTCCCTGTCACGCCTGGATCGGCCTAGCTCACAAAGCTGTCTCCATTGTCTAACACGACGTGGAGTCCATTCTCAAAACAGGGCGTGGAACATAAGCCACCTGTCCTTCCCTTGCAGCTGCCCCGGGACCTCGCTGGAGCGTGTGACACTTGGCCACGTCACCTGTCATAGCACAGCTGTGGGAGGGACCCTGACGAAGAAGCCAACTGCTTTGTCCCGTTGACACAGGCAGTACACGCAAGACCCTCTTATTATAAGATCATTAGTCCCAAAGGAGAAACGAAAGCAACAGGAAAGGGAAAGTCATCCTTGCCAAGAGCCCAGAGATCTCTACTGAACCCCGGGGTCACAGAATGCAGAAAAGATGCAACCAACCCTGCTCCTCCAACCACATGCTGCCCTGACATGTCACCCAGGAATTGGTTTCTTCATGTCTCCTTCCTTTACTGAGTTGCATCTGCAAAATACATTCACTCACAGCACACACACGACATGCATGCACAAACACAACACTACACTCACACACACACAGAGGCGCACACACACATGCTTTACCTGAGTACTGACAGCTCCAAATGTCTTCTTTCCCTACAAGTATTGACCTCCTTCAAGCTCACCTATACAAACCTAGTAACTAGTGTCAGGTAACCCAGAAAGATGCAAAGAGCAGCGGGAAATAAAGCAGAGCGCCAACCACACTATGGCTGCTGGGGTAAAAGGAATCCGAAGTGCAAGACGAGGTCAGTTAAATGTGCCCCATGAATCAGGGTCCACAGTGTGCAGAACCACAGTCCTTCACACGGCGGGCCCTGGTCCACACCCAAATTCCTCCAGAGCATCCCAAAAGGCCCAGAGACAGCCCAGGGCGGAAACGAGGAGGACACGTGAAAGCTACAGAGGAAGAGACCGTACTGGGTATTAGGCTTGTTGGAGAAAATTATTAGTGCATTTAAGAGAATGTGGGTGTACTCTGCAAATCGTTACTATTTCAAGGAATTTGAAAGGTAAAGGGTAATTAAATCTCAGCACAAGTCTTATACCTGAGCTCAATTAAGAGGCAAAAATCCTCCCACAATCTCAGAGCAGAGTTTTCTCTGCGTGGGATATGTGCCCCCATTGGCAAAGAAAATGTTCCGTGCCGCCAGCACCGCCCCCAGAGGCAGACGTGTCTCCGTCTGACATTTGGAAGGCCTCGTGTCCAGCCTTACACCTCTACACTGCCCCGCCCTGCCGTCCCGCCTCGTAGGTGCAGTGTGTGGATGGAAAGAGCTGCAGACACAAGCAAAGCCATCCAAAGCTTCCTGGTGCCCGCACGCAAGCTTTCTGTCTACTCTCTCCTGCCCATTGGGGGCGCAGACAGCCTCCATCGTGGTTTTCAGGCAGCCCAGACCATGCCTTTGCCTAACGCACTCGCACTGTCTCTCGTTTACTCTAAAACTGTTGTGGATGAGCTGCTCTGTGACCTGGTGGGGTGGGAGACTTCCTAGCCGGCTGCTCCAGCCCACCATGTGTGCCTCTGTGGCTGCCACTGGCTGGCTGCTCCCTGGAGCCAGTTCCTCTTCTTTCTGGGGACACCAGCCTCGTGCATGTGGCTGGGTCAGAAGAGCAACACGGGTACAAGAGAAGGGTCAGCACGGAAGGGAAGAAAACGGTGGGTGGCTAGATGATGTCTAGCAACCTACAGATGGCCGCTATTTGCTCTACTAATAATTCCACTCCGGTGTGACTCTGTAGGACACTTTCACACTCCTGCACCTTTTCCAAAGTGCACCCAGATACACTGCCTCATGCTACATCCAACAGCTCTGCGAGGTAAGAAATGGAAGAGGCTGGGACCCTGCTTAGAGACGGGAAAGTGGAGGCAGTAAAACCACCAGTTTACCCAGAATTATGAAATTTCGGAGGCAGAGCTGCAGGCAGAACTCGGCTCTCCTGACTACTGATTTTTTTCTTACTCTTGCTGACTCTGCCACATTCAATTTCCACTAAAAACTGGTCCTGATTGTTGCTTTACTAAGTTAGTTCTTAAGTATTAATTATGTGGGACACTGCATTTTGCTTTATTCTCGCTGCAATGACATAAAATGACACAAATGAAAAGAAGGCATAAACTCTCAAAAATATGTACCACAGTGTTTCTGAAGGAACATAATTTTAATGACCTTAGGCCAAGCTTACACTTATGCAGAATACTTTATAAAAAGAGCTCGACATGATGAGAGGTTAGGGTTCACTGTAAACACACGTGTGATTCAGGTCCCAGCGTGACGTGTCATTCTGCCTGCAAAGGTGACTCATTTCTTCACTGAGGAGCACCAAAATAAATATTTGATTGCATTTCTCCCTGCCCCCAATTCAGTCAACTCTCACGTATTCTCAAAACAAAGGGTGGGCTTCCCTGGTGGCGCAGTGGTTGGGAGTCCGCCTGCCGATGCAGGGGACACGGGTTCGTGCCCCGGTCCGGGAAGATCCCACATGCCGCGGAGCGGCTGGGCCCGTGAGCCATGGCCGCTGAGCCTGCACATCCGGAGCCTGTGTTCCACAACGGGAGAGGCCACAGCAGTGAGAGGCCCGCGTACCACAAAAAAAAAAAAAAAAAAAAAAAAAAAAGGGCACCTCACTGTTGGCAAGGATGTGGAGAAATGGTTGCCTTCCTATATTGTTATTGAGGGGAACGTAAAATGGTGCAGCTGCTTGGAAGACAGTCTGGAAGTTCCTCAGAAAACTAAACATGGGGGGATACCATACGACCCAACAATTCCACTCCTAGGTATACACCCAAGAGAAATGAAAACATATACTACATGATAGCTTGTACACAAATGTTCACAGGTGCATTATTCATAACAGTCAAAAAGTGGAAATAGCCCAAAAACCCATCAACTGATGAATGGATAACGAAAGTGTGGTCTGTCCACACAGTGGAATGTTACTTGCCATTAAAAAAAAAAAAAGGAACGAATTACAATACATGCTACAACATGGATGAACCTTGCAAAGATTATGTTAAGTAAAAGATGTCAGACACAAAAAACCACGTATTATATGGTTCCATTTATACGAATGTCCAAAATAGGAAAACCCAGGGAGACGGTAAGCAGTTGAGGGGTTTGCCAGGGGCCTAGAAGACTGGGGAAGGGGGTGGGGGGTGATGGCTCATGGGTACGGGGATTCTTTGGGGGGTTATAAACCGTTGTAACATTAGGTTACAGTGATGGTTGTGCAACTCTGTAAAAAATGAATGTCAAATGCTTAGAGCAGTACCTGCCGCACGTTTGGCCTTGTAAGGGTTATTACAATAATAACATTATTACAGTAAGATAATAATATTATGATTTCAATAGTTATTATCCTTCCAATTATTATTGTTAACATTCTAGTCGCTAGGATGAACAATAATCCCACGGCCTCCAAGCATGGTGGCCTCCAGTGTGGATCGACAAAGCAGGACCCAGAGGCCATATGGGACCCAGTACCTATGTTTGTAAATGAAGTTTTATGGACACCTGGTCACATCTCTTTGCCATGTATGCTGTATGGATGCCTAGTGCTGCAAGGGTGGAGTAGAGCAGTTCTCACAGAGACCTTATAGCCTTCAGAGCCCAAAACTTCTCCTTATCTAGACCTTCATAGAGACACTGTTGACCACTCTGTTCCATAACCTTCAGTATATTGTTATTCTGATCCCGAGAGAGAGCAAAGTACAGTTCTTTCAGGGAAGCCAAGAAGCTGAGAGGGAAAATGGCTGAGCACTTCCTAGGACTTCCAGACCTGGCCTATCACGTCACCTCCTCTTCATCACCCCTTCCCTTCTCCAAACGCCACTTTCAAGTATGCACTCTCTAGGGCCAAAAGGTATCACGAGCACGCACCTACTTCTTCTGTGGTCCCTACTCGCTGGGTCCCTGGCCATCTCTCTAGAAAGGCCCCAGCTCCAGGCCATCCTGTCACTCACATCTGCACACCAGGGAAGCAAGGGTACCAACTCTAGAGCTGACCTCAGCTCCTTCTTACTTTCAAGAGGAGCACCTTCTCCCCCCGATGTTTACCACTGGCGATGGCCTTACTCATGGGAACACAACTTCTGAAAGAGGAGAGGAAAGAGGCGGTTTTAACCAGCAAGAGTCTAAACAACCTCCCTGGACACATTCTTGAGCATCAAGCAGAGACCTCTTTCCTCACAGCATCACCAAGAAGCTGCACATACAGTAGAAGAAGGACCAGCTGGTTCCCACTCAGGCATCACAGATCCTCCAGGACGCTGGATTAATCAACTACTCAATGTCGTGATGAACAGCTGCTGGACACACAGGCTACCCCTCAGAGGCTGCCAGTGTTACCAGGGTTTATCCTCCTAACTCACATGGACGGCTGTTAGATTCTTTTTTTTTTTTTTTTGGCTGCGTTGGGTCTTTGTTGCTGTGCGCGGGCTTTCTCTAGTTGTGGCGAGCGGGGGCTACTCTTCGTTGCAGTGCGCGGGCTTCTCATTGCAGTGGCTTCTCTTGTTGCGGAGCGCAGGCTCTAGGCACACGGGCTTCAGTAGTTGTGGCTCGCGGACTCAGCAGTTGTGGCTCGCGGGCTCTAGAACACAGGCTCAGTAGTTCTGGCGCATGGGCTTAGTTGTTCCACAGCATGTAGGATCTTCCCGGACCAGGGCTAGAACCCGTGTCCCCTGCATCGGCAGGTGAACTGTTAGATTTTTAAGAAAAACTATGTTTCAGGGAATATGATTTGCCCCAGAACACTGTTCTGGGCAAACTTTATAATTTCTACTGCTCCAAAAATGAAAGCAATGTCCCATAGGGCTGCCTGTGCCCCAAGTGCCAACTTACTGCGTTGTGTCAGGAGCTCCTTCCTAAACTGGTTTTAATCTGTCACATCTTCTACCACAAGGACAACATTCTTCAAACGACTGATATAACATGGTCACTGATGCCTGCATTTTTTTGAAGTTGATTGGGAATTTTTAATGCCAAAAAAATTCTAAAATCGAGGAAGAGAGGGATGAAAAGAAAGAAGCAGGAAGGGAGGGAGAGAGAGAGAGGGTAACCAAGACAGAGAAAAGCAGCAAGACAAGGAGAGACAGAGAGCTCAAACCTATGGAGAAAGAATCCCATGGGGCCCAATCTCTCTCACACATCCGTTAATCCCCCTCACGCACGAGGCTCCCACTACCATGAAAGTGAGCTTCGCCCATGCTGTGTGAAGGGATCAGCAACAAGACAACGGCATGTAAACTTTCCCAAAGAAAAGAAAATAGGCACAGAAGAACACAAGCCTTTCTGCTTCATCCAAGGACTCAGAACAATGACTCAAGAACAGCACATCAAAATCTAAGATGACGGCAGCTTCAAAGCTTCCCGGGAAGATCAAAGGCAGAGAAGACAGAATCTTAGACAGCGGGGAGAGGGTCCTCGCAGCCATTAATAACCATTATCTCCAGTAAGTTCACTTCAACTTTTAAAATCTGCTTTAGGCTTCTCCCAGGGAGTTTCAGGGAAAGCTCTTTAACAGAAACAAAAATAAGGCATTTCAGCAAAAATACTGAAATCAAACTCTACTGGCAGAAAGCTTTCAGGACATCACCTTGCCCTGACTCCCGAAAAAAGACTGTCTTGCTGGACCTCACATATTTTAAACTGAATTTTAGTAGACAGCCCCCCAGTTCAGTAATATTTTCAGTTAGGTCACAGTGGAATTGTTTTAAATCCAATATATTTACCTTTGTGGCACTGTAAATTGTGACTTTCTACAAACTGCCCAAGTGCTAGAAAGAACAATGAGCATTAGGCAAACAATTCTTAAATTCTTGGAATCTGATGACTGATTTCTGTACAGTTGGTCAGAAATTGTCTCTACCTCACTCTGCTGCCATTATAAAATATTGTTCCCTTTAACTCATGTTTTACAAAATATTCATGCTGTGTAATTACACAGCGGTAATTCTATAGCATTTGAGTCTTGGGGTAGAGTGGGTTCCACATAATTAGTTGGACGTAGTTGAGCAATAATGCCTAGTTATGGATAAAAGTCACACAGCCTCTCACAAAGGAAAATTTCCAGAACAGTGGTGTGTTGTTCCCAATAATTGTGTAAAGCACTGCCCATAGTACATTCTCCTTTTCTTTTCTTTTTTCTCCCTCTAGAAACGTCATTTCCAAATGCAGTTTGGAGCATCACTTGAGGGAATATGATTCCATCTGACTCTAAGGCAGCATCGCTCCTGGAATCCTTTCTCCAGTGGTCCTCATTCAGAGTGGTTTTAAGGGAACAGATCAAAGGAAGTCAAGTATATAGCACAGTCCCTGGCGTAATAGGTGTCCAGTAAAATGATGCTTGAAAATTATTTCTACCGAAAACATACCGACACTTCTTTTGGGGAGAATACGCGAGACAAACGTATTTTGAATCGCACCACCTCCTCCTCTCCATCTTTCCTGCGTGTAAAATAGATGTTTCCTGCTGCCCGGGGACTACACAGCCATGTAGTCCTGAAAATAACTCCAGATACTTGAATGGCAGTTTCCACCTAAACAGAAAACCCAGGTCCAAAGTATGAGGTCTATAATAATGAGTCTTCTCAGGTGTTTTTCCAGTTATTTTCTATGCCTTGATTCCTGCAGAATTTATAAGCATAGGACAATAGACACACACACAAACATACACATACACTCAATGCAACAAACATAAAGACCCAAAACAATCTTATAAAGTGTTTGCACTTGTTGTCAGTGTATTGGCTCAAGTTGAATCATATCAAGCCTTCTACTTTATCCACACCTAAAGACCACTGATGGATATCTTCTGCGCTATTGGAAAAGATTGTGGGGACAATTTGCAAATTTGTAAATAGGCAAATAAGGCTGTATCTATTTCAGTGAGTGTTTCTTACTTTCTTTATTATTTTGTACTGCTACTCTCAGGCTACTTCTATGATGTACACCCCAGTTTGCCAACCCTAAAGCATTAACTTTTCAGAAAAGCTATGCTCTCCCTAAACATTCCACTTTGATGTCTGTTCCCCTGAAACAGGGTAAAGAGTTTAAAAAAAAAAAACAACTGGCTGATTTTTAATGCGACCAGCTTCACAAAAACAGATGGTGTATGACCTGGCTAATTAGATAACACAGAGAGTGTCTCATTCCCAAAATAAAGCTGTCCTTTGATTAAACCTTCTACATATCAGTTAACCAGCCATAAAAATGAGTCCGCCGAGGTTTTCTTTCCCTCCATATCATCAATCGCGTCACTGCCCTTTCTCTGCTTCATCCTTCTTCTGCCATCACGGCCATTTCTCCCTGCATTTACCTACATGGACAACCCCGAGCAAAGATGGAAGAATAACACAAGTGAGGCAATAACTTTTTTTTTTTTGCGGTACGCGGGCCTCTCACTGTCGTGGCCTCTCCCGTTGCGGAGCACAGGCTCCGGACGCGCAGGCTCAGCGGCCATGGCTCACGGGCCCAGCCGCTCCGCGGCATGTGGGATCTTCCCGGACCAGGACACGAACCTGCGTCCCCTACATCGGCAGGCAGACTCTCAACCACTGCGCCACCAGGAAAGCCCCGAGGCAATAACTCTTACCTAACCACAGGAAGACCTGAACGTTTGAAAAACTCTTCCAAATGAACATTTTTCACTGCCAAGCAAGTCCATGGGGGTGTATTTGTTTTAAATATTATATAGTCTTTCATAGCTAAGAGGACGGGCTCTAAATGACCATGCCACAACCTCAAATTAGGGGCTCTTTCTGCACTTGGATCCGTGCTCCACAATCCCCAGTCGTCCACAAGGCACACCTGGAGGAGCATCAACCCGGCTCTCACCGTGTCTGCTCTGAAATCCTCTAAACAATCTGAGAGCCTCTAAACAAACTCTTTAGTCCATTTCATCTCTGCATAAAAACACCCCAAAGGGGTACCTGAGATCCTCAATCTCCCCATCGATGTGGCGTATATCCGGGGCTACTTATGGTCCGAGACTTTCCTATGGATAATTATCGGGCACACGTAAAAGCCCCCCCAAAAAGACATGTATATGTACACACACACGCGCACACACACACACACACGAACATGTTTGGTTTTCTGAAACTACACGGTCTAAACCAGTGATGAGAGGAAGAACCATTTATCGGCGGCCGTTTCGTGCACCACAGTGCTTAGTTCCTCCCTTTCACATCTTCTTGGGCTTAACACAAATAAAAACGGGGTCCATTTCTAGGCCTTCAATCCTGTACCTTTCATCACACGAAGAGAAACACTGAAAAATGCAGTGCCAGTAAAGATTAATTAAATTCCTGGGGCAGAAACCTGCGTGGTTGTTTTTCCTGTTGCTTTTCTGTCTCAATCTGGATGAAAAGGAATAAACAGTTTGTTCCTTCCATTGCTCAACAGTGACGAATCTTCCTGGCTCCAAATTCTACTCTCCCTTCAGACTGAGAGCACATGGAAGACAAACTGTGAGTTCTTCATTCCGGTATCCCCGGTTCCTAGGACACTGCTGAGCACAGACAGTGCTCAACGATTGCTCCTTTCTTTAAGTGGAGTGTGTTGATGCCTTGAGAGCCCCTACATGCCTCACCTGTGCCCCCTCTTGCACACTCATTTACACAAACACTGAGATCCTGGCCTGTTCTAGCTATTTTTACTTGGGCCATACAATAGTCTGTGTTCGGGGCTTAATTTTACTAGGTAACAAAGCATTGGAATGCCTATCTAGGGATGAGGTTTTAACTCTTTTTGTGAAGTCTCTGTGTCTTTCTGTGTTCATGAAATTCACAGATGGTCACTGTTTAATAATGTTCCAGTCAGATGTGGGGAAGAAACAGCTATAGCAGGGGCATAATTACTGAATATACCCAAATCTGCACATAAAACTAGACAGAACAACCAGACAACAAAACCAGAAATGCATGCACCATGTTGACAACAAACTCTGGTGACACCATATAGCCACGATCCCTAAACCACAAGACTTACAAATCAGAGGCTGCACAGGAGGAAGCTGAGGGAAGCCAGGGATCCTGGCAGACCTAGAAAGAGAACAACCCCCAGAGAGCCAGCCGGTTTGCGCGGCAAGCATAGTAGGCCAATTTGAGAACAGCAGCTGGAATTGAGAAGAGTTTTGTTCAACCCAGTGGCAAATGGGTGCAAAATATGCCTGTCTGAAGGGGTTGGGGCAGTCTGGCCCCCATACTCTTCTAACCGGCCCACCAGCGTTCCCTTCAGCACAGGGTTCCCACACTAGGAATGGAAGCCAAACTGCGCAGGACACAGAAAAGAGAGGCAAAGAGAATGGCCAACAAACTCATCATGCTTTTTAACATGAAAACAGAAGAACAGGAAGGGCTGTGAAGCTACAAAGCAACTGTGAACACAGCTACTTCTAAAAGTTTAGGAAAAGTAATTTCATCTGAAACTGAACAATAGAAAGGGATCACAGTTGAATCTGATTCAAATTTATTGTAAGAAAAGAAAGAACACGGAGCAGAGTAACATCCCTACAGACAAGAAAAGCATGCCAGAAAATACATCCTCATAAATCACTTGAAAACTATAACTTGATATTTCAAAAAGCGCTAAAAGACACTAATAAAAGTGACACATAACATAAAATTACAGCATAAATCAGAAACAGAAATTCTCAGAAATCAGACGACAGAACTCAAGACAACTACAAGTAAGAAAAAAATGTTCAGAAGTAAAGAAAAAACTAGGAAAAATATGAGAATAAACAGTGACTTGTGAGAAATAAAAGGACATTTTCAAATTTTTAAAAATTTGAAGAGATAAAAGGATTTGAGAGAAAGTGACAAACAGTTAAATGAGCAAAGAAGACCCAACATGTTGACAACAGAAATCCCTGAAGGAGGAAACTGAAACAAGGCAAAAAATACTAAAAGTGATAATTCAAGAAACATTTTCGAAATGAAGATTTGTAATGACATATCTAAAGAGCAGCTACCGCCTCTGAGCATACTGACTTAGAACGGCCCACGTGAAGACACGGTCCAGTAAAAGTTCTGAATTTTAAAGAAAAAGAATCCTGTGGCTTTATGGGCAAAATTAGAAAGGAACATACAATGAAAAAATTATATCATTATCAGACTTTGATAGCAAGGCTTTATTTCAATAAAAAATGGAGTAATGTATCTAAAATACTCCAGGACGGTAAGCACAACCTGGGGTCTTTTTATTCAGCAAATACAAAGCTACTGGTGAACATTAAATATCAACATAAAGCTACTGGTGAGCATTAAATCCATCATGACTTGCACACAAAAACCAGCTGAGAGTTACCTAGAGGAAAACTTAGGCAGAACACTCTCTGACATAGATTGCAGCAATGTCTTTTCCGATCCATCTCCCAGAGTAATGGAAATAAAAACAAAAATAAACAAATGGGACCTAATTAAATTCAAAAGTTTTTGCACAGCAAAGGAAACCATAAACAAGACGAAAAGACAACCCTCAGAATGGGAGGAAATATTTGCAAATGATGTGACCGACAAGGGATTCGTCTCCAAAATTTATGGACAGCTCATGCGGCTTAATGTCATCAAAACAAACAACCCAATCAAAAAAATGGGCAGAAGACCTAAATAGACATTTTCCCAAGGAAGACATACGGATGGCCAAGAGGCACATGAAAAGCTGCTCAACATCGCTAATGATCAGAGAAATGAAAATCAAAACTACCATGAGGTATCACCTCACACCAGTCAGAATGGCCATCATCAAAAAATCCACATACAATAAATGCTAGAGAGGGTGTGGAGAAAAGGGAACCCTCTTGCACTGTTGGTGGGAATGTAAATTGATACAGGCACTGTGGAGAACAGTATGGAGGTTCCCTAAAAAACTAAAAATAGAATTACCATATGACCCAGCAATCCCACTACTGGGCATATATCCAGAGAAAAACATGGTCCAAAAGGATACATACACCCCAATGTTCACTGCAGCACTGCTCACAATAGCCAAGACATGGAAGCAACCTAAATGTCCATTGACAGAGGAATGGACAAAGAAAATGTGGTACATATATACAATGGAATATTACTCAGCCATAAAAAAGAATGAAATAATGTCATTTGCAGCAACATGGATGGACTAAAGATTGTCACACTTAGTGAAGTCAGACAGAGAAAGAGAAATATTGTATGATAACGCTTATATGCAGAATCTAGAAAGGAATGATACAAATGAATGTATTTACAAAACAGAAACGGACTCACAGCCTTAGAGAATGAACTTATGGTTATCAGGGGGGAAGCGAGGAGGGAAGGGACAGTTAGGGAGTTTGGGATCGACATGCATATGCTGCTATATTTTAAAAGGATAACCAACAAGGACCTACTGTGTAGCACAGGGAACTCTGCTCAATGTTATGTGGCAGCCTGGATGGAAGGGGAGTCTGGGGGAGAATGGATACGTGTACATGTATGGCTGAGTCGCTTTGCTGTGCGCCTGAAACTATCACAACATCGTTAATCGGCTATACTCCAGTATAAAATAAGAAGTTAAAAAGAGAAAAAAAACAAAGTTAAAAGGGAAAGAGTACAGCATGTAATGGCTGTACACTCAATGTAAATATACTACATTTAAAAAATGAAGAAAGAATGAGGCCAGCAGATGCAAAAAAAAGTAACTGTTTTTAGTAAACACATTAGTGGTGGTGGTAGTAAATGTATTATTTTGAGACTGGTGTGTGTGATGTAAGATAAAGCAAATGGATTATACATATTCTATTTTGATTACTAAAGTATAGTTGATTTTACAATGCTGTGTTAGTTTCTGGTGTACAAGAAAGTGATGCAGTTATATACACATATACATATTCTTTCTCGTTATAGGTTATTTTAAGATATTGAATGTAGCTCCCTGTGCTATACAGTAGGACCTCGTTGTTTATTTATTTTATATATAGTAGTCTGTATCTGTAGATTTGAATTCTATCCTTCCCAGTGTTCTTGAGACTGTGGATCACTGGTGTGAAAAAAGGAGGTAAATTTTTCCAAAAGAAACATGAAAGTCTCGCTATAAACGCATATAGTAATTTATCTTTAAAATAAAAATTCCAGTTCTGTCCACTGTAATGTCCTAGAAACAACGACTATCCAATAACAATGAATGTTCCTAGCACCAAGATTATGTTCTTACAGTATCATTTCCCAGTGAAAGACCCCAAGGAATTTTGCAGAAATAGACAGTTCCTAGCCTGGGACACAAAGTGTACAAGATGACCTCAAAGACATTATCATGGCCGATATCAAGAAACCCATCCACCTAAAGGCTCCACACAAAAACTACTAGAACTGATAAACGAATTCAGCAAAGTAGCAGGATACAAAAGATTCACATACAGAAATCTGTTGCATTTCTTTATACTAACAATGAAATATCAGAAAGGGAAAGTAAAATTACAATCCCTTGTAAAAGCGCATCAGGAGTTCCCTGGTGGTGCAGTGGTTAAGAATCCGCCCGTCAATGCAGGGGACACAGGTTCGAGCCCTGGTCCGGGAAGATCCCACATGCTGTGGAGCAACTAAGCCCATGAGCCACAACCACTGAGCCCGCGCACGACACCTGCTGAAGCCCGCGCGCCTAGAGCCTGTGCTCCACAACAAGGGAAGCCACCGCAATGAGAAGCCCATGCACCGCAACGAAGAGGAGCCCCCGCTCGCCACAACTAGAGAAAGCCCGCGGGCAGCAACGAAGATCCGATGCAGCCAAAAACTTTAAAAAAGAAAAAAAAGAAAATTTAATTTAAAAATAAAATTAAAAAATGAAATCTCATCAAAAGAAATAAAATACTTAGGAATAAACCTGATCAAGTAGGTGAAAGACTTATACACTGAGAACTATAAAACACTGATAAAGGAGACTGAAGATGACTTAAAGAAATGGGACTAGCACAGGCAAACTATTACACATGGAATGTATAAACAGCAAAGACCTACTGTATGGCACAGAGAACTATATACAATATCTTGCAATAAATCATAATGGAAAAGAATATATATATAAACATAGGTATGTACGTATAACTGAATCACTTTGCTGTTCACCAGAAACTAACATTGTAAATCAACTATACTTCAATAAAAAATAAATAAAAAGAAACCCATCCGTGACTATGAGGGATGTGTCAAAATGAGTCAGGAGTCAACATGAAAAGGCTGTCACCAATTACACATGGGACAACTTGAACTTCAGTAAGGATGAAAACTGCAATTTAAAACCGGGAGTTCACAATTAAAATTTTAAAAACTAATTGATCACTTTCTGAGATTTATAAGAAATTAATCCATGAAGATCATAAAGTTGATAATGAATCGAGCATTTATCCTGCCTTTCCTGTCTGAATTATACCCAAGAGTAAATGAGAAGTGACTCCTTCTAACATTATTACAAATAATAAATGAAAACAAAATTATGGGGTCGAATACCACCATTTTGCAACCTCCAGGGAATTCACAGACCCAGCATATTACCAGCTGCTAAGGTCACGAAAAACGAGTGAAACTCAGATATTATTATGGTTCCTGAGGAAAGAACTCAACACCACTTATATATAGTCTCGCCAAACAGACTGAACATGGGTCTGATGAAGCCTCTACGTCCAATGAAGAAAATGCAGAGAACAGAGGAAAATACTGATCTTCACCGTAAGTAAGCAATCAGCAAAGTCCAGCCTTTGGGAAACTCAACGGGTCCAAAACCCAGGTTCCTCAACAGAGAAATTGTAAGAACAAATAACAACAGCGAAAGGAATGGAGAAAAGCACAGATTAAAAGTGATTGAAAAGACATCAAATTACAAAAGTAGATAAAACCCATCATGCCTAGGAATGCATATCCAGGGGACAGAACTACAGAAATTCAAGGAAGTAATTACTATAAAACTTAGGATAGTGTGTACATGGAGGTAGGGCGATGGGGTATGACTGGGAAGGGGTACAGGATGGGGCTTCTAGAGGGTTGGTTAACGTTCCGTTTTATGACACACATGATATTCACAAGGGCGCTTCTGCCATTTAATCTTTATGCACTTTGGGGTGCTCTTCTGTATTTATGCCTCATTTTACAATGAAAAGTTTAGCTTAAAAGGTAAAATAATAATACTATGGAATGCCACCTCGGATTATTAAGGTTGGAATAGAGGTTGGAATAGAGGTTGGAATCCAGCAGAACACTTGAAAACCTGGGGCAAAGCAGAGGGTGAAGCCAGAATCAGGGGCCCCGGGCTTGTGAGCCAGGCTGTCCATCTGAGAAATTCAGAAACCTGAATCCTGAGGCAAGTGTGCCGGACTGGGAGGGAGCACAGGGTATCGGCACGTCGTTCGGGAAAGCACCAGGGTTCAGCTTCCCGGGGACAGAGACAAAAATCACCAGCCAGAGGAGGGCAGGTTGGAGAAGGAGAGCACAGCAGAAAGTCCTAAATATACGGCTGCACCTTGTCCACAGCCACACCAGGACTTACGGAACAGAAACAGGCTGTAAACATAAAAGCACTTTAAAAACAAGAAAAGACTCTTTGGAAAATGAGGCGTTTTTCGAGAGAACTGTGATCTTTTTTTTTTTTTTAAGAACGCGTTTGTGAGAACTTTCCTGGAGGAACCCCACATTAATGGCCCATAGGCACCTGTCCTAGAACATCCTCCCTTTCCTCTGCCTGATTCAGATGGCGTGCCTTATGCATCACCTTGGGTCCTCCTGGCCCCATCTGTCCCTGAGGCTGTCCGCCACACATTGGCCTAGCCTCCACTGCAGTGACCAGCGTGGGGGACTCAGGCTGAGTCCCTCAGGGCACACTTTGACAAGACCTGGCCTCGTGCCTCATCGGGCACCTTTGCCATGTAAGATATCACATGCACTGTTTCAGAACATCTTTGGGCAGACCTTTATTCTGCCTACCACATTCCTCTCTCCCTTTCTCTGCTTCCCTGGGATTTCACTCCTCAATTAAATATTCTACACAAGCTATTGGCTCAAGGTCCATTTCTCAGAGAATCTGACCTAAGACAGTTGGTACCAACAGTGGCTTCAGGAAGCAGACCCTCAGGATAGGATTTTGGAAGTGGGTGGCCAGTCTGACAGCAATAGGGACCTGATCACTGATCATGAACAGGATGGTGACCACTTGTGGCACATAGGGGCATCGTAGCTACTGAGGCCTCACCTGTGGTTAATGGAGAGGAGGCATAGGTGGAAGCTGAGGTGTGGAGAGGGGACAGTGATAGTTACAAAGATTAAGTGCAGGAGGAATTCTTTTGATGGCATTAGAAGCTTTGCAAGGAACGTACAGGCTCAGGGAAGCTATTCACCGATTTAGGACACTCATCTCCAGCAACCACAGGGCAGGCTGTGCTGAAAATAAGGCCCAGGTTCTCATTTTATAAGCAGCAGAGCTGCAAGAGAGCTTGAACGTGTAGCCTGATTTCTAAGTCAAAGCCAGAGCTTTCATGAGAAGAGAGTAGGATTCTGCGACAGAGGGGGAGGATTTTAACCTGGACCAACCTGAGCGTCCCCAACCCCCAAATCCCCTCCCAGAAACAGCCCCACGCCCTGTTAACAGAAGAGACGAGCGACGCTTGCCCAGAGACAGGGCTCACGATGGCCACACCTGAAGTGGGTGTTTCGCCAGAGGCTGCTGCTCTTCTTGATGATGGCCGGTTCCCAAAATCTCTACGGAGCCTTCACAGGCTCCCTCCACCTGCGTCCCTGCTCATTGCCTCTGCTCAGTGCACGGTCTCAGACAGGGCGCCTCCTGGAGAGCCCTCCTATCCACACCTCCTCTTCTGCCACCCTGGGGCCCCAACAAATATCTTCTAGTTTCTTGGGAAAGCCATCTCTCCTCAACCCACAAACTTCCCCAAATTTTCTATCAAGAAAGAGCCCTCTAGTTCCCTAGGATCTGCGGCTCCTGGAAACCAAAGCCAGGCGGAAAGCCTCCTGTAATTTTCTGCTTTGTGCAGTGAGGCAATGAGCTCACAGGAACCTCACTGCTTGGATGTGGGAAAGGACACAGAAGGGAACAATCAGGAAGGGAGACGTGCAATGTCAAAGAATATGAACACATCCCCGTAAAAATAAATGGAAAAGTGACGCAGGCGCACACGACTCCAAGGGAGGAGCAAAAGTGCCTGTAAGAGACATCTAACCCTACACGCTGGCTGGACCGCAATCACTCTTTGCCGTCTAATTTAAAATAGGAGGTAATAAAAGCAAAACTGAGAGAGACAGGAAAACCAACTCAAGCAACTTATTAGCACAACCTTGATTCCTTCCCGACAGTTTTTGAAAAACTCTTTCATATAACACTGACTCAAAAGGAACAAACTTCAAATTTAAGATAAATAAGTACTGGGGATGTAATGTACAACATGACAAATATAATTAACGCTGCTGTATATCATATATGAAAGTTGTTAAGAAAATAAATCCTGAGTTCTCATCACAAGGAAAAATTTTGTTTTCTATTTCTTTAATTTTGTATCTATTGAGATGATAGATGTTATTACCAAACTTACTGGATAATCATTTCATGATGTATGTCAGTCAATTAATTATGCTTTACACCCTAAACTTATATATTGCTGTAGGTCAGTTATATTTCAATAAAACTGGAAGGGAAAAAAAAACAGAATCAGGGCATCAGGCCAGGCAAAGGTGATTCTCTGGACACCAAAGAGACCACAAGCAGTTGACTGTTATTAAAAAAAAACAGGGAAGGTTGGCGGGGGGGATGAACTGGGAGATTGGGATTGACATGTATACATTACTGATACTATGTATAAAATAGATAACTAATGAGAACCTGCTGTATAGCACAGGAACTCTACTCAAGGCTCTGTGGTGACCTAAATGAGAAGGAAATCCAAAAAGGAGGGATATATGTATGCGTATAGCTGATTCGCTTTGCTGTACAGTAGAAACTAACACAACATTGTAAAGCAACTATACTCCAATAAAAATTTTTAAAAAACAGGTCTTCCCTGGTGGCGCAGTGGTTGGGGGTCTGCCTGCCAATGCGGGGGGCACGGGTTCGTGCCCCGGTCCAGGAGGATCCCACGTGCCGCGGAGGGGCTGGGCCCGTGAGCCATGGCCGCTGGGCCTGCGCGTCCGGAGCCTGTGCTCCGCGGCGGGGCGGGCCACAGCAGTGAGAGGCCCGCGTACCACCAAAAAACAAAACAAACAAACAAAAAAAAATTTTAAAAAACAAATATAATGATAATGAAAAGGTTTGAAAAATTGAGAGAATTACTTAAATATTACACAGGGACATGAAGTCACCAAGTGCTGCTGGAAAAATGGTGCCAATAGAGTTTCTCAATACAAGGTTATCACAAACCTTCAACTTGTAAAAAACACAGTATCTGTGAAGTGCAATAAAGTGAAGCACAATAAAAATAAATAAATATATATATAAATTTAAAATACCACTGACTCAAATTCCTCCAATTATTTCTTGGCCCCATGGAATGACACAGGCTCAGATGTCTTAGGTGAATTTTTTTGATCGTCCTGTTTCAAAAGTATGTCAAAACTCATTGCTGAAAGACATCAGTAATATCGTAGCAAGGCACGCATCTCTGAATGGAAACAAAAACATGGATATTGGAAAATGATTTTCAAAGGCCCCACATCATGCACACCTTTGTCCTGCACATCCGAATCCGTGTCACACGATCATTTCGCATTTACACGCCCATCCTGGAACAACACTGCCCCAGGAAGGTATACACAGTAGCCTAAAATTGAAAGGCCAGCTTGAACACTGTATCTAACATCAGGACTATTACATGAGTGTCCCAAAATCCAAGCTGCAAGTATAAACCACATTTTTGGTACATTAATTTGTTCACAGCCCAAAAATCAACCATCCGTCAGCTATTAATCAAGAGAGGGTTTAGGGCAATCCAGATACCTTCAACCATGTATTATGGCTGCTACGAGTTGCAGCAGAATAGTTTATCCTCAGCCCGAAGTCTCATTTCATTCATGAAATAATGTCAGTTGATCCCTTAAACTAAAATAGAAGTTGGAGTCTGCCTGAAAGCTTGCATGAATGTGGACTGGAAAGCTCGCCATCTGGAGAATTCTTCTTCCAAGCTCTCCACCACTTTAATCATCCTGCCTAATAAACAAGCAGGACTGACCAGAGCTGAACAATGGGGTGTGTCCTGTTAGGGGACCCCAAAGGCATCAACTCATAAGGACATGCTTGAGATGGGCTGGAAGGCATGAATCCCATGAGAGCCAAACAATCATGGACTTCACAGCCCTCATAAAATGGAAAACTGACATATTTTCGACCTCAGTGTCAGCATACATTCAAGCTATTTCTTAAAAAGAGGAAATTAAATTGTGTTTATCAGTCACACTTGACAACTGTCTGGAGATCGTCCAGGATGCAGCAAATCTCAGCAAAAGACTCCTCGTATTCACCAAACAATGGAAACTTCAGCCAAGAACAATGCAAACCGTGTTCGGGGCTGACAATAACCGAAACACAGCCATCCCGCCTGCCAAGCTATCTTATCTCTTTCATTGTAGACGTACAATTATCTGGTACTTTCCTGTGCCATTTTCCTGGAATAAACTAAAGAATGGATATAAGTATATTACCTTTAATGTATATAAAAGGAAAATAAATCTGTATGTCTTAAAAAGAGACACATGATCCAGGTGGATATCCCATTGAGAGAGAGAGAGAGACAGAGGGGGAATGAGTGTGTACGTTCATATATATCTACAAACATAGATATATATATGAATGTTTCAAATTTCATTTTCAAAATTTATATTGTACAGCACAGGGAATATAGCTAATATTTTATCACTATAAATGGAGTATAACCTTTAAAAATTGTGAATCACTATATTGTACACCTGACACATGTAATATTGTCCAACTATACTTCAAAAAAATTTTTAATAAAAATAAAACTAAAAAAATAAGTTTATCCGTGTATCACATATTTGTCTTAGCACAGTAAGAATCTAGGTTACAGGCACCAAAGAAATATTAAAGGAACCGGAATTTTCATTGTGCACAAACACAAGCCAGAAATCATTTTTAACCATTTACAATGCAAGCGACAAAGAGCGTTTCCATTTCTGACCTATGAGCAAAAATCCTCATCTTGTAGCCCTTTCCCACCTGAGACCCAGGGTGAGCCTGTCTCCTCACGCACTTCTATACACACGTGCGATAGCTTCAGTCATTAAAGCCAAGTAACCGTATCCACCACGATGCACCCGGCTTAGGCAAAGAAAACCCATCGCGCTGATGAAATGCAAAGACACCGCCTCAATAAGCAACACCGTTGAAAGCGGCACTGTCCAATGCTGAATGGCGTGGCTACGTAAAATAAACAGATTCTGTAAAGATGTCTTGCCAGTACCCAACGGTTTACAACTTTGAACACTGGACCTCTGTCTCTTTCTAGTCATCCTTCTGACAGCCTTGCTTTCTTTTATCCTGTGCTACCAAGCGCACTGGACGCTTCGCCCTGCCTATCTCCTTCACACAGGCTAAGGGATCTGGGTCCTCCGAGGCTTTCTCTTTGCCAACATCCTGTTTGGATTATTGGTAGAGAGGCTGGATCTTTGGAAAGCTCTCATCTTTGAAGGAGTTGTCAGGCTGCAGTTTTGCAAACTGCAGAGCACAAACACTTCAATATTTACGCTCCTTCTATCGACACTCAGTAAATTAGACTCTGGAATACCTGCATTACCCAAACCATCTGCTTCACGGCATTTTAGAAAATGAGTAGGTGGGGAAAATTCATGAGCCTTTTATCTTATCTCTTGTTGCTAAGGAAACTACTATTTTTTGGTAGGGATAATCCTAGCATCTCAAAAGAACCAGGACACAGCCCTCCTTCCTCTCTTAAAATGAAATCTGTGTCTTCCCCAGAGAGCATTCTCCTAAGTCACACTGGGCCACCTGGTCCCAAAGGACACTTTGAGATTCCAAGGTAGTTGAAAACAGGCAGGGCTGAATTTTCCCTTTGCATTTTCGCCATCAGCCTGTGCCGAATGGAGGAGTCCACAAAGTTTATCTCAAAAAGCGAAACGACTGTTTCCACCCGGTGTGTTTTATAAGGGTTTATTTTGTCGTTCATGCCAATGAGACTCAGGGGAAACGAAAAGATCCATTTTGTCCCATCAAACTGGAAGGCGTTTTACTTGAAAGAAGCCCTTGTGTGATGAAGACAGAATAAAAAATAATTATCTTCAGTTCCCTGGGGATTTCTGCCTGAAAACATAAAAGAGACCCTGCAAGCAGAGTGGGGAACTGCCCACAGATTTCATATCCTCGGGAGTCTTGGAAAACATCACTCCTCCGTGTACACCGCCCACATCTTACCAGAGGGGAGAACACACTGAAAAAAACCTTTTGAAATATGGCATTTGTGGATTGTGAGCTTGTTTCAGTGCAGCGTAAATCCCCAGGAACACATTATGTCCTAGGAAGGCAACTGTGCACAGAACGGAAAATGGCTGTGGACAACCAAGTGACTTGCATTCTGCTTTGGGAGACAATCTGATTCCACCCCCAATCCGCAACAGATTTGCATAATTCATTTAAGGAACACTGGTTTTCATTCTCTGAGGCACAACTGCTGTGAGGGGGGTGGGTGTGGTCCACATCCAGCTTCAACTTTTCTCCTCCACGATCCCCAGAGCAGAGCATTTTTGCAGGCAGTTAAGCCAGGGGGCCCAGATGCTAAGCAAGGACAAACCTTAAAAGACTTTCTGTCTTACGCTTACTGTGAAGTCCAAGAAAGCAATCAGAGAGAGAAATGGTCAAGGATCCCAGCTGGTGATGGCAAAAAGAAGGCATCGTTAAATTTGCATCAATTTACGTACGGATGGTTGGGAAAAAACTGTACTTTGACTCCCGCCCCCCCCCCCCCATTTACAATAAGCAGGGAAATGAGTGCAAAAGGAACTTGAAAGTTTAACTGCAATTTTTAATGTTAACACAAAGCTTGATGTTATCAAGCTCCCCCAATCAATGACATCGATGGCCAATACATGTGAGACCAATACGAGACCCACGCATGGGGCCTACTGACTTGTTTGCCTATATTAAATTACCAACAGCAGAGTTAGGTGAGTGTGTAAAAATTATTACCAAACCTGGTTTTACGTGTCAGAGCAACTCGGTGTGTGGTCTGTTGTTAGGAGCTTGTTTGAAATGCATATGCTCAGGCCCTGTCCCAGACCTAGCAGGTCAGAATCAAGGGCTGGGGTCCACGCATCTGTGTTTTAACAAGTCCTCCAGGTGAGCCTGATACACTCTCCAGTGTGACCAGTGTGAGAACTGCTACACTCCAAAATCCCCAATGACCTCATTTCTGTCACTAGTGAACTACGTCTTTGGTTTTTACATAGATAGATTAGATATATTTCATTTCTAGTATCATGTAAGATGCGTCCAGGTCACTGAAATACAGACGATATTAGCCAAGATCCTATGTAACAGGCATTAACTTCATAGGCCATAATTTACTGAATCCTTGAAGAAGACCAAAAAAAGAAGGAAATAGAAAGGGGAAAGGAAAGAAATTATTTAAGAATTATACTGCCATTAAATATGATGTTTGAGAGGAATATGTAAAAATATGGAGAAATACATTATAATATTAAATTTAAAATGAAGAATACAGAATTATATATCTGGTGTGATCACAATCTTAGAATATAGACTTTTTTTTAAGACTGGAAGGAGATTCACTAAAATGTTAGCAGTTCATGTCTTCCGGTGGTAGAGACAACAAATAATTTTGTTCCCCCCTCTTTTTACTCGTCTGTTTTTCATAGTTTTTGATCACAACGATGGAGGTATTGCTCTTTTAATGGCAAATACACTTTAAAATACGCATTAAGGCAGGACCGGTTTATAACCTGCTAACGCAAAGATAAGGTGCTTGCACCGTTTTTCACAGTCAAGTTTCTACTCCAGTTGACGTACTCCAGATGTGAAGCAGAACTGAGTGTCTCCTGGGTTTGCTACGAACAGACAGATACAGTGATATTATTTTACTAGACGATGCTGTGGAGTACATCACACACATCAGGAAATAATCCTGACAGCCTAGAAATACTCTGGGGGGTGGGAGGGGAAAAAAAAAAATATATATATATATATATGGTTCAAGGGTGGCTTGGATATCACACAGGTGTGCAGCATTCATTCTAAAAGAGAGGACCCGTTCAGGTTAAGACATCCATCCATAATTCATCCTTCCTGTCTCCTGCTCTAGGTCTCCTGCACTACTTGAGAATGACAGACAGTTGGGGGAAACCTAGGGATACAACTCTTCAATCAAGTGACGTCTTGGCTAGTTCCCTAGCTATCGTGTACTGCAGCTTAAAACCATCCCAGTTGTTTCCACTCTTCAAATCTTGTGATCCCAGAAAAGCAGACGTCACACAGATATTCAGAAGCATAGGAAAAGTGATTCCCCAGAATCCCACAAAAGACTGATTTGACTTTAAAAATGTCTTTTTGGCTGCCTCAAAGCAGACTCTCACAGAATCCTTTTCTAAATGAAATGACACCTGCTTTCCCATTACATTGGTGACTTTGGTCATAAATAACAAACAAGAGGCAAGAAGGGTCGCCAGTGAACACGGTGTGGGCTTTAGACTCAGACAGAACGGGGCTGGAGTCCAGGATCTACTTCATCTGGGTCAACTCTCGATTATGCTGCATCCGTCAGCTAAGGTCTCCTCTGTTGCAAAATGATCATAATGATACCTGCTTTACAAGGCCACAGTGAGCACGTGAGGTGCAAAGAATGCACTGTGCCCCTCTAGCACACCGCACCATGGTGGTGGAGATGGGAGTGGATATGGTGGTGGGTACAGGGGTCCAAACAGTAGTAGTGAGTATTATCTGACTCAGGAGAGAAGTCTGTCCCTCAATCCTAAAGGACCAAAAGACAGAAACACCCTGCTAGTGAGTGTGTAAACTGGTATCACTTAGGGAAACAATGCGCCTCCACCATTGACCTAGTCCATCCCTGACTGTGATCCAAGAGGGGCTTAGCACACGTGCATAGGAGTCCAGACTGAGAATCCACTGCCAGCAGCACTGTTTGTAAAAGCAAAAGACTGAAAACAATCCAGATGCCCTAACACAGGGGAACGGATAAGTCATCATGGCATAGCTCCCTGGCTTAATACTTAATAGACATCAAACTGAATGAAGGACATCATAGAAATAAAGGCTGAGTGAAAAGAAGAAGGAAGTGCCAATAGGATGCTATTTCTATAACATAAAAGCAAAAGCAGATCACCTATTATTAAGGCACACCCATGCTTGTGATAAAAAGAGGAAGAAATTCAAAGCAAGGGAACGAAAAACCCAATCACAGATTCCGGGCTACTTCTGGGGCGAGGAGGCAGGAAAGATGAAGAAGTAGTATAGGTGGGTAAGTGATTAGCCACTTCCTAATTCCTCTGTTCAGTGGATGTTGAATATATTATAGTATTTAATGAATGTAATGACAAACAAAGCTAAGGCCACGATGGACCCATGATAATAGCATGTCCAACTCCCTCCAGCTGAATTTTTTTTATAATGCTATTTAAGATGGACAGAACATATTCTCTAAAGGTTGTTCCTAGACTTAGAAAAAATGGCATCAGGAGAGGGGACTCAATGTATTGAAGAGTAATTAAGGGTGCGGGGCGGGGGGCGGGGGGGGAGATAAAAGTTAACAAAGTTACAGAAGTAAAAGCAGCTAAAGCAAAACCAAGAGCTGAGGGCTTCCCTGGTGGCGCAGTGGTTGAGAGTCCGCCTGCCGATGCAGGGGTCGCGGCTTCGTGCCCCGGTCTGGGAAGATCCCACATGCCACGGAGCGGCTGGGCCCGTGAGCCATGGCCACTGAGCCCGTGCGTCCGGAGCCTGTGCTCCGCAACGGGAGAGGCCACGACAGTGAGAGGCCCGCGTATCACAAAAAATTTAAAAAAAAAAACAAAGAGCTGTGAGTAATGTCTAAGCCATGGAGAGAAAGGATGACAGGTGGGAGTCCCCAGAGTTAAGACACAATAAGCACCAAGTTCACCGTTGGAGAACCACCAGGCTGAAGGCTGGAACGCTCCCACGACAGTATAATGCTAGCACCTCCAACTGTCTGCAGAGCTCCACTTGAAGAAATGCTCTTCTCTGAAGATTTCTTGCTCCAATTAACACCTACACTTCACTTCACATGTATTTTCTAAGATGTTTACCTCCACATTTTCACCTTCCTTTGAAAGAGGAAAAAAGAAACAATCTCCACATCCTAAAAGATGCTGTCACTGCTTGAAAAAAAAATTAAGAGATGGACCAAAGTAGCAATAATTTTTTGCATTTATTGAGCACTTACTATGTGCCCCACACTCTTTAAGTGCTTTTACTCGTGAGTTCACTTAAGTCCTGTTACACTGAGGTGGGGACGCTTAGCATCTCCCTGTGTATTAGACGGAGAAGCCTAGAGACAGGCTGAGGAATGAGATGTTAGATCTCTGTGAAGATGGCCTATCTGGCTGAATTATCTGCTGCCTGAGCCCATTTTCTTATCTGCCCCACAGCAACTGGGACGAGGAGAAGGTGAACTGGTAGGTCTCCACGCCACCCAACTCCCTGGCAATATCCGGGGCAATGCCAAAGCACCCCTAGGGCCACCCTGCCTGCCTGGCTGCTTCTCTCCTTTAATCAGTGCTAGGAGCCCAAATCTGAAATTGAAAGGGAAGGAAACAGTTAACGCAATTCCCACCTCACCTCCCCACCCTGGTAAATCGATTGTTTCTCTCACCCTGTGCTCACAAATGAGGACTCCTTGGCTTGAGCATCTATTGGACTCTCCGTACAAAAGAAATGCCCAAACAATACATGTTCAAGACCGTAAGGGTCCAATTAACTCAGGCACTGATTGCTTGGTTGTTCAAAGGAAGGGCATCACTTCTTTTAATCGAAGGGGTGAGAACCGCAAAGATTAAATGCAGTTTGCTGAGGCACTGAGAAGCCTGGGATGATTACATAATTCTAGAATTACGTGAGAACACGAGAATGCTAGGAAGGGGAGCTGGGGATGCCAGGCTTTTAAAAATCCTGATGTCCACACCACATCCCAGAGTGTAACAGCATAATCTCTGGGAAGGCAGGGACAGGGGCCAGGCTCCCCAAGGTGACTCTGGGCTGTTATTACCCAGAAACCTGGAGAGAATGGAATAAAAATAGAGACAATAACTGGAAAAGAGTGGGCAAAAACTCAGATGGCTTTCATTTACAGCGAAGTCAGGGGAACAAAATCAATTATCTCTATGTCTTATACTGAAAAATTTTAATTTTGGACAAACTGTTATACACAAATAGTACTTTACTAAGGGGAAAAAGGAGAGGTTTCATCCAATTATGATGCTTTAGTCTCTCTTTAAGTTTTGATTCTGGACGGAGAGGAAAGATTTCCACAAGCGCTTTCTGTCCTTTGTTATTTGTACAAAGGCACCAGTGAGCGTCAGAAAAGAGACGCAGCTCAAATGGGCCCCTCTCACGCCACCCACCACCTCTTGGGAGTCGGCGGGTGATTTTATCTGTGGAACTCACTTGTTTTGAACTTTATCTTCCTTTGAACGACTACTGTTATCTCTATTAATTTTCCAAAGAGAGCTTTAGAAAAAGTAGTTTAGGTTCCTAGAAAAGGAAAATAACCATGTTTCCTAAAATTTACATTACAAATTACATTTCAAACACAATGAGAAAGTCTGTTTATTTTTTTATTCAAATTACATCAACTTTTTCTCCAGAAGTAAATTAAGCTCCAGTTCCCTACTCAGCTTTTAAAAACAAAACCTTTCCAAAACAAACGAAGGCGATATTTCAGATAAATGTATCCTCATTACGTATCTCCTCCATCCCCCTCTATGTAATAAGGATATATTTTGACACATATTTATACATTGTATATAGTATTTCTATATATGTAGTTGGTTAAAGATATATCAAAAATAAGTTATCGGGTTCTATGGATGTAACTGCATACGTACATGTAATTGCATGTAACATTATATATAGATATACATATAATACATTGTTTTTCATAGTTTATATTTTTCACATTTCATTTTATTTACGTAGATACATTTGTGTACACTGACATACATTTCATATACTCAAAATGATTCTGAGCAATGAAATTTAGCATTATAAACTCAGAAAATTACTTTGAGCAGAGACAAAGCTAATTGAATCTTAATTTCGTCTGTTACTTTCAGATGATGATGGACTCTTCTACTCAGTAAAAAACAAGTTAACAAAAAGGAGCTCAGAAAGCTTAGTTTTGTAGAGTTTTGGAGTTATTTACCGAACCTGCTTATATTTAAAAAAAATTTTTTTTAATTAATTTATTTATTTTTGGCTGCGTTGGGTCTTCATTGCTGCGTGTGGGCTTTCTCTAGTTGCGGCGAGCGGGGGCTGCTCTTCATTGCAGTGCGTGGACTTCTCATTGAGGTGTCTTCTCCTGTTGCGGAGCACGGGCTATAGGCGTGCCGTCTTCATTAGTTGTGGCACATGGGCTCAGTAGTTGTGGCTCGTGGGCTCTAGAGTGCAGGCTCAGTAGTTGTGGCACATGGGCTTAGTCGTTCCACGGCATGTGGGATCTTCCCGGACCAGGGCTCAAACCTGGGTCCCCTGCATTGGCAGGCGGATTCGTAACCACTGCACCACCAGGGAAGCCCGAACCTGCTTATTTAAATCCATCTAAATCCCATTCAGCAGGTTCTAGGTCTATGAAAAAGTACAGCTCAGGCAAGTTCCGTCGAGCCAGGATACTGAGTACTCCCAGAGGACCACCGTCAGACAACAGCATCGAACTTCATGCTGCCTGGATTCATTCACTTGACAAGTTATGTTTCCAGCAGGCTTGAAGAATTCTCTTGAAGTTGAAATTAGTGGGGCAGGAACTGGAGAGCTTCTCCAGCGCCTTCTGGACATTTCCACTCTGTCCTACTTCCGTCTGTGCTTGAGCTAGTTGCTGGCCTACCTGGGGACACTCAGGTACCCACAGATGTTTGCTGATGCCAGTACTGGTCAGCCCGATGGACCAAGAAGACCTCTCCCATGAGCCTCTCAGCACCACTGGCCACTTTGTCTAAAACTGCAACATCCCCGAGCCTGAACATGTGCCGTCCCTCTCCCCCACTCCACATTCCTGCCTGTCTCCCTGTACTATCTAACATGCTGTGCATGCTAGTTACTTATCATATGGATTTTCTGACTCCCCTGCTAGACTGTAAGTTCCATTCAGGCGAAGACTTAGAACTGTTTGTTCACTGGCAAATTGCAAATGCTGAGAGCCGTGCGTGACAAACAGCGAGGGATCCATAAATATTTGTTGGTTACATGAATAAGCCGGAATGCCATCTGATCAACTGAGATAAAAAGGCAAGAGCATAAGAGGAAAAAGGGAGAAAAAGAGGTCTTGATAATGTTCAAATGGTTCGGCACGCTAGTCAAATTTGTTTTCAGGGTGAAAGAGAGCCCCCATATTCCTTTCAAACTTGTGGACCATTCGTTAGTCATCTCCATGAGAATTTTCCAGAAGAAGCAGGCTTGGGTGTGATTATGTCTAACAGCCCCAATTACCCTGAATTCTTGCCAGAATGAGAAACATTATGGTTTTGTTCATTTTCTTCTCTATATTTGAACTGGCATCAGTAGATGTAAACGTTGAAATGGATTTTATTTTCAATGGACTCATGTTTCCCAGCCTCCTGCCAATCCTTTTATAAGCAGTTACTGATCGGCCTTCGCAAAGCCACGCTTACAGTGGTGTGTTTTTGTTCCACTTATTTCACAGACTGGCAGAATGCGCTGTTCTACTTACTTTACAAGCTGCGTATGTTTTTGTTCCACTTACTTTTACCCCGTGGCCTAAGGCAGGGGTTGGCAAACGTTTTCTGTAGCGTGCAGACAGTAACTGTTGGAGGCTCTGTGGGTCACACGCCCCACTGCTGCAGCTCCAAGGCAGCCATGGACAATCTGTAAACAGGTGGGTGTGGCTGGGCTCCGGCAACACTTTATTTGGGGGCACTGAAATCTGACTTTTATCTAATTTTCACATTTCAGGAAATACTATCTTTTGACTGAAAAAAAGAAAGACATTCAAAAATGCCAAATCCATCCGCCTGTGGGCCATATAAAAACAGGCAGCGGGTAGGGGTAGAGTTTGCCAACCCCTGGCCTAAAGGTAAAAGGATTTCTTGAAGTGGTTCTTAACCTTGAAAAGGTGCTTTCCAGATTCTTCTTTCAGTCTCTATCCCCTAAATGCAATTTGCCACAGGGAAGTTCTCTTCAAACGGAAAGACGGGAGCTGCTGCATGAACCCATGGCACAAGAAGGTTGATTCTGACCAGAGGACCTGAGCTTCACGTGTTCACCGCTTTCCGCTCCTTGGAGCTCTGGAGCCTACACCTATACCTGATGCCCACTTAAAAATATCAGCGGATGACCAAAGAGATGTTAAGTAGACAATCATCCGTCATCTCTTCCAAAAGTGTTCAATGCTGCTTCCTCTGGGTTCCCAGAGTCTTTGTTCATCTCTGCCCCGAAGTCCCTCCTAATCACATGTGCAGCTCCTTGAGGGCAGAGCAGATTGAAGCCTCATTCCCCCCAGCCCCAGAATCCTGCCTCAGTACCTAAGATGCTCAGTACATGTGTATTGAATGCCATTTCCTCACCTTAATCAGAACTGACCAAGGATCGTCCAGTGCAGAGCTAAGGGAAGACAGCTTCCTGAAGTATGTTTCACTGAGAACAAACACAAAAGAATTTGACCATGTGGGAGGGTCTCTGGGACTTGTGCCCTGTGGATTGGGGAAAGAACCCCTTTTAGAGATCACTGTCAACGTGGAGAATGGATTCACTGACTGGACAAAATGGGAAGCTACTGGCAAAGATAAAAATGCACAGGTGTCTTATAACAACGGCTCTACTTCCTCTGTCTCTCATCTCGGTCTCTACGGCTTGCCATCACCGCCCCTTTCTCAGGGGCCCCAAGCGTCAGCTGCTAGCAAAGGTGACTAATCAAGTTACAGTCAAGAGGGTCGAGTATACTGGTACTCATACTATCACCTGTGGATGGCCACTGAGATCATCTCAAGGAAGGGGACGCCTACACCCAGCCTCACCAAAACAGCACATGCTCCAACAGGAAGCATCTTTGGCCAATCAAACGTAAGCATGGTCAGAGCACAGCTGCTCCTGCAATGCCCCTCTCTTCACCTCCTCACCCTGCTAGAGGCGCTCTTTCCTTCCACGTTGCCCGAAGTGGGTCACTGTACTGACCACACACGAAAAAGTACTTGCAATTTTCACCAACCTTTTTTTGAACTGGAAAATCACACTGTGCTCATTTTGCCTCTTACATGGATTAGAAGGAAAACCACTAAGTGGGTAGCCTCAAACCAATACTGGTCAACTGCTAGTACTGTACATATTAATGGAGTTACTGGTGGAACTCTGTAGGTTGTAGCTACAGGAATGCTTTTTTGCTGGACTTGAAGAAACAAGACATCACGAGTACCGCAGCTACAAGGAAATGAATTCTACCAACAACTGAGAAGCCTGGAAGAGGATCATTCCGTAGTCCAGTCTCCAGATGAGAACACAGCCCAGCCAACACCTTGACTGCAAAGTGAGACGCTGCCAACTCTGAGCAGAGAACCCGGCTAAGCCCTGCCCAGACTTATGACCCACAGGAAATACGAGAATAAATGGCTTTAAGCAAGTACTTGGTAGTAATTCATTATGTAGCATAGATAGCTAACACAGCAACTCTAGCAAATGCCCAATAATAATGAGGATGATGATGATGATGTAGGTATTGCAGCGCTTATGAAATGCACAAACACATCTTGGTTTTGCCACTGGTGCGTGATTCCCACCTTACTCAGTGGGTGAATGAAAATAACACAGAGAGTAAAAACCCAGCATTGGAATTTTAGTGACACCAGTTTGAAGACTGCTTTGTCCCCTTTCTTGCTGTGTATCCTTTGGCAGTCTTACCTCTGTGAACGCTGTACCACAGAGGTAATAAGAATACTTACCTGATAACACTGGTTCTCAAACGTGGCTGCCCACGGTACTCAGGTGGAGAGCTTCACAGATGCTGGTGCCCACCCTGTCCACAGGGATTCTGATGTAATGGTAAAGGGTGGGGCCTGGACACGGGGAAGTTCACAAGCTTCCCCACGGGATTCTGATTGGCAGATGGGCAGCAAAGCTGGAAACCAGCTGCCTGTGGAGTCGCAGTGAGGAGTAAATTGCACAGTGAGGACTTCCAACGGTGAGCGCTCAGGAAAGGTCGCTTTAGTTATCACCCTTGTTTGGGAGAGGACGGAAGCTTAAGGTGAGAGCATTGAATGGCCCAAGGTCACACGCTTAAGTAGGAGCGCCAGCATCAAAATACAGCTTATCCTTATCACACCTGATTTAAAAGATCCCCGGACATCACTCGAGGTCTCTGTTCCTTAATTTTGGCCAACATTAGGTCCTCAGAAAGAAACCAGTGTAACAGGGGTCAGTACGCTGCAGCCTGTGGGCCAAATCCTGCAATTGCCAACTTTCGTAAAAAAAAAAGTGTAATAGAGTTGTACTGGAAGTTACCAATTCATTTATTGCTTTTGTGCTACAACAGCAGAGTTCAGTAGTCAAGACAGGGCTGAAAATATTCAGTATCTGGCCCTTTGTAGGAATGCTTTGTTCAGTCCCGCAATAAAGAAACAGTAACCAAGATGAAGGTTTATCAGGGTTGGTGACCTAACTGGTCTCCATTTAGTCTATGTGGATTTTCCCAGAACATTAAAGAGAGGATACACTTGAATAGCTGAAACGCTTAACTCCCCGAGGAAGCAGACTGAGGCCACAGGACGTGTTGGACCGGCTCAGATCATTAAGGCCCCTCAGGAACCAGAGGGTAAATGGGATCCAGATTTTCTACCCTCCACACAGTGCTGCTTCCAAGCTACTGCAATTCAACTGAAATAAACCAGTTAAATGGGGGGGGGGGGGGGGGGGGCGCGCGAGGGGGGAGGCAGTAATTTCCTTCCGTTTTCTGTTTGTTTCGGCAAAATCACCAATAATTTCAATGGACTGGACAAAACCAGTGCAGATTTTAATAAGAAGAGATCTGTTCTAGAGTTAGATCCTAATTCTCTGCAATAATGTAAACAACTTCCTTCTGCTGTTTTGAGAAGGTCTAACATAGTAGACCTCCAAGTGGGACAAATGCCTGTTTAAAATCTTTAAGGAACTGCTTCACTCTATTCAACTCCGAATGGGTGGAATGAGCTCTGTTTTAAATGGAGAATTTTCTCTTTGTGTTATCAATCCCACTGTTCCAAGTGGTGTAAGCCTTCCCTGTGCTGGACAAGCAAGTGCTGGTCAGCTGGAGCATAAGGAGAAAATCACCTCGGGGAGGGGCCTGTCTTCCTTTGAAGTCTCCTGCCTGCTGGTTATCACATTGCAGATATTTCCTGGGGTCAAAAATTACTGAATTTCAAAAATTTTTTTTTTTTTTTTTTCGCAGTATGTGGGCCTCTCACTGTCGTGGCCTCTCTCGTTGCGGAGCACAGGCTCCGGACGTGCAGGCTCAGCGGCCATGGCTCTCGGGCCCAGCCGCTCCACGGCACGTGGGATCTTCCCGGACCGGGGCACGAACCCGCGTCCCCTGCATCGGCAGGCGGACTCTCAACCACTGCGCCACCAGGGAAGCCCTCAAAAATATTTTTAAATCACTACTTTTTTCCAAATGTCCCCTAGATACATTTACTTTTTTTTTATTATTTTTTTTATTGGAGTATACTTGGTTTACAATGTTGTGTTAGTTTCTGCTGTACAATGAAGTGATCAGCTATATGTATATGTATATCCCCACTCTTGGACCTCCCTCCCCTGCCATCACACCCATCGAGGTCATCACAGAGCACCAAGCTGAGCTCCCTGTGCTATACAGCAGGTTCCCACTAGCTGTCTATTTTACACACGGTAATGTATTTATGTCAAACCTAATCTCCCAATTCGTCCCACCCTCCCCTTCCCCTACCCCATATCCACATGTCCATTCTCTACGTCTGCATCGCTATTCCTGCCCTGTAAACAGGTTCATCTGTACCATTTTTTCTAGATTCCACATATATGCATTAATATACAATATTTGGTTTTCTCTTTCTGACTTACTTCACTCTGTATGACAGGCTCTAGGTCCATCCACCTCACTACAAGTAACTCAATTTCGTTTCTTTTTATGGCTGAGTAATATTCCATTGTATATATGTGCCACATCTTCTTTATCCATTCATCTGTAGATGGACACTTAGATTGCTTCCGTGTCCTGGCTATTGTAAATAGTGCTGCAATGAACATCGGGGTACATGTGACTTTTTGAATTATGGTTTTCTCAGGGTATATGCCCAGTAGTGGGATTGCTGGGTCGTATGGTAGTTCTATTTGTAGTTTTTAAAGGAACCTCCATACTGTTCTCCATAGTGGCTGTACCAATTCACATTCCCACCAGCAGTGCAAGAGGGTTCCCTTTTCTCCACACCCTCTCCAGCATTTAATTTTTTAAAGTATATTTCAATGAGCCATCTGTTTTTAATAAGAAGCTTTCCAACTTTCTGTTGCTTATCTGTAGAGTGAGAGGAATGAACTGGATGATCTCTCAGTCCCCTTCTCTCTCAAACTCGGTGGGATGACGTACTTTTACCGAAGACATTCATCTAGATAAACAACTGCAAGCCTGTGCATTGTCCCGGGTAAGGATTAGAGGTGGTACGATTAAGTACAGATGCTGCACATAAGATCTTGTGCATGTTCTGTGAGCCCAGTTGTCTGAGCCCATAAATAAGATGGACAACTGGTCCTCATTCCCAAGGAGTAAACACTGGAAAACAACATTGAAATGCACAAAAATAAGGATACAGAACATACATGGGGGAAAAAATTCTCAACCATTGAGATCTGTTTGTTCTACTAGCAAGAAGCACTCCATAAAAAAAAATTAAAAATTGATCTGGTCCCAAAGAAAGGAAAACTGCAACTTCAAAGCTTGTAGAAATTGTTTTTGGTGCTAAAAGTACACACAGCATGATGCTGTTTTATTTAGGGCGCTGGCCAATGGGCGTTTTTGATCATTCAAGTGTGGGCCCAGCCCTAGGAGGAGGAGGAAACAGGGATTACTCTGCTCTGCACAGTGAAGCAATGGGCACTCATCGTTGGGTCCACAGAGTCTAAGTGGTTGCATAATGTATTCATCTTCTCCTTCTACATGTGACTTGAAACAGCACGAACTTATTATCTTAGTTTCCATGGGTCCAGAGCATGAACATGTGTGACCTGAGTCCTCTGCTCAGGGTCTCGCCGGGCTGTGGTCTCATCTGAGGCTCGGGTTGCTGGGAGAATTTGGTTCCTTGCAGGGACAGGACTGAGGCCCCGTTCTCATGCTGGCTGTCAGCTGGTGGCCACGGAAAGATCCTGGAAACGTCCCACAGTTCCTTTCCACGTGACCCTGTCCACGGGCCCCCTGAGGCTTCCAATCACTGCGACTTCAGGGAGGGTCCAGTTCCTTTTAAATGATCTCCAGATGAGGTCAGGCCCGCCCTGATACTCTGCCTTTAGACTGACTCAATACCGAGGGATCACTAGGTCACAGCAGTGATACTGCAACCTAGCCACAGGTTCTGCTCACACCTGAGGGGAGGGAGGGGGCCACACGGGGGATACACGCCAGGGAGCAGAACACGGCGAGCCATTCAAATTCTGCTCACCAACATATCCAGTGGGCCTAGGCAAGAAACAGTTCCATGCGCAGGACCATTTCTGCTCAGAGGAGAGGTCGACGCCTGTTCTTGGTTAACAGGAAACTGTGAGTGAGGAGGAGGGAGGTTGTATAACAGGAGTGGGCCCGACTTGTGGATAAACTTGAAGCCAGGCAGTATACTGGATGCAGTCCAGTGAGCCTCAGGAGTCCAACCACTAGTCCTGTGCTATTCAAAGTGGGGCCTGTAGGCTGACCCTGCAGCATCACCTGGGAGCTAGTAAGGGACATAGCTTCTCAGGCCTCCAGCCTAGACTTACTGAACTAGAATGTCTCAAGAAATATGGTCAGACCCCGAGAGAGCGACTGCTTAGCCTTCTCAGCAGCTGAATGTTCTCATACACGTCAAGAGCGTGTCTGCTACCATCAAGGAACTCGCAAGGAAGCCGTGTATAAGCTCTGTTTTCTTGGCATCGGCAAAGCTGATGGAGAATGGAAACTTTTGGTCAATCTAATGATTTTAAAAACAGAAGTTCAGCAACTCAGCTAATGAACTGTGTATAAGTGTGTCCTGAAGACGATCCTTAAGCACTGTTCAACTGGGAAACCCTTGATGCTGGGACTCCTTTGACACACGACAGTCATGTGAACATCCCACAGGGCAGGAGCGGGCAGAAGCAGGGTCACCTGGAGGTTAGGGGTTGAGACACAGGCATCTCACAAGCCTGGAGGGGAACTCCAGCTCCCCCACCCGTCAGCCTCTCCAAGTCCCAATTCTTCTCATCTATACAAAGGGGACAATGCCAGCACCATCCTTCCTTAGTGAGGATCAAATAATTCAGACACCATTCAGCAATAAGAAGACAACCCAACTGAAAACGGACAAAGAATTTAAATAGACACTTCTCCAGTGAAGATACACAAATGCTCAACAAGCACGTGAAAAGATGCTCAACATCATTAGCCATCAGGAAAACAGAAACCAAAACCACAATGAGACAGCGCTTCACGTCCGCTGGGACGGCTGAAGCCAAACTACGCGCAGTAACAAGTGCTGGTGAGCATGTGGCGAAACTGGAATCCTCGCACACGGGTGGCAGGAGTGCACAGTGTACAAACAGTCTGGCAGTTCCACTAAAGGTTAAACAGAGTTACCACATGACCCAGGTATAAACGCAAGAGAATGGAAAACATATGTCCACACAAAAATTTATATGTAGAAATTCATAGAAGCATTATTCATAACAGCCAAAACGTGGAAACAACCCAAATGTCCCTTAGCTGATGAGCAGATAAACAAAATGAGGTCTATTCACACAATGGAATATAATTCAGCTATAAAAAAATGATAAAGTGGGCTTCCCTGGTGGCGCAGTGGTTGAGAGTCTGCCTGCAGATGCAGGGGACGCGGGTTCGTGCCCCGATCCGGGAAGATCCCACGTGCCGTGGAGCGGCTGGGCCCGTGAGCCATGGCCGCTGAGCCTGCGCGTCCGGAGCCTGTGCTCCACAAGGGGAGAGGCCACATCAGTGAGAGGCCCGCGTAACGCAAAAAATAAAAATAAAAAAACGATAAAGTACTAATCCTTACTACAACATAGATGAGCCTTGAAGACATTACACTAAGTAAGGGAAGGCAATCACAGAAGACCACAAGTTATATGATTCCATTGTATGAAACGTCCAGATGTCTAGGCAAATCCATAGGGACAGAAAGTAGATCAGTGACTACCAGGAGCTGGGAGAAGAGAGGAATGGAAAATGAATAAAATTACAATGGAAATATTCTGGAATTAGATTGCAGAATTGTTGCAAAACTTTTTGAATATACTAAAAACCACTGAATTATACAAAGCAAAGGTTCTGGTATGTAAATTGCATCTCAATTTTTAAAAATAGAAAAATTCACAAAGGTAGATCTTATCAGTGTCCCTAGCACACAGACCATGAATAAAAGCTACCTTAACACAATAATGAGACTTGGTGGCAGTATGAAGTGAGGCTGCCACTATGAAAAACAGTATGGTAGGGACTTCCCTGGTGGCACAGTGGTTAAGACTCTGCGTTCCCAATGCAGGGGGCCCAGGTTCCATCCCTGGTCAGGGAACTAGATCCCAGACGCATGCTCCAACCAAGAGTTTGCATGCCACAAGTAAGGAGCCCACATGCTCCAACTAAGGAGCCTGCCACAAGTAAGACCTGGAACAACGAAAGAAAGGGAGAGAGAGAAGGAAGAAAGGAAAGAAGGAAGGAAGGAAAGAGAGAAAGAGAGAGGGAGAGAGGGAGAGAAGGAGACAAGGAGAGAGGGAGGGAGGGAGGGAGGGAGGAAGAAAAGAAGGAGAAAAACAGTATGGTAGCTCCTCAATAAATTAAACATAGAATTATCGTATGATCCAACAATTTCACTTCTGGGCATACACCCAAAAGAAGTGAAATCAGGGTCTTAAATAGATATCTGTAAACTCATATTCACAGCAGCATTATTCACAACAGAAAAAAGGTGGAAGCAACCCATGTCCATTGATAGACGAATAGATGAACAAAATGTGGTAATACATACAATGGAATACGATTCAGCCTTAAAAAGGAAAGAGATTCTGACACACACGACAGCTTCGATGAACCCTGAGGATATTACACTACATGAAATGAGCCAGTCACAAAACAACAAATACTGTATGATTCCACTTATGGCAATACCTAGAGTAGTCAAACTCATAGAGACAGAAAGTTAAAACAGCGGGTGTCAGGGCCTGGTGGAGGGGGAATGGGAGGTTATTGTTTAAAAGGTACAGAATTTCCACTTGGGAGGATGAAAGAATTCTGGAGATGGATGGTGATGATAGTTCCACAGCAGCGTGACTACACTTAATGCCACTGAACGGTACACTTAAGAATGGCTAGAACTGTAAATCTTTTTTTTTTTAGTTGAGTGAAAGATTCTTTAAATTCTATGTGCTATGAATATTGGGGTGTGTGTATATTTTCAAATTAGAGTTTTTGTTTCTCTCGGATATATACCCAGGAGTGGAATTGCTGGGTTATATGGTAGTTCTATTTTTAGTTTTTTGAGAAACCTGCATACTGTGAAACTGTAAATCATGTGTATTTGATCAATTTTTAAAAGTTACAAATAGAGGTAAACAGATGAAGTACTGTGGATGGAGACTGTAATGTCTTTTTTATAAACTCCTTAATAAGCAAGTAAGAGTAAAACAACCATTATGTTTGTCTTTTATAAAATAATGAGAAATTATAAATATATCCCACCACTACAGTGGGTCAAGGACCACAGTGCATTCCCAGGAACATCACTGAGTGCCTCCAGGTTTGGGGTGAGGTGGGCGGGCCAGGGGGCAGGGTGAGGGGAGACACCTGAGGGAGTAGATGATGTCTGCTTTCTGGGGAGCAAATCACCTGCCACCTCCGCTCTGAAATATGTGCGCTCCGGCTTTTCCGCAGCAGCCATCTGAGTCGCGTTCCCAGAAGAGACGTCTCAGGTTATCTTTGGAGCCGCACGAACCAGGCTCAACCCAGAAGCGATCATCAGAGAGGGGTTGCTTTTCAGAGAACATGTGGACACCTGGATCCCAGACACCACATTTCGAAAGGCTAGAAAGAGCTATCCAATTGCGGGTTAATGAAGTCTTCGGAAAGATAACTATACATCGTCAAGATGCTAGGTCTTCGCATAATAACTACTTGCCTGGAACGAGTAGTGAATTTTCTTCATAGAAATGTTTATCTGGTCAGCCTGTTAATAGTTCTATTCTTCATCAAAGAATTTCAGAAAATGCTATACATGCAGAAGAAAATAATGATAATAATCATTTAAAGTATTCAGGGAAGTTCTAAAATTCCCAAAAGACACTATAATTATACAAGAGTTCTGCTCTAGTATGGCTAGTTTTATTTCATCAGATGCAATACTTCTTTGGTTTGTTTAATACCTCATCTTATACCCCAAGAGAAATTTATGGGGGGAAAAAAATCTCTTATGATACACACCTACTGCTTATTTTCCAATTTCTCATACAAGTTGTGGTGTTTGCTCTATCAGCTTCACAAAATGAGTGAAAAGACCAATAACTATTGACCATGTCTCTAGCAGACAATATATATACAATATACACAATGAAAAATTACTTTTTAAATTGTTTTCACACGTAAAATATAATGTTCAACAGATTTTTTCACTGATGAAATAAAATTTATGCATCATATAAACTCAGTCCCACTTTTTAAATACGACTTGACTTCTAGTTAAATCTTGCAAATTTAACCCATGCATTAATCTCTGTCCCTGCCCACAGCTTAGCAAAATGAGAATAAAGGAATAAAAAGAGAGTCACGAGAATTTAAAGAAGAGAAGAGACAACAGCAGACAACAGTTGCCAACAAAAGGTGCTGAAACTGGAAAGCAGATGTGAGCAGTTCACAGGGCAGAGTACGCTGAACGCCCAAGACCCGGAAGAGCAGGGGCCAGGAATGCTCAAGCCCGTAACCCCAGAAAGACTCAGGTGACAGATGCCAGGTAGCAGGTAGCAGGTGTGGGGCTGGACACCAGGGATGAGCTGTAGGTCAGTCTAGAAAGACTGGCCCACAGGTCACCTCAAAGTCAACATGTTTAAAACAACAACGCACTTTCTCGAAACCAGCTGCCTGCCAGTCTGCTTGACGACTGCACCTCTATTCTTCTGACCACCAGGCTTCAAACCCCACAGTTATGCATGGTACACGCCTCTTCAACTGCCACATCTACCAAGAGCCAGAGCCCTGCTGACTTTTTTCCATGAAAGGTTTCCAGGATCATGGAAGCCTCCATATGGCCCCCAATTGTCTTGCCTCCTGGAATTCATATCCTAGTGTAACCACTTCCCACATTAAATCAGGGCTTACTTGACTGATCAATTTAATACTACAGAAGTGCTCCAAGACCATGTCAGCTTTCACTTTGACCTCTTGAATCGCCTTTTCTGGGTGTAGCCAGCTATCAGGTCATGACGACCCTCAAGCATCCACAAGAGAGCCTACCTAGAGAGGAACTAATTTCTCAGCACCCAGTTGTGAGTGCGCCATCTTGAAAACGGATTTCTCAGCTCCAGTCAAGCCTTCAGATGACAGCAGCCCCAGGTGACATCTATTCTGTGCTCCCTCTACTTCTGCTATGACTCTCAGTATCCTCCTAGACCAGCATCAATGACTAGTTAGCTCAGGTTTTGTTCTTTTTTCTTTTAACTTTTTATTTTGACATAATTATATAATCACAGGAAGCTGCAAAATAGTTCACAGAGTCCTGTGTACATTTCAGCTACCCGATGCTTACATCGTATATAACTATAGGACAATATCAGCACCAGGATGTGAATAAAGCAAAAGGGAAAATTATCTCTTTTCACCTGAACTTTACCTAGTAACTATGCAACTTAGTAACTTAGCAAGTTACCTATTATCTGAGAAGCTCAGTTTTGTCACATATAAAATGGGGATGATAGTTCCTGCTCTAAAGGTTTTTGGGAGAATTGAGATTATATTCCCAAAACATCTAGAACAATACTGAGCTTGGCACAGAGAAGTCAATTAATGGCAGCTGTTGTGATGATTCTGTAGGTTTTTCACAATGAAAAACAAACAGTGAGTTCTCAACTCCTATACACTGATTATCATTCTCTCTCTGGGATCAGTAGAAATGACACTGGGTTTTTCTTTAAAAGTGCCACAAGACTTGACATCATCAAGACTTCAAGGATAAAGAAAACATACTTCAGACACTCAGGAAACAAAGGCAAACCACCTACAAAATAAGAAAACAAATTATACTTCTCTGCAGCAACACCGTCAATAATGGAGTCAATAACGGAGCAATGACTATAACATCTCGAAGAAAGAAAAGTGAGAGCCACACAAAATCCAGTCAAGATGTCACTCAAGCAAAGAGGCAACACAGAGACATTCTCCAGCATGAAAGAATTCAGAGAACACAGACCCCATGAGCCCTCTTGATAAAGCCGCTTTAAGATGAAACCCAGGCAAATAAGACACAAAACTAAAACCTCACAAATGGACACTTTTTGGCCAAACAACGGGCAATAAGCAAAGGATCCATTTAAAAAGAACTAGCGTTAAGTCACTGTGAGAAGTATCGTTACAGAGCACAATATGACTGGTATATTGGCCTGGCCAAAAAGTTGGTTCGAGCGAACTTTTTGTCCAACCCAGTATAAACTGTCACAGCATGAAAATAATATAATAATGTAGAAAATCAGAAGTGAAAATGGAAAGAAGTGTGAAATTGTTAAGGTCCTCAAATTTCATAGCAGGGAATCAATCAATATCTAAAATTGAAAACTGTAACTTGAAGATACATAATGTCCTCAACTTCTTAATGTTATTCATAATCTACTTCCTTAACCTTAGATCAGTCCTTTAGGAGCTAATATCTCTTGGAGGAAAAAAAAAATCATCTATTTGAAGTTTAGCTCTTCTCTCAGTTCAAAATCAGTTTCATTTCTTCCTGTGAAATCCAGTGAAGTTAATTATAATACGTTCACAAAATTGGATAAATACCACACACCAAAATGAAAATGTATTTTCCTGTAATCATCTGTCCACCTTCCATCCTTCCTTCTAGAGATGGACTTTCAAAGGTGTTCACTGTGATGGTTACCCAATGAGGGTGATGTTTACTTCCAGTTGGTAGAGATTCTGGGTGGATCTTTTATTTTATTCTTTGTCAGTTTCTATATTGCTTCATTTTTATAACAATTCCCTGTATTCTTTTAAAACAAGGAACAAAGTCATCATGACTTGGTCTCTCATGCAGCCTTTTCTATTTTTATTCCAAGTACTGCTCAAATTGTGTAAACTAGAAAGAAAAGTGGGTTTTGATCTGATTTATTCATGCTGTCATCTATGAAAACCCAACTGTGCTGGTACAAGTCCAGCTTCTTGCCTACTGTTGCATACAAGGGGCTACCGACAGCAGCAGCAGCATCATACTGGAGCCCAGAAAGAAAAGTCCTCAGTGGTTGGTTTTGAGCCTGGGTTTTGTTTTCTCTATTTAAAAGCCCACTTCAGGATCTCTATCACCACACTTGCTTCTACAAGGTGTGTGAATTGAGTCCCAAAAGAGTTAAATTCTGAGATCCTGGATGAATCCATGTTCCTGCTTTTTTGGCTTCTATACAAAGATTCTACTCTCTCTGAAACTTAGAGCAAATAAGTAGGACTTTTGTGGTAAATTCTTGGTTAATTTTCACATAAACAAACAAAAAATCCCTACTTTTGCAAATTTTTCAAAGGTGCCAGTGCTTCAGTCAATAAAATTCAATTCCAATTTGTATCTCCTATCAACAAAACTGAAATTTTCCTTCAGTGTGACAGAAAGGAGTATTTCTCACAAGCTGCTGAATCACAGGCTAAATTTCTGTCAGGTAAGCTCTCCTGGAACAAGCTAGAAATGCTGACTTCCACAAAATCCAGGAAGGATGGATGTGTGTGGCTGACAAATTCAAACCAACGTGCAGCACTTAGATGACAAGCCAGTGTGAGTCTGAAAGGACACTGACCTAAACAAGACCCCAAAACAAAGTTAATGTAAATCTATGTGTTTCAAGAGATTCAGAATCCAACTGTGAGTGAAACCCAATGGAAACTTGCTGAGAAGAGAAAGAAACTCACAGGGAAGGAAACTATAAACAAAACAAAAAGACAATCCTCAGAATGGGAGAAAATATTTGCAAACAAAGCAACCAACAAGGGATTAATCTCCAAAATATACAAGCAACTCATGCAGCTCAATAACAAAAAAACAAACAAACAAGTCAAAAAATGGGCAGACGATCTAAACAGACATTTCTCCAAAGAAGACATACAGATGGCCAAAAAGCACATGAGAAGATACTCAACTGATTATTAGAGAAATGCAAATCAAAACTACAAGAGGTATCACCTCACACCAGTCAGAATGGCCATCATCTAAAAATCTACAAACAACGAATGCTGGAGAGGGTGTGGAGAAAAGGGAACCCTCTTGCACTGTTGGTGGGAATGTAAACTGGTGCAGCCACTATGGAGAACAGTATGGAGGTTCCTTAAAAAAACTAAAAATAGAATTACCATGTGACCCAGCAATCCCACTCCTAGGCATATACCCTGAGAAGACCATAACTGGAAAAGATACACGCACCCCAATGTTCACTGCAGCACTATTGGCAATAGCCAGGTCATGGAAACAACTTGAATGTCCATCAACAGATCAATCGATAGAGAAGATGTGGTACATATATACAATCTAATATTACTCAGCCATAGAAAAGAAAGCAATGCCATTTGCAGCAACGTGGATTGTCACACTGAGTGAAGCAAGTCAGACAAAGAAAGACAAATATCATGTGATATTGCTTATATGTGGAATCTTAAAAGGGGTACAAATGAACTTATTTACAAAACGGAAGTAGAGTCACAGATGTAGAAAACAAACTTTTGGTTACCAGGGGGTAAGGGGGGAGGGGAGGGATAAACTGGAAGATTGGGAGTGACATATACACACTACTATATATAAAATAGATAACTAATAAGAACCTACTGTACAGCACAGGGAACTCTACTCAATACTCTGTCATGACCTATATGGGAAAAGAATCCAAAAAAAGAGTGGATATATGTATAACAGATTCACTTTGCTGTACACCTGAAACTAGCACATTGTAAATCAACTCTACTCCAATAAAAATTTTTTTAAAGAAAGAAAGAAACTCAGAGGGCTCTAAAAGCCCATCCCCTCCCTGCTTTGAGTAGCTTAGCAGGAGCCTCAGCAGAAGGGCTGTGGAAGCCATGCTTTCTCACCAGGCACTGTCTCACCCGTGTGCTCCCAATAATTAGAGTCGCCCCCTCCCATCTCCCTCTAAGTGTGTGGGGTGCAGGGCTGTGAGGTCCCACCCGCGCTGTGGCTGGGCTGCACTGCACAGCTACACGTCCTCTCTGTGAGGTGCAGGAGCTTCAGGCGTGGGGTGCACTGTGTTTGCTCTGCCTGCGGTTCCTCTTATAGCCTGGTACATGGTCACGGAAACACAAGGTGCTCTGTGTGTGTGTGTGTGTGTGTGTGTGTGTGTGTGTGTGTGTGTGTGTGTGTGTGTGTGTGTGTGTGTGTGTGTGTGTGTGTGTGTGTGTGTGTGTGTGTGTGTGTGTCCCCAGGAACCCTTTCTGTGATACATATTATGAATGCATATTATATACATGTACTACATCACAAGTTGCACTAACGGTGTCTGTATGTGCAGTATGTGTTTGTGTGATGTTATTTTTGTTTGAGCAAAAATTCAAATTATTTGCATGTGCTTCAAGAATCCCACAAAAAGTGCTGGATTCTGAAAGGTAAAAAAGAGCTTCATTACAGGGCAATTCATGCCCCTTGCCACATAAAACCGCCATGACCATGTCAAGTCATACTTCAGTGTATTTCCTAGGGGGGGGGAAGAGCCTGTTCAATCCAGAAGCAAAACGCATCTCTAATGTGCCAACATGTGAACATAAAAGCTGTGCATGTAAATGTGTGTGTCACATCTGCCCTTGGGCACATCTGAGAAGTAAGGAGAGCCTGTCTTTCTGCCTCCTTTTTTCTATCCTTCCCCTCATTCCTGGGACCTACCTCCCAGGGCCCTCAGGAATCCGTGTCCCTCAGGTGTCCTTCTTCCCCAACCAAACCTCATCTCTCTACAGGAAAGAATTTGAAACATGCATTCAGGGGAAGCTCTAACCGCCAGTTAAGGTAAGCATTTGCAGGAATGTGTTGCATATGCACCTCTCTATTAAAGTAACCGGTTCTTCTTAAGTGCTCAGAAGAGGTTTCTGCACTAGAGGAAGCTGCTCAGAAAATGCTCGTGGAGTCAGAATAAAACTCCCTCTCCCACAGGTCTTCACGTTTTAGCAAAGATGAAAGCCTCAAACCCAGGCAAAGAAACGCTACTGGAGAGACATCCTCTTCCCGTAGGCGGAGGAACATTTCTGAATCAGTGAGGCCTTTTGTAGGTCCCCCAAATGCTGCACGGGCGTCCACCTTCCTCCTGGGGCTGCTGGACTGACGGGTTCATTCGCCCAGGTTTCAAACAATCTGTTTATCCTTTGATCCGCAGCAGGGATTCCCAAATTGTGTGTGTTCGGCAGAATGTTAACACACAGGATAAAGGGATCCTTGGTCAAATAATTTTGGCAGACACAAACAAAATTAAGTCCCTGTGTCTACTTCAGACTTGCCGAGTGTTAACCAGGCTCAGGAGCTTCAGGAGGAGAATGTATTCCTTGATGCCTCTCAAAATTAACCTCTCTTAGCTCTAAGCTTTGAAACACAGATCTTACGTGGTGGTTCTAACATTTAGGTTCCCAGTGGACAAAATAATCATCTTGGGGGCTGCTGCAGCCACGGAGTTGCATAAGGTCTGCTCTCCCCACAGCAGACCTGCTGCGGTGAACACAGTTGAATGGTATCATTGAGAAAATGCACCCATTCAACAAAACACCACAGACTAAGTGGCTTATAAACGACAGACATTTATCTCTCACAGTGCTGGGGGCTGAGAAGTCCAAGATCAAGGTACCTGAAGAGCTGGCGTCTGGTGAGGGCCTTCCTGGTTCTCTCTGTGCCCTCACCGGGTGGAAGGGGCAAGGGATCTCTCTGGGGCCTCTTTTAGGAGGGCACTAATCCCATTCATGAGGGCTCCACCCTCATGACCTAATCACCTCCCAAAGACCCCACCTCCTTCTACCCTCACGTTGCGCATTAGCTTTGACGTAGGAATTCTGAGGGGCACCGCAACAGCCTGGCTAAAATTTTTGGTAGATTTTAGATCTACAGTGTAGGCTGAAGCACTTCCCCCACAGTCCTCCTCCTTTCTCTCTTTTCATAAGTGCAAGACCTGCATCACTATCTGTAGGCTCTCCCCGCCTTCTGCTGCACCCTATATCTTTCTCCTTCACCCTATATATTTCTCCTTCACAGTCACTGTGGCTCCCAAAAGAGATATCCACCCAGAACCTGTAAATGTGACTTTATTTGGAAAAAATGGTCTCTGCAGATGTTACTGAGGATCTTGAGATCATCCCGGATTTAGGGTGGGCCCCTAAATCCAATGATTGGTGTACTTATAAGAGAAGCAGAACACAGACACACACAGAGAAGGAGGCAGAGATTGGAGTGGCGCTGCCAAAAGCTGGGTCACCGGAGGCTGAAAGAGGCAAGGAAGGATGTTTCCCTCCGAGCCTTGGAGTAAGCACAGCCCATCTGTCATCTGGATCTCAGACTTCTTCCGATCTTTAGAACCAAGAGGGAATAATTTTTGTTGTTTAAGCCACCAAAGTTGCAGTATACGTTACAGTAGCCCAAGGAAATGAATACAGACGTGTCCTCCAGGAATATCTCCTGTGTCTGAGCTGGTTTTGGCATCTGCTTCGCGGAGGACCTCTGCTGACATTGGAGCTTCTTAAAATTCAGAGTCCTGGGCCTTGGTCCCCTACACTCACATCAAGATTCTCATTTTATCTGGATAGCTTTCCACAACAGCGTTTCTCAGCCCTGGTCCCACACAGAAGCACCTGGGGAAATTCTTTAACTTCCCAATGTCCAAGCCACATCCTAAACCAAATGAACGAGAGTATCTGCAGCAAAACCCAGGCATCAGCATTCTCTGAAGCTCTACAGGTACAGCCCAGTTAGACACTGCTTCTACAGAGAAGTGGTTCATAAATTTGAGCATGCATCAGAACCATGTGGAGGGCTCGTTAAAACACAGATTGCCAGACACAGCTTCTGAGTCAGTCTGGGATGGGGCCCGAGAACTTGCCTTCTAGCAAGTCACCAGGCACTGCCGGTGCCACTGTTCCACAGAACACACTCTGAGAACCACTGAGCTAGAGGAAGACCGTGATGACGTGTTCCCCCAAGAATTCTGAGGACCCCTCCAGCCTTCCAGAATACTGAACTGCTACAGCTGAAAAGGTCCCATGGTCGCTTCTTCTAACTCTCACTGTACAGAGGTGCAAACTGGGGCACGCGGAGGTGAGGTGACACCTCCTGCTCTAGACTGAATACTTGTGTCCCCTCAAAACTCATATGTCGAAGCTAATCTACAATGTGAGGGCAGTAGGAGGTGGGGCCCTTGGGAAGGTGATTAGGTCATGAGGGTGAAGCTCTCATAAACGGGATTAGTGCCCTACAAAAGAAGCCCCAGAGAACTCCCTCGTCCCTTCCACCAGTGAGGACTCAGAGAGAACCAGGAAGGCCCTCACCAGACACCAGGTCTGCCGGCACCTTGAGCTTGGACTTCTCAGCCTCCAGAACTGTGAGAGACAAATGTCTGTTGTTTATATGCCTCTTCGTCTATAGCGTTGCATCACAGCAGCCTGAATGGAATGAGACACCCTCCACCCCCTGGAAAATCATCCAGATCATCTATCTGCGGTTTGAGCCAGAGTTGGCTGATTCCCTGCCATCACACCTACCCACAGGGCTCGTCCAGTTTTCATGGTTTCTTCTAAACTCAGCTCTGTAAAATAGAGCTGACAACACAAAACCATCGGAACATCCGATGATGCAAAGCCACGAGTCCAGCCCCTAGTTGGAAGGGGTTCAGGAGGCCTGTAGTGGACCGTGGCATACATGGAGGTGAGGGAATGGGTTAAGCTGCTGAGGAGTGTCTTATTTCTCTTAAAAGTAAACACATCATCCAGTGGCTCAGCTCTGACTGCCACCCTGATACATCAACTGAGAAAATTCAGCAAAGAGTTCCTACCTTACCTTAACATACAGATTCTTTAAAGTGCAAAGAAATTACCCAGTGCCTAATCTAAAGATATTCTGAATGAATGAGGGCAAGACGTAATTGACTCCTGTTCTTATAACGTCCTGGGGGATGGGAATTCCTTAGTCCTGAGCAGTTCATATTCAGAGATGCAACCTGTAATGACTTAGTCTATCTGATCCTAAAAGTGCTGCCTCTTTCTCAGTAAAAATATCAGTGTTGAGCTTCAGCAGATCTCCATGGCATTGCAGCCTGCTGTGTCTAACACCAAAACAACTCTTCAAAACATGACTGACTTTGGAGGGTAGTTGTGGTGCATGGCGGCTTAGGTGCTCCACGGCATGTGGGATCTTCCCAGACCAGGGATCGAACCCATGTCCCCTGCGTTGGCAGGCGGATTCTTTTTTTTTTTTTTTTTTTTTTTTGCGGTACGCAGGCCTCTCACTGTTGTGGCCCCTCCCATTGCAGAGCACAGGCTCCGGATGCGCAGGCTCAGTGGCCATGGTTCACGGGCCCAGCCGCTCCGCGGCACGTGGGATCTTCCCGGACCGGGGCACGAACCCACGTCCCCTGCATCAGCAGGCGGATTCTTAACCACTGCACCACCAGGGAAGTCCCAGCATTATCTATGTTGTTCCATTTGAACTAATGACGTATGAGGAAGACACATCTGGAACAAATATGGCCTAGGAAACACTGACGCTCAACATCATTGTGCAGAAGGTCTTCATGGGCAGCTCATGATCTTCACCCTGAAGAGTCCAGTCTGGGAGCCTCAGAGTTTAAGGAGATGCCTTTTTATTTTGCAGCTTATCACGTGAAAGGTTGAGGAAAGCAAAGAGCTTTTTTTTCATGTAATAGAAATCCTTAGGACTAATTCACCAGTGCTGTAGTCTCCAAAGAGCAAATCTGTACGCTTGGTGAAATCTGTTACCGTCAGAACCGCCGTAAGTCAGCCACTGATGAATGTTTCTGTAACGAGGGAAAAGCAGCAGTGGGAAGCAATTTCCACAATTCTTGCAAATGTGGAGCAGTCGATGACTATTAGCGAAAGATACATTCAACCACACAACTGAAGAGTCAGCTAGCCTCTTCCCCTTTCGATATTTGTCACTGCTTTCTTCTGGGCCAGGTCAGCAGTGACAATGTTTGGACACTCTGAGAAGCCATTTGAACGTGCCCAGGAACTTTCTCTGGCTAGGTGGGCAGAATGCTCCCAGGGATCTGAGAAGTCGGCAAGCCCTCTGCTGGGTCCCATTGTCTCCCCCTACGAAAGGGAAGTAGTGTATGCCCTGTGCAGAAAGGCAGCAACTCAGAATCCATTCACCTGGGGAGGCAGGGAGGTCGGGGGGTAAGGGTGGTAACCAGGACAGTGCCCATTTGTGAAGTCAGTCAGGCATGCTCAGCACATGCCGTGAACTGTCTCCGTGTTCATCCCTCTAAACGACCCTAAAACTTACATCCTACTGCTATTTCTGTGTTTCAGTTGAGAAAATTAATGCACAAAGAAATTAAACACTTTGCCCTGGGCCACACAGACTGTTGGCAAGTTGTAGGACCCAGGTGAATACCCAGTTTCTGGGATTCCATCTCCTCCCCGCCAGAATCCCGCCCTTGTGCCTGAAAGGATCGGAGGTACCACTTTAAAGGAACACTAATTGTTTTCTAATTTCAAAAAAAAAAAAAAAAAGTGAAAAGTGAGAAAAATGGAGTAGAAGAAAATATATCATCCAATGTGCATTGGTACCCATGGCAGGACGGCTGTACCCACGAATGTGGGGATCTCTTTGCAGTTTTATTCTCAAGGGGAGGCATTTGTTTAAATAATGTCTAGACTTCAAAAAATTGGCAAGATGGAAATACTTCGCCTGTTGTGAAATGAAATCCATGTGCTTCATTCCTACCAATAAGATATAAAAACACAAAGTTTCATTTAACGGTCATTAATGTTTGAAATTAAGGCAGAGGCCTTTTTTGAAAAAAGCAATTCATTTCGGAGATCAAAGCACAAATAGTGTATTTCTTAATTTTTCTTCCTTGCCTCAAGTACTGTAGATGGTCTTTAGTCATGGAGGGCGGTCAAGCCTTTCCACCAGAAGCCAGCCTCTATTTTTATACACAACACAGTCCTGAAAATGTAGACCAAAGGTCAATTTGCCAAAAGTGAACAATTAAAACAATATCCCTGGAGAGCACGTGCAACAGGGGACTGTACATAATACTATTAAACCCTAACCTAAAGACAAGATCTTCAGCAGTATATTTTCAGTATGTTGTAGTACATGTTCATTAAATTTATTTTTCTTCATTATTGATCGTATTTTCAGGGCTTCCCTGGTGGCGCAGTGGTTAAGAGTCCGCCTGCCGATGCAGGGGACACGGGTTCGTGCCCCGGTCCGGGAAGATAGCACGTGCCGCGGAGCGGCTGGGCCCGTGAGCCATGGCCGCTGGGTCTGCGCGTCCGGAGCCTGTGCTCTGCAACGGGAGAGGCCGCAACAGTGAGAGGCCCGCGTACCGCAAAAAAAAAAAAAAAAAAGTTCAGACATTATTGATTGTATTTCCTACAAGCCTAGAAGTGATGAGCATCTGACTGGGGTTAAAGGTTTGCTGCTTCTGATATATGCCTAGTTACTTTCATTTTGGTTATAACCGTATTAAGTTTATGAAGCCTACACTTCTCTTCCTACTGGTAGGACTTCCTTTTTCCTTTTCCATTCCTATTTGAAGAAGAAAAGCGGAAGAGAGCAGAACAATGAAAAAGCAAATAACACCGAAACACACTTCTGCCGAAACAGCCAATCTGCTGCAAAGGAGCTAGCAGCGGCCAGGGCAACTCGAAGTCACAGCTAGAGACATCCATCCCTCGGCTGACATACACAGCGTGTGGCACACTACAGGGCAATTTAGGAGTGTCAATGTATAATGTGCAAAGATACGTGATGTTTAGAAATGTCAAATATACGAAAGGTAAGCACTGCTATGGCGTATGACAATTACAGTATACCTTGATGTGGACAGAAAGGGCATTCTTTTCCTGATACAAGGAAAGAAATGATGTAAAGCAAAGAAAATCAAGAGTAGAGCCCAGTGACGGGAGAAGGCATATGCCCTGGAAACACGTACATTCAACAAGCAAGCCAATTTGTACAAAGACTTCCCTGCCCACTCTACAAGTGAGTGTTCTGAGAGTCCTGGATCTACGATGACCGAGGTGCTGAGTTTTGGTCCCTGAAAAGGAAGGGGAAACGCAAAGCAGCCCCCTGCAGAAGTGTACAAATCTGTTTTCTTCAATTACCAAATGGAGAGCTGCAGGTAGGTATCAGAAAGTTAGGCACACACTCTTTCTCAATCAAAACCAGAGGTGTTCAGGCCTGTCCTGGTGACAGCACCCTTTCTCAGACCGTCTCTTCACCTACAGGCTCAGGGTCTCAACCTTGGTACCACTGACATCTGGGTCAGATCATTCTCTCTTGTAGGGGCTGCTGTCTGCGCACTATAGCGTCTTTAGCAATGTCCCTGGAGGCTACTCACTAGACGCCAGTAGCACCCTCTCCCCAGCGGGGACATCCAAAAATGTCCCAAGACAATGCCTCATGTCCTGGGTGGGAGGGCCGTGGGGAGGCAAAATCACTGGGTCGAAACCCACCCCAATGGGCTTCACAGACTTAGATGATCAGGGTTTTTCAAGCCCAGATACAGGTTTCGTACACATGGTCTTGCTGGGAGGATTCAAGTTCACAGAACCACAGCTCAGCTGGTTTCCCTGTCTACACCACGTGCTGATAAGCCAACAGCCGTGGAGACTGTGTACCTACTTGTTGGGCTGCACCCTGCAGGCCTGCAAGCCCTGCACCTGCCGGGCTTCAAGTCTGAATTAAGAGCCCAGAGTCAGCAACAGAGACATCAGTGGTTTAATGGATGGGGGGACTTAACATGTCTGAAGCAAGGTCCTGGAGCAACGCCCCACCATGTGCGACGGACGGTGGGCGGGACTCCGGGGTAACCAATTACAGGGGGAACTGACGCAGGGTTGGCTCATTGGTTAGCAGGGAAACTAGTAGAGGGGCACGCCCCTCACTGCCCCTTTGATAAGCTATCCTGGTGAAGATGTTCTGATCTAAAGATTAGAACAGTCACTAGCTGGGACAGGGGCAACTATGTAGGAAGGTCAGTCACGTGAGCAGGGTGTAGGTGAAGCAGGCACTGGTACAGCAGGGGATGTACAGAGAGCAGGAAGACAGCCACCTGGGGGGCTGATCACACACTACTCATCCCGCCTCTCCAGTCTAAGAATGCTGAAGTTAGAACTCTATCAGGAAGCCCCAGCGCCCATGTTGGCTGTAAATCTGTGATTTCTGAAAATGGAATCACGTCAAAAGTTAAGAGAAGAACCACAGTCCCCAGCTTTGCTTAAAGAGTCATTTAGCAAATTAAGTGTTCTTTTTAACGTTCTTAAGATGCATTGACTAAATTTAGAAATCAGCTAAACTGCAGCCAACGGAGCAGCAGTTCATTGAAACAGTACCTCCTTCAAGGGGAATGATACACCCCCGTTAATTATCATAGTTTTGAAGAATATATGATGACACGGGAGAATGCTGAGGACACAGTGATGGAGGCACAAACTAGTATTTACAGTTCTATAAACATGTATGCCTATATCATGTTCAAAATAGATGAACATACAGTTATCAGCGGTTATCTCAGGGTGATAAGATTTCGGTGGTTTTCATTCTCCTTTTTTTTCTTGTCTGTATTTTCTAAATATTCTTCATTGAACAGTTAACTGTTTTATAATTTAAAAGACAAAAACATTCTGCAAAGTATGCTATATATTAATTTGTCCAAAATAAAAATTAATTTGATTTTACATGTTTCCCTTGCCTATAAAAACCATCTTGGATGTTCAATCATCAAATTATGGTTTTGCTCAGAGGAAGTGGCTACAAAACATGGCCACCATGATGACTGTATTTTCACATCTAAACTACCTCCTCCTTCCCATGGCACCAATGGAAAAACACAAACAAGACAACACTCTTCTTCCCTGGAAGCATGGCATGTCTTCCCAACAGTCCTGACCCTCTATGGCCACAGGGTGATAAACACCGGTACTGCTTCGTGGATCTCCAAGAACGTTACTTTCTAAATCAAAAGCCACAAAGGACAGAAGTCTCCACTCCGAAGTGAACTCATGAGTCAGAAAGCGTCTTAGACATGACAAGTATTGTTAAAAGATACTGGGGTACGTGACTGAGACTGGGAGGCACTAAGGACTACAGAAGTGGGAGGCTTGGTGAGGGTGCTGGGGCCTGATGGCGTGTGTGCTGCTACCTGTCTCCGTACCTTCTGACCACCAGGTGAGAAGACGACAGAATGGCAGAGGGGGAAAGAAACCCATTGCGGACAGCTCTATGGAAGGGCACAGGTGTGTGGGAGGTGTGTCTCAGGGGGCTCCAGCAGATGGCAGTAAAAGCTAAATCAGGCATGCAAATTAGCTCAGGTCCGCGGAGTCAAGGGCAGAGAAGGAAGGGGAACCGGCCCTTCTTGGTCCTTCTCCAAGAGTCACACACAGGCTTCCCTGCAGAGGCACGCATACATCTCAACCAGGACAACAGAAAACCACTCAGAATGACTCGAACCTCAGCCAGGAATGAACTTCACTGTTGTGGGCAACACCCTGAGCTTTGCCCGGAAAAACTCCTTGGAAAAGGGACAAACTGGTGGTTAACTGTTGCTTTGAGATCCTTGCATTGTTACTTGGGAGGTTCCAAAGGACGGCTTATGATACTTTGTGCTACTCGTCTCCAATGTGGATACAAAAGCAGGTAAGCTGGAGACACCATATGAAGCATTTCAGAGCAAGAATTTCCTGAAAATGAAGGCAGCTAAACCCAGAAACACTCACTGCAGAACATCCTTCTGAAGCATAGTGTGATGCAAAACCACGCAGCCAGGAGGCCACTAGCCTTTGAGGGACTACACGCCATGATCTTGTCTAACGCTCAGCTTCTCTCGGGCTCCTTTTACTCATGAGAACAACGAACATCTCGGGCAAGACAAATTCTAAGGCCCTCTCTAGTCTGAGGTTCCAGGAACCTGTATATTCTTGACCATACAGAGGACATCTCTGCCTGCATGGGACCGGTGAGGTAAGAAGGGATCCCAATTCAACTCCATTCACTGCGGCAGCGTTGAGCACATCTCTCCTGGAATAGAGAGATGGATCTTTGGATTCTCCAGTGGCTTCCCCACACCAGAATTCTGACACTTCCCAGCCGTCACTGTGTCCAGTGTAATTCGGTGACTCAGTGACCGCTCCTAGGGTGTGTGGCCTTGGGCTCAGTCAAGCATGCTGTGTGACCTGTTTTGCCTTCTCTGGAAACAGCCCTAGTGGCTGAGATGCAGAAGCTCTGCAAAAACTCTGGTACATGGAAACAGCAGCAAATGCGGTTTTCGCACCTTGTTTTTCCACACCAGGGCCAAAGGCAGTAAGAAACAAGCATGGCACTCGACCACACCTGGCTTGGGCACCAGGGTCTCCAAGAAATGCATTCCCAGGACCAGTCAGTTTCATTTCTTCCCACATAGGCAAGGGGAGCAGAGAAGGGTTATTTAGGGTTTGGTTGGATGAGAACTCCATTTTGATCATTTTTATTCTTTCTGCAATATTATTTCTTAAAAGCAATGCTCTTTGCATCTCATTTTGGGGCTGCACTCACACTGATCAAAGATAATGACATTCTTAGCAAGCAAAAGGTACCATTTTCCAGCTCAGTATTTTTCTAGGACAATGTGTTAGAGCAGGTTTTAGGAGAGGCTGAAAAGTGAGGGAAGAACTCTGACTCCCATTGCTGCGGTAACTTCTACACAAAAGCTAACGGTACTCTCGCTCTGCTTCTAAGTGACTGAGCTTTGACCTCTTAAATTCGGTTTCTGTGGTGCAGAGATGCAATCAGCCAGGTCTGTAGAGCGGGATGATTTCTCCCTCGCTCTCTGTCAGGTAGGTGCTAGAAGGTCAGGCTGAGATGAAGCCTTTTCATAGATACAATAACTGAAGTTTCAAAAGCTGTTCCAGGTGCACCTTGGGTGGAACAAGGTGTGGTGTGCGTGACGGCATCCTACTCCAGAAATCAGTACTGTCGGCCCCTTGCTAGAAGATAAGCATTTTGGAGAGGGAGCGGGGCCATCGTCATGATGTAGTTCTCAGCATACAAGCCGAGAAGCTACCTGGTAAACCTGATCTGTAACACTTTGAGTGGTTCGTCCCTTTCATGGGATGCTTTTAAGTTGCCTGCACAATGCGTGAAGCATTGTGGTTCTAGCCTCGGACAACTGTCAGACTTACAGCAGGCACAGAGCGTCCGTTCTCTGCAGGGCAATGGGAAATGTCCTGTGGATGACAGAAGGGGCAGGGGTGCTGCCAGGAAAGACACAGGAATCACAATGCCAGCCCTTAGTAGCTTCATCACAAATGGAGGAAAAGGGCAAATGAGTGACATAAGAACACCCCCCCAAACACCCACCTCGTCCCCATGCACTGCATCCGTCGCATCACTGCCAAGGAGATCTTCGAAAATGCACTTCAAACTCCTTCTCAGGAATCAGCAATGGACCCCCATTGCCTACAGAAAATTGCATTCGTTTACGTGGAATTCTAAGCCTTTCTTCACGTGGCCCCAACTACATTACCACCATTTTTGTTCTGGAAGCCTCTCCTGACATACACACACCCCTTGGTCTCCAAGACCTCTGATCATCATTTGTCTTCCAACTACCACGCCATCATTTTCACCTCTGCCTGCCCCCACGTCGTTTCTCTGCTGGCCTTGCCATGTTGCCTTGGGCCCTCTCCAAACCGGCAAATCCTTCTCAGCTTTCACAGGTGACCTCAGACCCCTCTTTTTTCAAGAAGCCAGCCGCGATCCTCCCTGCCTTTGCACTCTTTTACGTCCATTTTAGTATCTGTAATCTGTTGCTTGTATGCCTGTTTTCCTCCTTGAGGGTGAAGACTGTGCCTTATTCAACTCTACATTCTCCACAGAGCTTAACAGACTGCTCTGCGCAAAGCAACCCCCTAGGGCTTCCCTGGTGGCGCAGTGGTTGAGAGTCTGCCTGCCGATGCAGGGGACGCGGGTTCGTGCCCTGGTCCGGGAAGATCCCACATGCCGCGGAGCGGTTGGGCCCGTGAGCCATGATGGCCGCTGAGCCTGCGCGTCTGGAGCCTGTGCTATGCAACAGGAGAGGCCACGGCAGTGAGAGGCCCGCGTACCGCAAAGAAAAAAAAGCAACCCCCTAAAAGGACCCATTTGTTGCATATACACATACACACACAACCTGCAGACGTGGGTACGCGCTTGTTTGTGCGATGGGCACCTAGCCCCACAGACCCAGCATTAAGCTTCAGCATTTGTGGGAGAGAACGGACTAGGTTTGGGATCATGTGGGGGCTTACCTAAGATCAAAGTAGGTGTCTTAAGCACTGTTTTGCAGGAGAGAAAGAACCTGTGTTTTCTTCAATTGAAGTATAGTTGATGTACGGTATTATGTAAGTTACAGGCGTACAGTATAATGAGAAAGGACCTGGGTTTGCAAAGAAATGAAAGCACATTCCAAACACAGGGGAACCAGCAAGTGGACAGGCTGGAGGGCAGGAATGGAGAAGCCACATGGAAGGTGGTTTGCCTGGAATGTCACTTATTAGCTGAGACGTTCAATGTGTTTGAGGTTAATGAAGGATTATTTTAAAGCACCCTATTCTATTTACCCTTCGTTCTTCCAAGAAGGGTGCAAGACATAATGGAAGGAATGAAGGCTTGGAGCTGAGCAGCCTATTTATAAAGCCCACTTCTGTGGCTCAGCATCTGTGTGATACAAATTACGTAACTTCTGCAAGCCTCAGTTTCCTTATCTGCAAAATGGGAGCAATGCCTCATAGTACGGATTAAACGCTATATTATGGAGAGCTGCCTCAATGTTACACAGACACAAAAACTTACCCACATTTTCCCCTACTGAGTCATACCTTACTGAACACATGTAAGAATTTCATTCCAGCTCAAATCAAATCTCGACAACATAACTACTAAAGAAAATGCTCTTTTGCTATTTTAAATGCCTCTTTCCTTCTATGAACTCTATTTCATCGTTAAAGTGGTGGCTATGAGCTCCAAGGACATTGGACCAGAATTATAATTTATAGGTGCTAACTCAGGGCCGCACTGGCAGCCGAAAGAAGCATTTATGATTAATGGTCACACTGGACAGAGTGGCTCGAGTCCAAAGAACAGAGTATGGGAAGCAAAGAGTAACTACAGTGGACACTGCCTGGCAAGCACTACCCTAAACGCGTGACGGAGGTCAGCGTCTAACGGTCCACTCCTGTGCACCTCACGGGCCCTAAAAGAATGTGGTGGAAAGGGCACTGCACCTCTGGGATACAAAGTTAGGAGGGGGAGATACAGGCAGAACACTCGGCTTCAAGTGGTTAGTAAGTGAACAAATGAATCTCATCATCTGGACAGTGGTGGAGCCAACACCTACCTTTTGACTGGAGACAGTGCCGAGAAACAGGATAGAAAAGATCATACGGGGTATTTACTGAAAACTTCTGGAAAAGGCAAATAATCCTCTTATTGTTGCTGGTGTGAGGAGGGGCCTGTCCTCGGCATGGTAGGGATGTGAACAGCACCCCTGGCCTCTACCCCCCAGATGCCAAGACCTTCCCCCAGGTATGACAGCCAAACATGTCTCCAGACGTTGCCCAATGTCCCCTAGGGCGGGAAAGAAGGGGGAGGAGAGAGACTGGGAACACATCTGCATCCCTCACTCATGCCTTTCACCTGATTAAGAACCACTGATATAAGAAAACTGGACTGACCCTTCCCAAAGGCCAAGGAGAAAAGCAAACATCTAAGTATAAAGGATGGCAGGTGGGCGACTATTCCAGATAACATACAATAACCCAGTGCATTTTGGACACATGACCAGCAGTCATTTCCTAGACATAAACACCAAGTTCACGTGGCCCCAGCGACATTACCACCATTTCTGTTCTGGAAGCCTCTCCTGACATACCATGTTCTACCATGCCGACAGCTCACTGGAACCGTGCTGCATTTTAACAGACACACCGATCCCCTCAGTGCACCCCTCACATGCAGACTCTGAATCTGCAGATCTGGGCAGGGCCTGAGTGTCTGCACTGCCGGTGAGCTCCCAGGGCTGCCCCTCAGGCCACTCCTGGAGTAGTGGGGTCACTGGAGGGAGGTAAGTCTGTGGATAGAGCAATGAGAATCTGAATTTCACTTCTTGATAAAGTGGTACCATAAACCGGTGCTTTTTTTTTTAAGCATATATATGGTAGGTTTCTGATCCATTTGCAGTGAATATATCACCAAAAAAATTATTTGAGAACGGGGTGCCCAGTCGCTTGCCTGCTGTGACTGATATTTTTTCTATCTTTTTGAGGGGATGGGGATAGCATGTTAGTTCATTATCCAGAGGGAGGTAGGCACCTCGCTTTAAATTCAGGATGAAATACAGTCAATTTTATGAGTGTTTCAAGTATTTGGAAAGTGTGAAAAAAGTATCAAAATAATTTCCACAAAAAAACAAAATTTCAGAGTGTTTATTTATTAAAGAAAATCTGGGGGAAACACAAAAGAAAATGACACCAGAGCTCCATCACCTAACTTAATTGCTACTGACCTTTTAAAATATTTTATTCTAGACCGTTTCCCCATGGACAGGTTTGTGCTGCTTGTCATAGGAAATGTTGTATCCTTTCTCTCTGACTTACTACCAAGAGTACTGCTCCATATTATTAGAAACTTGGCAAACCTCGTATTAATGACTCGATAATGTCCCATAATTGCATTTAATGCGCCACCTTCTGAAGTGAGAAAGCATTCAGATGGAGCCTTGCCTCACCCCGCTTTGGTGTGTGGATCACAGCTTAATCAAACACTACAAACGACTGCAAGGCTTTCTTCCACCTCACCCTGAATTGTCTGGAATTGGAGCACCCCAGGTGGTTCTAGCTGTAAAAGTGTTGACAGGTTTGGTGTTAAAATGTGCTGAAATACTCACGACGTCTCTCCACCACAGAGAGGAGCGAGGTGCACGCTGGTTAAGATAACTGGGTCAGGATGCCCCGGCTTGCACTCTGGCTCTGCTTGCTCAGCTGGTTCATTTGCTGCCCCTCCTAGCTCTCAAAGTTGGGGGGACTGTCCCCTCAGCCAGCTAAAGCAGGAGCCACTGCCTTGGTGCTGCAGGACACGCACTTTCCAGCACTTAAGTGAGCAATCGCCTCACCATGTACCTACATTTCCAAATGGCATCATTCTTTCTTCCCTCAATTTCCTTCGTATTCCCTGCCACCAGACACTTTTTGCTCTCTGTGAATCCCCTAAGACGCTCACCTAACAGCACAACTTTGAAACTAGGCTCTGAAAGACTATGTAGTTTCATTACCAAGCAGTGTTAAGTTTTCTTAAATAGCAGTGAAGCAGAAAGCTGGCCCAGGCTCTGGCACACAGACCATAACCGCTGACCCTACACCAGGGCCTCAAGGAACAAAAAAGGAAGAGATGCACTTACGGCTCTCAACACATTTCCAAGACTCCAACCCATGCCCCCAAAGCAACCCACGAGAGCTATGAACAAGCACCTCGTTATGCGGTACAGCCCCTTGTATGCTGTTTGTCTCCTTACTTATTTTGAGGAAGACTGCAGGACATGTTGGGGCAGACTTCAGAGCGGTAGATGCCAAGTTTGGGTGTTTAAAAAAATAGGGTTTGGGTAGCCCGAGGACAAAATATGCAACATTCAGGAAATAACAAATTTGGGACACGGCCTCATTTTTAATTCCTCCTCCCTCTCTAAGTTATCTGGAATTGGACCACCCAGGGTGGTTCTACCTGCGTGGTACAAAATGAACCTGGGAGTCCAACACAAATGAACACAGAGCTTTATAATATCACGCTACTGCTTTTCTTTGCCTAACAAATCAGTTTTCTTCATTTTGACTGATGGAAAAGGATTCCCTCCTTTCCACCTAAAGAGGGCAATCCCAGGTCACCTGGACAAGCTGGCCAGTCATCAGAACTGTTTAGGACTATGTGTCTCCATGGCCTAAGGAGGAGGGAACACCTACCACAGGATCACTCAGGGAGCTTCTTACGCCTGGGGATTCCCGGATGCCATCCCAGACCTGCGGAATCCAGATGCTGGGCTGGGACCAGAGACTGTGCGTGTTTCACAAGTGGCCTTGGGTACCCTTGCGCTAAAGAGGGAGAACGACAGGTTTAAATTGCTGGAGATGAGATCAACAACGCATAGGGCCCAGGTGTCACAAAATGCACCTCAAGGGTTTCCAAGCAAGCAGAAGCTGCCCGTCAAGGGGCTTCAGAGAGAGCCTGAGGTCACAGGAGTGTTTGGAGGATCCATATAGCATCTGCCGCTAGTACATCTCTTTGAGATATGCAGTAAGTGCTTTCTGATTTGCTGACTGCTGCATAAGAGAAGAATGAGAGGGAGGGAGAGAGGGATCAAGAAAAGGGGAGAGGCACTCAGTCTGGCCATCTGCAGAGCGTACAACGGGGGGGACCCTGCCCTTTGCCATCTTCACAGCCCGTCCTGCGGGAGAGACCTTGCTGAATGCCCCATCTTCTCAGGCTTGTGACGGGCACGTCCCGGCATGCTGATCTGTTCACTGGCAGGCTCTTTCTCATGGGAGGAACACCGACGGAGCAGTTACGAGCACAGTCCTACATCAATGCCAAGAGGCCGTCCATGAACCCAGCCCACGGCCTGTGTGTGGAGGGGGAAGCGGTGATACGGAAATTCCACCTTGAACATGTAAGCTTCCGAGCTTTCTTCCAACAAGAGGCTTCTCATAGGAATTACTGTACATTAGGAAGTGCATTCGGGGGAAAACTTCCATTTGTGGGGTTATTTCTTTTGCAGACCATTCCGTGAAAGACAGGTGATGATTCTTGTCTGGAAAAATAAAAAAGCAGCTTCTGTTCATTTTTTCACACGTTAAACTGTTAAGAGGCCGTGGCTTCTACAACTGTGACTGAGATTCAACAGGTCAGAGAAACTCCTATGGGAGGTCACTATGGGTGTGGTTGTCCCTCTCACTGGTACTCCTGAGGACAGGCAGAGGTCCATTTGCAGCAACGCTAAGGGAAAGATAACAGCAAGAGAGAAGAAGGGTTTTATCCCCTGACTCAGTGTGCCCTAGGAACTCCTCAATGTTGGTCCCTGATCCTCTTATGAAGGGACCTGGATGAAGGGAGAATTGATGAATTCAGAAAGGACCAGGCCTTTCCTCTCAAGCCTTAGACAAGCCTGTCTACTCACTCATCCACATCTGTCTTCACATGGCCTTCTCTTCTGGATCTGCCTGTCCTTTGCTGTCTCTTACAAGGACACTTTCATCGGCTGTAGGGCCCACCCGCATCCTGTAAGATCTCACCTCAATCCTGACCTTAACACCTTAATTACATCTGCAAAGACTCTGCAAATAAGGTCACATTCTGAGGTTCCAGGTGGACATGAATTTGGGGGGTGGGGGTCAGTATTCAACCACCACCAAAGAGATACATGTTTGTGAAGTCATTCACCGCACCAAAGGCAAACTCCTCGAGCTTAGGTATGACTGGCATCATTTCTCTGAATGTTCGGAAGAATCCACCAGAGCACTTATCTGGGCCCAGCGTTTTCTTTGAGGAAAGGTTTTTAGTTATGGATTTAACTTCTTTAAAACACATAGTACAATTCGAATTTCGTATTTCTTTCTGTTTTCTTTGAAATTCATTGTTTTCATCTGAATATTTAAATAAATTGGCAAAAAGCATGTTATTATTTCCGCTTATTTCTTCTTAATGCCTGGAAGGTGTGGAATTTCATCCTTTCTTCCATTCTTTTTTTTTTTTTTTTTGCGGTACGCGGGCCTCTCACTGTTGCGGCCTCTCCCGTTGCGGAGCACAGGCTCCGGACGCGCAGGCTCAGTGGCCATGGCTCACGGGCCCAGCCACTCCGCGGCTTGTGGGATCTTCCCGGACCGGGGCACGAACCCGTGTCTCCTGCATCGGCAGGCGGACTCTCAACCACTGAACCACCGGGGAAGCCCCTTTCTTCCATTCTTGATACTCGTTTCTTGTGTCTCCTTTTCTTTTTCATGAGTAGTTTTCCCAGGGATTTTACATTTTTCTTGGTACTTTCAAAGAGCAAGCTTTGTTGTTGGGGTTTTTAAAATAAATTTATTATTATTTTATTTATTTATTTTTGGCAGTGTTAGGTCTTCGTTGCTGCATGTGGGCTTTCTCTAGTTGCAGCGAGCGGGGGCTACTCTTCGTTGCGGTGCGCAGGCTTCTCATTGCAGTGGCTTCTCTTGTTGTGCAGCACGGGCTCTAGGCGCACGGGCTTCAGTAGTTGTGGCACATGAGCTCAGTAGTTGTGGCTCGCGGGGTCTAGAGCGCAGGCTCAGTAGTTGTGGCGCATGGGCTTAGTTGCTCCGCGGCATGTGGGATCTTCCTGGACCAGGGCTCAAACCCGTGTCTCCTGCATTGGTAGGCAGATTCTTAACCACTGTGCCACCAGGGAAGCCGCAAGCTTTGTTTTTGAATCTTGGTTTTCTTGACTTTTCTCTGGTCTACATCTATTTTACACTTTATTAATTTCTGCTCTTATCTTTATTATTTTTTTCCACTTTGATTTAATTTGATGTTCTTAACTCCTGGAGATGATGTTTAGATCCTTGACTTTTGGCATTTCATCTTTTCTCACATGCACACTTAACTGTAAACACTTTTTCTATTCATAATTTTAACTGGATCCCATAAATTTTGATATGCCATGTTTTCACTGCCATTCAGCTCCAAATAGTTTCTAATTTCCACTGTAATTTTTCTTTTAGTTATAGACTGTTTAAAATACTCTACTTAATTTCTAAACACTTGAGCATTTTCCAGTAATCTTTATGCTACTAACATCTAACATACTTCCTTTGTTATCCAGGAATATCTCTGTGAGATTTTGACCTCTTAAAATGTGTTGACACTTAAAAAAAAATTTGTTGATATTTACTTTGAGTCAGTATATGGTGGATTTTAGATCATCCTTTATATAATTAATTATTTTTATTTTAGATCATTCTTTATATAAGTATGTTTGTTTTAGGTGATTATTTATATGATTAATTATATAATAAAAATTATATATATTTAGGGGACTTCCCTGGTGGTCCAGTGGTTGAGAATCTGCCTTCCAATTGGATGCGGTTCAATCCCTGATCAGGGAACTAAGATCCCACGTGCAACGGGACAACTAAGTCCACGTGCTGCAACTACTGAGCATGCAAGCCACAACTAGAGAGCCCATGTGCTGCAACTACAGAGCCCATGCACTCTGGAACCCGCATGCCACAACTAGAGAGAAGCCTACGTGCCGCGACAAAAGATCCCACATGCCACAACAAAGACTCGACGCAGCCAAAAATAAAATAAATAAATAGATAAATGTTAAAAAACTGTGTATATTTATATAAATCACATTATATATATATCACATATATTATGTATATGTAAATATCATATATAGTATATATTGTATATAATTATAAATACATAATATTTACAAGTATTAATATAAGTAATATAGTGTATAATGATTGTAAATATATAAATCATAAAATACATAAATTTATATCTAAATTTTGTATTTATTCATATTTTAATGTATAAATTATTGTGTTTAATTCTATATAAATGTATATATAAATTACATAAATTATTATGTGTAAACTTATGTGTAATTCTATATAAATGTATATATTTATGTTAATTTAAATATAATGATTTTCATATGTTTTTACAACCTCTTGTATAAAGATGAATCTCATCTGTGCTGGATTACCATCATTCCTTTTCTCCTGATTTTAAAAGAAAGTAAAACATTTTCACAGGCCCTAGGCACTGGGCCTCCTACACCAAGGAGAAGCCTGCGCTGACTACTACGAAGGTATAATACTGTCTTCTGGGAGGTGAAATAAGTGGATGTTCTGCCCTGGAGGAGATGAGACATCATAAACTCAGCAGGATAGCATGCACAGTCCACGGTCACTCAGTAAATGTTTAATGATGATCCTTGATGTTATTTATTTCCATGCAGTCTTATGAGGCTTACTTTGAGAGGTATTATATCCCCAAATCCAGGGAATTTAATTGAATTTCTCTGAGAGTTCAGGTACACATATCACCAACGGACAAGTAGAGGGAAGGCCCTGGGGAATTTTGTCCTTCTCTGTAAGACAGCAGTTTTGTACAGCTTGATTTTCCCCCGTTAGAAATAGCCCTGCTCGGTGACAGATGCTGATGCTGTGGGCACAGGACCCTGCTTATCTGCACGTTTGGTGTTAGGAGAAAATTTGGAAGATTTCATTCTTGTATTTCTATAGTGATGTACAAAATCCAATAAAAAATGTGAAATGGTGTGAAAAAAACAAGCCTCAACGGGCGATTACATTCATTGGAAATGATTTATCACTTGCTGAAAAGTGACTGATCTTCAGCAGATGGGAACAGTGTTTGCAGAGCATTTTCTTGCCAGGAAAGGTAAGGAAACACAGGAGCAAGGGTTGTCCCCATAACAAAGATGAGGTCCCTCTAACGCAAATGATTTCTCCTTCATATAGGTTTCGAAGAATAATTCCACATGATTTAAAACAAAAAGAAAGAAAGAAAAATGATCATGTGTGATATTGTGATTTATAAGAAATAAATTTTGGTCATCTTTCTCATATATATGGTCTTTGTCTACAGTTCCTGGCTCACAGCTCCCGAAACCCTTGGAATTTCCTAAGAGCTGAGAGCCGGAAAGGTGCCTTTTGTTATGTTAATGATATGACTTTTGGAACTCACCTAAGGATGGGGGCTGGTTGCCTGGAGTGATTAGAGAGAGAGCTGGAACTTCCAGTCTCACCCCAGAGCTCCAGGGAGGGGAGAAGGGCTGGAGGTTGGTTGAATCAATCACCTATGGTCAATGATTTAATCAATCACACTTGTGTAATGAAACCCCCCCCCCCCCATTAAAACCAAGAAGGACAGGCTTCAGAGAGTGTCTGCGTTGGTGAATACATCACAACTGGGGATAGTGCCGCTGGCTGGAGAGGACATGGACGCCCCGTGTCCATACCCTGCCCTATGCATCTCTTCCACCTAGCTGTTCCTGATTCATATCCTTTTCTATCAAACCAGTAATCTGGTAAGCGAAATGTTTCTCTGAGTTCTGTGAGCCACTCTAGCAAATTAATTGGACCCAAGAAGGAGGTTGTGAGAACTTTTAATTTAAAGCCAGTCAGTCAGAAGTACCTGGACTTGCAATTCAGCATCTGAAGGGACAGGGGAGGGAAAGCAGTCTTGTAGGACTGAACCCTTAACGTGTGGAATCTGATGCTGTCTCCAGGTAGATAGTGTCAGAATTGAGTTGAATTGGAGGACACCCAGCTGGTGTCCCAGAATTGCTTGGTGTTCGTGTGGGTCACCCCATACACACATTAGAATTGGTACCAGAACCCATTTACCATGTTTTGGTTGCATGACTGAATTGTTTTCTTCCCAAATAGAAAATACTCAAAAGGACTTCCCTGGTGGTGCAGTGGTTAAGAATCCACCTGCCAATGCAGGGGACACGGATTCGACCCCTGGTCCGGGAAGATCCCACATGCCACGGAGCAACTAAGCCTGTGTGCTAAAACTACTGAGCCTGCGCTCTAGAGCTCACGAGCCACAACTACTGAAGCTCACGTGCCTAGAGTCCACGCTCCACAACAAAGAGATTCCACCGCAATGAGAAGCCTGTGCACCACAACGAAGAGTAGCCCCCGCTAGCCACAGCTAGAGAAAGCCCGCGCACAGCAACAAAGACCCAACACAGCCAAAAAATAAATTAATTAATTAAATTTTTTAAAAAAGGAAAAAAAAGAAAATACTCAAAAATATTTTAGGACCCTGAGGAAGAAAAATGGAGCTAGAGGAATCAGGCTCCCTGACTTCAGACTGTACTACAAAGCTACCGTCGTCAAAACAGTATGGTATTGGCACAAAAACAGAACTATAGATCAATGAAACAGGATAGAAAGTCCAGAAAGAAACGCATGACCCTCTGGTCAATTAATCTACAACAAAGGAGATAAGAATATACAATGGAGAAAAGACAGTCTCTTCAATAAATGGTGCTGGGAAAACTGGACAACTACTTGTAAAAGAATGAAGTTAGAACATTCTCTAACACCATACACAAAAATAAACTCAAAATGGATTAAGACCTAAATGTAAGACCAGATACTATAAAACTCTTAGAGGAAAACATAGGCAGAACACCCTGACATAAATTGCAGCAATATCTTTTTGGATCCACCTCCTAGAGTAATGAAAATAAAAACAAAAATAACAAAACAAATGGGATCTAATTAAACCTAAAAGCTTTTGCACAGCAAAGCAAACTATAAACAGAACAAAAAGACAACCCACAGAATGGAAGAAAATATTCACAAACAAAGTGATCAACAAGGGATTAATCTCCAAAACATACAAACAGCTCATGCAGCTCAATATCATAAAAATAAACAACCCAATCAGAAAATGGGCATATCTAAATAGATATTTCTCCAAAGAAGACATACAGATGGCCAAAAAGCACATGTGAAGATGTTCAACATCGCTAATATTAGAGAAATGCAAATCAAAACCACGGTGAGCTATCACCTCACATGAGTCAGAATGGCCATCATCAAAAAGTCTACAAACAATAAATGCTAGAGAGTGTGTAGAGAAAAGCAAACCCTCTTACACTGTTGGTGGGAATGTAAATTGGTATAACCATTATGGAGAACGTATGGAGGTTCCTTAAAAATCTAAAAATAGAACTGCCACATGATCCTGCAATCTCACTCCTGGGCATATACCCGGAGAAAACCATAATTTGGAAAGGTACATGCACCCCAATGTTCACTGCAGCACTATTTACAATAGCCAAGACATGGAAGCAACCTAAATGTCCATTGACAGAGGAATGGATAAAGAAGATGTGGTACATATACACAATAGAATATTACTGAACCATAAAAAAGAATGAAATAATGCCATTCACAGCAACATGGATGGACCTAGAGATGATCATACTAAGTGAAGTAAGTCAGACAGAGAAAGACAAATATCATATGATATCACTTATATGTGGAATCTAAAAAAAATGATACAAAGGAACTTATTTATAAAACAGAAACACAGACTTCGAAAACACACTTACGGTTGCCAGAGGGGAAAGGTTGCGGGGAGGGACAAATTAGGAGTTTGGGATTAACATATACACACTACTATACACAAAATAGATAAACAACAAGGACCTGCTGTAGAGCACAGGGAACTCTACTCAGTATTCTGTAGCAACCTATATGGGAAAAGCATCTGAAAAAAGAATGGATATATGTATAGGTATAACTGAATCACTTTGCTGTACACCTGAAAGTAATACAACATTGTAAATCAACTATACTCCAATATTAAATTTAAAATTTAAAAATATATATTTTAGGAATGCTACCTCCTGTGGAAAAAATAAGGAAGTAGGCTGGGCTGAGGTAGCAGATTCCTAATATCCCTAACTTCAGATGACAGGGTTCGTAGTTTTTCACTTACCTCAAAGAAAATGGCAACAACAACAGCAAATCCACAATGAACCTACATAATTCCTGTTATTACCTGCTCTTCATTTCCAATGAGATGAGAACTAAAATACTGCCTACCATATCAGTAAACAAAGGATGCTGCAGCCGTCAAGCCGTTACATTACAGCCTCCAGACGGTGAGCCGTGTGGGAACTCAGAATGAGACAAGTGGACTGCCCACTGCAAAGCCCATCTAGCAGTCAGCGCTGCAGCCACCCCCCCCGACAGTGCACCCTGAAGGGATTCAGGATGAGAGAACACAGGAAACTGGCACCAGATAGCCAACGTGAATATCGAAGGAATGATTTCAGTGAGCCTAGACTCCTGTATCTTCCCATACATAGAAAAGCACTTAAATTCCTTAACTTGAGATATCTTGTTTCTTTTATTAACAGTAATCTTTTGATGTTTTGACTACCTGGTCTTTTGTTGAAAAATACTCCCTATAGAGCCTGGCTTCCCTCCTCGCTTGCCTCTTTGGAACAGTTTTCTCAGCGTTATCTGAGATGCTGTCTCCCAGGCTTGACGTCCTAAGAAGGTCTGCCGAATAAAACACAACTCTCAACTTTTAGGTCGTGCATTTTTTTTAGTCGACAGAGAAGAAGATGGAATTTTCTATGAAAGGCCAAGATTCTGCAGCATCATTCCTCATAAACACCTTATATAGCCCACTGGAACTGTGGTTATAACTTGACCTACAATTTCTTTGTTAATCTTCATCTACAATGCTGTCAGCCCCCAGGATGGCTTATCCTGGGACATTAAGAGTTACTATCTGTTTCTTTCCCGTTTCAGTAGCTGTAGACAGAGGTTAGGCGGAAAACTAACAATTTTTCAAATACTTTGAAATAACAAAACAAATCCCAAATGGTACTGTATTAGCTTCCTATTACTTCTGTAGCAAATGACCACAAGTGGAGTAGCCTAAAGCAACACAGATTCCTTATCTTACAGTTCTGGAGGTTATAAGTCCTAAAATCAAGGTGTCAGCAAGGCTGGTTCCTTCTGGAGGCCCTGAGAATCCATTCCCGTGTCTTGTCCGGCTTCTTTAGACCATCTGCATGAGTTGTCTCAGGGCCCCTACCACCGCCTTCAAGCCCAGCACTGGAAAACCTGATCTCTGCTTCCACTGTCACATCTCCTTCACTAACTCTGACCCCCTGCCCCTGCCTTGTAATTACATTAGGCCCAGCCAGATACTCCACGATAATCCTCCGCATCTCAAAATGCTTAACTTAATCACATCTGCAAAGTTCCATATTCATGGGTCCTGGGATTTAGGGCATAGACATCTTGGGCAGATGGGGGTACATTATTGTGTCCACTACAAACAACACAAAAACTGTCTCCATTTATCAAATCAGAAGGCTGGTAACTAAAGAATTCTTGGGATTGTTTATCCATAGACACAGAGGGCTAAATAAGAGATGACTGTGCCGTGAGGTCCTTTCCTTCTAAGGAAACTCCATGAGCAACAAGGAATGCATCGCTGATCCCAGGTTGTCATCAGAATCTAGTGCATACCAGCTCTGAGCCGGGGTCATCCCACGGAACATCACAGTCAGTCCAGCAGAGGATTTTAGGGATAGTGACACATTCCGTGCCTACACTTACTGAAGAATTACGTCCTCAGATGGGAATATTACTTGGAGTAATACTAAATCCAAGTCTCAGTGGTTGAACACAACGATGGTTCATTTCTCACTCTTGTCCAGGTGACTCGGGCTTCCTCCAATCTGTGACTTGGCTTCTCTACTTGCCACGCTCATCTAGATCCAACCAAGGAGGCAAGGTCACAGGAGGTCATCATGGGCCAGTCCGATGGCACATGTGACGTCCACTCACATCCCACTGACTGGAACGCAGCCACATGATCACAAGCACCTGCAAAGGAGGCTGGGAAACGGAGTTTCCAGGAAGAAGAGGCCATTGATGTGGTGACCCGACAGCCGGCTGTCACGGCACCCAGCAGCGGGAGAACGGCAGAATGCCTTCCTTGTAAGCAGGGCGAAATATAAAACAATAATGGATTGCGTAAGTGCACTCTTATCGCGCATGTGAAAACAGTATTTAGCTCTCCTTTATCTGTGGCACTGGTGAATCACAGTGACCAGCTGAGCAATCCTGGAGTCTATTCTAGACTCATTTCTCCAGTGACTCAAATAGAGGAGAGATCAAAAGAAGTATATAGAAAGTATAATATTACTGCAAAGGCATCAAATCAACATAGACCTCACTTTGAAATTTTCCAAATGAAAATTCATCCTTTGCAAATAGTGCAAACAACTGGATATTTCTATAAAGAAAAAAAAAAAAAGATTCACACCAAACCCACAATTTAACACAAAATGCATCATACATGAAAGGGCTAAAACTATTAAATTTCTAGAAGAGAACAAAGGAGAAAAATCTTTAGGAAACCGGATAAGGTAAGGATTTCTCAATCAGGACACAAAAGGCACAATTATTTTTTTATTTTATAAAAATCAACATCATAGTGAAGAAATTGAAAGGAAATCCACAAACTGGGAAATTTTTGCAAAACGCATCAGACAGAGGGCTCATATCAAGAATAGCTAGGTAACTCTTATAATCAATAATGAGGAGACAACTCATTTTTTTTAATGGGCAAAAATTTTGAATGGACACCTCAAAAGAGAAGATATAAACAGCCAATATGCATATGAAAACTTGCTCAAAATCATTAGCCATCAGGTAAATCCAAATTAAAAATTCCTGCACACCTACTGGCATTGCTCAAGTTAAAGAGAATGACAATAACAAGTACTGATAAAAATGCAGAACAAGTGGGACTCTCGCACATTACTTGTGAGAATGCAGAACGGTTCCCACAAAGCTAAACACGCACTTACCATATGACCCAACCATTCCCCTCCTAGGCATCTCCTTAAGGGAAGTGAAAACATATGTCCACACAAAGACCTGAATGGGAATGATTACAGTGGCTTTATTCACAATCACCAACAACTAGAAACAGGCCAAACATCATTCAACAGGTAGATAAACAAATGGTGACACATCCATAAAACTGAGTGCGCTTCAGGGATAAAAAGGGGAGAACCACTGACACATGCAACCATGTGGATGCACCTCACAAGCACTATGCTAAGTGAGAGAAGCCAGACACTAAGCCTTATCCTATAGCCTTCTGTTTAGACGACATTTTAGAAAAGCCCAAAGTATGCACAGGAGGACCCCACCCTGGGTTTAACGCTCTGCTGTTGCCATCTTTAAATGCTTAATGATTTCTGAAAACAGGGCTCTACATTTTCTTTGTTCACTGAACCCCACAAGTCATGTAGCCGTTCTGCTTGCTTTGGTCAATGGAGTGTTTTTAAAAACAAGAGCAAACGTAGACAGTTCACTCCCTTACACATTCCCAACAGGCCCCAGCATTCCCAATTCTTTACACCCAGACCTATTTCAAATATTAACATGACTGCCTGACCCCAGAAGACAGTTTTTTGAGTTTTCAAAACTTGCAAAAGCATGTTGGTCCCCTGCACTCAGAAATCACTGAAAACAAAAACAGAAACTGAAGAGGCAAGGGTGAACAAAAGGAAGAAGTTGGTACCAAATTCACACTCACTCCCTTTCATTCTTTGTTCCAGTCAATAGGCTGAACGACAGCCACAGGTACCAAGGCACCTGGGACACGTGAACAGCTCAGCCTGACGTCTTCCTGCATGAGCCCAAATGTTCTGAGGAGCAACTGAACTTTGTGTTTTCCGTGTGGATGTTGTGTGGGCCCCCACGCAGGAAGGCCTGGGGTTGGTATGCCGAGAGGGAAAAGGTAGTCTCCTGTACCAGGGAATCTTAATAAATGTTGCTGGTTTCTAAAAAAGTGCCTCGTGGCCAGATGGCTTCTTCACACACCGGCGAGCATCTGGCTTCCTTCTCTGAAAGTGATGTCATACACAAGATGATCACCAGCCCCGAGAGCTACAGAACCCCCGCAGTGGGTGTGGGCTTGCGAAATAGAGAGGAACCGTGCTGTCAACTCCAAAGAACAATCAACACGTGGGAAAAACCAATCATTCTCATTGCCATGAAATGGGCCTTGGCTATACCTGACAAAGAAATGGAAGAGTTTGTATTCAAATTGGCAGAGCAAACTTCCTGCTGAAAGCCACGAGTGATCCCCAGAGTAACATACATTCCCGTCAGTGAGGAGAGCCACTGACAATGGTATAAATGAGTTTCCATTAGCGCCAACGATGGAAGCTGTCAGAAAGGAAAACTGCATTGCCAACTGCACAAACATAATTCCAAAGGCAGTTCTTTGTGCTTGACGAGAGGAGTGATTTTTCATCACGGGAACTCTCTTTTTTCTTTTCTTTTTTTTTTTTTTTTAAGTCTTTATTGAATTTGTTACAATATTGCTTCTGTTTTATGTTTTGGTTTTTTGGTCTCGAGGCATGTGGGATCTTAGCTCCCTGACCAGGGATCAAACCTGCACTCCCTGCATTGGAAGGCAAAGTCTTAACCACTAGACCGCCAGGGAAGTCCCATGGAAACTTTCTTGAACTGATGCTGCGGTTGGTACAGCAGCTCTGGTGATACATTGCGACTGCATTTCCAGATTATCTGAGGTTGTTAGCAAACCACTCTACGCAGACTTGCATCATAAGGCACATTTCACAATCACAAACGCATAATTCCACCCCATCCGACTGTGAGGTAGGTGGGTGGAAGGTTATTTTCCTTGTTTTACAGACTTCTAAAGAATGTGAGGGTGTAAAGGGCTGACGTGTGTTTTACTGTTGAAATCACAGAGCTGCTATAGTGCCGTCCCCAGTGATGGAAGAAGAGGAGCTATAACTGAAAACAGTTCCATTCAGGGCTTCTCTCCTCATTCTTTGGATTCGTGAGAATTCAAGTCACATAGATAGCATTTTATAGTCCCCAGAAGAAGGGTGAGTAGGCCTGTCAGCCTCTGAAGACCGGCACCAGCAGACCTTGAAACCAAGGCAAGGGGAGAAATGATAAATATCCTTTATGCCTTTGAGGGGAAATGTTTGTGAGAAATAAGAGAGCCATAAAGATTTCCCTGTGTTCCAGTTGGTCTAGAGCAGAGCCCTGAGTAATCCAAGAAGGGTAAAGGCGCTGCATCATAGCAGGAGGCAGATGGTAAGGTGGGGGTAAAGGAGGATGAGTGCGTCTGCAAACATGGGCGTGCATGGTGGCGGGGGGCAGCCATGTAAACTTCTGCTATGTGCTATGGACTACCTCATCCTTATTCCACAAAAAATTTTCTTCCACAGACATTAACTGAACGCTACCAATAAATTTTCCTCAAAAAGCATCCTTTTCACTAAGTCTTACCTTGTGTTCTAGTTACTACAGTCACACAACGAATCATCCCAAGTTTGTTCGCAGCCTGCAGTCTGGCCTGAGGCTGGTGGGGGCAGCTCATTTCTGCCCCTCGTGGTCTTCACAGGGGCAACTCAGGGGCTGGGGGCTGGAGTCACCTGAATAGTCACTCACCCGTATGTCTGGAGGCTGATGCTGGCTCCTGGCTAAGATCCCAGCAGGAGCTGCTGCTTAAGCAACTTACACGAGGCCTGTTCGGGTGGCGTGGGCTTCCTCACAGCATGGTGTGATTCCAGGAGTGAAACGCTCAGGGAAAGAGCTAGAATCACATTGAATTTTATGACCTAGCCTAGGAAGTCACACTTCCACCACATACTATTTTTTTCAGGTGGTCATAAAGTCCCACTCATGTTCAAGGGGAGAGGAAACAGACTCTGCCTCCTGATACGGAACAGCCAGTTTCTAGAAGAGCATATGGGACCAGAAATCTTGCCAGAATCCACGGTCTCCACCTTGTCAACTCATAGGGTGGCTGTCTCTGACATTCTATTGCATCTCCAAGACACAAGTGCTTGGAGATGATTGCGGGTCCATCAACAGAGACAGAAACGTCATCCTACGCTCCCTCAGTACCCACAGATCATGAGAGTAAAGCAGCCACATGAGGGGAAAAAAATCACTTACTGATTCTTTATCCACCCACAGCAATGGTACAAGGCAGTTCAGTCTCAAATTCACTAGAAAATTTAGCATGAAAGCAGATATTATCCCATAATATATGTCCAATGTCCTTGTCCAAAGAAATTAAAATGACATAACGCAGTCTGTTTACAAACCAGTATCTCCTCTCTTGCGTGCTGGCTTTGAAACAGCAGAGCAATGATTTTTAACTTCTTATGTGTTAAAGATTTGAATTACATTTTGAAGTAAGCAGCATTCCGGAAAAGACAAATCGTCAAAGACAAGGTAATTAATTCCTGAAGGTAACCATTCTAATATATGCATTTTTCAGGGCAGAAATTAATTATTCTCAAGACAACTGTCTTTTCCCTTGTAAATTAGGACATTTCTCCCCTAATTAGTTTAAACTGCCTGTAGGAGATTATTGCCACTGAGCTATGGAATTTTCTTCAGCAGGTAATTCCAGATACCAGAGCGAGTTTAAAATAGAAAGCAGAGTCTGGCTTTTGGTTTGTTTCTGTTCAGTGGGGTGTAGAACCAAAAACATAAAACGGTCTATGATTACATACAGATATTCACCCTGCACTCACTGTGTTCAGAGCAAGCATTCACCAGAGGAACCTGGACAAGATACCAGTGGAAATGTCTTTCTCATCAACCACTGTCCTCTATCTTGGCAAAACAGCTCAGGCTGAGAATGCAGGGTTCCTTTTCCTGTGTGTAGAGTTACAGATGATGCTGAGATACCAACCAAGGAAGAAATGGCAGTGTGTTCACTCCCAAAACGTGCCCCTCGGCCTGTTGCTCAGATGACATTCAATCTAGAGCTATCTACCAGGTCTTCTTTCTGCTTCTCAGGGCAAAGCAACACTTCTCCTCCTTGACAAAGCCAGTTAGAACAGAAGGAACAGTAAGACAGCTTCGGCCCATTTGGAGAAACCAAATAAGCCTTTGCCTGTGTTTGCTCAGCCCCCGCCATCCCTGTGTTGGACTCTGAAGCCCCCTGAATTGTCAGTCAATTCAGAGATGTTTTGGAATTATTCAGGTGCTCACCAACCATATGGTGATGAAGCAAGCAGGCAATATATCCCTGACTCGTGGAACATACATTTCAGTAGAATTTTATAGGTTCTACTCCAAGTTATGTATAGAAACAGAGAGCAAGTGTATGAATATTTATTTTAAACCAATTGGCAGTGACTTGTTTTCAAGTTGTTTGGCAGAATTCTCTTTCAAGTTGGTTTCAGTGTAAAGACCCTGAGACTGCTGGCGTTAGATCCAGTTTTTAAAATCTCTTACAGAATATCTACTTTTTCTTAACAAGATGTAATCTCTTACAAAGCCAGAAGCAGAATGCTATAACACCTGCGAGCTGTCCTCCTACGTCAATCTTGCTGCAGGATAACAGAAGATGACGAAGCTTTCAGATCCAAGACTTACCTTGCCGGGCCTGTATCAGGTCATGTGAATGTGGATTAAACATAATGTTGAACAAACAAAAGAGAGTGTGTGCTGTAATGATTCTGTTTATGTGGTTCAAGAACAGGCAACAATAACCAATGCTGACAGAAATCAGAACAGTTACCCGTGTTTTAAAGAGATGACTGGGAAAGGCATGAGGGAATGTTCCAGAGTGCTGGAAATAATATCATCATCTGGGGAATGTTTACCCAGGTGTAGACACATGGAAAAACCATCAGCCTGTACACTTAAGGTCTGTGCACTTTATTGTATGTAAGTTACACCTGAGTGGGAAAAATGAAGACCATGGAATGGAGACGCTCCCCCATGAACTGATTTTTCCAAGATAAACTGTTCAGCGAGAAAGCAAAGTGCAAAGTAACTCCTAGAGTACGTTATCCTTCATGTACAAAGGAAGGGATTATAAGAAGATATATGAAGTGTCTGTGCTCGTACATAAAAGAAACACATGTTAGATGAATCAGAAACTACCTACAGGGCATGGGCGGGCATTCATGAAGTGTGGGAGAGTGGAAATGGGGTAGAAGGCATGCGGGGAGTGACACCTCTATGTGTATATCTATTTGTATAGTTTTGACTTTTAGAACTAGGTTAAGGTTTCACTTTCTCAAAAAACAGTAAATAAATAACTAAAATCAACCAGGCCAGTGGTGGTGGCAGTGGGGCAGGGACCCAAAATGGAACTCAAGCAGTAACACGTGAGCTTAACTCTATCATAAATGAATAGCATAGCCACACTGAAAGAAGAAAAGAACTGAACTGAGTAACTTTGGAAAAGAGTATTGTGACTATATGCTATAAGGCTTAAAAGACTAAAAGAAAGGTGCCCACAAACTGCATTCTAGCTAGGACAGTTTTTACTATTCAAGACACACAAGGTAGTAATTTTGAATATATGTGTATACGTATACTCAAACACACACACACTAGGACTAAAAATTTATAAAAAAACTGTGGATAACGAGAGGCAGGTTTTCCATTGATGGAGAAAGAAGTTACAGGGGAAAGGTGAGAACGAACACTGTGGTATTGGACTTGAATCAGATATGTCAGTACAAACTTATGGTCTTTAGTACATACACAGATAGATATTGATATGGACAAGTGTATGTGTATCTGTGTGTGATTCATATATGTTCTAGGAAATAGCTCCATTCTTCCAGAGAGCTAAGAAGCAATGATACCCCAGTAGCAATGAGTACACCCAGCACTCACATCTTGGTTTCTAAATTCATTCTCCAATAAAAGGAACCACAGCTCCTTGGAGAGACAGCTTATCCGGGGACTGAGGCAGTGAAAACATAAGATGTTCTGGGTATATTGTGTGCTGCCAAAAATTAAGGAAGTGCTCAAAAAGTGATGGGAGCATGTCAACAGGAGCCCAGTTAAAGGATCTCTCAAAGACCAATCTGTGACTATCTGAACAATTGCAACAACTGAAAAATATAGAGAGTACTGAATTATAACCCATAGAATAAAATGAATACCCATGAATTCATTACTAAAAAATGAAAGTGGAAGAAGGTAGAGCCCCTCCTTATCTGAGTTCGAATTAATAAATGCAGAGGAATGTAGGAAATAGAAAATCGCCATTTGCCTAAACCACAGTAATAAGTGTTCCAGAAGGAATCATTAATAAATGCCAAAAAATAGTGGGTTGAAAAGAAGTAAGATAAGACACATTCACAGAAAGATAGACAAGATGAAAAGGCAGAGGGCTGTGTACCAGATGAAGGAACAACATCAAACCCCAGAAAAACAACTAAATGAAGTGGAGGTAGGCAACCTTCCAGAATAGGAATTCAGAAAAATGATAGTGAACATGATCCAGGACCTCGGAAAAAGAATGGAGGCAAAGATCGAGAAGATGCAAGAAATGTTTCACAGAGACCTAGAAGAATTAAAGAACAAACAAACAGAAATTAACAACAGAATAACTGAAATGAAAAATACACTAGAAGGAATCAATAGCAGAATAACTGAGGCAGAAGAACAGATAAGTGATCCAGAAGACAGAATGGTGGAATTCACTGCTGCGGAACAGGATAAAGAAAGAAGAATGAACAGAAATGAAGACAGCCTAAGAGACCTCTGGGACAACATTAAACGCAACAACATTCGCATTGTAGGGGTCCCAGAAGGAGAGGAGAGAGAGAAAGGACCCAAGAAAATATTTGAAGAGATTATAGTCAAACACTTCCCTAACATGGGAAAGGAAACAGCCACCCAAGTCCAGGAAGCACAGACAGTCCCATACAGGATAAACCCAAGGAGAAACACGCCGACACACAGTAATCAGATTGGCAAAAATTAAAGACAAAGAAAAATTATTGAAAGCAGCAAGGGAAAAACGACAAATAACATACAAGGAAACTCACATAAGGTTAACAGCTGATTTCTCAGCAGAAACTCTACAAGCCAGAAGGGAGGGGCATGACATATTTAAAGTGATGAAAGGGAAGAAACTACAACCAAGATTACTCCACCGGGCAAGAATCTCATTCAGGGGCTTCCCTGGTGGCGCAGTGGTTGAGAGTCCGCCTGCCGATGCAGGGGACGTGGGTTCGTGCCCCGGTCTGGGAGGATCCCACATGCCGTGGAGCGGCTGGGCCCGTGAGCCATGGCCGCTGAGCCTGCGCGTCCGGAGCCTGTGCTCCGCAACGGGAGAGGCCACAGCAGTGAGAGGCCCGCGTACCGCAAAAAAAATAAAAGAATCTCATTCAGATTCGATGGAGAACTCAAAAGCTTTACAGTCAAGCAAAAGCTAAGAGAATTCAGCACCACCAAACCAGCTCTACAACAAATGCTAAAGGAACTTCTCTAAGTGGGAGACACAAGAGAAGAAAAGGACCTACAAAAACAAACCCAAAACAATTAAGAAAATGGTAATAGGAACATACACATCGATAATTACCTTAAATGTGAATCGATTAAATGCTCCAAACAAAAGACACAGGCTCGTTGAATGGATACAAAAACAAGACCCATCTACATGCTGTCTACGAGAGACCCACTTCAGCCCTAGGGACACATAAAGACTGAAAGTGAGGGAAAGGAAAAAGATATTCCATGCAAATGGAAATCAAAAGAAAGCTGGAGTAGGAATACTCATATCAGATAAAATAGACTTTAAAATAATGTAATGTTACAAGAGACAAGGAAGGACACTACATAATGATCAAGGGATCAATCCAAGAAAAAGATATAACAATTATAAATATATATGCACCCAACATAGGAGCACATCAATACATAAGGCAAATGCTAACAGCTATCAATGAGGAAATTGACAGTAACACAATAATACTGGGGAACTTTAACACCTCATTTACGCCAATGGACAGATCATCCAAAATGAAAATAAATAAGGAAACAGAAGGTTTAAATGACACAATAGACCAGATAGATTTAACTGATATTTATAGGACAATCCATCCAAAAACAGCAAATTACACTTTCTTCTCAAGTGCGCACAGAACATTCTCCAGGATAGATCACGTCTTGGGTCACAAATCAAGCCCCAGTAAATTTATGAAAATTGAAATCATATCAAGCATCTTTTCTGACCACAACGCTATGAGATTAGAAATGAATTACAGGGGAAAAAAACGTAAAAAACACAACACATGGAGGCTAAACAATACATTACTAAATAACCAAGAGATCACTGAAGAAATCAAAGAGGAAATCAAAAAATACATAGAGACAAATGACAATGAAAACATGATGATCCAAAACCTGTGGGATGCAGCAAAAGCAGTTCTAAGAGGGAAGTTTATAGCTATACAAGCCTACCTCAAGAAACAAGAGAAATCTCAAATAAACAATTTAACCTCAGCTAAAGGAACCAGAGAAAGAAGAACAAACAAAACCCAAATTTAGCAGAAGGAAATAAATCATAAAGATCAGAGCATAAATAAATGAAATAGAAACAAAGAAAACAATAGCAAAGATCAATAAAACTAAAAGCTGGTTCTTCGAGAAGATAAACAAAATTGATAAACCATTAGCCAGACTCATCAAGAAAAAGAGGGAGAGGACTCAAATCAATAAAACTGGAAATGGAAAAGGAGAAGTTAACAACAGACACCGCAGAAATACAAAGCATCCTAAGAGACTACTACAAGCAACTCTATGCCAACAAAAGGCACAACCTGGAACAAATGGACAAATTCTTAGCAAAGTATAATCTTCCAAGAATGAACCAGGAAGAAATAGAAAATATGAACAGACCAATCACAAGTAATGAAATTGAAACTGTGATTTAAAATCTTCCAACAAACAACAAGTCCAGGACCAGATGGCTTCACGGGTGAATTCCATCAAACATTTAGAGAAGAGCTAACACCCGTCCTTCTCAAACTCTTCCAAAAAAACTGCAGAGGAAGGAACACTCCCAAACTCATTCTATGAGGCCACCATCACCCTGATACCAAAAGCAGACAAAGATACTACAAAAAAAGAAAATAAGAGACCAATATCACTGATGAATATAGATGCAAAAATCCTCAACAAAATACTACCAAACAGAATCCAATAACACATTGAAAGGATCATACACTATGATCAAGTGGGATTTATCCCAGGGATGCAAGGATTCTTCAATATACGTAATCAATCAATGTGATACACCATATTAACAAACTGAAGAATAAAAACCATATGATCATCTCAACAGATACAGAAAAAGCTTTTGAAAAAACTGAACACCCATGTATGATAAAAACTCTCCAGAAAGTGGGCACAGTGGGAACCTACCTCAACATAACAGAGGCCATATATGACAAATCCACAGCAAACATCATTCTCAATGGTGAAAAACTGAAAGCATTTCCTCTAAGATCAGAACAAGAAAAGGACATCCACTCTCACCACTATTATTCAACATAGTTTTGGAAGTCCTAGCCATGGCAATCAGAGAAGAAAAAGAAGTAAAAGGAATATAAATTGGAAAAGAAGAAGAAAAGCTGTCACTGTTTGCAGATGACATGATACTATACATAGAGAATCCTAAAGATGCTACCAGAAAACTACTAGAGCTAATCAATGAATTTGGTAAAGTTGCAGCATACAAAATTAATGCACAGAAATCTCTTGTATTCCTATATACTAATGATGAAAAATCTGAAAGAGAAATTAAGGAAACACTCCCATTTACCACTGAAACAGAAAGAATAAAATACCTAGGAATAAACCTACCTAGGGAGACAAAAGACCTGTATGCAGAAAACTATAAGACACTGATGAAAGAAATTAAAGATGATACCAACAGATGGAGAGATATACCATGTTCTTGGATTGGAAGAATCAGTATTGTGAAAATGACTATACTACCCAAAGCAATCTACAGATTCAATGCAATCCCTATCAGATTACCAATGGCATTTTTTACAGAACTAGAACAAAAAAATCTTAAAATCTGTATGGAGACACAAAAGACCCCAATTAGCCAAAGAGTCTTGAGGGAAAAAAAACGGAGCTGGAGGAAGCAGACTCCCTGACTTCAGACTATACTACAAAGCTACAGTAATCAAGACAATATGGTACTGGCACAAGAACAGAAATATAGATCAATGGAACAGGACAGAAAGCCCAGAGATAAACGCACACACCTATGGTCAACTAATCTATGACAAAGGAAGCAGGATATACAATCGAGAAAAGACAGTCTCTTCAATAAGTGGTGCTGGGAAAACTGGACAGCTACATGTAAAAGAATGAATTTAGAACACTCCCTAACACCATACACAAAAATAAACTCAAGATGGATTAGAGACCTAAATGTAAGATGGGACACTATAAAACTCTTAGAGGAAAACATAGGAAGAACACTCTTTGACATAAATCACAGCAAGATCTTTTTTGATCCACCTTCTAGAGTAATGGAAATAAACACAAAAATAAACAAATGGGACCTAATGAAACTTAAAAGCTTTTGCAAAGCAAAGGAAACTACAAACAAGATGAAAAGACAACCCTCAGAATGGGAGAAAATATTTGCAAATGAATCAACGGACAAAGGATTAATCTCCAAAATATATAAACAGCTCTTGCAGCTCGATATTAAAAAAACAAACAACCCAATCCAAAAATGGGCAGAAGACCTAAACAGACATTTCTCCAAAGAAGACACACAGATGGCCAAGAAGCACATGAAAAGCTGCTCAACATCACTAATTATTAGAGGAATGCAAATCAAAACTACATTGAGGTATCACCTCACACCAGTTAGAATGGGCATCATCAGAAAATCTACACACAACAAACGCTGGAGAGGATGTAGAGAAAAGGGATCCCTCTTGCACTGTTGGTGGGAATGTAAATTGATACAGGCACTATGGAGAACAGTATGGAGGTTCCTTAAAAAACTAAAAATAGAATTACCATATGATCCAGCAATCCCACTACTGGGCATATACCCAGAGAAAAGCATAATTCAAAAACACACATGCACCCCGATGTTCACTGCAGCACTATTTACAATAGCCAGGTCATGGAAGCAAGCTAAATGCCCACTGACAGATGAATGGATAAAGAAGATGTGGTACATATATACAATGGAATATTAGTCAACCATAAAAAGGAGCAAAATTGGGTCATTTGTAGAGAGGTGGATGGATCTAGAGACTGTCATACAGAGTGAAGCAAGTCAGATAGAGAAAAACAAATATCGTATATTAACGCATATATGTGGAACCTAGAAAAATGGTACAGATGAACCGGTTTGCAGGGCAGAAATTGAGACACAAACGTAGAGAACAAACGTATGGGCACCAAGGGGGGGAAAGTGGCAGGGGCAGGGGCAGTGGCAGTGTGATGAATTGGGAGATTGGGATTGATATATATACACTACTATGTATAAAATGGATCACTAATAAGAACCTGCTGCATAAAAAAATAGTAAAATCAAATTCAAAAAAATACAATTAAAAATTTTTTAAAAAATTCTTTTCCCACAGTGCTTCCATATAATATGCGCCTCCAATTTTTTAGTGTTTACCAACAGTGTAAGTCAAACATTTGTTCCAGTAAACAAGTAAATACAATGACTGGTAGTTTTCTCTTTTAAGGATTGTGTACAGAGTAGTAATGTCAGGGTTATAAACACGATGAAGAAAAAAGAAAAAAAGTATGATAAGAAACAGGATATGTGCATACTGTCAAAGTATCTCCTCACAAGATATTTTTTAATTTCAAAGGAGAAACAGTAACTTTACAATGGAGAATCCTGGCAGACACAACTGTAACCAAATGATCAAGGTTAATCTCACCAGTAATGAAACATGCTGACATCAAGTGTCCCCTGATATGATGCAGTATCAATTCCGTAGTATTCTTGCCAGAAATGCTTAACCTAAATTTAATCTTGAGGAAACACCAGGAAAACCCATTCACTTAACAAGTGGCCAATACTCTTCACAAATGTAAAACTCATGAAAGGTAAAGAAAGATTCCGAAACTGCCCAGATTGAAGGAAACTAAGAATATACCACAACAAAATACAATGTGGGGCCCTGGACTAGGACAAAGACATTAATGCGGAAATGGCTGAAATGTGAATAAAATCTGCAGGTCAGTTAACAGTATTGTATCAATGTTATTGTTTCTTCATTCTGAGCATTGTACTACGGCTATGTAAGATGTCAACATTTGTAGAAGCTGGGGAAAGGGATATGGAAAGATTGTGTACTAGTTTTGCAGCATTTTTGTAAGTCTCCCATTTCTGCAGAATGAGAAGCTAATAATAATTCTTCTTTTATGCACCCAGTCAACAGCTTTTGGAGAAGTAGGTGGAGTATCAGAAAGACACTCCCAAGTCAAATTCTGGATCTGATATTTATCTAGCTACATGACTTCAAGGTAGTTACTTATACCCACTAACCCTGATTTAGTCCTCTAGCTGGGGGTACTCACCATGATCCCCATTTTACAGATGAGTCAGTTGAGGCAGTGTACATAAACTGGTTATGACCTGGTACATGATATTATTATTATTTTTATTACACATAAGGGAATGTCATTATGCAAGCAAAATCACCTATTTCAATTATTTTTATTAAGAACTTCCTCATCCAACGCAGAATCAAAGGAAGAAGGCAGGGATGCAGTGAGTGGGAAGAAAAGAAAAAAGGAGCCAGAAGGAGGAGGCAAGGGCTAGAGAGATGAAAGTGGGAGGCAAAAGAACTGCCCCTTAAATGATAATAAAAGCTACTTTTCAGTATCACGAATAAGCCACTGAACAAAAATATAATGCAGGCACTACATCCTTTTTTCCACCCTTTTTATACTGGGAGTTTCAAAAAATTCATATTCACACTAATATAGCTAACGAAGTAACTGCTAATGTAAAAACTGAATTCTACATGATATTTAATCACTGTCTCCTCATTACTAATCAATGATGGTAATTGATAATGATGATGACAAATCCATTTCCCTCTAGAAGCCACCTCGAGTCTAACCTCTTACCTAATACTCTCCATGGAAGGTTAGTGCTTCCTGTCTGGAACCTAAGTACAGAGAGATAGATAGACAGACAGACAGACAGATAGACAGATATGGATAACAGATGCATATATGTCAATCCCAACTAATAAGAACCTGCTGTATAAAAAAATAAATAAAATTTAAAAATTCAAAAAAAAAGAGAACAGATGGATGGATGGATAGATGATAGATCAGTGAATAGGTAGAGGGTGGAGATGGATAAACAGATGATAGACTGATAGATAATCTTTGTATTTATGCATTCATATCATCACTGGAAGAGTCAGATAAAATTCTTGAGTAAAGCGATATCCAACTAACAGAAGTACGATACATCACCCGAATCAAAATTACTATTTAGGAACACATTTGTGTATTAATTTATTTACATAACATATCGTTTATTCACTCAGTGAGTACCAGCTTCTAGACACTGAGGTGAAAGCAAGGAACAAAACAAATTTCCTGCTCCATCAAGATTACTTTCCAATGGAGAAGACAGAAATAAAGTTTAAAATACATTACGGCAAGTCCAGACAAATGCTATGAAGAAACATAAGGCATAGTAAGGGGCAAGAGATTTCAGAGGGGCTATCTGAGCAGGAATGGTCAGGAAAGGCCTCTTGGGTGAATGAAGAGCCATGTGCGTATCTGGGGGAAAGGGCTTCAAATCAAGAACGCTGCACGTGCAAATGCCCAAGGACTGGACTGAGCAACACAGAGGAAAACATGCTGCATGCACATCGAGAGAGGAGAGAACAGTAGATGAGAGGGAGTCAGCGGCCCCATCGCTCAGGGTCGAGTAGGCCAAGGGACGCCATACATGTCACCATTGGGGGTACGCGTGCATATCATCACTGGAGGACTCAGGTAAGATTCTTCAGGATTACACAGGAACTTGCAAAAACCCATGGGAAGCCAGCTCCTGTTTTATCTCTGGAGTCCACCGGTTCCTGAAACCCAAGGCAGCCTGAAACAGGTGTGCACAGGGCTAGTAAACCTTGGTGAGGTGAGTAAGACTCTCTTAAGTGAGACAGACATTTTTCTTCACTCTGTTTTTCTTGCCTTTCACATGAGACTTATAATTATGTTACTTTGAGACAACGCATGTCTAATTATGCAAAAGGTTCAGAGCCAGGTAGCATGGAAAAACGTAGCTTTCTGTTTATTTATAGGCCCAAGTCTCTTCAGGCAGCGATGCCCACAGATCTCCATCCTTACTGGAGGTGGCAAAAGGGAAGGAGGCTAGTGCCAAGCCCAGCCTCCTGGAGCGTCCAAACCTTATTTAAAGCTACTTTGGAGCCAAGGACATTTTCCTGAATCCATTCCAAACAAGAACGAAGATGCTGGTGCATGATATTTTTGCAAAATATGCAGGCTCAGGAATTGACAGACTTTACATTTACATCAAACACGGAGAACCATTTGTGAATCCTTGCTGCGGAAAGCTGCTGTCTGCAAGCCAAAAATAATAGCATAAAGAATAATAATAAAACAAAGCTGGCACAGAACCTTGTCTTCCTTTAAGAGGGCCAATCTTTAGTCTGATAATAGCGCTGACTCTTGGAACCCGAAAGGAAAATAAATTCCTACCCACACAATCTGCATTGTTCCTCTCCTCCTCACGTTAATTTTATCTCACACCTCAAACACATACAATCATTTATTTTTTTTTCCTACTGAAAGTGCAACGTGTTTGTTCTAAAAGTAAGTTGTCTGCATCTGATTCCATAAACAGTTTCTTTCTGATGATTGCTATGTTTTAAGGCTGTTGCTTTAACTAAAGTTATAGTGAAAAATTAGAAATATTTTCTTCCAATATTCTTTTCAGATATGTGTGTGTGTGTACATACAGTCTTTAATAACATGAAAACTAACTGCCCATTAGGTCTATTCAAATACACAACCAAATATTTCCATAAAGAAAAAAATAATAATCAAACTTGTTTGCTGCATGCGGAGCAAGTACTAGAAATTCCATTTTCTACCCCTAGTCAAGGGCCACACACAATGCAAAACGCCTCCAGTCCAAGAGCCACTCGAGTCAGCTAGTATTTTTAAAAACTGGATTATAAATATAAACTCACCTGATTCTTAAACAACACAATATGAAATGGTCGAGCACACAAATATTTCTGGAATGCTCTGATTCCACTAGGTGACCAGTTACCTGGAAGAACACGCAGAGCACGAGACAGAAAAAAGGAGCTGACAAACTCATGCTCGCATCAGAAGCCCCTGCGGGGCATGTCATGAGTACAGACTGCTGGGTCCCACTGTCAGAGTGACTGATTCTGGAGGTCTGGGGTGAAAACTGAAACCCTGCAGTTCTAACATGCTCCCAGGGGATGCTGATGAGGGACCACAGACCATACTGAGCCATAATGAGAGACTGGAGGGAGGAAAACAGGAGAGGAAGGAAACATGGAGGGGAAATGCAGGAGAGCAACGCAGAGTAAGGCAGGGGGGTGGTGTGTGAACCTGTCACCGCCTTGGCCCCCTGAGAGGACCGTCAACACATACACCCCTGACCCCCTCTGCAAGCCTGCAGTGCAGAAGTAAAACAATGAACTCTAACAGACCTTCTGAGTTGGCTGACCCCGCCCCTTCCACAGCCCTGGTTAAGGAACTGAGCCAGTCCTAGCCAATGAGAAGTAAATGAAAGCCACAGGGTAAGTGCGGCTTCTAGGAAAGTTACCCTCTGGGTCCCATTGTTCCT